>NC_133619.1:551651917-552265042 GCF_048593235.1 Sminthopsis crassicaudata
GCTAACTGTGAGCTGTCACCTGGGTTTCCCATTTATCAGGCATTATCAGTTATCCTTTTTGCTTTTCTTTGGTATACATAGAAATATGGAAAATGCATAAATTCTAAATATACCTTTCTTTAATTCTCTTTTCACTACTATTTGTCTAATCCTGGATCCCAGACCATGATGCACATCCTATTCAACCAGATGCCATTCTAATTTGCCCCGCATCCCTACCCCTTTTTGCATACTTTCCACCCCTTCTATTAGAAGTTTGATTAAAACATTAGTAATATTGTTTGAGGAAAAGGTCTGTTGATTGAGTGATTAAATTGAAATCTAAGCATCCTTTCCTCACCAACATGCTGTTATATAGTCTTCTTACTAGAATGCAAATTCCATAACAATAGCAAATTGCTTTTTATTCATTTCTTCACCCATTCATCCATTCATTATTATAAACTGAGTCAGAGCTGAAGGGTTGGAAGGGAAGAACTGCCACATAACAACTCACATGCTAAAGTAATACCACTATAACAATCTGACAAGTGCTCTTATGCTTGAAGTTAGATTCAAATGGTGGATACAACATGTAAATAACTACGGATGTAGAATATGTTAGGTTTGGGAACTATATACAGAGTATAATCCTTATATACAGAATATATAGAAGACAATTTGAGAGAGAAAGTCACTAGCAGCTAAATAGACCAGTAAAAATCCTCTGAAGAAGGTAACATCTGACACGAATCTTTTCTTTTAATTGCTACCCTTTAGCAGGATATAGTTTCTTTCCTTATCTCTTTTAATTAGATCAATTTTTGCTTTTGCTTTATATGAGGTAAGGATGGCTACCCCTGCTTTTTTGGTTTCACCTGAAGCATAATAGATTCTGCTCCAGCCTTTTACCTTTACCTTTTATCTCCCAGCTTTAAATGTGTTTCCTGTAAACAACATATTGTAGGGTTCTGAATTTTGATCCAGTCTGCTATCTGCCTCCACTTAATGGGAGAGTTCATCCCATTCACATTTACAGTTAAAATTACTAATTCTGTATTTCCCGCCATCATATAATCCCCAGATTATGCTTTTTCCCCCCTTTTACTCCCCTGAACCTCTTCTCCACTATTAAACTTATGGGCCCCACTTGTGTCACGCAGCCCTCCCTCTTTAGTATCCCTCTCTCTTCCCTATAAATTCCTTCCTCTTTTTTTATACCTTTCCCATATTACTCTTTTCCTTTTCCCTTTTTCTCTCCCACTTTTTAATGAGGTGAGAGAGAACTCTCTGTAAAACCAATATGTCAGTTATTTTCTCTTTGAGCCAACTCTGGTGAGAGTAAGATTCACACAATGGTCCTTCCCCTCTCTAAATTCCCTCAGATATGATAGGTTTTCTTTGTCTTTTCATAAGATGTAGTTTCCCTCTTTTTATCTCCTCTTTTCCCTTTTTCTGACACTATCCATTTCTACTTCCCATTTCTACTTCCCTTTTTAAAATGTTATATCAGTAAATTCAAATTATACATGTGGACTTTCTGTATATCCACAACAGAAATACAGTTCTCAAGAGTTCCTTTTACCTTTTTCTGCATCTCTTTAGTCTATGGTTGGAGATTAGATTTTTTTGTTTAGGTCTGATTTTTTTCCTTAGAAACAAATGAAATTCATCTATTTCATTAAATGTCCATCTTCTTACATGAAAGAAAATGCTCAGGTTAGTTGGGTATTTTATTCTTGGTTGCATTACAAGTTCTTTTGCCTTTCAGAATATCAGATTCCAGGCCCTTTGATTCTTTAATGTGGATGCAGCCAGATCTTGAGTGACCCTTATTGTGGTACCTTGGTATTTGAATTGTTTTATTCCTGGCTGCTTGTAATATTTTTCCCTTAGTCTAATAGTTCTGAAATTTGGTCACAATATTCTATGGAGTTTTTTTTTAGGGTCTTTTTCAGAAGGTGAATGATGAATTCTTTCAATGCCTATTTTCCCTTCTAGTTCTGTTACTTCTGAGCAGTTCTCTTTGATGATTTCTTGGAAAATAGTATCTAAACTCTTTTTTTCATCATAGTTTTCTGCAAGTCCAATAATCCTCACATTATCTCTCTTAGATCTATTTTCCAGGTCTGTTGTTTTTCCAAGTAGATATGAAATATTTCTTTCTATTTTTTCATTTATTTTTTTTTTTGGTTTTGTTTGACTGATTCTTGATGTCTCAAGGAATCATTCATTTCTATTTGTTCAGTTCTGATTTTTAATGAGTTATTTTCTTCATTAGCTTTTTTTTTAACTTCTTTTTGTATATGTCCAATTGAGTTTTTAAATGAGTTGTTTTGCCCTATGGAATTTTTTTCCATTTCACTAATTGTATTTAGTGAGTTATTTTTTTTTTATAATTCACAAATCCTACTTTCCTGGAAGTTCTTTACCTTTTCCAATTCACAAATTCTGTTTCCCTGCACTTTCTGGGAGTTTTTTTTTTTTTGTTTTTTTTTGTTTTTTTACCTTTTCCAATTCACATTTCAGGAAGTTGTTACTCTCTTGCATAGCTTCTCTTTCCTTTCCCCATTTTTCTTCTATCTCTCTTTTAAGATTTTTAATAGTCTCTTCTAGGAGAGCCTTTTGTGTTGGGTACCAACCATTGTCTGGAGACTGTCTGCTATTAGTCTCCTTGGGGTTGAAAACCTGCTCTCTTTCTGTATAGAAGCTATCAATTGTCCTCTTATTATTTTACTCATTTTTTAATATCTGTAGGATCTACCTTCAGGGCCAGGAGGTTACCAGCTTTCTCTGCAGAACCAGGATAGGTGTATGGACTGCTTACCAACCAGCTACAAAAAGTGGCCAGGTCCAGGAGTGCTCTGGGAAATAGTTCCCCAATGGAAGTGACTCAGGCCTTCATGGCCTGGCTGCAGGGAGTGCCCTGCTAAAAAACCCCACTGTGTGGATTAACGACCTCCCTGAGGCAAGAGTCTGAGAAGTATAAGTGTCACTATCCCAATCCAAAGCAGACTCTGGGGGTTTTGGGATTTGCAGCTGACCAATGAATAGCCCTGAAGGGATCAGAAGTGTCTCTCTGCCCTAGAAATACAATTGTGCTAGGGAAGTTTGGTTGCCCCAGATTGAGCCCCACTCTGTGGAGATTAGAAGCTGCCCTGGGTTACACCCCCCCTGCTATGGAGATTTGTAGCTGCCCTGGCTATGCTTCAGCATATAGCTTCATAGTTGCGCTGGTCTATGCTGAGCCACTTCCAGTTTGGGGAGGGGTACAATCAGATACTGTTAGGTTCTGGTGCTTTTAGAGTACCCTCTACCTGTGGCTCTAATCTCTCTGCTGGTCCACTGCTTTACAATCAAGGCAAAGCAGTCAGCCTATAGCAGAGTTGTTTCCACTACTCTTCTAGCCACAGAGGCTATCCCCGCCCCTGGTCTGCTCAGGACGCCAGACTTTCCTATCTCCCTGCCTGCTGCTGGTCTGTTCCTACCCCTCAGGACAAACCTGCTCTAGTGGTCCTCCAGATTATCTTCAGTTGGTAAATCATTGTATATTTAATCTTTGTGAATTTCACCAGTCAAGCACTATTTTTGAGGCTGAATTCAAAGATTAGTAGTGAGGCCATGAGAAGAGCTTACAGAGTCGCATGTGTCTTCTCTGCCATCTTGGCTCTGCTCCTTTCACATGAATCGAGGAAGCTAGAGAAAATAATTAGTGAATAGTATAGGATAGAGCTTTCTAGGCTTAGGGATAGATACCGTAAAGGCATAGCTATGAGAGGCAAAGTATCCTGGTTGAGCAATTATAAGTAGAGTATTGTGGTTGAATCATAAAGCAGTGGTCCTCAAACTTTTAAAATAGGGGGCCAGTTCACTGTCCCTCAGACAGGTAGAGGGTCAGACTATAGTAAAAACAAAACCTCACACTCTGTCTCCAACCTTCAGCCCATTTGCCATAACCCGGCAGGCCGCACAAATGTGCTCAGTGGGCTGCATCTGGCCCATGGGTCTGAGAACCCCTGATAGAAAGAAGTACAATTCAAGAAAGAAGGATGAAAGAAGGAAATAAGCATTTATCTAGTTCCTATTATGTGTCAGACTTGATGTGCAATGCTTTACAAACATCTCATTTAATCCTTACAACATCCCTAAGAGTTGTGTGATTTTATTATTCCCATTTTATAGTTGAAGAAATTAAAGATAGACAAAAGTTAGTTTCCTCAGGGTAATACAAATAGGAACTGTCTAAGGCCTGAATTGAACTCAGTTCTTCCTGATTCCATGTTGTTTTGATTTTGATTTTGTTTTTGTTTTTGTTTTTGTTTTATCCACTGTTTCATCTATCATACTGAAGAAAAAAAAAAGAATGGGATAGATTTAAATACTGGATAGGGGAATTTATATTTAATTTTGTAGTAACATGAAGTCAATGGAGCACATAAAGTACAAGGATGACATAGTCAGATAAATAGTTTAGAAAAAAAATCATCTGGCAGTTATTTTGGAGATGAAATAGAATGGCAAATACTTGAAGGAGGGAAACCAGTCAGAAGGCTTTGAGAATAGCCCAGACCAAATAGGCAAAGAATGTCTGAATGAGGGTGCTATCTGAGTGAATAGAAAGTAAAGTATTTATGTGACAAATATCACAACTATTTATAAAGTTGAATTGATTATCTAAACAATGAAACCTGCCTCTGAGGACCTTGAATAACTGAGAAGTAAGATGTCTCAGTGGATAGAACACCAATTTTGAAATCAGGAGGACCTGAGTTGAAATGTGCCTCAAACATTTAACAATACTATCCATGTGACCATGGACAAGTCACTTACCCCAATTGCCTCAAGAAAATAAAAAAGAATAACCAAGGAATTCTATGCTTGGCACATAAAATGTGTTTTATAAATGTTTATTGATTGGCTGATTAACAAATACTGTTCTTCCTCACCTAATCTAGGTGATACAGAATTGTTGACTTCCAGAAAAACTTCTCCTCCACTATAATTTATTATTATTTCTCCTCTTAATAAGCATTTACCTAAAACTTATCTCTTTCAAGATCCCATCCATGTCTGCCTTCCAATTTTGTTTTGTCCTTTGAAAGTTTATCTTTCCATTCTTAATGCACTTCCTTTTACTTAAACTTTTGGTTCAGGTCTTTAAGTTTTCTTACACTCATAGAGACCTCTCTCCTAATAGAAAGAAAGAAAGGCTTTTGCTACTGATTCAGTAAACAATCATATCCCTGACATCTTTCTAGGAATTAAGGAAGGAAATAAACATTTATTAAGAAACTATTATATGGGAGGGGGGGGTGGAGCCAAGATGGTGGAGAAGACACACTTGTCTTTCTCAGCTCTCCTTTACCCTCAAACTATTTTATGAAACTCAGTCTCAGGGAATTAGTGCTTGACTGTCAAAACCCACGAATGTTGGGAGTACCACACATTAAAACAGAAGATAATCTCAAAATTCATCAGAAAAGATCTGTTTTTTCTTGTAGGTGGGGATGGTTAGACCAATCACAGCATCAAGCAAGTTGGCAGAGAGAGCATGGAAGGCAGCTAATGCTGAGGAGGCCAGAGTGGGTCAGGGTGTGGTCTTTGCTGGCTGAAAATCTGTGGGGAGAACTCTACCATAGTGTGAACTACTCTGCTCTGGCAGCAAGCCAGTAGATCATTAGAGAAGCTATAAACACAGAGTGTAAAGACTATAACTCCAAAACGCTAGAGTCTCTCGGACCTAGCCATACTCACCCAGCCCAGGAGGGATTCAGCATGATCTCAGCACTCAACTGCTGACCCCAGTGAAGATGCTGATCCCAGCACATATGCTGATCGCAACACAGCCATTGCTGTCCCACTGCTACTTCACTGCTACTTCCTGTTGCTGTTGAGGAAGCTCAGTAATCCCACATTGCCTCATAAGCAGACTGCAACTTTTTTTTTTTTTTTGTAAAAATGAATAAAAGACAAAGTGGGCTCTTACTATAGATAGCTTCGATATTGAGTAAGAGCAGATTTCAAACCCTAAGGAGACTAAAACAGTTTGTCACTAGATGAAAACCTAAAGATGGATATGATTTGTTCCTCCCCACATGAGACTCTGATAGAAGAAATGTAAAAGGTTCTTAAAAGAGATCTAGAAGAAAAATGGGGAAAGGAAAAGGGCAAGAGGGTTGGAATAAGACATGTAACTCATTAAAACATAGAGTAGAAAAAAAAATCAATTCCCTGAAAAACAGAATCAGTGAATTGGAAAAAAGAAACTAGCTCTCTAAAAAGTAAAATTGGCAAAATGGAAAAAAAAAAAACATTCCATAGAAAAAACCAACTCATTTAAAAACTCAATTAGACAATTACAATAAATAAATAAATAAAAATGTAAATGAAGAAAATAATTAATTAAGAATCATAATTGAACAAATGGAATTGAATGACTTGAGGAGACACCAAGAATCAGTCAAGCAAAACAAAAAAAAAAAAAAAACAAAAAAAAAAAAAGAAAAAAAAAGAAAAAGAAAAAGAAAAAATGTTAAATACCTACTTAAGAAAACAACAGACCTGGGAAAGAGATTTAAAGAGATAATTTAAGGAATATTGAACTCCCTGAAAATCATGATGAAAAAAAGTGCCTGGACACTATTTTCCAGGAAATTATCAAAGAGAACTGCCCAGAAGTTATAGAAACAAAAAGTAAAATAGACATTGAAAGAATTCATCTATCACCTACAGAAAGATATCCCAAAATAAAAACTCCAAGAAATATTGTAGCTAAATTCCAGAACTACCAAACCAAGGGAAAAAAAAACTACATTTAGCCAGAAAAGAATTCAAATATAGAGGAGCCACAATAAGGATTACTCAGGATCTAGCAGTGTCCACATTAAAAGATCGAAGGGCCTGAAATCTGGTATTCCAAAAGGCAAAGGAACTTGGTAAGCAGTCAAGAACAACTTCCAAAGTGAAACTGAGCATTTTCTTCCAGGGAAGAAGATGGACATTCAATGAAATAGCTGAATTTCATTTATTTCTGACAAAAAAAAAAACAGAGTTAAACAAAAAGTTTGAAGTTCAAATATAGGACTCAAGAGAAGCATAAAAAGGTAAGAAGAACTCTTGAGGACTTTTTCTGTTATAAGTATACATAAAGAGTACATGTATAATTTGGTTTTAATGTTATAATATTAAAAAATCTAGAAGTAGAAAAGAAATTGTACCAGAAAAGGGGAAAAGTCGAGGTACTAAATCTCATGAAGAGGCAAAGGAAATCTATTATATCTGAGGGAAAGAAGGGAGGGCAATGAACATAGTGTGAATGTTACTCTCATCAGAATTGGCTCAAAGATAAAATATTGGACATATTCAGTTTACAGAGAAACTTCTCCCACCACATTGAAAAGTAGTAGGAGAAAAGTGAAAAGGAAAGGAGTAGGCTAAAAGAAGGGAATACAGAAATTGTAAGGGAAAGGATTAAAAAAGGGGGAGGACGCTCAGGAGGAATCCTAAACAAGGAGGGCTTCAAAAGGCAAGAAGTGCTCATAAGTTTAATACTGGGGAAGGGGGTAAGAGAGAAAGGAAAATGCAAAGCATAATCTGGGATTAAGAAGATGGGAGGAAATACAGAATTAGTAATTTTAGCCATAAATGTATATGGGGTAGACTCCCACATAAAGTAGAAGTGGATAGCAGACTGAATTAAAAGCCAGAATCCTACAATATGTTGTTGACAGGAAACACACTTGAAGCAGGGCAATACATATGGAGTAAAGGTAAAAGTCAGAAGCAGAATATACTATGCTTTAAGTGAAGTCAAAAAAGCAGGGGGATCCATCCTCATCTCAGATCAAGCAAAAGCAAAAATTGATCTAATTAAAAGAGATAAGGAAGGGATCTATATCTTGCTAAAGAATACCATAGATAATGATGCAATATCAAAACAAAACATAAAAGGACTAAGTGGTATAGCATCTAAATTCTTAAAGGAAAAGTTAAGAGACCTGCAAGAAGAAATAGACAAAAAAAACTATAATAGTAGGAGATCTCAACCTTGTACTCTCAGATCTACATAAATCAAATCACAAAATAAATAAGAAAGAAGTTAAAGAGGTAAATAGAAGACTAGAAAAATTAGTATGATAGATCTTTGGAGAAAAATAAATGAATATAGAAAGGAGTATACTTTCTTCTTGGCAGTTCATGGAACCTATACAAAAATTGACCATATATTAGGACATAAAGACCTTAAATTCAAATGCAAAAAGGCAGAAATAGTAAATGCATCCTTTTCAAATCACAATGCAATAAAATTACATTCAATAAAAGCCAGGAGAAAATAGACCAAAAAGTAATTGAAAACTAAATAATCTCATCTTAAAGAATGATTGAGTAAAACAGCAAATCAAAGATATAATTAATAATTTCACCCAAATAATTACAATAATAATTATATAATGACAAAATGTGTAGGATGCAGCCAAAGTATTAACAAGGAGAAATTTTATATCTCTAGAGGCCTACTTACATAAAATAGGAAAAGAGAAAATCAATGAATTAGGCTTGCAACTAAAAAAGCTAGAAAAAGAGAAAATTAAAAACTTCCAAACAAACATTAAATTCTAAAAATAAGTGATTAATAAAATTAATTGAAAGTAACAAATCTATTAATTAATAAATTGATCTAACAGTTAGTTCTATGAAAAAATAGAAAAACCCTTAATAAATTTAATTACAAAAAGGAAAGAGGAAAATCAATTTTTTAGTTTAAAAAATGAAAAGAGAGAACTTGCCACTAATGAAGAGGAAATTAGAGCAATACTTAGGAGCTACTTTGCCCACTTCATGCCAATAAATTTGAAAACTTAAATGAAATGGATATCTTAAAAAATATCGGTTGCCCAGATTAAGAGAGGAAGAAGTAAATTGGTTAAATAGTCTCATTTTAGAAAAAGAAATAAAACAAGCTATTAATCAATTCCCTAAGAAAAAATTCCCAGGACCAGATGGATTTGCATGTGAATTTTATGAAACATTTAAAGAACAATTAACTCCAATGCTATTTAAACTATTTGAAGAAGTCCTACCAAATTCCTTTTATGACACAGACATGGTACTGATACCTAAACCAGTTAAGATAAAAACAGGGAAAGAAAATTATACATAATCTCCCTAATGAACATTGATATAAAATTTTTTTAAATTAATTTCATAATTATAACATTTTTGACAGTACATATGCAGAGGTAATTTTTTACATTATCCCTTGTACTCCCTTCTGTTCTGAATTTTTCCTTTCCTTTCCTCCACCCCCTTCCCTAGATGGCAGGCATTCCCATACATATTAAATACCCTATAATATGTCCCAGGTACAATATATATGTGCAGAACCAAATTTTGTTGTTGTTGTTCCAAAAGAAAAATTGGATTCGGAAGGTAACAATAATCTGGGGAGAAAAACAAAAAATTCTAACAGTTTACACTCATTTCCCAGTGTTCCTTTTCTGGGTGTAGCTGATTCTGTCCAACATTGATCAATTGGAATTGGATTAGCTCTTCTCTATGTGGAAGATATCCTCTTCCATCACAACATATCCTCATACAGTATCATTGTTGAAGTGTATAATGATTTCCTAGTTCTGTTTATTTCACTCAGCATCAGTTGATGTAAGTCTCTCCAAGCCTCTCTGTATTCATCCTGTTGGTCATTTCGTACAGAAAAATAATATTCCATAACATTCATATACCATAATTTACCCAACCATTCTCCAGTTGATGGGCATCCATTCATTTTCCAGTTTCTAGCCACTACAAAAATGGCTGCCATAAACATTTTGGCACACACAGGTCCCTTTCCCTTCTATAGTATTTCCTTGGGATATAAGCCCAGTAGTAGCACTGCCAGAACAAAGGGTATGCACAGTTTTATAACTTATTGGGCTTAATTCCAGATTGCTCTCCAGAATGGTTGGATTCTTTCACAACTCCACCAACAATGCATCAGTGTCCCAGTTTTCCCACAGCCCCTCCAACATTCATCATTATTTGTTCCTGTCATCTTAGCCAATCTGACAGGTGTGTAATGATATCTCAGAGTTGTCTTAATTTGCATTTCTCTCATCAATAGTGATTTGGAACACTCTTTCATGAGTGGAAATAGTTTCAATTTCATCATCTGAAAATTGTCTGTTCATATCCTTTGACCATTTATCGATTGGAGAATGGCTTGATTTCTTATAAATTAGAGTCAATTCTCTGTATATTTTGGAGATCAGGCCTTCATCAGAAACTTTAACTGTAAAAATGTTTTCCCAATTTGTTACTTCCCCTCTAATCTTGTTTGCATTAGTTTTGTTTGTGCAAAAGTTTTTTTTTTTAATTTGATGTAATCAAAATTTTCTATTTTGTGATCAATAATGATCTCTAGTTCTCCTTTGGTCACAAATTCCTTCCTCCTCCACAAGTCTGAGAGGTAAACTATGCTATGTTCCCCTAATTTATTTATGATCTCGTTCTTTATGCTTAAATCATGGACCCATTTTGATCTTATCTTAGTATGTGGTGTTACATGTGGGTCCATGCCTAGTTTCTGCCATACTAATTTCTAGTTTTCCCAGCTGTTTTGTCAAATAATGAATTCTTATCCCAAAAGTTGGTATCTTTGGCTTTGTCAAACACTAGATTGCTATTTATATTCACTATGTTGCCCTGTGAACCTAACGTATTCCACTGATCAACTAGTCTTATTTCTTAGCCAATACCAAATGGTTTTGGTGACTGCTGTTTTATAATATAATTCTAGATCAGGTACAGCTAGACCACCTTCATTTGATTTTTCTTTTTCATTACTTCCCTTGAGATTCTCAACCTTTTGTTCTTCCATATGAATTTTGTTGTTATTTTCTCTAGGTCATTAAAATAGTTTCCTGGGAGTATGATTGGTATAGCACTAAATAAATAGATTAATTTAGGGAGTATTGTCATCTTGATTATATTCTCTCAGCCTATCCAAGAGCACTGAATGTCTTTCCAATTATTTAAATCTGACTTTATTATTATGGCAAGTGTTTTGTAATTTTGCTGATATAATTCCTGACTTTCCTTTGATACATATATTCCTGAATATTTTATACCATCAACCGTTATTTTGAATGGAATTTCTCTTTGTATCACTTGCTCTTGGATTGTGTTGGTAATGTATAAAAATGCTGAGGATTTATGTGGATTTATTTTGTATCCTGCAACTTTGCTAAAGTTCTGAATTATTTCTAATAGCTTTTTATCAGAATCTTTGGGGTTCTCTAAGCATACCATCATGTCATCTGCAAAGAGTGATAGTTTGATTTCCTCATTACCTACTCTAATTCCTTGAATCTCTTTCTCGGTTCTTATTGCAAAGGCTAGCATTTCTAGTACAATATTTTATAGTAATGGTAATAGTGGGCAACCTTGTTTCACTCCTGATCTTACTGGGAAAGTTTCCAGTTTATTGCTATTACATATGATGTTTACTGACAGTTTTAAATATATGCTCCTTATTATTTTAAGGAATAGTCCATTTATTCCTATACTCTCAAGTGTTTTTAGTAGGAATGGATGTTGGATTTTATCAAATGCTTTTTCTGCATCTATTGAGATGATCATATGGTTTTCGTTAATTTGGTTATTGATATAGTCAATTATGCTAATAGTTTTCCTAATATTGAACCAGCCCTGCATTCCTGGTATAAATCGCACTTGGTCATAGTGTATTATCCTGGGGATGATTTTCTGTAGTCTTTTTGCTAATATTTTATTTAAGAATTTACCATCAATATTCATTAGGGAAATTGGCCTATAATTTTCTTTCTCAGTTTTCAGCCTACCTGTTTTAGGTATCAGTACCATGTCTGTGCCATAAAAGGAATCTGGTAGGACTCCTTCAATCCCTTGTTTATATAGCATTGGAGTTAGCTGTTCTTTAAATGTTTGGTATAATTCACATGTAAATCCATCTGTTCCTGGGGATTTTTTCTTAGGGAGTTGGTTAATACTTTGTTCTATTTCTTTTTCTGAAATGGCACTATTTAGACTATGTAGTTCTTCCTTTGTTAATCTGGGCAAACTATATTTTTGAAGGTATTCTTCCATTTCATTTAAGTTATCGAATTTATTAGCATAAAGTTTAACAAAGTAGCTCCTAACTATTGTTGTAATTTCCTCTTCATTAGCAGTGACTTCTCCCTTTTCATTTTTAAGACTAACAATTTGCTTTTCCTCTTTCCTTTGTTTAATGAGATTTACTAAGAGTTTGTACATTTTGTTGGTTTTTTCATAGAACCAACTCTTAGTTTTATTAATTAATTCAATAGTTTTTTTTTTTAACTTTCAGTTTTATTAATCTCACCTTTTATTTTTAGAATTTCAAGTTTTGTGTTTGTCTGGGGGTTTTTAATTTATTCCTTTTCTAGCAATTTTAGTTGTAAGCCCAATTCTTTGACCCTCTCTTTCTCTATTTTATGCAAGTAGGCCTCTAGAAATATAAAACTTTCCCTTATTACTGCTTTGGCTATATCACACACATTTTGATATGATGTTTCATTATTGTCATTTTCTTGGGTGAAGTTATTAATTATGTCTATGATTTGCTGTTTTACCCAATCATTCTTTAGTATAAGATTATTTAGTTTCCAATTATTTTTTGGTCTATTTTCCCCTGGCTTTTTATTAAATGTAATTTTCATTGCATTGTGGTCTGAAAAGGATGCATTTACTATTTCTGCCTTACTGCATTTGATTTTGAGGTTTTTATGTCCTAGTATATGATCAATTTTTGTATGGGTTCCATGAACTGCTCAGAAGAAAATGTACTCCTTTCTGTCTCCATTTAGTTTTCGCCAAAGATCTGTCATATCAAACTTTTCTAGTTTTCTATTTACCTCTTTGACTTTTTTCTTATTTATTTTGTGGTTTGATTTATCTAATTCTGAGAGTGCAAGGTTGAGATCTCCCACTATTATAGTTTTGCTGTCTGTTTCTTCTTGCAGCTCTCTTAATTTCTCTTTTAAGAATTTAGATGCTGCACCACTTGGTGCATATATGTTTAATATTGATATTGCTTCATTATTGATGCTACCCTTTAGCAGGATATAATGCCCTTCCTTAGCTCTTTTAATTTGATCAATTTTTGTTTTTTCATGATTTGAGGTGAGGATGGCTACCCCTGCTTTTTTGGTTTCACCTGAAGCATAGTAGATTCTGCTCCACCCTTTTATTTTTATTTTGAATGTATCACACTGTTTCAGGTGTATTTCATGTAAATAACATATAATAGGATTCTGACTTTTAATCCAGTCTATTAAATGCTTCCTCTTTAATGAGGGAGTTTACCCCATTCACATTTATGGTTAGAATGACTGATTCTATATTGTTTGCCATCCTGTTAACCCCTGCTTATGCTTTTCTCCTTTCTTTCCCTGTTACCTCCCTACCCAGTATTAAACTTATGAACACCACTTGCTTTTCACAGCCCTCCCTTTTTAGTATCCCTCCCCCACCTTAGAGTTCCTCTTCCTATTTTTCTCACAATTTCTGTATTCCCTTCCACTTAGCTTACTCCTTTCCTCTCACTTTTCAGTGAAGTAGAAGAAGTAGAAGAAGTTTCACCATAAATCAAATATGTCTATTGATACACACTATGTTCATCTCCCTCCTTTCTTTCTCTCAGATATTATAGGTTACCTTTGCCTCTCCATGAAATGTAGTACCACCATTTTACCCTTTTTTATGATATAATTTCCTTTCCACCTCTAGTTTCTAGGACAAATTATACATGTGTTCTTTACATATTTTTATGGCAGACTCTGAAAATGTACTGAGATGCTCTGGGTAGGTATGCCCTGGTCCTGAGAGATCCTAGCTTTTTGGGTTATAGTCTTTACCCCACCATGTTTTTAGCTTCTCTGCTTGTCTACTGGCTTGCTTCCAGGGCAAAGCCAATACTGTAGTAAAGCTCTCCCCGCAGAAATGGCTGAGAACAATCCCACCTCGTTTCTGGTCTGCTCAGTGTGAGCTGCCTGCTATGCTCTTGCTGCCACTGCTTGCCCTCAGTCTGTGTCTGGTCTAACTGTCCCTGCCCTGGAGAAAAAACAGACCTTTTCTGGTGAATTTCAAGGATGTCTTCTGTTGTTAGTTATTTGCATTTTTTTTCAATCAAGCACTATTTCCAAGGCTTGTCATGAAATCAATTCTGAGAGCAAAGGCCAAGTTTAAGTAGATGTGTTTGTCCTCTCCACCATCTTGGCCAGAAGTCCAATTGGAAAAATATTAAGTGCTATTGGATAGGTCAAGAGAATATAATAAAGATGACAATACTACCTAAGCTAATCTATTTATTTAGTGCTATACCAATCAGACTCCCAAGAAAGTATTTCAATGGCCTAGGAAAAATTACAACAAAATTCATCCTGAAGAACAAAAGGTCAAGACTTTCAAGGGAACTAATGAAAAAAAAATTGAAGGTGCCCTAGTTGTACCTGATCTAAAACTATATTATAAAGCAATAGTCATCAAAACCATTTGGCTAAGAAATAGACTAGTTGATCAGTGGAATAGATTAGATTCATAGGACTAAATTAGTCAATAACTATAGCAATCTAGTATTTGACAAGCCGTAGACGCAAACTTTTGTTGTAAGAATTTGATAAAAACTGTTAGGAAAATTGGAAATCAGTGTGGCAGAAACTAGACACTTAACACCATAAACCAAGATAAGATCAAAATGGCTTCATGATTTATACATAAAAAATGAAATTATACATAAATTAGAAGAATTAATTTACCTCAAAGACCTGTGGAGGAAGAAGGAATTTGTGACCAAAGAAGAACTAGATCTCAATATTGATCAGAAAATAGAAAATTTTGATTACATCAAATTAAAAAGCTTTTGTACAAACAAAACTAATGTAGACAAGATTAGAAGGGAAGCACTAAACTGGGAAAACATTTTTACGTTTTACAGGTTCTGATAAAGGCTTCATTTCTAAAATACATAGAGAATTGACTCTAATTTATAAGAAATCAAGCCATTCTCCAATTGATAAATCGTCAAAGGACATGAATAGACAATTCAGATGATGAAATTGAAACTATTTATATTTATATGAAAAGGTGCTTCAAATCACTATTGATCAGAGAATGCAAATTAAGACACTTTGAGATACCACCACACACCTTTCAGATTGGCTGAGATGACAGGAAAAGATAATGACAAATGTTTGGAGGGTATGTGGAAAAACTGGGACACTGATACATTGTTGCTGGATTTGAATACTTCTAATCATTCTGGAGAGTGTTTTGGAAATATGCTCAAAAAGTTGTCAAACTGTACATACCCTTTGATCCAACAGTGTTACTACTGGGCTTATATCCCAAAGAGATCTTTAACAATGGAAAGGGGACTGTATGTGCAAAAATGTTTGTGGCCGCCCTTTGTGTGGTTGCCAGAAACTGGAAACTGAGTGGATGTCCATCAATTGGAGAATGGCTGAGTAAATTGTGGTATATGAATGTTATGGAATCTAGTGCTCTGCAAGAAATGACCAGCAGGATGATTTCAGAGAGGCCTTACATGAACTGATGCTAAGTGAAATGAGCAGAATCAGGAGATCTTTATATACTTCAACAACAGTACTATAGGAGGATCAATTCTGATGGAAGTGGTTATCTTCAACAATAAGAGGATCCAAATAAGTTCCAATTAATCAGTAATGAATGGAACCAGCTACACCCAGCAAAAGAACACTGGGAAATGAGTGTGGACAACAACATAGCATTTGCACTCTCTGTTTTTTGCTTACATTTTTTTTGTTTTTCTTCCCAGATTATTTTTTTCCTTCTTTCTAAATCCTATTTTTCTTATGCAACAAGATAACTGCATAAATATGTATACATATATTGTATTTAACATATACTTTAACATGTTTAACATGTATGGGACTGCCTGCCATCTAAGGGAGGGGTTAGAGGGAAGGAGATGAAAAGTTGGAATGGAAGTTTTTGCAAGAGTCAATGTTGAAAAATTAACCATGCATATATTTTGTCAATTAAAAACTATAATAATAAAAAGGGACTATGTTAACATGTCATGTACAGTACTATGTACTTCACAAATATTATTTCATTTAATTTCTAGTTCTAGAAGTATTCTGTGTTATGATCCCCTCATTAGAAGAGATGTAGCAGCTCTAATCTTTGCTCTTCACTGTCATTTGCAGACCATATCTCTAAGGAATCCTTACCTCCTTTGAGGTTAAGTCATGACAGAAATATCTCTTTACCCAGTTTCTGGTAGCAGTTATTCAGTTATTCCTGCCTACCAAGTCATTTCTCTCCTCTCTTGACTTTAGTATCTGATTCAAAGACTTTTGTCATCAACTGGCGAGTACAATATAAAGCCCCTCTTTATTTTACCTACTTTCTCCTCTTTTATGTGTCCTACACTCATTGCTTTGAATATTATATGTACACACTCCATGTTACTTGTGAAATGTTCGGTTTCTTATTGAAATGATTAAATTTAACTATTTTTTCCTTCCATTTTACTTAATATTTGTTGTTGTTTTTTCCTGGAAGTGATTTATGTATGTTGCCAACTAGAACTTTATTTTCTATGTGTGTTAGATCTGAATAATTTTCTTGTAATTTTTTTGATTGCATTATAATGTTCAATGTTTTGTGACATGTTATTAGATAAAGATTACATAAAGTATCTATGAAACACTTAATATGTTTTATACACTTTTGGGAATACAAGTAAAAGTAAAAATCCTGTTTCAGAAAGCTTATAGTCTGACAGAAAAAAAAACCTAACAGGAAGTTGAAAAACAGTGATTTAACCATGGTGAAAGTACATATTACACAAAAGAGCATAGGGAGAACTGTAATCTGTAGAGTCAAGGTCTTAAATAAGATAAAGCATAAATTGTCTAGGAATTCCCTCAAGTAGAATTTTCAGAGAGTACATCTCAGGTAGACCATGCTTCCACATTCCTAAATATCTTCCTACCTCACAGATATCTGTGCAGAGGAAAAATCTTCGTCATGCTTCTTTAGAAATTAGAGGCAGAATCTGCTGGCAGATATTGCATCAGCAATAGCAGCAATGGCAGAATATGGTGATTGTGAGGGAAGAGGCTGGCTGTTCATAAAGGTTGAGGCATAGAAATTATCCTTCACAATCTAGTATTTGATAAGCCCCCAAACTCAATCCTCTGAAATAAGAACTCACTATTTGACAAAAAATTCTGGGAAAACTGGAAAATGATATGTCAGTAACTCGACATAGACCTGCATCTCATTCCTCATAATAAAATAAGGTCAAAATGGGTACATGATTTGGCACAAAGGATGATGGTTTAAATAGATTAAGAATCAAAGGATAATTTACCTATCAGATCTTTGGAGAAGGGAGGAATTTATGACCAAAGAAGAACTAGAGGCAAAATGGCACAACTTTGATTACATTAAATTAAAAAGCTTTTGCACAAACAAAACCAACAGAAACAAGAAATTAAAGGGATGTAAAAAGCTATTGTCAATTTTTCTGATAAAAGTCTCACTTTTTAATATATATATATATAAGGAAATGTGTCAAATTTATAAGAATACAAGTCATTCCCTAATTGATAAATGGTCAACAGATATAAACTGACAATTTTTAGATGAAGAAATTAAAGCCATCTATAATCATATGAAAAATGCTATAAATGACTATTAATTAGAGAAATTAAAATTTAAACAATTATGAGGTACCACGTTATACCTCTCAGATAGATTAAGATAAAATGAAAACATAATGATAAATGTTGTAGGGGATGTGAGAAAACTGGGACACATTCATTTCTGGTGAAATTGTGAAATGATTCAATCATTCTGGAGAATAATCTGTAACTATGTCCAAATGACTATAAAACTGTACCTACCCTTTAATCCAGAAGTGCCACTATTGTATCCCAAAGAAATCATAATTGAGGAAAAAGGACCCACATGTACAAAAGATGTGTGTAGCATCTATTTTTAAGATAAGAAAGAATTGGAAAATGAGTAGATGCCCATCAGTTGGAGAATGGCTGAACAAGTTATGGTATATGAAAGTAATGGAATGTTATTGTTCTATAAAAGATGATGAACAAGCTGATTTTAGAATGGCCTAGAAAAATTTACATGAATTGATGCTGAGTAAGGAAATCACAACTAGGAATACATTGTATACAACAGCAGCAAGAATGTGCAATGATCAACTATGAAAGACTTGGTTCATCTCAGTGATTCATAATCCAAAGCAATCCCAATATATTTTGGACAGAAAATGTCATTTTCATCCAGAAAAAGAACTATGGATAATGAATGAAAATCCACACATCTTATGTTCTCTTCTTTTTTCCTGTTTTTTTTTCTCTCTCCTGTGTTTTTCCCTTTTGTTCTGACTTTTTTCTTCCAAAATAATTCATAAAACAATGTGTATTATAGTAAATAAATTTTATAAAAGAAAAAGCAAGCACTCAAAAATATCCTTCTATTGTTTCATTAGATTGTCACATTTGGACATTAGTATCTTCCTATGGAGAAAGTTATATAATTCCTTTATCTCTGGCACACAAATATTTTGGGGAAATTTGAACAATTTATGAAGCCTGAAGAAGAGTCTATTCTGCCATCTTTTTGGTCATGTGACTTGGAATACACAATTTTCCAGTATAGATGTTTAACATAATGTTAAAATTATATCTTTATAAGTAAGCAGATTAACATGGATCCACTGACATCTGTGTATTGAATACATTCTTTCAAATCAAAATTTGCATCTTACTTAGCAGAGAAAAGAGGTTTGTGCAAGTATTTAATCATATGTGGAAATTGTTCATCTAAGAACTGATAAACCTTAAAACAAGTTATATTTCAAAAATGTGTTGCTTTTTAACAGCTTATTGTTATATAAGCAGAAAACCAACATAATAATTCTCTCAGCAACTCTAAATGGTGAAGTGTTGACTCAGAATATCTAAATTTTTCCAAATTTCTTTAGGTTTATTGTGACAAATCATTGAAATTTAATCGCACTCTTCAAATTATAGCCATGTGTATACTAGTTCATGTGTATAGTACAGTTATATAGTACTTCATGAGTATTGTGCT
Organism: Sminthopsis crassicaudata; assembly: GCF_048593235.1. Lineage (NCBI taxonomy): Eukaryota > Metazoa > Chordata > Mammalia > Dasyuromorphia > Dasyuridae > Sminthopsis > Sminthopsis crassicaudata. Next base: position 551,671,064 of record NC_133619.1, read on the forward strand.
CTGAGTGAAAAGGATTCATTCATTCATTGATTCATTCAACAATTTTTGAGCTTACATCTGTTTATCTCATTCAAGCAAGAAATTTGATGGCCACTTAAGGCCTTGACATCAATGTTGATAGATACTATTTTTTTAAAAATCTGGTCTAGTTCACCTCTTTTACAAGAAGCCTGTGGCCCCTTGGTCCCAAGTTTATCATGTTGTTACCAGATTTACATAAAATTCTTTGTGGGTTTCACTCTTTTATAGCTTAGGAACCCCAGAATTAAGCAGTTTACCCCCCCACCCCCACCCCAGCCTCCTCTGGTTGGAAGGATTCTTATTATTCAGCTACACACTTAGATTCAAAATGCTTTTACTGAGTATATGCTACTGTGTTAGGGACTGGATTTCAAAATAGCACTTATTTGTTTATATTTACTTGTTAATTTTTTTCTTTATTTTTAAAAATTCTTTTATTTTAAAAAAAATTATTTGTCCAGAAATTAAAAATTTTTTTTCTCTCACACCCATGCCTCTTCCTCTTCCTACACATAGGGTAAAATGTACAGAAACTAGGAAGGCTAAAAATTAACAACAAAATAGTCTTTGAACTGGACACTATGACATGTGAAGGTCACCTCATTGAACTGGTGGTAAGAGAATGCCTACATGTAATGTTCATAAATGTTAACTTTCATTATTCATTTGTAACTCTGTTATATGGAAGAAGGATTATATTTTTTTATTTATCCCTAGGAGAAGAACTGGAAACAATTAATTGAAGTTGCAAAGAAACAAATTAAGCCTGGCTATTAAGATAAATAACCTAATAGCCAAAGGTGCCCAGAAAAAGAGTGAATTGTTTCAGACATAGTGTGTTTCCTTTCCCTCTAGTTTTCCAATTAAAAATGAGAGGACTCATTTCCACTGATGCTATAGAAAGGATCTTTATCCAGGTGTGGGTCATCTATAGTCAATTTAGATTCTACCATTCTGTGACTGATTTGAATTTAACTTGAATATCCACTGTTGAAAATGATTTCAGGGGCCACTGGATCTAAATCAAACTAAATATGAATGTACTTTCTAAATATCTCCTGGGACTGGATAATGATTTCTACTTGAATAACTATTCAGTGTCAATAATCCCATGAGGGAGGGACAGAGCCAAGATGGCGGAGAATATACACAAGAATTTCTAAGCTCCCTCTCACCCTCAATACCAACTATTTAACTCCGCCTCAAAAATAATGCTGAACTGGTAAAAACCACAAAGATTAGAAGCACAACTTACCAACCAAAGAGAATATCTGGAATTTCTTCAGAAAAGGTAGGTCCTGAGGGGTGGAGAAAAAGACCGACATAGACAAGGTTAGACTAAAAGCTTGCATATTGGGCCAAATGGGCTGGGGAGGCCTCTGGGGTTAGAAAAGCCTGATTGCTCTACTCTGATTGCAAAACAGCAGATCAGCATAGAAATCAAAGCTACTTAAAAAAAAAAAAAAACACCAGAACCTATAACTATCCCAAACAAGAAGTGACTCAACACAGATCATAGCTGTGCTGAGCACCTGCCCTCTGCTGTATGGGACTTTACCTTGGGGCAGTTAAGAACCTGCACTGCAGGGGACACATCCCAGGGCAGGCTCTAATCCACATAGTGGGGGGCTTGGCCTGAGGCAGTGGAACTTCCACAGCAGTGAAACTCCTGCAGCAGCAACTGGGCTTCCCTGGGCAGAGACACTTCCAGTTCGGCCAGGCTTTTTGCTGGTCAGCTAATATCCACATCCCTACAGGCAGCCTCTAGCCTCAGGGTAGTTGCTAGGCCACATAGCCAGTGTTCTTCACTGGGCACTCCCACAGCCCAGCCATGCTAACCACCTCTGAGTTACTTCCATTGAGGGGGGACGGGACTCTCTCCCAGAGCTCCCTCTTACCTTTGCAGCCCGTTCACAAAACAGCTGTAATCCATCCTATCCCTGTTCTTCCGAGGAAGCTGGTAAATTCCCTACTCTGAAGGTAGAACCCGTAGGTTTTAAAAAATGAATAAAAAAGGAAGAGAACTATTGACAGTTTCTATACAGAAAAAGAGAGGTTTCCAACCCCAAGGAGGCTAACAGCAATCTCATGATAATACCCTAAAGGGGAATGATATCTGGCCCCCAACACATAACTCTCTCCTAGATGAGACTATTAAAAAGTAAAGAGAGTTAGAAAAAAATGGGGAAAGGAAAGAGAAGCTATGGTAGAGATATCTCCTGATATTCTGAGCATCCTGAAATTTGAATTGGAAAAGATAAAGAATTCACAGGAAGTGCAGGGAAATAAAATTTGTGAATTGGAAAAGTTTAAAAAAAATCGCAGGAAAGTAGGACCTGTGAAATGGAAAATATAAAGAATTCTCAAGAAAGTGGGACTTGTGAATTGGAAAAAGAAAATAACTCACTAAAAAACAAAATTAGTGCAATGGAAAAAAATTCAATAGAGCAAAATAATTCATTTAAAAACTCAATTGGACATATTCAAAATGAAGTAAAAAAAAGTGAATGAAGAAAATAACTTATTAAAAATCAGGACTGAACAAATAGAAATGAATGATTCCTTGAGACACCAAGAATCAGTCAAGCAAAACCAAAAAAAAAATGAAAAGCTGAAGAATAACATCAAATATTTACTGGGAAAATCAATAGACCTGGAAAAGAGATCTAGGAGAGATAATCTGAGGATTATTGGACTTCCCAAAAATTATGATGAAAAAAAAACAGCCTAGATTTTATTTTACAGGAAATCATCAAAGAGAACTATCCAGAGATAATAGAACTATAGGGTAAAATAGGCATTGAAAGAATTGTTCAAACAACTTCTGAAAAAGACCCTAAAAAACAAACTAACAAAAAACTCCATGGAATATTGTGGCCAAGCTACCAAACTATCAGACTAAAAAAATATTGCAAGCAGCCAGGAAAAAAAATAATTCAAATATCAAGGAGCCACAATAAGGGTCACTCAAGACCTGGCTGCATCAACATTAAAGGATCAAAGGGCCTGGAATCTGATATTCCAAAAGGCAAAAGAACCTGGAATGCAGCAAAGAATAAACTACCCAGCTAAGTTTAGCACTTTCTTCCATGGAAGAATCTGGACATTTAATGAAACAGATGAATTCCATTTGTTTCTAAGAAAAAAACCAGATCTAAACAAAAAATTTGATCTCCAACCACAAGAATCAAGAGAAGCAGAAAAAGGTAAAAGGAACTCTTGAGAACTGTATTTCTATTGTGTATATACAGAAAGTCCACATGTATAATTTGATTTTACTGATATAACATAAAAAGGGAAGTAGAAAGGGAGAGGACAGTGTTAGAAAAAGGGAAAAGGTGACATAAAAAGAGGGAAACTACATCCAGGAAGAGGCAAAGAAAATTTACCATATCTGAGGGAATTTAGAGAGGGGGAAGAAACTTGTGTGAATCTTGCTCTCATCAGAGTAGGCTCAAAGAGTAAATAATTGACATATTTGTTTTTCATAGAATTCTCTCTTACCTCATTAAAAGGGGGGGAGAGGAAAAGGGAAAAGGAAAGGAGTAATAAGGGAAGGGTACAAGAAAGGGGAAGGGACTTAAAAGGACGGGGGAGGGATCTAAAAAGGGAAGGCTGAGTGACACAAGTGGGGCCCATAAGTTTAATACTGGGGAAGAGGTTTGGGGGGACAAGGGAAAAATATAATCTGGGGATAATATGATGGCAGGAAATACAGAATTAATAATTTTAACTGTAAATGTGAATGGGATGAACTCTCCCCTTAAGTGGAAGCAGATAGCAGACTGGATCAAAAGTCAGAACCCTACAATATGTTGCTTACAGGACACACATTTAAAGCAGGGAGATACATACAGAGTAAAGGTAAAAGGCTGGAGCACGATCTATTATGTTTCAAGTGAAGTCAAAATAGCAGGGGTGGCCATACTTATCTCACATCAAGCAAAAGCAGAATTTGATCTAACTAAAAGAGATAAGGAAAGTATCTATATCCTGCTAAAGGGTAACTTAGACAATGAAGCCATATCAATACTAAACATATATGCACCAACTGGTATAGTATCATCTAACTTCCTTGTGATGGTCTGGTCTACCTCCTCTGAAGGGCTCAGAATAAGTCCTTAAATGTGAAGGTCTGGGCTAGCTCCTCTGAAGGGCTCATAATAAGGGCTGGTCAGGATAAGCAAAAGTCCTTGCACCACATTGGGTGCCAATATATATTGTGCTGTTGTCTCCAGAAACTGCCGATTGCTCTCTAGTCTAGAGGAGAGACTTCTTCCTCCAGAGAGTGGCCTCAGATCTGGCCCAGACACGACTCTCTTTCCTCCAGAGAGCCACTCCAACTCTGACCTAGAGCAGAGACTCTTCCTCTGTCTCAAGTGACACCCTCTTTTAACCTTCCAGAGAATGGGCGTGGGATAATGCAAGGGCTTCTGGGAAGAAATACTTTACCCCAGTGTGGATATTCCATCTTGGCAGCAAGCCAGGAGAAGCAGAGAGGGTGTAAACACAAGAAGTGAAAATTAAAACCCTGAAAAGCCAGTGTCTCTTGGGACCACCCCCAACCCCACTTGGAGTCACTCCGAGTTGTCAGAGCCTCAGAGCACAGACTCAGCGCAGCCATCGCTGTCCTGTTAGTGCCTTGCTGCTGCCCTACCCCCAGGCTGTAGAGGAAGACCTTTAACACCATCCAGCCCCATCCCCCCAAAACAGACCAATTGTTTCTCTTGTCAATTTTTTTTCTTCGATTCCGCTCAGACAAAGTGAACAAAAAATCCAAAAGGGCTCTAACCATTGACAGCTTCTGTATGGAGAGAGAGCAGACTTCAAATACTGAGGAGACTAAAACAGACTGTCCCCAGAGGAATCCCCTAAGGGGGATATGATCTGCTCCTCAATACAAAAGACTCATACAGGAAATCAAAAAGGCTCTCACAAGAGAGCTAGAAGAGAAATGGAAAAAGGAAAGGGAAGCTTGGCAAGAGAGCCTGGAGAAATTATCCAGAGAGGATAAAGAGATCAAATCATTGAGAAACAAAATTAATGAATTGGAAAAGGTAAACAACTCCAAGGAAAACAGGATTAGTGAGCTGGATAAAGAAAACAGCTCTCTAAAAAATAAAATGGAAAAAATGGAAAAAAATTCCATAGAAGAAAAAACTCACTTAAAAACACAATTGGACAATTACAAAAAGATATAAGAAAAAGTGAGTGAAGAAAATACATCATCAAAAATTAAACTCCAACAAGTAGAAATGAATGACTCAAGGAGAAACCAAGAAGTAGTCAAGCAAAACCAGAGAAATGAAACAATTGAAAAGAATGTCAAGTACCATATTAGAAAGACAACAGACGTGGAAAACAGATCCAGGAGAGACAATTTGAGAATAATCAGACTCCCTGAAAAATGTGAGGAAAAAAAGAGCTTGGACACTATTTTCAAGGAAATTATCAAAGAGAACTGCTCAGACATTTTGGAAACAGAGGGTAAAATAGACATTGAAAAAATTCATCAATCACCTACTGAAAGTGGCTCTAAAATCAAAATGCCAAGAAATATAGTGGCCATCAGACAAAAGAAAAGATACTGGAAGCTGCTAGAAAAAAGCAATTCAGATATGGAGGAGCCACAATAAGGATAATCCAGGATCTAGCAGCGTCCACATTAAAAGAATGCAGGGCCTGGAACATGATATTCTGAAAGGCTAAGGAACTTGGTATGCAGCCAAGAATAACTTACCCAGCAAAAATGAGCATAGTTTTCCAGGGAAGAAGATGATCATTTAATGAAATAAATGAATTCCATCTATTCTTGATGAAAAAAACAGACATACATAAAATGTTTGATCTTCAAATACTCAAGAGATTTCTAAAAAGGTAAAAAGAAATCTTGAGAACTATACTTCTGCCAAAAAAAATATTTAAAGAACATATGTATAATTTGTCCTAGAAACTGGAGGTGGAAAGGAAATTATATCATAAAAAAGTGTAAAGTGGTGGTAGTACATCTCATGAACAGGCAAAGGTAACCTATTGTATCTGAGAGAAAGAAAGGAGGGAGATGAACATAGTGTGTATCAATAGACATATTTGATTTATGGTGAAACTTTTTCCACTTCATTGAAAAATGAGAGGAAAGGAGTAAGCTAAAGGGGAGGGAATACAGAAATTGCAAGGAAAAGGGGTAAAATAAGGGGAGGAAATTTAAGGTGGGGGAGGGATACTAAAAAGGGAGAGCTGGGAAAAGCAAGTGGTGTTCACAAGTTTAATACTGGGTAGGGGGGTAAGAGGGAAGGAAAGGAGAAAAGCATAAGCAGGGGTTAACAGGATGGTAAACAATATAGAATTAGTCATTCTAACCATAAATGTGAATGGGGTAAACTCCCTCATAAAGAGGAAGCAGTTAGCTTAAAAGTCAGAATCCTACTATAAGTTGTTTACAGGAAACATACCTGAAACAGGGTGATAAATTCAAACTAGAAGTAAAAGGGTGGAGCAGAATCTACTATGCTCCAGGCAAATCCAAAAAAGCAGGGGTAACCAACCTCATCTCAGATCAAGCAAAAACAAAATTTGATCTAATTAAAAGAGATAAGGAAGGACATTTTATCCTGCTAAAGAGTAGCATCAAAAATGAAGCAGTATCAATATTAAACGTATACGCACCAAGTGGTGCAGCATCTAAATTCTTAAAAGAGAAATTAAGAGAGCTGCAATAAGAAATAGCAAAACTATAATAGTGGGAGATCTCAACCTTGCACTCTCAGAATTAGATAAATCAAACCACAAAATAAATAAGAAAGAAGTCAAAGAGGTAAATAAAATACTTGAAAAGTTTGATATGATAGATCTTTGGCGAAAGGTAAATGGAGACAGAAAGTAGTATACTTTCTTCTCAGCAGTTCATGGAACCTATAAAAAAATTGATCATATACTAAGGCATAAAAACCTCAAAATCAAATGCAGTAAGGCAGAAATAGTAAATGCATTCTTTTTAGACCACAATGCAATGAAAATTACATTTAACAAAAAGCCAGAGGAAAATAGACCAAAAAATAATTGGAAACTAAATAATCTTATACTAAAGAATGATTGGGTAAAACAGCAAATCATAGACATAATTAATAACTTCACCCAAGAAAATGACAATAATGAAACATCATATCAAAATGTGTGTGATACAGCCAAAGCAGTAATAAGGGAAAGTTTTATATCTCTACAGGCCTACTTGCATAAAATAGAGAAAGAGAGGGCCAACGAATTGGGCTTACAACTAAAATTGCTAGGAAAAGGAACAAACTAAAAACCCCCAGACAAACACAAAACTTGAAATTCAAAAAATAACAGGTGAGATTAATAAAATTGAAAGGAAAAAAAAACTGTTGAATTAATTAATAAAACTAAGAGTTTGTTCTAAGAAAAAAACCAACAAAATAGACAAACCCTTAGTAAACCTGATTAAAAAAAGGAAAGAGAAAAAGCAAATTGTTAGTCTTGAAAATGAAAAGGGAGAAGTCACCACTAATGAAGAGGAAATTACAACAATAGTTAGGAGCTACTTTGCTCAACTTTATGCCAATAAATGATATGAAATGGAAGAATACCTTCAAAAATATACCTTGCCCAGATTAACAGAGGAAGAAGTAAGTAGTCTAAATAGTCCCATCTCAGAAAAAGAAATAGAACAAGCTATTAACTAACTCCCTAAGAAAATATCCCCAGGACCAGATGGATTTACATGTGAATTCTACCAAACATTTAAAGAACAACTACCTCCAATGCTATATAAACTACTTGGAAACATAGGGACTGAAGGAGCCCTACCAAATTCCTTTTATGACACAGACATGGTACTGATACCTAAACCAGGTAGATCGAAAACTGAGAAAGAAAACTATAGACCAATTTCCTTAATGAATATTGATGCTAAAATCTTAAATAAGATATTAGCAAAAAGACTTCAGAAAATCATCCCCAGGATAATACACTATCATCAAGTAGGATTTATAGCAGGAATGCAGGGCTGGTTTAATATTAGGAAAACTATTAGTATAATTGACCATATCAAAAATCAAATTAACAAAAACCATATAATCATCTCAATAGATGCAGAAAAAGCATTTGATAAAATCCAACATCCATTCCTGCTAAAAAAACACTTGAGAGTATAGGAATAAATGGACTATTCCTTAAAATAATGAGCATATATTTAAAACCTTCAGTAAACATCATATGTAATGGTGATAAACTAGAACCTTTCCTTGTAAGATCAGGAGTGAAACAATGTTGCCCACTATCACCATTATTATTCAATATAATACTAGAAATGCTAGCCTCAGAAATAAGAGCTGAGAAAAAGATTTAAGGAATTAGAATAGGAAATGAGGAAATCAAACTATCACTCTTTGCAGATGACATGATGGTATACTTAGAGAACCCCAAAGACTCTGCTAAAAAGCTATTAGAAATAATTCAGAATTTTAGCAAAAGTTGCAGGATACAAAATAAATCCACATAAATCCTCAGCATTTTTATACATTACCAACACAATCCAACAGCAAGAGATACAAAGAGAAATTCCATTCAAAATAATGGTATAGTATAAAATATTTGGGAATAAATATATCTACCAAAGGAAAGTCAGGAATTATATGAGCAAAATTATGAAACATTTCCCACAAAATAAAGTCAGATTTAAATAATTGGAGAGACAATCAGTGCTCTTGGATAGGCCAAGAGAATATAATCAAGATGACAATACTCCCTAAACTAATCTATTTATTTAGTGCTATACCAATCAGACTCCCAGGAAACTATTTTAATGACCTAGAGAAAATAACAACAAAATTCATATGGAAGAACAAAAGGTTGAGAATCTCAAGGGAAATAATGAAAAAGAAAAATCAAATGAAGGTGGTCTAGCTGTACCTGATCTAGAATTATATTATAAAGCAGCAGTCACCAAAACCATTTGGTATTGGCTAAGAAATAGACTAGTTAGGTTCACAGGGCAACATAGTGAATATAAATAGCAATCTAGTGTTTGACAAACCCAAAGATACCAACTTTTGGGATAAGAATTCATTATTTGACAAAACTGCTGGGAAAACTGGAAATTAGTATGTAGAAACTAGGCATGGACCCACATGTAACACCACATACTAAGATAAGATCAAAATGGGTCCATGATTTAAGCATAAAGAACGAGATCATAAATAAATTAGAGGAACATAGCATAGTTTACCTCTCAGACTTGTGGAGGAGGAAGGAATTTGTGACCAAAGGAGAACTAGAGATCATTATTGATCACAAAATAGAAAATTTTGATTACATCAAATTAAAAAACTTTTGCACAAACAAAACTAATGCAAACAAGATTAGAGGGGAAGTAACAAATTGGGAAAACATTTTTACAGTCAAAGTTTCTGATGAAGGCCTGATCTCCAAAATATACAAAGAATTGACTCTAATTTATAAGAAATCAAGCCATTCTCCAATTGATAAATGGTCAAAGGATATGAACAGACAATTTTCAGATGATGAAATTAAAACTATATCAAAGTGTTCCAAATCACTATTGATGAGAGAAATGCAAATTAAGACAACTCTGAGATATCATTACACACCTGTCAGATTGGCTAAGATGACAGGAACAAATAATGATGAATGTTGGAGGGGCTGTGGGAAAACTGGGACACCAATGCATTGTTGGTGGAGTTGTGAAAGAATCCAACCATTCTGGAGAGAAATCTGGAATTAAGCCCAATAAGTTATAAAACTGTGCATACCCTTTGATCCAGCTGTACTACTACTGGGATTATATCCCAAGGAAATACTAAAAAAGGGAAAGGAACCTATATGTGCCAAAATGTTTGTGGCAACCCTTTTCATAGTGGCTAGAAACTGGAAAATGAATGGATGTCCATCAATTGGAGAATGGTTGGGTAAATTATGGTATATGAATGTTATGGAATATTATTGTTCTGTAAGATATGACCAACAGGAGGAATATAGAGAGGTTTGGAGAGACTTACATCAACTGATGTTGAGTGAAACGAGCAGAACTAGGGGATCATTATACACTTCAACAATGATACTGTATGAGGATGTATTGTGATGGAAGAGGATATCTTCCACATAGAGAAGAGCTAATCCAATTCCAATTGAACAATGATGGACGTAATCAGCTACATCCAGAAAAAGAACACTGGGTAATGAGTGTAAACTGTGAGCATTGTTTTTTGTTTGTTTGTTTGTTTGTTTGTTTTGTTTTGTTTCTCTTCCCAGATTATTTTTACCTTTTGAATACAATCCTTCCTTTGCAACAACAACAACAACAAAATTCGGTTCTGCACATATGTATTGTACCTAGGATATACTATAAGATATTTAATATGTATGGGAATGCCTGCTATCTAGGGGAGGGGTTGGAGGGAAGGAGGGGAAAAACTCGGAACAGAAGGGAGTTACAAGGGATAAGGTTGTAAAAAAAAATTTACCTATGTATATCTATTGTCAAAGAAAATGTTATAATTATAAAATTAATAAAAAATTTAAAAAAAGAATTATTGAGTGAAACAGCAAATTATAGAAACAATGAATAATTTCACCCAAGATAATGACAATGATGAGACATCATACCAAAATTTGTGGGATGCAGCTAAAGTAGAATAAGGGGAAATTTTATTGAATAAAATAGAAAAAGAGGTCAATGATTTGGGCCTGCAACTAAAAAAGCTAGGAAAAAGACCAAATAAAAAAACCACAACCATATAGTAAACTTGAAATTTTAAAATTAAAAAGAGAAATCAATAATATTGAAAGTAAAAAAAACAAAACAAAACAAAAACTATTGAATTAATAAATAAATCTAAGAGTTAGTTTTATGAAAAAGCCAATAAAGTAGATAAACTTTTGGTAAATCTGATCAGAAAAATGAAAGAGGAAAATCAAATTGTTAGACTTAAAAATGAAAAGTGGGATCTTTCAACTAATGAAGGGGAAATTAGAGTAATAAGAAGGAGTTACTTTGCCCAACTTTATGCCAATACATTTGATAACGTAAGTGACATGGATGACTACCTCCAAAAATATAGGCTTCCCAGATTAAAAGAGTAGAAATTAAATTACTTAAATAGTCCCATTTCAGAAAAAAGAAATAGAACAAGCTATTAATCAACTCCCTAAGAAAAAATCCCCAAGACCAGATGGATTTACATGTGAATTCTACCAAACATTTAAAGAACAACTAACTCCAATGCTATATAAACTATTTGAAAAAATAGGGATTGAAGGAGTCCTACCAACCTCCTTTTATGACAGAGACATGGTACTGATACTTAAACCAGGTAGGTTGAAAACTGAGAAAGAAAATTATAGACCAATCTCCTTAATGAATATTGATGCTAAAATCTTAAATAAGATATTAGCAAAAAGACTTCAGAAAATCATCCCCAGGATAATACACTATGATCAAGCAGGATTTATACCAGGAATGCAAGGCTGGTTTAATATTAGGAAAACTATTAGTATAATTGACCATATTAATAATCAAATTAACAAAAAACATATGATCATCTCAATAGATGCAGAAAAAGCATTTGATATAATATAACATACATTCCTACTAAAAACACTTGAGAGTATAGGAATAAATGGACTATTCCTTAAAATAGTCAGGAGCATATATTTAAAATCATCAGTAAGCATCATATATAGTGGGGATAAACTGGAACCTTTCCCAGCAAGATCAGGAGTGAAACAAGGGTGCCCACTATCACCATTACTATTCAATATTGTATTAGAAATGCTAGTCTCGGCAATAAGATTGGAGAAAGAGATTAAAGGAATTAGAGTAGGTAATGAGGTAATCAAACTATCACTCTTTGTTGATGACATGATGGTATACTTAGAGAACCCCAGAGATTCTAATAAAGAGTTATTAGAAATAATTCATAACTTTAACAAAGGTGCTGGATACAAAATAAATCCATATAAATCTTCAGCATTTTTATACATCACCAATAAAATCCAACAGCAAGAGATACAAAGAGAAATTCCATTCAAAACAACTGTCGAGAGTATAAAATATTTGGGATTCCATCTACCAAAGAAAAGTCAGGAATTATATGAGCCAAATTAGAAAACACTTGCCATAAAAATAAAGTCAGATTTATATAATTGGAAAGGCATTAAGTGCTCTTGGTTAGGCCCAGCGAATATAATAAAGATGACAATACTCCCTTACCTAATTTATTTATTTAGTGCTATACCAATCAGACTCCAAAGAAACTATTTTAATGACCTAGAAAAAATGACAACAAAATTCATATGGAAGAATAAAAGGTTGAGAATTTCAAGGGAATTAATGAAAAAAAAAAAATCAAATGAAGGTAGCCTAGCTGTACCTGATCTAAAACTATATTATAAAGCAGCAGTCACCAAAACTATTTGGTATTAGCTAAGAAATAGACTAGTTCATCAGTGGAATAGGTTAGGTTCACAGGACAAAATAGTCATCAACTATAGCAATCTAGTTTTTTACAAACCCAAAAATTGCAACTTTTCGGATAAGAATTCATTATTTGACAAAAACTGTTTGGAAAACTGGAAATTAGTATGGCAGAAATTAGATATGGACTCACACCTAACACCATATACCAAGATCAGATCAAAATGGGTCCCTGATTTAGGCACAAAGAATGAGATCCTAAATAGATTAGAGGAACACAGGATAGTTTACCTCTCAGGCATGTGGAGGAAGAAGGAATTTGTGACCAAAGGAGAACTAGAGATCATTATTGATCACAAAATAGAAAATTTTGATTACACTAAATTAAAAAGCTTTTGTACAAACAAAACTAATTCAAACAAGATTAGAAGGGAAGTAACAAATAAAAATAATCCCATATGCACTTGAGTTCTACCTTTTAGTTCTCGCTAATGAAGATAATTTACTTTGAGGTGAGTCAAAATCTGTCTCTCTTAAAACATTATTCATTTAGAAATATTGTACTCCTGAGGTATAGTGGGTTAATGATGATGATGATGAGCACTATTGTAAATACTTTATAATTATTATCTCATTTGTACTTTTCAACAATCCTGAGGTAGGTGGTAATTATTCTCATTTTCCATATGAGGAAACTGAGGCAAAAAGACATTATGACTTTCTATCCTAAGCATATCACATATATAGTCAGTCTCAGACCTTTTTGTCTCCAAACCTAGTGATTTATTCCCTGTGTCACTTAACTGAAGTTGTGTTCTGATAATCTTGCATCACAGAAGTGATCAGTTTCTTGTGCCCATTCCTCATTATTCATATCACTTTTTGACAAAGTTTTGGTCACATCATGGAAGCAAAATTATAAAAATACTTCAAATATTCTGAAAAGTATTTGTTCAAGGAAATGAACCATCTTACTGGTTCTCAGATAGTGATTTCTAGGAACACAGAAGGGCTTATTGAAGTTCTTGAATAAAAAGGAAAAATTCCTGAAGGCCAATAAAATCTCTAGTCTAGTGCCAATTTTTATCCCATCAATATAATTACTCATGTTTGTATAAAACTCATGGAGTAGCATAGCAATATGACTTGTTCAGCTCAATTATCCAGGTTTATACAGGAAAAAAAAATAGTATTTTTCTCTGGTGTGTGAGAAACTAGTTTCCTAATTTCAAGATCTATACTTTGGTTTTCTAGAATGGAAGAATACATATTCAGGTTTAGAATTTCTAGGCTTGCTACCTGTATCACACATAAAAACACTAAACAATGACTTGGAAGTGGCTATTTTTAATCTTTCCTGCACCTGTTATTTTTTCAAATACTGGAAATAATAATTATGTCTCCTGTGCAAGCTTTGCCTTATATTAAATAAATGAACAAAAACTTTACGGGCAGTTCTCACTTTATATAATCATGCAATTGTGTAATTGTCTATATTATGCATTGAATAAATTTGACTTTACATAAAGAATTCTGAAAGAAAACTTCATTCTGAAATTTTTAAAAAATTCCTTACACAGAGTAGATGTTGTATAATAAAAAGCTTTATAACATGGATGTGAACAGATAAAAGTGGTAGAAAATTATCAACCCTTTCTACTTCAGTCTCCATGTGTTTGTAGAGAGTGAGTGATATTGTACATATTCCTCTACTTAGTAGTGATCCTTATATTTTACCATGGTTAGTAGCAAATATAATCTTGAGGGGAAAAGTGAACTATTTTCTAAGCATATGCCAATAAATTTGGAAATGAAAAAAATTAGAAAATATGAAGAAGTTAAAACTTGTCAGTAAAAGTATATAAATTTAATCTTACAGTATCAACTCTGAACACTATAATGAAGGATGATGCTCAGATAAAAGAGAATGTAAAAAATAATTCTTGCATAAAGTTGACTTTTCTGTCAGAACAAAGACAAGGTCCTGTTTTAGAGTTGGAGACACTATTAACTATTTGGATGGAAGATGAAACTCAAAAGAATATTCCTTTAAGATTGATAACAATTAAAGCCCAAATTCAAAGATTCTTTGAAGATTTAAAGATAAAGTAATTTAAAGAAACATAGATATTTACAGCAAACAAGAGTCTGTTTGCACATTTTACAGGATTTCATAATATGCATAATGTGCATAGTCAGAAGAGGGTGCTAGTGCAGATGTTGAGTAGCAAAGAAGTTCACCGAGATCATTAAAAAATAGTAGAGAAAGGTATCTACTTTCCAGAAAAAAATCTTTAATGCTGAGAAAACCAATCAACTTATCCAAGGAACTCATCTTATTCTTTTGCTTGGACAAAATGCAATTTAAAACCTGTTTTTGAGTATATAGTATATAGTAGATTCTATTTTTGTTGCTAATTAAACACAAAGATCATCTATTTCTTTTTTAATTCATCTTTCAGAAATATGATCCTGTATCTATCCTCCTCTTCTGGGTAAATTCTAAACAATTTCAACTACAATTAATAAATCTACTTTTTTTTTCTCATTACATTAACTTAAATATAACACTTTAACTGACCTAAATTAACAATGATCTGTTTCTTAATTGTCAATCTTTTCTCAATTAATATCCTTCTTAACCTCTGCATTTTTTGACACTGTTGGTCATTACTGAGTTCTCTCTTTCTAACTTGTTCTATTACTTTTGAGGACAAGTAGAGCCATACCAGTCACAACCTTAGTGTCATCCTTTACTCCTCTCACTCACCCACCATATCCAATGAGCTGTCAAGTACTATTGATTCTACCTTCACAGTCTTTCTTATATATGACCCCTTCTCTCCTCTGACACTGCTAGCACATGGTATAAATTTTATCACCCTATCCTTAGATTATTGCAATAATTTGCCGGTTGATCTCCCTGCCTCAAGTTTTTTCACATTGTAATCCATACTCCATGTTGTCAAATTGGTCTTTCTAAAGTGCAAGTCTGACTAGTTCATCACCTTCCTATTCAATAAACTGCAGTGATTTCCTATAACTTTCAGAATCCAATATAAAATCCTCTGGTATTTCCATAAGACCTATACCTACCTACTTTCTACACACACACACACACACACACACACACACATACACACACATTTTCTTTGTTTTTCTTTTTTTTTTTTACCTTATTCTCTTCTATGTATTCTACAATCTCTTAACACTGATCTCCTTGGTCTTCTTCAAACATGAAAAAATTCCTGACTTTGTACATTTTTACTAGATATGTCTCCCATGCCTAAAATTATCTATCCTGCTACCTCTACTTCCTGGCTTTCCTGATTTTCTTCAAAACCAAAATGAAACCCCATCCTCAGCAAGAAGTTTTTCCCTTCACTTCATTTTTTTTCTAGTCTGTCTTCACTGAATTGGGATGGTAATCATGCCCATCCTTCTTTTTTTTTTTATTTAATTTTTATTTTATTTTATACTTATAACTTTTTTTTGACAGTACATATGCATGGGTAATTTTTTACAACATTATCCCTTGCACTTACTTCTATTCAGATTTTTTCCCTTCCTCCCCCAACCCCCTCCCCCAGATGGCAGGCAGTCTTATACATGTTAAATATATTACAGTATATTCTAGATACAATATATATGTGTAGAACCAGGAAGTCCCAGAGAAGCAGAACCTTTGAACTAGGGACCACGGTTTCTGGCAGACACTTCCAGTTTGAGAGCAGGGGCTTTTCACGTCACCTGCTGCAGACATCCAAGCCCCACCGGGATACATAGGCTAGGCTTTGTGCTGCCTTTACTGTTCAGTCTCAACCTCAGGGAAGCCGCTAAAACACAGCGCCCTCAGGGCACAGCAGTGCTAGTCACCTCTGAGGCACTTCCAGGGAGGGGGTGGGGAACTCTCTCCCAGAGCTCTATCTTAGCTCAGGCGCAGGGGCCGCTGCATCCATCCGGTCTGGGAGGAAGCTGGTAAAGAAGTAAATAAATAATTTCCTACCCCAGGGACAGACCCCAAAAGATTTTTAAAATATGAACAAAAAAGTCAGAAAAACTATAGATTCCTTCTACACAGAGAAAGAGCGGGTATCCAACCCCAAGGAAGTTAACAGCAGAGAGTCAGCAGATAACAACCTAAAGGGGAACGATTCCTGCCCCCCATCACATAACTCTCTCCATGAAGAGACTATTAAAAAGTTAAGAGAGTTTGAAGAAAAATGGGGAAAGGAAAGGGAAGCTATGATAGAGAATAACAATGTCCTGAAATTGGAGTTGGAAAAAATAAAGAATTCACAGGAGATACAGGGAAACAAAATTTATGAATTAGAAAAGGTTAAAAAAAACACAGGAAAGTAGGATTTCTGAATTGGAAAAGATAAAAAAGTCTCAAGAAAATAGAATTTCTGAATTGGAAAAAGAAAATAATTCTCAAAAAAAAATTAGGGAAATGGAAAAAAATTCAATAGAGCAAAATAAATTCATTTAAAAACGAAATTGGGCATTTAGAAAAAGAACTAAAAACTGTGAAAGAAGAAAATAACTCCTTAAAAGTCAGGATGGAACAAACAGAAATGAATGATTTACAGAGAACCCAAGAATCAGTCAAACAAAACAAAAAAAAAAATAAAAAATGAGAAGCTGGAGAACAACGTCAAATACTTACTGGGAAAATCTATAGACCTGGAAAACAGATCTAGGAGAGATAATCTGCGGATCATTGGACTTCCAGAAAACTATGACCAAAAAAAGAGCCTAGACTCTATTTTACAGGAAATTATCAAAGAGAACTGTCCAGAGATAATAGAAACAGAGGGGAAAGTAGATGTTGAAAGAATTCATCGAACTCCTTCTGAAATAGACCCTAAAAAAAGAACACCACGGAATATTGTGGCTAAGCTGCAGAATTACCACACAAAGGAGAAAATCCTGCAAGCAGCTAGAAAAAAAACAATTTAAATACCAAGGTGCCACAATAAGGGTCACCCAAGATCTGGCTGCCTCCACATTAAAAGATAGAAGGGCCTGGAACCTGATATTCCGTAAGGCAAAAGATCAAGGACTGCAACCAAGAATGAACTACGCAGCTAAGTTTAGCATCTTTTTCCATGGAAGAAGATGGAAGAAAAAAACAGAGGAATTCTATATGTTTCTAAGAAAAAAACCAGACTTAAACAAAAAATTTGATCTACATCCACAAGACTGAAGAGAAACAGAAAAAGGTACACAGAACCCTTGAGAACTGTAACTCTGTTGTGGGTATATAAAAAGTACTCAAGGATAATTTGATTTTACTGATATAAAAGAAAAAAAGGGGGGTGTAGTAAAGGGAAGGAGGTCGGTTCAGAAAAAGGGGAAGGAATGATAAAAAGAGGGAAACTACATCCCAGGAAGAGGCATAGAAAATACACCATATCTGAGGGAACTTAGTGAGGGGGAGAATCATTGTGTGAATCTTACTCTCATCAGGAGAGGCTCAAAGAGTAAATAATTAACATATTTGTTTTTCAGAGAATTTTCTCTCACCTCATTAAAAGGGGGGAGAGGAAAAGGGAAAAGGAAAAGGAGAATAAGTGAAGGGACTTGGAGAGAGGGGGGAGGGATACTAAAAAAAAAAAGGGAGGGTTGCGTGTCACAAGGGGGGTCTGTAACTTAAATATCGGGGAGGGGGATCAGGGGGGTCAAGGGAAAAATCATAATCTGGGGATAATATTATGGCAGAAAATACAGAATTAATAATTTTAACTGTAAATGTGAATGGGATGAATGCTCCCATCAAACGGAGACGGATAGCAGATTGGATCAAAAAGCAGAACCCTACAATATGTTGTCTACAGGAAACACACTTAAAGCAGGGAGATACATACAGAGTAAAGGTAAAAGGTTGGAACAGAGCCTATTATGCTTCAGGCAAAGCCAAAAAAGCAGGGGTAGTTATCCTTATCTCAGATCAAGCAAAAGCAGAAGTAGATCTCTTTAAAAAAGATAAGGAAGGAAACTATATCCTGCTGAAAGGTAGCATAAATAATGAAGCCATATCAATACTAAACATATATGCACCAAGTGGTATAGCATCTAACTTTCTAAAGGAAAAGTTAAGAGAATTGCAAGAAGAAATAGACAGTAAAACTATAATAGTGGGAGATCTCAACCTTGCACTCTTAGATTTAGACAAATCAAACTACAAAACAAACAAGAAAGAAATTTAAAGAGTAAATAGAACATTAGAAAAACTAGGTATGATAGACCTTTGGAGAAAACTGAATGGCAATAGAAAGGAATATACTTTCTTCTCAGCAGTTCATGGATCCTATAGAAAAATTGACCATATATTAGGACACAAAGATCTCAAAATTAAATGTAGGAAGGCAGAAATAATAAATGCCTTCTTCTCAGATCACAATGCAATAAAAGCTACATTCAGTAAAAAGTTAGGGGTAAATAGACCAAAAAGTAATTGGAAACTGAATAATCTCATCTTAAAGAATGACTGGGTGAAAGAGCAAATTATAGAAACAATTAACAATTTCACCCAAGCTAATGACAATGATGAGACATCATACCAAAATCTTTGGGATGCAGCTAAAGCAGTAATAAGGGGAAATTTTATATCTTTAGAGGCTTATTTGAAGAAAATAGAGAAAGAGAAGATTAACGAATTGGGCTTACAACTTAAAAGGCTAGAAAAAAACCAAATTATTAACCCCCAACCAAAAATTAAACTTGAAACACAAAAATTAAAAGGAGAAATCAATAATATTGAAAGTAAAAAAAACTATTGAATTAATAACTAAAACCAAGAGTTGGTTTTATGAAAAAGCCAATAAAATAGATAAACCTTTGGTAAATTTGATCAAAAAAAAAGAAAGAGGAAAATCAAATTGATAGTCTTACAAATGAAAAGGGGGATCTTTCCACCAATGAAGAGGAAATTAGAGAAATAATAAGGAGTTACTTTGCCCAACTTTATGCCAATAAATTTGATAACTTAAGTGAAATGGATGACTTCCTCCAAAAATATAGGCTCCCTAGATTAACAGAGGAGGAGATAAATTGCTTAAATAGTCCCATTTCAGAAAAAGAAATAGAACAAGCTATTAATCAACTCCCCAGGAAAAAATCCCCAGGGCCAGATGGATTCACATGTGAATTCTACCAAACATTTAAAGAACAATTAGCCCCAATGTTATATAAATTATTTGAAAAAATAGGGAATGAAGGAGTCCTACCAAACTCCTTTTATGACACAGACATGGTACTGATACCTAAACCAGGTAGATCGAAAACTGAGAAAGAAAATTATAGACCAATCTCCTTAATGAATATTGATGCTAAAATCTTAAATAAGATATTAGCAAAAAGACTTCAGAAAATCATCTCCAGGATAATACACTATGATCAAGTAGGATTTATTCCAGGAATGCAGGGCTGGTTTAATATTAGGAAAACTATTAATATAATTGACCATATTAATAATCAAATTAATAAGAACCATATGATCATCTCAATAGATGCAGAAAAAGCATTTGATAAAATCCAACATCCATTCCTACTAAAAATACTTTATACTCTCAACATTTGTTTGGAATGGAATTTCTCTTTGTATCTCTTGCTGTTGCATTTTGTTAGTGATATATAAAAATCCCGAGATTTTATGTGGATTTATTTTGCATCCTTCCACTTTGCTGAAATTTTGAATTATTTCTAGTAGCTTTTTAGCAGAGTCTTTGGGGTTCTCTAAGTATACCATCATGTCATCTGCAAAAAGTGATAGTTTAATTTCCTCATTTCCTACTCTAATTCCTTGAATCTCTTTCTCGGCTCTTATTGCCGAGGCTAGCGTTTCTAGTACTATATTGAATAGTAATGGTGATAGTGGGCAACCTTGTTTCACTCCTGATCTTACTGGGAAAGGTTGCAGTTTATTTCTATTGCATATTATGCTTACTGAAGGTCTTAAATATATATATATATAGATAGATATCTATATCTATATATATCTTTATATATATAGATATAGATATATAGATATAGATATATATATATTTTCAGTGCTCTTGGATAGGCCGAGCGAATATAATAAAGATGACAATACTCCCCAAACTAATCTATTTATTCAGTGCTATACCAATCAGACTCCCCAGAAACTATTTCAATGACCTAGAAAAAATAACAACAAAAGTCATATGGAAGAATAAAAGGTCGAGATTTGCAAGGGAACTAATGAAAAAAAACTCAGAGGAACGTGGTCTAAGTGTACCTGATCTAAAGCTATATTATATAGCAGCAGTCACCAAAACCATTTGGTATTGGCTAAGAAATAGACCGGTAGATCAGTGGAACAGATTAGATACAAAGGACAAAAAAGGGTACATATATAGCAACCTAATCTTTGACAAACCCAAAGATACCAACATTAGGGATAAAAATTCATTATTCGGAAAAAACTGTTGGGAAAACTGGAAATTAGTATGGCAGAAATTAAATATGGATCCACACTTAACACCATATACCAAGATAAGATCAAAATGGGTCCATGATTTAGGCATAAAGAGGGAGATAATAAATGGATTAGAGGAACAGGGGATAATCTACCTCTCAGACTTGTGGAGGAGGAAGGAATTTATGACCAGAGGAGAACTAGAGATCATTATTGATCACAAAATAGAAGATTTTGATTACATCAAACTAAAAAGTTTCTGTACAAATAATACTAATGCAAACAAGATTAGAAGGGAAGTAACAAATTGGGAAAATATTTTTAAAAACAAAGGTTCTGACAAAGGTCTTATTTCCAAAATATATAGAGAACTGACCCTAATTTATAAGAAACCGAACCATTCTCCAATTGATAAATGGTCAAAGGATATCAACAGACAATTCTCAGAGGAAGAAATTGAAACTATATCCACTCACATGAAAGAGTGTTCCAAATCACTATTGATCAGAGAAATGCAAATTAAGACAACTCTGAGATACCACTACACACCTGTCAGATTGTCTAAGATGACAGGAACAAATAATGATGAATGTTGGAGGGGATGTGGGGAAACTGGGACACTAATACATTGCTGGTGGAATTGCGAAAGAATCCTGCCATTCTGGAGAGCAATCTGGAATTATGCCCAAAAAGTTATCAAACTGTGCATACCCTTTGACCTAGCAGCGCTACTACTGGTATTATATCCCAAAGAAATACTAAAGAGCGGAAAGAGACATATATGTGCCAAAATGTTTGGGACAGCTCTTTTTGTTGTAGCTAGAAACTGGAAGATGAATGGATGTCCATCAGTTGGAGAATGGTTGGGTAAATTATGGTATATGAAGGTTATGGAATATTATTGCTCTGTAAGAAATGACCAGCAGGAGGAATACAGAGAGGCCTGGAGAGACTTAAATCAACTGATGCTGAGTGAAATGAACAGAACCAGAAGATCACTGTACACTTCAACAACAATACTGTATGAGGATGTATTCTGATGGAAGTGGAAATCTTCAACATAAAGAAAAACCAACTCACTTCCAGTTGATCAATGATGGACAGAGGTAGCTACACCCAGAGAAGAAACACTGGGAAGTAAATGTAAATTGTTAGCACTAATATCTTTCTGCCCAGGTTACATGTACCTTCGGAATCTAAAGTTTATTGTGCAACAAGAAAATGATATTCACACACATGTATTGTATCTAGACTATATTGTAACACATGTAAAATGTATGGGATTGCCTGTCATCGGGGGGAGGGAATAGAGGGAGGGGGGGGATAATTTGGAAAAATGAATACAAGGGATAATATTATAAATATATATATATATATATATAATAAAAATTATTAATTAAAAAAAAAACTTCAGGATGCAAAATAAATCCACATAAATCATCAACATTTGTACATATTACCAACAAAGTCCAGGAGCAAGAGAGACAAAGAAAAATTTCATTTAAAATAACTGTTGATAATATAAAATATTTGGGAGTCTACCTGCCCAGAGAAAGTCAAGAACTACATGAACACAATTACAAAACACTTTCCACTCAAATAAATTGAGATTTAATCACTTGGAAAGCATCTAATACTCAAGGGTAGGGCCAAATAATATAATAAAAAATAATAATGCTACCTAAGTTAACTATTTATTCTATGCCATACCAATCAAACTTCCAAGAAAGTATTTTACAAATCTAGAAAAAAATAATTACAAAATTCATCTGGAAGAACAAAAGGTCAAAAATTTTAAGGGAATTAATGTAACAAAATATAAATGGAGGTGGTTTAGCTATACCAGACTTAAAATTATATTTTAAAGCAGCAGTCATTAAAGCCATTTGATACTGGCTAAGAAATGCAGTAGTCAATCAATAGAATAGGTTGGTTCACAGAACAAAATAGTCAATGACTATAGTAATCTAGTATATGACAAACCAAAAGATTCCCAGCTGGGGAGATCAGTACTCACTATTTCACAAAAAAACTACTGGCAAAATTGGAAATTCACATGGCAGAAACAAGACATTGATCCACAACTAAGATCCTTTACCAAGATAAGATTGAAAGGGGTACATGATGTAGAGTGATATTACAAGCAAATTAGAAGAACAAAGGATAGTTTGCTTTTCAAATCTGTGGATAATGAAGGAAAGAAGAACAAGCACATTATTCAATGCAAAATCAATAATTTTCATTATATTGTTAAAAAGTTTTTTTTTTGTACAAATAAAACCAATGCAGAAAAAATTAGATTGGAAGCAATAAACTGGGAAAACATTTTTACATTTAAGTGTTCTTATAAAGGCATCATTTTTAAAACCAAAACAATCAACTCAAATTTATAAGAATTCAAGCCATTCTCCAACTGCTAAATGCTTCAAATTTATTTATGGGCAATTTTTATGTAAAGAAATTAAAACCATTTCTAATCATGTGAAAAGGTGCTCCAAATCACTATTGATCAGAGAAATGCAAATTAAGGCAACTCTGAGGTACCACTTCACATCTCTCAGATTGGCTAAAATGACAAGAAAATATAATGGTGAATGTTGGAGGAGATATGGGAAAATTTGTGCACCAATACATTATGGATGGGGTTGTGAACTGATTCACTATTCTAGAGAGTAATTTGGAGCTAAGCTGAAAGGACTATCAAACTGTGTATACCCTTTGATCCAGCAGTGCTTCCACTGGTCTTGTATCCTAAATAGATCAAAAAGAAGGGAAAGGAACCCACATGTACAAAAATGTTTATGAATGCCTTATTATAGTGACAAAACACTGGAAACTAAGTGAATGCTCATCAGTTGGAGAATGGCTGAAGAAATTACAGTATATGAATGTTGCAGAATATTATTGTTCTATAAGAAATAATTAGTAGGATCATTTAAGAGAGGTCTGGAGAGATTTAAATGAGGTAATGCTAATTGAAATGAGCAGAACACAGGCACTGCAAGATTATATGATAATTGATTCTGATGGACATGATTCTCATGAACAATGAGGTTAATTCAGACCTCTTCCAATGGTCTTGTGATGAAGAAAGCCATCTGCACCCAGAGAGAAGACAGTGGGAAATTAATATTGACCACAACATTGTATTTATCTCTTTTTGTTGTTATTTTCTTGCATTTTGGTTTTTCTCATTTTTTTCTTTTTGATCTGATTTTTCTTGTGCAGCATGGTATTTGTGGAATTATGTATCAAGAAATTGAACATGTTTAACATATATTGGATAACTTGCCATCTGGGGCAGGGGGTAGGGGGAAGGGAGGGAAAATTTAGAATACAGGGTTTTGTAGTGGTGAGTGTTGAAAATTATCCTTGTATATATTTTGAAAATTAAAAGCTTTCATTTGAAAATATAATTGCTTCTACTAATGTATAAACTTTCTTGAACTGGTAATTTTTTGTTATTTTTTTTATTGTCCCTCATGTTCTGCTGAGCAAATGATAATGTTCTCTTTTGTTTTATGTTTTGTATTCCTTTTCTGTTTTTCTTTTTTATTATTGTTTTCTGAAATAAATTAAATTAAAAAAATAAAAATAAAGTTTTTAAGCATATATTTTATTCATTTATTTCAGTGCATATCATTTCCTTCTCTCCTCCCCTCACTTTCAGTAGGTTGTAAGTAACATGAGAACAGAAACTATTCTTTGGGTTTGCTATTAAAACCCATTTCAAAATGTCTAGTATATTAAAAGATTTTCTAATAATAGTTGACATTTATATATCAATTTAATATTTTCAAAGCACTTTACATATATTATCTCATTTGATTCTCACAACAATACTAGGATATAAGGGTTTTATTACACCATTCTACAATTAAGGAAACATGGTGATAGCTTAAGAAACTTGGCAAACAAATATCTGAGGAAGTGTTTGAAATTTGGCCTTCCATACACCAAATCCTTCACTAATTCACTGTGCTAATTTGTTCCCTATCCTCAGAGCATTGAAAGTCAGGTGAGAGATAACACCTGTGATAGTGAAATGGGTATTAAATTTGAATCTTAAGGCTACAATATTGATTTTGGTAATTAGATGTTACATAGTGATATCAAATGGATAGAGTGTTGTACTTCACATCAAGAAGTTATGGATTTGACTCCTGTCCTCTCACATTGATTAGTATGTGATCAGGGCAAGTCAAAATGTTTCTAGGGACCAGTTTCCTTTGTTGTGGGAAATGGATAATACAACCTTTACTTACAGTTAGTTCAGTCAAGCATTTTAATTGACTCTATTTCCTCGATGCAAAGACCCCCTGAATACATGTGTAATAGTAAATATGGAATTTTTTTTGTTTAGTCTTTTCAATCATAACAGCTCTATCCACTACACCATTTATCTGTCCCAAGTATGTGGTGAGCAAAAATTGTGTTACCTAGAATGTTATTCATTTATTTGTAAAATTAGAAAATTCATTGTTTAAGTTTTAGTATCATATTGTTCTAAAGTCAAGTCCAGTGTGTCATGCACTGAGCTAAATATTAGTTTGGAGTTAGAATCCAAGGATTAAATTTAAAAGTCTATGGCTTTCTGGCAATGTGAAACCTGAAGTTGGACTATACCTAACTCAACCAACTTCAAAAGTTAAACCCTTTTACAATATTCTTAAAAAGTGATCATCTAACTTTCTTCTAAAGGCCAATAATGAAGAAGAGAGAGATTTTATTTGCATCATATGAGTTTTGGAGCTTATACATAGAAATTAAAAGATTTCAACATTGATGGGTCATTGTAGCATCATGACTGGATTATTTAGATGCTCTGTCAGTAGAGGATAATCTCTGACAAGCTCTATTATTATTGAAAAGATTTCAAAGAACATTCTTGTGACACTCTGTGACTACTTTCCAAGGACTACCTGAGTTAAGAACAGATAGACATTTATTTGGCAATAACATGAAAAAAAAAAAAAAAAGGATCATGCAAGATGGTTCCCAGCCTTTTGTTACTGTCTTTCACTTATTGTTATGCTTTTATTGAAATCTTTTGTTTGTTAGTCATAGTCATTTCCATTCAAACACATACAAACACCACTACTATCCACCATGTAAATCTTCCCATGTAATAAAGGGGAAAGAAAAAATAAGCAAAACCAACTTACATATCTATCAATTTTATATGCAATATTTCACACTCATATTCCCTCATTTCTTGAACAATAAGACAATCATTCCAATATTATGGACACACGATAATGTCATAAAAGGGGAAAAATCAAACAATCATGATATTTTTAGGTCACCATAAACACTAATTTATATGTTATATAAAGTAAGAAATAAATTGAATTAATTTACTGTTGGTACTTTATATGTATATAATTTTCTACTTATTAATGAATATCATACAATGAATACCTAGGTAATAACTCTAATGATAATTTAATCAAGAAAATAAAAGAAAGTTATAGCTAAATAGAAGGATGAATCACAGATCATCTTGGAGAGACAAATAAGGGATTTATAAATGTTAGTAAACATTCACACACATGGGTAAATAGTGTTAAATATCACATGTTGAAGTGGCCAGAATCATCATTTGTAAAATAATCACCATGAATATATTTGTAATTTAGGGGTAGCACAATGGAACTGGAATCAGTAAGCTGTTTTGATAATGTTCAGCCATTTCAATTCTGTCCAACTCTTTCCAACTATTTTGAGGGTTTTCTTTGGTAAAGATACTGGAGTAGTTTACCATTTCCTTCCTCAGTTCATGTTAGTTTCTTCACCTAAAGCAAATAGGGTTAAGTGACTCTTCAATGTCATATAACTAGCATAGGGTAGAATTTGAACTTGGATCTCCCTGAATGCAGAACTGGTGCTCTAGTTGTATGGATCTACTCACGGGAGGACTCTGGTACCAGCCCAAGCCCTGAGCTTAGGTGAGGAGTAAAAAGGAATAACTCAGGAAAATGGTCAAGCAGGGGTCTGTTTATTCAAAGAAACCTTCAATCTTATATATCCTATGCTTTATAATCACTCATGTAACTATAAGATACTGTACATGTGCGACCACATAAATAACTTGCTTTTGTGTGCAGATGTTTCCTTGCCAATCAGCATAACTCTGCTTCAAGTACAACACAAATTGTCATGCCCCCAACTTCTCAGGAAGACCAAATCACCTTTAGTTGGGATGAGTAGTCAAACCAGACACATCAGCAGAATTCCTTGCTGAACTAAAGGGTTTTAAGTCTTGTCCAGAGTTTCTCACTATCTATGGACTTCAGCACTATTCACTGCACAACTTAATTGCTAGAGTTAAAATCTGACCTCAGATCCTTATTAGCTATGTAATTTTGAGCACATAACTTAAATTGCAATCTGCCTCAGTTTTCTCATCTGTAAATTAAGGGGTATAATAGCACCCTCACTCAAGGAAATGATAAGGATAATAAGAGATATGTGTTATGTGCTTTGATAATCTTAGCCTTATAGTGTTACTTAAATCCTACATATCATTTTTAATTTATGCATCAAAATCTGTTGCAAAGAATGAGAAAGTGGGATAATTTTGTGAACTTAATAAATCCCTTCAAATTTATCAAAATATAATTCAGTTCTCAGTAATTTTAATGCAACTGTCTAGCTGGGGGGAGGATAGTGAAAAACTATGCTTCACAATTAAGAAATGGAAGTGAGCAAAGTCTTACAGATCTTGTGGAATCCTAAGGCTTTTATAAATACAATAATAAAAAATCAATACAGAAGGTACTGGGATTATTCAGCATTAATGAAAGCACACAAAAAAATCAAATTGATAATACCTTAACAGGCAGTAAATAATTTGTTTCCACTCCAAAAATGGAAAATATAGCAATAACATTCAATATAGTATGATGTAATATGAAGTGATGTGATACAAAGTAATGTAGCAAAATAAAATATATACCTACATATAGTTGCATGCATATATACGTACAAACCTGTATGCAAATATATTAAAGTGTATGTACATTACACAATATTCATATGCATGTATGCCTGACACATAATAAATGGATACAAAAGTATATATATATATATATATATATATATATATAGATAGATAGATAGATATCTAGATATATACATATCTATATACACATATACATACACACATATGCGATCAAAATAAAATTACCAGCTATTTCAATCCATTTAGTTTAGACTGTTCTTTTGATACTAAATCTTTTGATAATAAATTTGATAAATAAATCTGATTGAATGGTCCAGGTGATAGTTCTTTGGATGACTTTCTTAATAGCATCTGATAGCACTGGACACATTACACACTTATTAATCTCTTGAAATTGTCCTGACAGTCTAAAAAGCATGAAGTTTTGGTGCCAAGAGAAGAAGAATCTTAGCAGAGGGATTGGCTACTGGCCAAACCCAGTGGATCGTAACTTTTATTGAGGAAAAAATCCACCTCAGTTTTATTTTTTGAGAATCTGAGAAAGTAGCAAAAGAAAAAGTTAAGTAGAAAAAACCAGAAAAATTATTTTATTTCCACTCCACATACATTCTCCTATTGTCTTTGCCACCTTTCAGTCCATAATCTAAATAAGCTTTCTGTTAATGAGGAAATGTTTGCATTCCCTAGCCTCTAGCTTATACCAATATGAATAATCCTGTCTTTATTAACCATAAGAAATTAAATTAACTTGAAAATGGTACAAAAAAGAGAGGAAAAAATGAGTAGATTGTATTCATGTAAAAACTGTAAAACTATCCAATGATAGTAAGAAAGTTTAGACACTCTGAACACGATTAATCCATATAAGTAAAATGGATTAGGCTGTCATTACCAAGCATGAAAATGGCATGCTGTTCTTAACAGTTAATCTTCCTGTTTGGAATTAGGAATGGACAAATGAATCCTTTGGCCAAGTTCTTAATCCATCTTATGTTTAATTTTGTTCTTATCAAGCTAAGCCTTATTCTTCTGATCTATTTACATTCAATCACACATAAATTGACTTCCTCTTTCTCCATGTAGAAAACCATAAAAATGAACAAATTGTCAGGCTGCAGATCTTTCTTCTTTTCAAAAAACTACAAATTCTAAAAAAAAAAAAAAAAAAAAAAAAAAGTATAAGAAATAAAACTAGTTACTTCAGCATGACAAGAGTAAATAATTTTGTGGCTAAAGGTTCTTCCTCTATTAACTGCGTAAACCTCTGTGTTAGAGGTAGCTGTAACCAAATTAAAATGTATTTGAAAAATATTTAACAAAATAAATAAAAGTACAATAGGAAAAATATATTGTTCATAAGTTATTTCTCTAAATCAGTATGAAGCCAGCAAGAATATATATATATATATATATATATATATATATATATGTATATATGTATGTATATGTGTATGTATATGTGTGTATATATATATATATGTATATGTGTATATATATATATATACATATATATATATATATGTATATATATATATATATATATATATATATATATATATATATATATATATATATATATATATATATATATATATATATATAAAGTCATGTTGTTATTGTTGAGTCTGTTGTTATTTTATTAGGAAGTGAGTTACATGCTATGACCTTTGCTTTCTGGAGCAAAGTTTCTTAAACTGTGGTTTGTGGCCCCATTTGGAGTCTTCTAACTGAATGGGGGATTATGAAATTATGATTTATTATTAGTAGAGGTTTGATTTGTATTTCTTTACATATATACTTATATACCTGGGGTCACATAAAATTTTCTCAAATGTAAAAATGTTCATGGATGGGAAAAGTTTAAGAAGCCCTGCTCTAGAATTATGGAAATCATTATTATGATCAAGTAATTTATTTTAAAACATATTTTTATATTGTCATTTTATACATATATTTTCTGATTTTGCTTTCTTTACTTTACAAAAAGTTTATGGAAGTATTCCTAAAATTCCTTGAAATTGTCTTTGTTTTTTTCTTATTGTACAACAATATTCTATGCTTCAACTGGTATGGCCATTCTCCTGATGATAGGCACGTGCACCTTAGTTTGCAATTCTTTGTTAAGACAAAAACCAGAAATATTTCCATAAATAATTTTTTTTAATTTTCTCTTATTTCCTTATATTATAAACACACCAGTGTTAGTATAAGATCATAAAATAGTACAATCCAATGATTTTTGTTGCTTAGTTTTAAATTGTCCTCCATAATGACAATTTACAAGTACAACAGTGGTACATTTAGAACACCTATACCTGTCTTTTCATATGCTCTCTGATATTTGTTTTATTTTACTTTGCTGATCTGATGGTTATGAAGAAAAAGTTGAGTTCTCTAATTTACATTTCTCTCCCTAGTGATTTAGGGCATTTAAAATTTTTTTTTAATTATATGTTTATTGATAGTTGGGAATTCATTCATCAAGAATGACCTTCTCATAATTTTTGACTATTCATATTTGGAGAATTTGTTTAATTTCTACATGTTTGATTCAATTTCAAATGTGTCAATACAGTACCTACATCAGAGAAATTTGCTGCAGATCTTTTCTCCCCAGCAAATAGGGAATCTATCATTGGAAAATCTCATTAACTTGCAAGATTGAATCAGCCACAGATTTGGGATTGGTTTAGAATTACCAATAGGTAATAATAATAATAATAATAATAATAATAATAAAGAATTATGATTATAATTATAATAACAATTCTTCTACACAAGATACTTTCTCCTCACATTCTCCTTTTACACTCAATTGCCACTCATGCTTTTTAGCTTACTTTCCATTTTCCATATCCAGACAAGATAAGATAGCAGACACTTAGGACTTTTCTCAAACCAAAGGGCCAAGCATTCAAACTGTACTGCAGAGAGCACAACTCTGTTGAACTGGTCACATTATTCAAATACTCCTTGTATGTTTGCCAAAAAGATTATTTTTTGGAGAACTCAAGCAGAGTAAGTACTCACAAGGTTGGGCAGAAAATGCAATACAAGGACTCTCTCAAAGTCTCTCCTAAGAACTTTAGAATTGATTATATGATATGGGACACACCGGCACAGGACCACTCAGCATAGTGTGTCCTCATCAGAAAAGTTGTTGTGCTTATAGAACACAGCAGAATTGAATTGTATCAAATGAAACTTGTGATACACAAGGTTGGAGAGTCTAACTCAAATCATTGTCTGAAAGGTGACAGAGTATTCCAAACTCTTGTAGGTCTGATCTGCTATAGCTGGACATATAATAATTCGATCCCAACATAATGATGTCATTTTGGCCATCTTCAAGAGCAAAGGACAACAATCAAAAGATATTCTTAAAGTAGGAGCAGGATAAAGAGAACATTGTATGCAGTAACAGCAAGATTATGCGATGATCACCTATGATAGACAACTCTTCTCAGCAACGGGGAGAACCATTATACTTCTAATAGACTTGGAATGGAGAATGCCATCCATATCCAGAGATAGAACTATGGACACTGAATAGGGATTGAAGCATAGTGTTTTCACCTTTTTTGCTTGCTTGTTTAATTGTTTTTTTTCTCTTTTTTTTCTTTTTCTTTTCCTTTTTTGGTTTGATTATTCTTGTACAACATGATAAATATGGAATGTTAAAATATATAAATATATGTATGTATTTATCCTATAAAAATGAAAGAAAAAATCTCCTCAGCCAGGTAAATTCACATGTGAATCCTACCAAACATTTAAAGAACAATTAACTCCACTACTATTGTATATGATTTGGAAAAATAGGAAAAGAAGGAATCCTATCAAAGTCCTTTTATGACACAGATATTTTACTACTACCTAAACCAGAGAGAGTAAGATAATGCAACATGACAAAGGAGAATTTATACCTGGAATGCAGGACTGCTTCAATATTAGCAAAACTATTAGAGTAATTGACTATATCAGTAATTTGATAAAATCCAATACCCATTCCTATTAAGACACTAGGGAGTTTAGGAATAAATGGATTTTTCCTTAAAATGATCAACAGCATCTATTTAAAACTACCAGCAAGTATCACATATATTGGGAACAAACTAGAACCATTTCCAATAAAATCAAGGTGAAACAAAATTGCCCACGATCACCATTACCATTCAATAGTATATTAGAAATGTTAGATTTAACAATGAGAAGAAAAAAAAAATTGAAGGAATTAGAGTAGGTAATGAGGAAACCAATTATCACTCTTTCCAGATGATGATATTCTTAGAGAATCCTAGAAAATCAACTAAAAATTAGCATTAAAAAAAAATTCACAACCTTAGCAATGTTGCAGGATACAAAACTAAATCCACAAAATTCCTCTGTGTTTCTTTATGTTACCAATAAAGGCCAGAGAAAGAGAAACAAAGAGAAATTCCATTTAAAATTACTGTAGATTATATATAATATTTAGGAGTCTACCTGCCAAGATTAAATCAGGAACTATATAAAGACCATTACAAAACACTTTCCACACAAAGTCAGGTCTATTTAATTGGAAAAATATCACTTGCTCATGAGTAGGACAAGCTAATATAATAAAAATGACAATTCTACTTATTCAGTGCTATATCAACCTCCCAAGAAATTAGTTTACACAGAAAAAAATATTCTACACACCTCTCAGATTGACTAAGATGTCAAGAAAATGGGTGAATTTTAGAGGGGACATGAGAAAACTGGAACACTAATTTATTGTTGCTGGAGTTGTGAACTGATTCAACCATACTGGATAGCAATTTGGAATTATGCCCAAAGGGCTACCAAAGTATGCATACCCTTTGATCCAGCAGTATCTCTACTGGGCCTGCTTCCCAAAGAGATTATAAAAAAGGGAAAAGAGACTACAAGTGCAAAATGTTTATAGCAGCCCTTTTTGAAGTGGCAAGCAACTGGACACTGAATGGATGTCTATCAGTTGGAGAATGGCTGAATAAATTATGTTATATGAATGTTGTGAAATATTTTTCTTCCATAAGAAATGATCAATAGGGTGCTTTCAGAAAGATGTGCAGAGACTTACATGAACTGATGCCAAGTGAATAAAACCAAGAGAACATTTTACAGAGCAACAAGATTATATTCTGTCCATCAATTCTGATGGATGTGGCTCCTTTCAATAGTGGGGAGATTCAGGACAGTTCCAATGCTCTTGTGACAGAGTAATGTAAAGGGCTGAAATTCTTAAAAGGTGTGCTTGAATCAGATAGCCAAGCACTTAAGACTAATTAACTATTGGGCAATGATTCTATTAGAATAAATTTGGAAAATGGCCCTTCTCACTGTTCAGTAGTTACTCAATGCTTAGTGTATGCAGATAATAGGCAAGGATTAGAGGGTGGGGTAAAACAAGCCAGACTTCACTTGGCCCAGAAGAGGAGGAGGAGAGAGGTGGCGACTTTGGACTTGAGAAACAAAGAGCTTTATGGCAGTTTTGTCTGTTTTCTTCATTTCTCCTCCTAAAAATGAAGGACTTTTACTTATCCTGACTCCAGATGTTCCTGAGCCCTACAGGGACCTAGCCTAGACTTTACAGAGCAAGCCTTCTACACCCAGATAAAGGACTATGGGGACTGACTGTGGATCACAACATAATATTTTCACTTTTCTTGCTGTTGCTGTTGTTTGCTTGCATTTTGTTTTCTTCCTCACTTTTTTTGATTGGCTTTTCTTGTGCAGCATGCTATTTGTGAAAATATGTTTAGAAGAATTGCACATTTTTATCATATATTGGATTACTTGCCATCTAGAGGAGAGGCACTGGTGAAGAGAGGAAGGAAAAAACTGGAGTACAAAGATTTGCAAGGATGGATATTAAAACCTATCTATGCATATGATTTGAAAATAAAAATATTTTTAAAAAATAACTCCTAAGATCACTCACAAAGTCCATCCATTAATGCACAAAGGAGCTGTGGTTGAAGTAAATTAATATGCAGCATCTATACCATTGCTAAGAAAATTTGAAGAAGAAATGAGACTAATCGAATATCAAAAAATAAAGGAATGCTCTTTGATCTAGGAGAAATATGAACTTTCCTATTCAGCAGGAAAAATTAATTCCTATGAGAAATTGGGAGGGAAGGGAAGAGGAAGGATTAAAGGAAGATGAAAGAGTAGGTTAGAAAATTCCAAACACTCCAGATTCCCCCCACAAACCAAACAAAATTTCATCTGATAGTGAAAATATAAATAAAATGTCTTCTGGCAAAACAAGGATCTTCCTGGGACAACCTGAAAAGAATCAAAACAAGACTCCAGGATGGAGATTTAACTTTGCAAAATGTAAGCATCTTCAGGCTAGCTCCACTGAAACAACAAGTGGAGAGTCCCAAGATAGCAAGGTTCAGAGAAGCCTCATCGAGAGACACAGGAATTTTTATCTCCTGTGGCAAGAAGGCATCAACATATCTGGTGAGGATATAATCAGTGAAGCAAGGTAGCTGTTGGCTATGGCAATGTACAGGAGGGTAGATTTATTGCTTTTGTATTCCAGGACAAAAGGAAGAATTGAAGTGAGGCCAGAGGCACCATTTTCCCCACACTGGGACCAATGTATGTTTATGACTAATGTAGGCTGCTTAGAGGAGGGGGGAAGAGTTGAAAAGGAGTTAGAAAAATAAAAAAAGGGCACAGCAGAGACCAAAAGAAAACATACAAAATAGCAAAGATAAGATGGATACTTTTGAATATGTCTTCTATTATAATATTAGCTTTATTAAAATAGAAAAGCATTATGTATTTTATATTTAATTATTATTATAGCTTTTTGTTTACAAGATATATGCATGGGTAATTTTTCAGCATTGACCCTTGCAAAATTTTCTCTTCCAACTTATCTCCTCCTTCCCCCCACTCCCTCCCTTAGATGAAAGGTAGACCAATATATGTTAAATATTTTTAAATATATGTTAATTAAAATATATGTATACATATGCTTATGGTTATTTTGTTGCACAAGAAAAATGAGACTTAGAAATAAGCTAAAATTAACTTGAGAAGGAAATCAAAAATGCAAGCAGACAAAAACAGAGTGAGTTCACACTCATTTCACAGAGTTCTTTCACTGGGTATACTTGGTTCTTTTAATTATTGATCAAATGGAACTTATTTGGTTCACTCATTGTTGAAGAGAGTCACATCCCTTGGAATTGATCATTATGTAGTATTGTTGTTGAAGTATATAATGACCTACTTGTCCTGCTCATTTCACTCAGCATCAGTTCTTTTAAGTCTCTCCAGGCCATTCTGAAATCATCATGCTGGTCATTTCTTACAGATCAATAAAATTCCATAACATTAATATACCACAATTTATTTAGCTATTCTCCAATAGATGGGCATACCTTCAATGTCCAGTTTTTAGTCACTACAAAAAGGGCTGCCACAAACATTTTTGCACATACAGGTCCCTTTTTCTTTAAGATCTCTTTGGAATATAAGTCCAGTAGTAACACTGCTGAATCAAAGGGTATGCACAGTTTGATAACTTTTGGAGCATAGTTCCAAATTGCTCTCCAGAATGGCTGGATTTATTCACAATTCCACCAACAATGTATCAGTGTCCCAATTTTCTCACATCCCCTCCACCATTCAGCATTATCTTTTCCTGTCCTCCAAGACAATCTGAGGGGTGTGTAGTGGTATCTCAGAGTTGTCTTAATTTGCATTTCTCTGATTAATAATAACTTGGAGCATCCTTTCATATGGCTAGAAATAGTTTCCATTGCTTCATCTTAAAATTGTGTGTTCATGTCCTTTGACCATTTATCAACTGTAGAATGGCCTGTTTTCTTATAAATTAAGATCAATTCTCTAGATATTTTGGAAGTGAGGCTTTTATCAGAACCTTTGACTGTAAAAATGTGTTTCTAGTTTATTGCTTCCCTTCTAATCTTGTCTGCATTAGTTTTGTTTGTACAAAAACTTTTTAATTTGATATAATCAAAATTTTCTATTTTGTTATTACTAATAATCTCTAATTCTTCTTTGGTTACAAATTCGTTCCTCTTCCACAGGTCTGAGAGGTAACTATCCTATGTTCTTCGAATTTATTTATAATCTCATTCTTTATGCCTAGATCATAAACCCATTTTGACCTTATCTTGGTGTGTGATGTTAAGTGTGAGTCAATGCCTAGTTTCTGCCATATTAATTTCCAATTTTCCCATCAGTTTTTGTCAAATTGTGAATTCTTATCCCAAAAACTGAGGTCTTTAGGTTTGTCAAACACTAGATTATTAAAATTATTGAATATTTTGTCCTGTGAACTTAACCTATTCCACTAATTAACTAGTCTATTTCTTAGCCAATACCAAATGGTTTTGGTGACCACTTGCTTTATAATATAGTTTTAGATCTGGTACAGCTAGGTCACATTCATTTAATTTTTTTTTTTCATTAGTTCCCTTGAAAGTCTAAACTTTTGTTCTTCCAGATGAATTTTGCTCTCATTTTATCTAGGTCATAAAATAGTTTTTTGTGAGTCTGATTGGTATACCACTAAATAAATAGATTTGTTTAGGTAATATTGTCATCTTTATTTTATTCACTTGACCAATCCAAGAACACTTAATATTTTTCCAGTTGGTTAGATCTTACTTTATTTGTGTGGAAAGTGTTTTTTTTAATTTTGCTCATATAGATCTTTACTTTCTCTTGACAGAGAGATTCCCAAATATTTTATACTTTTGGCAGTTACTTTAAGTGGAATTTTTATTTGTAACTCTAACTGTTGGATTTTGTTAGTGATATATAAGAATGCTGATGATTTATGTGGGTTTATTTTGTATCCTGCAACTTTCCTAAAGGTGTGGATTATTTCTAATAGCTTTTTGTCGAATCTCTGGAGTTCTCTAAGGATACCATCATATCATCTGCAAAGACGGATAATTTGGATTCCTCATTACCTAATCCATTTAATCTCTTTCTCAACTATTATTGCCGAAGCTATCATTTCTAATGCAATATTGAATAATAATGGTGATACTGGGCAATCTTGTTTCAGTCCTGATCTTATTTGGAATGGTTCCAGTTTATCTGCCTTGCATATGCTGCTTACTGATAGTTTTAAATAGATGCCACTGACTATTTTAAGGAAAAGTTCACTTATTTGTATACTCTAAAATGTTTTTAATAGCAATGGATGTTGGATTTTATCATATGCTTTTTCTGCCTCTATTGAGATGACCATATTGTTTTTGTTAATTTGGTTATTGATATAATCAATTATGCTAATAGTTTCCTAATATTGAACAAGCCCTGCATTCTTGGTATAAATCCTGCTTGGTCATGGTGTATTATCATGGGGATGATTTTCTATATTCTTTTTTGCTAAAATTTTATTTAAGATTTTTGCATCAATATTCATTAGAAAGATTGGTGTATAATTTTCTTTGTTTTCAACCGACCTGGTGGAGGTATCAGTACCATGTCTGTGTCATAAAAGGAATTTGGTAGGAGTCCTTCATTCCCTATTTTTCAAATAGTTTATATAATATTGGAATTAATTGTTCTTTAAATGTTTGGTAGAATTCATTTGTAAATCGTCGACCTGGATTTTTTTTTCCTTAGGGAGTCAATTAATAGCTTGTTTTATTTCTTTTTCTGAAATGGGACTATTTAAGCAACTTACTTTCTCCTTCATTAATCTGGGCAGCCCATATTTTTGAAGGTAGTCTTCCATTTCACTTAGCTTATCAAATTTATTGACATAAAGTTGGGCAAAGTATCTCCTAAGTTCTTCCTTTTCATTTTTAAGACTATTTGATTTTTCTCTTTCCTTTTTCTAATCAAATTTATCAAAGGTTTATCTATTTTGTTTTTTTTTTCATAAAATACTTAGTTTTATTTATTAATTCAATAGCTTTTTTACTTTCAATTTTATTAATTTATCCTTTTAATTTTAGAATTACAAGTTTAGTATTTGATTGTTTTTGTTTTTGTTTTTGTTTTTTTTAATATGCTCTTTTTCTAGCTTTCTTAATTGCAGGCCCAATTCATTGATCTTCTCTTTTTCTATTTTCTTCAAATAAACCTCTAAAGATATAAAATTTCCTCTTATTACCACTTTGCCTGCATCCCACAAATTTTGTTATGTTGTCTCATTGCTGTCATTCTTTTGAGTGAAATTATTGTGTCTATGATTTGCTGTTTCACCCATTCCTTCTTTAGAATGAAATTTAATTTCCAAATACATTTTGGTCTATTTACCCCTAGCTTTTTATTGAATGTAGTTTTTATTGCATTGTGATTTGAAATGAATGCATTTACTATTTCTGCCTTTCTGCATTGAATTTTGAAATTTTTATGTCCTAATATGTTGTCAATTTTTGTATAAGTTCCATGAACTCCTGAGAAGAAAGTGTACTCCTTTCTGTCTTTATTCCATTTTCTCCAAAGATCTATCATACCTAACTTTTCTAATATTCTATTTACCTCTTTAATTTCTTTCTTATTTGTTTTGTGGTTTGATTTATCTATTTCTGAGAGTGCAAGGTTGAGATCTCCCACTATTATAGTTTTGCTATCTATTTCTTCTTGAAACTCTCTTAACTTCTCCTTTAGGAATGTAGATGCTATACCACTTGGTGAATATATGTTTAGTATTGATATTGCTTCATTGTCTATGCTACCATTTAGCAGGATATAGTTTCTTTCCTTATCTCTTTTAATTAGATCAATTTTTGACTTTGCTTGATCTGAGATAAAGTTGGCTACCTCTGCTTTTTTTTTTTTTTTTTTTTTTTTTACTTCATCTGAAGCATAATAGATTCTGCTCCTGCCTTTTACTTTTAATCTGTATGTATCAGCCTGCTTTAAATGTGTTTCCTGTAAACATATTGTAGGATACTGGTTTTTGATCCAGTCTGCTATCAGCCTCTGCTTTATGGGAGAGTTATTCCATTCACATTTGTGGTTAAAACTACTATTTCTCTATTTCCTGCCATGTTATTATCCCCAGATTTTGCTTTTCTTTTATTTCCCCCTTATCCCCCTACCTAGTATTTAACTTATGGGCATCACTTGCCTCACTTAGCTCTCTTTCTTTAGAATCCCTCCCACACTCTTTGTGTCCCTTCCCCTTTCTTATAACTGTCCCTTATTATCCTTTTTCTCTCCCATTTTTTAATAAGTTGAGAGAAGTGTCTCTATAAACCAAATATGTCTATTATTTTCTCTTGGAGCCAAATCTGAGGAGAGTAAGATTCACACAATATTCCTCCCAGTCCCTAAATTCTCTCAGATATGATAGGTATCCTTTGCCTATTTGTAGGATATAATTTCCCTGTTTTATCACCCCTTTTTTTCTTTTTCTATTATAATCCCCTTTCCACTTCTAATTCCTTTTTTATATTATAATAATAAAATCAAATTATATATATGTTTTTTATGTATGTCTGTAACAGAAATACAGTTCTCAAGAGTTCTTTTTATCTTTTATGCTTCTTCTGAGTCCTATATTTGGAGGTCTTTTTTTTTTTGTTTGTTTAGCTCTGCTTTTTTTCATTAGAAATAAATGGAATTCACCTGTTTCATTGAATGTCCATCTTCTTCTCTGGAAGAAAATGCTCAGCTTAGCTGAGTAGTTTATTCTTGGCTGAATTCCAAGTTATTTTGTCTTTCAGAATATCAGATTCCAGACCCTTCCTTTAATGGTCAAGTGGCTAGATTCCAATTGATCCTTATTGTGGCTCCTTGATATTTGAGTGGTTTGTTTGCTGGCTGCTTGTAATATTTTTTTGCTTAGTCTAATAGTTCTGAAATTTAGCTACACTATTCCTTGGAATTTTTATTTTGGGGTCTCTTTCAGAAGGTGTTCTATGAATTCTTTCAATGCCTATTTTACCTTCTGATTCTATTATATCTGTGCAATTCTCTTTGATGATTTCCTGTAAAATAGTTTCTAGGCTCTTCTTTTCATCATAATTT
The DNA here is from genome assembly GCF_048593235.1 of Sminthopsis crassicaudata. NCBI lineage: Eukaryota > Metazoa > Chordata > Mammalia > Dasyuromorphia > Dasyuridae > Sminthopsis > Sminthopsis crassicaudata. The sequence goes on from NC_133619.1 coordinate 551,710,937, forward strand.
TCAGGAAGTCCAATAATCCTCAGATTATCTCTCATAGATGTATTTCCAGGTCTGTGGTTTTTCTAAGTAGATATTTAACATTCTATCTATTTTTAATTTTTTTTCTTTGGTTTTGCTTGACTGATTCTTGATGTCTTAATGCATCATTCATTTCTATTTGTTCAATTCTAATTTTTAATGAGTTATTTTCTTCATTAACTTAGTTTTACTTCTCTTTGTATATGTCCAATTAAGTTTTTAAATGAGTTGTTTTGCTTTATGGAATTTTTTTTCCATTTCACTAATTTTTTTTTTTACTGAGTTATATTCTTTTTCCAGTTCACAAATCCTACTTTCCTGAGAGTTCTTTATCTTTTCCAATTCACAAAATTCTGTTTCCCTGGAAGTTTTTTACCTTTTTCAATCACATTTCAGGAAGTTGTTTTCTTTTTCCACTTGTGCCTTTTCCATACTCTCTTGCAGAGCTTCTCTTTCCTTTTCCCATTTTTCTTCTAGATTTTTTATAATTTCTTCTAGGAGAGCCTTGTGTGATAAGGACCAGGTTATATCCCCCTTTGGGGTTTTGTCTGGAAACTGTCTGCTCTTAGTCTCCTCTGGTTTGGAAATCTGCTTTTGTTCTATATAGAAGCTATTAATGGTTAGAGTTCACCTTTTTTAAAAAAGCCCTTGTGGTCTTCCTTCTGGGCAAGGAGGTTACCCACTTCCTGTACAGAACAGGGACAGATGGACTATAGCTGTTCTGTGAATAAGCTGCAAAGAGTGGCCAAGCTGCGGAAGTGCCACTGCCCTGGGAAGAGCACCCCCCTTCCCCCTGTGGAAGTGATTCTGCCCTGCACAGAGCCCTGGGCTGTGGAAGTGTGACTACTCTGGGAATGTGGCTGTGCAGCTGTGCTGTGGTTGTGCTGAGTCACTCCCAATGTTGGGTGGGTGTGGCCAAGTCCTGTGAAACTCTGGCATTTTGAGGTACACTCTACCTTTGACATTTGTGTAACTTTTCTGCTGATCTACTGCTTGTAATCAAAACAGAGCAGCCAACCTGTGGTAAGGTCCTCCCTGCAAATTCTCCACCCACAGAAACCATACCCCGCTCTGAGCCTGCTCAGTGTGCTAGCCTCCATGTTCTGCCTTTCTGCCTGTTCTGGCTTCTTCCTGCCTGATCAGGACAGGCCTTCTCTGGTGACCTTCCTGATTATCTTCTGTTGGTAATTTGTTGTACTCCCAGTATTTGTGGATTCCATCAATCAAGCATTATTTCAGAAATTGAATTTGATAATCAGTAATGAGGGTAGAAGAGGAGCTTAGAATGAAGCATGTGTCCTCTTCACCATCTTGGCTCCACCCCTGGTATAATGCATTTTGAAACCTATCAGATGTTCTGCTGGACATATGACAATGTTGGTGTTTCTTTTCCTTTTTCTGTTTTTCTTTTTCTGTTTTATTTTCTTATTTTTCTTTGTTTTAAATAAATACATTTTAAAGAAAAAGAAGTCAGCTCCCAAGAGACATTTTGAAATATCCTGTATCCTTTGTCATCATTTTTCTTTTCCTGTGTGGTCCCCTTCTCAAAAGCCTCATTGGGAATCATTCTTCCCTACAAAGCATCATATATCTGTCCAATAGAGGACCTCTAAGTTTTCCTGGCAAAAGAAATACAAATATGTGTTAAAAAAAAAAAAAAAAAAAAAAAACTTTGAAGAGTTTATTAAATATTGCTCCATATAAAATGTCACTTCATTTAAATCAAATTTAATTAACCCTGAATTCAAATTAAGGTGTGTATCCTACCCTACAGATAAAACACTAAAGAATGTATAAAAACTTATGCAAAATTAATTCTACTCACATAACTATGTGTAAAATTAGAGAATCCACCCCAAATGTTCATAGGGGCTATTTGTGTCTGACTTTTGGTAGAGTATTCCAACCTCATATTGGTCTGATAAGCCACAGTTGGACACACTAAATTGACTCTAACAGAGTGATGTCATTTTGGCCCTCTTTGAGAACGAGGGACAATACCCAAGATAAACTAGATGGTACAATAGCTAGAGTCCTGGTTTTGGAATAAGGAAGACATTCTCATGGGTTCAAATCTGGCCTTAGACATTTTCTAGCAATGTGACTCTGAACAAGTTACTTACCCTTGTTTGTCTCTGTTCCTAATCTGTAAAAGGAGCTAGAGAGCAAAACGGCAAACTATGCCACTGTCTATGCCAAAAAAATTCCAAAGGGGGTTACAAAGAATTGGACACAACTGAAACAACTCAAAAATAAAACAAACTCTCAATTAGCTAGCATTAAGCATTGTTGCTACACTCACTTTTTTGCCGACTCTCTTACCTTGTTCTGTATTAATGAATAATCATGCTTACTTTCCCATTTTTCTGTTTACTCCTTCTCAGACTTGGACACATTTTCTTCCTCTTTACACGGTGAAAATGCTCAGGTTTTACAAAGAAGGAAGAAAACATAAGAAAACTTTATTATTCTAGAAGATAAACTGTATTATTACTGTGTAGCTCCTTAAGGTGTAACAGAGGCTAATGGCTATCATTTACAAGGAGGAAGCTATAAGGTGATCTAAGGACAGACCTAATAGAGAGGAAGTACAGTGTCATTGAAGGAGCATTCAGCTAACAATCAGGAGTCTTGGGTTGGAATCCTAACTCTGATCTTTACTTCTTAGGTAACTAGGGGCAAATCCTTTACTTTTAAAAATTCTGAAATGCCTAATTTGTAAAAAATAATGAGAATGACACATACGTACTCTATTTAACATTGTTGGTATGAGAAAAGTATTAAGCACAGCATTAGGTTGTGTGAGATATTATTAGTAATAATATAGTTTTCTTGTGTTGGGATTCAAGGGCTTCCAGGATCATGGAGTGAATCAAAAGAATTTGCAGGCTCATATCTATCTCCAAGGCAAGGGGGAAAATTTATTGTAATTTTAATGCCAATTTAAAAAAGGGTAAATTCCAAAAGAAATTAGCCAAGAACTAGGAGTAGGAATGTAAATTAATAGGGAAAAATGAGAGAGAGATCAGGTGCTTCATGTCAGTGATATACTAATTTTATGGCTTAGGAGTAGAATTGAGGAGAGGGCTAATTCTGACTTTGTGTGCAGGTGTATTACACATAATTCTCTGGGCAGAGTTCAAGGAGGGGTTGGGGGAGCTAGGGTAAGTGGCAGGAATTTTCTGGAAGTATGTGGCAGACACCCAATTTTGTTATGTGACTGTGTTAACTTTAAAGACCTTATTCTTATTGCTCATTAATTTCTGAAAACCCTTTTCCACAAACCAACAGTCTGTCAGTTGACAGCCAGCAATATTTGTGGCTTTAGCATCCTGGTCAGGTAGAAATATATCATTTTTACTAGATCACTCCCAAGGCTGTGTGGCCTTGGGGTTATTGCTACATCCTCTCTGGGAGCTTTACTAACTCATCTGAAAACAACTTTGTAAAGTAGTTTGTGAGGATTTTCAAATGTAAGTTAGGTGCATTTAAATTGTCGAAAATTTTATTAAGTTCTTACTTTGTGTTAAGTGTACTGCAAAGTGCTGGAAACCTGAAGGGAGAAAAAAAATCCTTCTTTCACAATGTTTACATTCCACTAAAGAACAAAAAGGCCAACATGTCTACAAATAAGTATAACAAATATATAATAAATAAATGCACAGTAATTTTATGTGCAAGGAAGAGGGCTAAAAATTGAGAGCATGAAAGAAAATGTGGCATTCAAGTAACTTTGAAAAAAAATTAGGACTCAAAAATACAGACAGATGTGATAAAGGAAAGCATACTGAGTATGATGGAAAGTTTGAGCTAAAAACAGAAGTAGAAATGGAAGACAAAGACCAAATGGTTTAGAACATAGAGGATGCTGAGAAGAGTCAACCCGGAATGAGAAATTGGAGCTTGATTATTGAAGGGACCAAAATAGTTGGATTTGATTCTAGAAGCAATAAGGAAATGCTGAAGTACTGTGAACATTGTGAAAAGTGGTGTCATATATGCATATATATATATAAAATTTGGGAATATAATCACAGCAGCTTTGGGGAGAATAAATTAACCAAAAAATAATAATTATTATTTATGTAGTTTCTTAAGGTTTGCAAAACATTTTTATAAATATATCATTTTATCCTGACAACTATGGGAGGCAGATGCTATTATTATCCCCATTTTATAGATAAGAAAAATGAAACTTATAGAAAGAAGTTGATTGACTAGCTCAAATTTTCAGATAGTACATGTCTGAGGTTAGATTTGAACTCAGGTTTTCCTGACTATAATTCTAGCTCCAACCTCTTAGCCACAGAACTGACCAAATTAAAGTAATAATGCAGAAAAAAAATTAGGAAATTGGTGAAGTATTTGAAAAAAAAAAAAAAAAAAAAAAGATGCTACTTACAAAGTATGGCCTAGCTCCCTGGAGCACCTCAGAATCAACCAGAGTCAGGATAAATCAAAGTCCTTGATCTTTAGGGGGAGCAGTGAAGGAGGCAGGCAAGCTGGTGTGAGGCTTGCCAAAGATGTATCCTAGATTCTGGAGTCCAGAGTTTCCAGCCTCTCTCCTCCTCATCCTGCCACCAAGTGACTCTGACTTCTTTCCTTCCACCTTCCAATCCTTGCTTACAATTATCTCACCACCAAACATTTAGCAAGCACCAAAGGTGAGGAGAGCCATCATCCAAATATATGTTAATAGAGCCATTATTTCATGTCAAATAGGTAGCCTTAAGTGCTATCTTGTCTGATTCAAAAATTTAGTGCTCTACATCTCCTGCTTTCTTTTGTTTTAGAACACAGGTTGTCATGCGTTCCCTGACTTCTCAGGAAGAGAGATAAAAAACACTAAAGGGAAGTAGGGAATCAAGCCAGACATTGTTAGTGGATTTCTGGGCTGAAGGGTCTTACTAGAAACAGGTATGCACAAACTCATCAGCATTGATATATGTTATTACACAAACATATATCAATAAAGCACAGGCTATTAAGTGACTCTCCCCACAGCCAGGGCAGGCTCAATGGGGTGTAACAAACATGAAATGTACGTCCAAGTAGTGATATAACAAACAATATAAATCAACATGGTGTTGTAAAAGATTTCCAGAAGTCCTAGAAAGAGGGTATGTAAAAAACAGTCACTCAGACTCCTTCTTCAGCAGCCAAGAGATAGTCCAAAACCAATCTATTCTCCATTATTTCATGTATCAGGGAATCCAATGATCCCCACAAGTTTTTGAAGTCCCGCAAAAGTCTTTTAATGTGTTAGGGAAACCAATGATTCCTGCAGATTTTGAAGTCCTGCATTAGTCTCATTAACAATTTTTGATGTCCATGAGTCAATTGCCATAACTGCCAAGCTATTTCAGCAGTGGGCATAGTCAGCAAAGGAACCACCTGATGTTTCTTGGGTCTTCTCCTTCATTTCAAGGGTCTGCTCCATCTCTCTCCGATGGACAAGGTGAATATGGCTCGTTGGCACTTATCTGATTCCTTCTCCATCTGTGGAGATACAAGCAAACCCTCTCCCCCAAGCAGTTAACCTATCTGGTTCCTTCCATTCAACACTTTCCGGATCTCTGCTCATCACCTGGTGATTATCTAAAGACAGTGGAGCTGCTCCCACTGGACACTGTCCTTCCGGTGGGTTGTAAAACCCATCTGCTGGAGACAGGTAGGTTTATCAAAATTTAAGAAGTTAATTGTATAAAGAGCTAAATTTAAAAGTTCTCTAGGGTTACCTGTGGCTCCCCTTTTCTTTTGTTTTTGGAAGAGCATCTTAATGTCTCTGTTTCTCCTCTCTACTATTGCCTGTCTTTGAGGATTGAAAGGTATGCCAGTGGTGTGTAAAATCTTATACTGTGCACAAAAGTGTGCAAAATGTTTAGATTTATATGCAGGTCCATTGTCTGTTTTTATTGCTTGTGGCAGACCCATAATTGCAAATGTTTGTATAAGGTATTCATTGACCATTCAGGCTGTCTCTTTTGTTGCTGGCATTACAAAAGTGAATCCTGAAAAGGTGTCTACCACAAGGTGGATAAAAGACAGATGACCAAAAGATTTATTTTTTTTTTTTAAATCATAGGTCATTATTTTTTCCTCTTTTTTTCATACTTTATTTTTTAAATTAGTTTTATAATCATAACATTTTTTGACAGTACATATGCATGGGTAATTTTCACAACATTATCCCTTGCACTCACTTCTGTTCTGAATTTTCTCCTCCTTCCCTCCACCCCCTCCCCTAGATGGCCGGCAATCCCATACATGTTAAATATGGTATAGTATATCCTAGATACAATATATTGTTGCACAGGGAGAATTGAATTTAGAAGGTAAAAATAACCTGGGAAGAAAAACAATTTTTTTGACAGTACATATGCATGGGTAATTTTCACAACATTATCCCTTGCACTCACTTCTGTTCTGAATTTTCTCCTCCTTCCCTCCACCCCCTCCCCTAGATGGCCGGCAATCCCATACATGTTAAATATGGTATAGTATATCCTAGATACAATATATTGTTGCACAGGGAGAATTGAATTTAGAAGGTAAAAATAACCTGGGAAGAAAAACAAAAATGCAAACAGTTTACACTCATTTCACAGTGTTCCTTCTCTGGGTGTAGCTGATTCTGTCCATCATTGATCAATTGGAACTGAATTAGATCTTCTCTTTGTTGAAGATATACACTTCCATCAGAATACATCCTCATACAGCCTTGTTGTTGAAGTGTATAATGATCTCCTGGTTCTGCTCATTTCACTCAGTATCAGTTCATGTAAGTTTCTGCAAGCCTCTCTGTATTCATCCTGTTGTTCATTTCTTACAAAACAATAATTTTCTATAACATTCATATACCATAATTTACCCAACCATTCTCCAATTGATGGGCATCCATTCATTTTCCAATTTCTAGCCACTATAAAAAAGGGCTGCCACAAACATTTTGGCACATACAGGTCACTTTCCCTTCTTTCATGTTTGGGATATAAGCCCAGTAATAGCAAAAGATTTCTAATGGGTCACATTCATTTGCCAAATTTCATTGGGTCTCAAACTACAAGGGTTCTTCCCTGGAGGGAGCATAGGAATGTGGAAAGGAAGGCAAGCTGTACAGGCTTTTACTATGCTTCTACCTTCCTCTCTCATTATTCCAAATTGTAAATGTAAAGCTCCAGCAGCCTGGTAATATTTATAATGAGATTATTGGGGTTCTTGAAATAAAGGGACATTGGCTAACATAGTTAGAAGGCTATCTGCCTTTCAATTACCATCAAAAATAGGACCTGGAAGTCCATTATGTGAGTGGACATGTAAGATATAAATCTTACCTGATGCTTTCTCACTTGTTCTTGAAGTTCCTTAAAGAGCTGATATATACTAGAAGCTACAAATTTTATTTGGACTGTGTAAATTCTATATGCCACACCTACAGAATAGGCCGAATCAGATATTATATTTATATCTCCTGGATAATAAGTAAGAGCTAGAATGATTGCATACAATTCATTCTGCTGAGTGGACTGAAAAGGAATTCTGACTACTCTCTTTATAGTTAAGTCACTAGAGTATACAGCACAAATATTATGTTTGGATGCATCTGTAAAGTTAGTTGGTCCTTTAAGAGGAAAATTAGAAAGCTTTTCTCCAAGAATCCACTGCCAATTATGTAATAGTCCGGGTATCTTTAATGGAGACACCTGTGTGTAAAATTTGGAGCTGTGGCCAATAAAATTTGTCACTCTGGGATGGTTTCACAGCACACATTAATTTGTGCATTAGTATAAAAGGTGCATATCTTGTCAGGTTATATCTCAGATAAATGTACTGCTTGCTTAATGGCCTTTAATAAAATTCTAGCCAAAAGCACTGGGTAAGGAGTAAGGCTTTGTTCTGGTTGTGCTGGGAGGTTCACCCACTCTATCACACTGTCTCCTCAATGAAAGACTGCTGTGGGTGCTTGTTTCTCATATTTCTAAGGGTTTTTGAGTGACTCTTTCAACCACATTGGATAAAGCCAGTTTAACTCCTCTTAAAGCCTCTTGAGCTTCTTTTGTAAGCTGGTATGGTGAGTTTAAAACACTGTCTCTCTTTAAAATGTCATATAATGGCTGCAACTGATAGGTAGTCAAGCCTAACACTGGACGCATTCATTGGATATCTCCCATCAATTTCTGAAAGTCATTTAAGGTGTTTAGTTCTCTGTTCTTAAGGAAAGTTTTTGTACTGTAAGCACCTTAGGGTATACTTCATATCCTAAATATTGAAAAGGAGCATGTCTTTGAGTTTTTTTTTCTGGAGCTATGTGCAATTTGTAGTTTTTTATTGTTTCTGTGGTATTTTGTAGACATGTTTCTAACATTTGCTCCTCAGGTGCACATCCCAATATATTATCCATGAAATGTAATAACATTACTTTTGGAAATGCTTTTCTTCCTGGAGGAAGAAAACAACATACATTTGACACATAGTAGGGCTGTTTTTCATTCGCTGTGGTAAAACTGATCATATCTTTTACTAAGGTTCGGCTAAGTTACCGCTGGGCACTGAAAACACAAATCTTTTCATATCCTTATCTAGAGGGATAGAATAGAAACAATCCTTAATGTCTATAACCCAAAGAGTCCATTCTCTAGGCAAATGAGTAAGAGATGGAAGTCCAGGCTGAAGAGTTCCCATAATTTCCATGTGTTCCTTTACTTTTTTTTTTTTTTTCAAATCAGACAACATCCTTCATTTTACAGATTTCTTTTTTACAACAAATACTGGGGAATGCTAAGGACTTAGAGAAGGTTGTAAATGTCCTTGGTCAAGTTACTCCTATACTATATCTAATAAGGCCTGAATTTTATTGCTGCCTAAGGGCCACTGTTGTATCCACACTGGTGTATCAGTTTTCCATTGGACAGGAACAGGTGAGAGTATTGGCAGGCCTTGAACAGCAGCCCTGCCTGAAAAACCAAAGTACCTATCCTAACTGTTGTAAAATGTTTCTTTCCCACAGATTGATGGAGATTTTTTTCAACTATAAAAGGAGTAAAAACTCCTTTTTCACCTTCAAATGTCCATCTCATAGTGGCAGCACTAACTTCAGCTATTGATTCTCCTATCCCAGACATGTAGGTTCTGCCTTAATCTTTGGCCAATGACTGGACCAGCTGTCACCTCTAATGACTGTATAATCTACATCAGCGTCTCAATCCTTCTAATGGTATGCCATTTATGTAGAGAGTGAGCATAGGATAGTCAGCTGTAACTGCTGCAGTCTAGAATATTCATGGATTATGTTGCTTGGAATCAGACTCTGGGCAACTATCACCAGATTGCCTATTAGGAGTCTGTATCAGTAAACCCGATGCTACTACTTCTCCTGCTTGATAAATCACACATTATCTACCTGTATTAGTGACTGGGATATTATCTACACATTCCCCAGTTTCCCACATCAGTGTATGGATGGACACTGTTTTGTAAGTACTCTCAGGAGGTGAAATGGTCAAGCCTAAGATGCTTGGAGGCAAGTGATCCATAGGCTGGAGAAGAACAGATTTCACCTATCCAGGGGATATCTCAGTTGTCCCAGCTGCATAAAGTTCTATTCTCCCCAATTGTAATCCCTTTTTCCCATCAGATTGATTCCTGGCTGATTGGTCATGTCTGAGTACTGAACTTCTAAAGACTCTCTGGATGTAGCATCAGCTACCATCATGCCTTAAGTAGTTTTTGCCTTAGACTCTAGGGCTGGGCCCCTCATACTGTTTCACTGAATCAATCTACCCTCTGATGCCCAATAGAATCCTCTGTTGCATTTTGGGCATGGGTTATTAGGTCTTGTTCTTCCACCCTATTTTCTCACTCTGTCTCTATGCCAACATTGAGCTTTCAAATGCCCTTTTTTAGCACGTTGAAAATCTTGATGAGTGTTTCTGGAAGTTCCTTGACAAAAGATACCCTTTCTTTCCATGTTTGGATCTTGGGAAGTCTTCATGTTAGCCTGGCTATAAAAGATATTTGTACCCACTGTAGCACCATGTCTTATGATCTCCTCTAAAGGAGCATCCTTGTGTTGTCCTACTATAACTCTTCTGCAAACCTCATTTGCATTTCTTTAGCAAATCTTATCATAAATTTCTGTTGCTACATTTTCACCAATAATTCATATGAAAGCTGTCTGAAAACATCTCACAAAATCAGCAAAGGCTTCATTTGGCCCTTGTGCTATTTTTGTGAAGGCTTTTCTTCTGTCCTGTTTACCTGGGATAAAACCTCATGCTTTGATGGCAGCAGAAGTAATTTGCTCCTATGCTGCTATGGAGTAATTAATCTGTGCTCAAATGTCTGCATAAGAACCTACACCTGTTAGTTGGTCATAGGTGATTGGTATATTAACTCCAGTTTGCCTATTTTGTTGGGCTTGTATCCTATAGAGTTCATTATATTCAGAAAGCCACAACAAGGGTTATGCAGGTTCTAAGTATGTCCTTGCAATAGATTTCCAATCATTAGGGGTTAAATTTAATATGCCAAATTCTGTAATAACATATTAACATAAGATGATGTATACATGTAAATAATGCAAGCCTTTTTCAGATTTTTTGATAATTTCTAGATTAAAAGGAGTGTATCTTCTCCTTTATTGACTTAAAGAGTTAAGCTGTTTGGTCACAGGATAAATTTCTATTCTCAAATCAGCTGTATTCTGCCTGTCTTCTGTGGCTTTAAGTAGTGCCTTTTGTGATTGAATCTTGGGGAAGTTACTGGGGAGGGGGAGGGAGGTCCTAGTGATATCACTGCCCCTCCCACTCCTCCTCCTCCCTCCAGGAAGGTGAAGTTTGAAATCACAGTCCTTGGTTTTTAGGGGGAGAAGTAAAGGAGGTAGGCAAAATGGCAAGAGGCTTGCCAAAGATGTATCCTGTATTCTGGAGTCCACAGTCTCTAGCCTATCGCCTCTTTATCCTGCTGTCAAGTGACTCTGACTTCTCTCCTTCTGCCCTCCAGTCCTTGTCTAAGATTATTATACCACTAAACATTCTGAAAGTACCAATGGTGAGGAGAGCCATTATCCAAGTATATGCTAATAAAGCCATTATGTCACATTGAATAGGTAGCCTTAAGTGCTCTCTTGTCTGATTCAGAGTTTCAGCTCTCTACAGCTGCTGAACTTCTTAGATGCAATATTGGTCATATGAATGGAGAAAAGAATTGTGACTCGGTGGTATGGTGATAAAAATTAATACCCAGCTCTCAAAAAAAAATAGATATGGGGTGGTGAAGGTGCTTAGAGAGTTAAAGTTGACTTTCAGATTAAATTCTTGGGTAAATAGAAGATGGTATTGATGTTGATAGAAATAGGTAACCTAAGAAGAAAGGTGAATTTAGGAAGAAAAATAGTTATATCTTCCACATTTTGACTGTGACATTCCTTTTTGACATCCAATTTAGAAAATCCAGCCTGTAATGCTTGGTAACGAATTAAATGTTCATGCAGAACTTTCCCCAAAATAATCATATGAAATCAGCAGCACAAGACATATTGTTTGTATTTTTAAAAAGGATTAATATAGATCTTTAATGGGGAAATAAATAGGGATAAACTAACAATCTAACAGATATAGTATACAGGGGAAAACTGCATGAGAAAGGATGTTGAACTAAAAGATCTTTTCAATTTAAGCAACCTATGTATTTTTAAAAGTAAAACTCCAAAATCCAAAAACAGCTAGAGTCAAAAAATCCAAGAAAACAATGAAAACAAATGAAACAAATCATCTTATCTTTGCTGAGAGGGACTACCCCATTTTCTGATTTTTAATTCTGCTTGATATAAAAGAGCTTAATGAATCATTTTACTCAATTTTCCTTTCCACAAGAATCTTCTGTCCTAATACTCACATTCTTCTCTACCCAACTGCTACTACCATGTTCTAGGCAAAAAAAAAAAATATATATATAAATATATATATATATATACACATACATACATACACATATACACATATACGTATACATACATGTATATATACATATACATATATGTACATACATATATACATATACATATACATATACATATATATATATATATATATATATATATATGTTCTGTCTGGGATGCAAGAGGCATGCATTTTTTAGTGATCAGGAGGACAGAGTTGTTAGTCATAGCATTTTAGAATGAATAGTTTAAGTTTTCTATTTTCATCCATTCAATCTTAATTTTGTTATTGGAATTAAGGCTTTCTTCAATGGAGGAGTCATGATGAATGATGAATTTAAAAGTATTTATTTAAAAGTATTATTCTGGCTGCTGATAGAAAATAGATTAGAGATAAAATAGCCTGGAGGCAAGTAGACAATTAAAAATCTTGTGAAGAAGCTTCAAAATTCAGATGGTAAACCATCTACTTGATGAACTTATTTAAAACATACTAGAAGGCTTTGCACAGTGGTGAGGTCACTACTAATTTCATATATTGTTGAATAAGTCAGATTGATGGACTATTTTCATTATGATAAGCTTAAATTTGCTATTTATTATTTTTGCTATTTATTATTTTTACTCAGTCATAGTTTTACTTTATTTTATTTATTGGGGTAGTCAATAAATTTTATGCAAAATCTTTCTTCTGCACAATAGTTACTAATATATATTTTTTTAAATAATAGTAAAGATGATGCAAAAGGAAGAAGCTTAAAAACCCAGTTCTCCCTGCAACTATTTCAATAAAATCCTAAGAAGAAGTCTGGACTAAATAGTAATTGGGAAATCCATAAAGAAATATTATAGTCATCTTTTTAAACCCCAGAACACAAAAGTGACCAGGAGAAGAATTAAATAGAATGAGCCTTCAAAGCTCAGAGCATGAGTGTCACATTTGTGACTCAGAGCCCATACATAGCAGAAGACATTTGAATTCAGCTCCTACTGCTCCTCTCCAGCTTGTTGCAGTCCATTTTTTTCATTACCAAATACTAATTGGAAGAGTGCTCAACTGCTGAGACATGGCTAAATAGTAGATGAAAGCAATAGAATATCATTGTGGGAGCAGGTGGAGGGTTGATTTAAATGGATAAAGTAAAGCCTGTTCTTCAGATTAGAAAGCTTCCAACTCCTCAACCTTAGTGCAAATGTAGATGCCAAGAGGGAAGAGTCTGGTGAATAAAGAAGCAGTCATACTATGATTTTTGTTTTTTTTTATTTTTCCTGCTTCATAAAGTTGCTAGGTACATCAATTTAAATCGTTATCTTTGACTTTCTATAGATGCAGGTCTAGTGAGCCAGGCTTGTCCCCAAATAAGTCAGTCAGTCTTAATCTACACTGGCAACTTGCTAAAAAGATTCTGAAAGTTGCTGCTACAACAAGGAATGTGTACATCTCTGAAATCCCTACCCAGAGCAGGCTGCAGAACAAATGGCTTCAATATATATATATATATATATATATATATATATATATATATATATATATATATTTTTAGTTTCCTATTTAAAGTGATAAATCTTTGCTCATCCTAAAATTGTGCCTCTGTAGATACCCTTATTTTGAGACATAGACAAAGAAATATTGCCAAAACTGACATTGACTTAATAGGCATCAGCCTATTGTTCTGCAATTTTGGCTAAAGCAATATAGGGATTATCTCTAATTATTCAGAGATAAAAAATATGGGGTTCTAAAATAACTGTGTGGAAGCAGTACTAAGAGTGGAGAGAGAAATGCATACTTCTTCAGGCATGGCAGGCCTTATAACATTATATCTTAATCTCAAGGTTATTAAGATAATCATTTATTTATTTATTTAGCTGCTGTTTCTTTGTAAATATGGGCTAGTTGCATAGCCTCAGTGCTCATTTGGGGAAAAGATTAAAACGATAAATCATCATAACATATAAGCAGGCTACACTGGAAGTGAGCATATAGCCTTGCACTAGAACTGATGGAGATTTACGATGCTCAGACAACTTCTCCCACCCAACTTCAAGAAGATAAAAGGAAAGGAATAGCTATTCAATTAACTTAGCTTCAAGAGTCAGGACTTGGATAAACAGATGGGATCAGCTACCTGAAGGTTAAAAGGGAAAGAATGCTGGAGGTATTTGTGGCTCATATCCAAAATCTTCCCATCCTTCAAGGTCCAGCTCAAACTTCACCTTCTCTATGCTAATATTCACTATGGCCACAGCATCAGTAACAAAATTCTTACAATATTATAATCAGTGTGGGTCCTACTCATCTTAATTAGGACTATGATTATGTATAATACATGGTTTATTATTTTGCATTACATATTTTAACTATATTTTGTTTTGTCTCATAAACATGATGATAGAGGTACCGTGTTTCCCCGATAATAAGACACTGTCTTATTATTTTTTTGGGACTAAAAAACACCAGAGGGCTTATTTTCAGGGGAGGGCTTATTTTATCCTCCATCATGCCCCTTTTATCCTCCATCATGCCCATTTTAGCCTCCATCATGCCCCTTTTATCCTCCATCATGCCCATTTTAGCCTCCATCATGCCCCTTTTAGCCTCCATCATGCCCCCTGAGTGCTTATTTTATTCTCCATCGCTTACTGAACTTACCGAGTTTTTAGATGGTCCTGTCTCAGCTCTACTCCGCGGCGCTGCTCTCAGTAGCGCCAGCAAGCAAATCACCAGGGAAGAAGAGGATGACGCGCTCACTGCTGCAGCTCTGATTGGATGCAGCTTGGAGCGCGACGTGGGTTTCACCCGGGAAGGGAGGGCGGCGCTGCTTACTGAAGGTACCGCTATGCAGCATATAGCGCAGGGGATCACCATGATGACCGTTTTCATAGTAAGTTCGATAGGGCTTATTTTCGGGGGAGGGCTTATTTTAGCGGAATATTAAAGAGTATGTGGGTGTCTTATTTTCAGGATAGGTCTTATTATCGGGGAAACACGGTAGTTAGATGGCAAGCAAAGTACATGGATCCTTACATAAGAAAGGAGGAGTACATTCAGTGTGTGACCCTAACCAAATCACTTCATCTTTATAAGCTTCAGTTTTCTCATCTGAAAAATGGGAGTAATAACATGACATACCTCACAAGGAATCAAGCAAGCTAATATAGGTCAAATTCTTTATAAATCCTAAGGTTTTATATAAATATTACATTATAAAGTTGTAAAATATTTGGGGACATGGACTGTTTTCTATTCATTCTGCATTTTTTACAGCACACAAAATAGCAGTGTAAATGGAAAGCACATTAATGGACTTTCATCAAATAAATATTGATTCATTGATAGATTAAATTTCCTACTGCTGTGCATTCATAAAAACTGTTGTCTGTGACTAGATATATTTCCTCTGTATGTATGTCTCTCAAAAGTCCTATCTTTTAAGGTTCTGCTGTTACCAATTTTCCATGATTTGCTCTTCTCATAATCCCTCACTTCTCAAAATTCCTTGAATTTAATCATCTTTAGGAGTTAAATTGAATATTTCCTATGATAAACTGATATTCTATACTGATATTTTCTTATTGTTCCCTTTTATTTAATGTTCCATACACCATTTTTATATGGATAAATTAAATCTTTTTCACCACTGAATAAAGATATTATGCTTTGGCTTGTTCTCTGTAAGTAAAACAGTCATCCTTGGTGTGTTACAGTCGGCCAGAAAAATAGGTATGATTATGTAACTCACAAGGTTTCTACATTATTCTGAATTTTTTTTCTGATAGGTCATAATATTTATTTATTTAATTTATTATTTAATGCAGTGTGAAAATTAAGCACATTTTTAGTCACTTTAAAAAAATAAGTAGTTCTTAAGCTTTTAGGGATCAGTGCTATTTATCTGTGTAAATATGGGTAACACTATATATATACATATATACACATATATATATATGTATGTATAATATATATGTATATATAGTATGTATGTGTATATGTATGTATGTATATATACATATATATATATATATATATATATATATATATATATATATATATAGACATAACAAAATTTATTCTTTGAGTGCTCCTAGATTGTTTGTTGCCTGTATGAGAGGGATTCTCATTTGTCATTCCATGAAAGATATGAAATTTCTGATATAAAATTCTGGCTACAAAGTGATATTTTACTTAGTACTTTGTAAATACTATTTTTATTTTTTATTTTTAATAGTTTATAGGAATAGATTACAAAGTTGTTTTTTTTTAATCCCTTTCACAATTTACATTGATAATTAAGTCTGGACTCTTAGAGATAATACCTTTTGTAATATCTGATGAAAGTAACTTTGTCCCTTGAGTCCATTTTTGTATCTTAGCCCCTTTTCAGTTTGAATCCAGATATAAATCAATTTGACAGATTCAGTCATATATATATCAATTATCTAGTTTTAGTATTTAATCCAATGAAGTGATGTCTTCTTATTATAAAAGTTTTTATACAGGGTGGGAAGTGAAATAATTCACTATGATGGCTTCTTTTCTTCTTTCTCCAGGTTCAAGCTACCCAGAAGATATGGATTGACTGAACCACTACAGCCTACACTTTGCTTTCTGCCTTTTCTTCTTTCTTTCTGTATGTGGAACTGCCCAGAATCTATGTGGGATGGCCAGAAAGGTGAGAAGCTGCTACATGGAGTATAAATTCCCTCCCCTTCTTTCTTTGCTCCTTATAGTAGCTTCAGGTCCCTCCTTCCCTCTTTCCTCTACCTCCTATTTATCTCTTTCCTCCCTTGCTTCTAAATAAATCTATTCAGAGCATCCAAGAGAAAGAGAATGCATTGCTCCTATCTCCATGCACCCAAGTGTCTCTTAGCTCCAATAGACCCAGAACCTATCCTACTTTCTTTATCAGATACTTTAAATATTATGGGAGTTATCAATTCTTCTAATTTGCAACATGGAAGACCAATAGATCTTACCATTTGCCCTAGCATCTATTTCTATATGTTCCATAGGGATGATCATATGCTATACTTCTATTCCCTCCAAAGTTCTAACCTTGTTATCTGACCTATTGGTTAAACTTAAAGACACAAAGGCCTTTTGATCTTCCCCATCACTGCAGCCTTATGCTTCCCATTTTTTTCCATCCAACCAGAAGCTGAACATCTATTTATTGTTTCAATTAGAGTTTGTTACTAGAGAATAAAAATTTTATTTATTTGTTTTATTCTGGTTTTGCTTTTTTGTTGTTTTGCCTATAGATTGGTATAGTGCTTGGCACATGCTAAATGCTTAATAAATACATTTGATTCATTCTCACATGCATTAAATATTAAGCTTTTACCTTTTTAGGAGGGATTGATAATTTTCTGTAGATTCCTTACAGTAACATACTTCATCTTTAGTGAATATTGCAGAGCTTTTGTTTGGATACTTCACAGAACTGTTATGGTCCATTTTAAATGTGTAAATATGTGCATCTAGACTGGTAGCATATAATGACAGTCCCTTCAAAGTAGTTCTTCCTTTTTAGCTTTGATTTCAGAATGCTGACAAGGATTCAATCATATACAGACTTCTCTTTGCTTTCTTTATGTTTCTAGTGTTTTGTCCTTCCAGACCAATTTATTTGTAGGTTTTGTCCTCATCTAATGATCCACTGTGATCTCTACATTTTAATTCCAATTTGTTGTTGTTTATGTCTTCTCATATTTTTTGATTGTATTCATATAGAACCAGTCTGAAGTAAAGTCATTATTCTCATATTATTCTTTTGAATTTAATAAAATTAAATATATTATTTCTGTGGACTATTGTATTGTAGATAAAATGAACTCTGTAACTGAACAAGAGTAGAGAAAGGTAAATTCATCTTTGGAACAACTGCAATAACCTTCAGGCAGAAAGGGATGTCCTATATCTTGACATGTTCTTATGTGGTCATATTTTCTTCTGTTAGAGCTTAACATTTTAAAATAATTTTACTATATATAGTTTTAAGGTTGTAGATTAAAATCAACCAGACAGTTCTCCAGCTGGACTACCTCAAAGCACCCTAATTCTCAGGGAAACATGTTAGGAAGAATATTGACAATTTGGAGCATACATAAATAGTGATTCTTGGGATGTAAGAACCTTTGAGACTAAATTATATCAGAATCCATTGAAAAACTTAGCCATTTTTACTGCCCCAAAAGAGAAGACTAGGGAGGTGGGCCATGATAATTAACTTTGAATATATGAAGAAGTGTTATGTGGAAGAGATAAAGAGAGTGGGATGTTGGGCAATGATGGGTCTGTGCTTCTCTTTCTCTCTGTCTCTCTTTCCTCCCTCCAAAGTGCCAAGGCCGGATTTGTGGTGAAAGAATTCACCTACTCAAAGCTGTGACAAGAAAGTCTTTATTGATTAAAAAAAAAAAAAAAAAAAAACACCAAATTGTCTTGGTGGGCAATATCTGTTTCCAGAGAGATATTGCAAGGAGGTATAGCTTGAGATCTTTATTTTATACACAAAAGGATAATAGAACAGGATTTGTATCTGATAAGACTTATCTGCTTCCATAGGATATAGAGAAGTTTGTATAACAAAGGAGTTTAAAGTTTGTATAAGAAAGGGATCTTTCTCTAGAGGATGTAAGGTTTTGTTTGTCATTTACATTCTGAGCTTTTCTCCCTCATCAGAGAGACTGCATTTGTGCAACTTGTCAATAGATTAAATGTGGATATGGATTTTGGCCCAATATAAGTGCTTTTTTCTGATATTGGTTATGTTTTTTCTTTTTGTACAAAAATGTTTTAATTAAACATAATTGAAACAATCCATTTTATACTTAATTTTGCTCTCTATCTCTTGTTTAGTTATAAATTGTTCTACATAAGTCTAATAAGTAATGTGTTCCATGGGAAACATGAAGACTTCAGTAAAATATAAATTAATTAATTAGTGACTGGATTTATTCATCTCTACCAGCAGCTGATAGGTAATTATAGAGATATAAATTAAAACATATATTAAAGAAAATGTTTCCAAAAAAGAATCTCCTCTATCCGTAATATGTCTCCAGGGTTGACTTTAAGATCATCAGTAATAAGGAATGCTGTAAGAGCTATAGTATAATTTAAACTTGTTGAGCATAGGATCTAGTTTCTTCCTGTCTTCATCCTCAGTGCTTATATACACAAATATTCAAATGGCTCTTTGATTTAATCAATGTGAAATTTCCCTTCAATAGTGAAGTTTTGTGGTACGAAACTCAAAAATGATCCTTGCTAAGGCATATGTTGATTACAGAACCATAAATTAACAATATTTATGATATATTTGAGGGAATAGAGGGTGGCACAGTATAAAGAATGCAGAGCCTAAAGTCAGGAGTGACCTGAGGCACTGAATAGCTTTGTGACTTCCTGCAAGTTACTTAACCCTGTTACCTCCATTTCCTTATCTTTAAATATTTTGGGGAAAATGACACCACTCCAGTATTCTTAATAAAAAAAATTTTAAAAAAAGATCCCAAAGAATCAAATGTGACCAAAAATGACTAATAATTTTGTTATATTTTTGCTGATTTAAAAAAAAATTCCAATTTCATTTCAACCTAGTTGGTGGATTATTGGGTTCTGTGAGCTGCAGTAGTGAGTTTGATACCTCTAGTGTAGATGTCAATTTAACCCTGACTGCTCATCCTATATTAACCATGCTTTTTCCCTTCTCATTAGTATGCTGCAGATGTCTATTTCATATGCTGAAAGTCTTCAAAAATTCTTTTTGATATAAGAATAAAAAAGGAATACAAAGACTGGACATGTCTTAATTTGGTCTTTAGACTAGGCCATCTCTTCTTTTGAGCATGCATTTCTGTGTTGACAATATTTACTCCAATTCTTCTTTACAGCTCCTATTTATATGTGTTCTAAGCTGCATATATCTAATATGCACCTCTCCATTGTCCTCTGAGTAAATGCTAGTTCAGGAGTCAGAGAGGTCTTGTGCTTCATTCTGGCACTGTTTATCTGACCTTGAACAAGCCAGTTAACTCTATGCTCCTATGATCCTATGATACCTGGGAGACTAGTGATTAATGAGTCATAGCCATCAATGCTGGAATACTAATATTTTTTTTAAAAATCAGCCAAGTTTGAGGCTACTGTTTGGGTCATTAATGGAAGTATTTCACTTCCCAAGAGCAGCAAAGCATGCTATCCCCCTGTTTGATTCTGTGCTTAAAATATCCATTTGTAGAGTCCGCCCAACATATATATTTTACAAGTAAGTAAGTAAAGGCTGAGAAGACCCTCTTCCCCTCCACATATATTAAGATTTAATGGAATCTGGAGCCAGATCACCTTACCTTGATACCATCTCAACCATGGAATGTCACTTGACTATTGATATATATTTATTTTTTATTATCCTGAGCTCTGTGGCAATCTACATGTGTATTTGGATAATTAATTTTTTATTATTAAAAGTGCAACCTCTTTATTATTAATAAGTTAACCTTAACAGTCACTCCAGTTCATTAAATAGTAATTATTTGATGAAATTAAGAAACTCCTTTTCTTGATAGGAACCATTCATTTTTATCTATTTAAATATTAAAATATAGATTACATATAATTTGTAAATGAATTAAAACAATAAGAAAAATACATTCATATATGTTGATTTACAATATTTTGGCTATGATAATAGGAATTTTTTAAGAGCCTAATTTTTCCTCATGATTAGATTAGTCTTTTCTCTTTTTCTCCTCTTTCCTAATCACAAGAAAGAAGGATTTTTTCCCCAAAAAAATACATTACATTTTCCAGCTCCTCACAATTCAAATCTTTATAATAAATTATAATAATGTTATTATTCTTTATAACAGAACATATAAAGCGGTGCTGATTAGGAATGTTTCCCATTATTTTCATCCTTTTTTGTATAATCCATATTCCTCACAAATTTCCATCAAGTATAGGTAAAATACCTATCTTCTCAATAATTTCCCAGGAAATTATATTTTATAAAGTTTTTTATGAAATGACATTTTAAAAACTTCCAACACCAGTGGCTTCACACACACACACATTCTATTAGTGCTGCAAATCTGTAATAAAAGTAACTACAGGCTCTATTAAAAATGCATTTAATATGTGGGTTGCATATATACATACAAGTAGATAAGTATTTACGATTGTCCATAGATTGTAGCTTGCTAACTTTAATTTTAACAATAACCCTTCATTATCCAGTTGGTTCCTCTCATCTAAATGGTTAAATCAACATTATTTTAATAGTTATAGATCTCATCCAGGAAGTTCTGGTCTTTGTACTACCAGGATGATGCTGCCACAACAGTAATATCTGGAGGATGTCATTTTCTTTAAGTTGGAATGTATGTTAGATCTCCCCTAGTAACAACACTTCATAGTAGGTACTTAAATATTTGTTGAATTGAACTGAGTATGTGAAGTCATTGCTGTGTGACTTAGGCTTCCTTCTCTTAGATCCTTAATTTTTGACATATTGAGTCTAAGATGGAACAAAAGTTCTGGATATTTTTTTGATATAGAATAATTTATCTTTCAAATTTTTCTGTACTTGTGAAGTTAATTTTTTGAACTTATGTGGGAATTTATAGTTATCCCTATTCAGGTCATAACATTTAATCCAATTGTCTTATTCTCTATTCTATATGCATTTATTTTGTGTATTGCCTCTAAGCCAACTTATTAGCTATTTCCTCCATGGCTTTGTGCCATCGAAATATTTGAAAGGTTTGCTATATAAGCCTAATATTTCAAATTATGAGAAACAAAGAAAGGATAGGAAAAAAGTATGCATATTCACATTTCCAAAGTACCTTAGGTTTGTGAAGTGCTGTGCCAATCATAAGGTTATTCTTCCATTTAACAGGAAGAAATAAAGAGTTTAAATAGCTAAAGAACAGTCACACAATCAGAAAGTCTTAGGGCCAGGAAGTATGCAAATACTGAATTATCTGAGATTCCCAGGTTCTTTATTGGGAGATCAGAATAGACAAAGCCTGACTGCAGAAGGTTTCACTGAGTAATGACTTTACTAATAGGATTATAAGAAATGCCAATGGAATGGGCAAAGTCAAATTCAATGCAAAAACACCTAAAGGCAAAATATTTTTAAGCCAATCCATAAACTGTCTTAAATGCATATGAAATTTCTACAATGGAAAAATGGTTGATCACATGTCTAGCTGCTTCTCCAGATTGGAATGAGCCTTTAGGCTAGAATCTTGGAATATATCATAATTATTCAACCTTTAATATTTAAGAAAAGATCATAATGCTTCTGAAAGTTTAAATCAGGAGACAGAGGTCAGAAAACAGGATATTTAGGGATAATTAATCACAAATTATATACACTATGTACACTATTAAAAGGTTAAAATTAATGAATAAATTAAGATGAAAAGAAAAAAAAAAGATTGTACTTAATCGATATTTTTCCATGTGATAAATTATAAGAGAAGGATACTAGGAACAAGTTGAATAATGCAAACAATCAGGAACCAATTTTCATGCCTTTTATTTGAAATTAGAGGAAGCTGGTCTCTTAAGGAGTTTTGCTATATATCCAGAAGCTGCTAAGGCATAGTGATCCAATGACCTTGTTTAAATGAATTCTGCTTTTCCTGGAAGCATCATTTACCTTTTCCTTTTCAAGCTCCATTAGGCAATAGTTTGACTTTTCACAGTTTGGGGAAGAGGATTTCATTTTTGTCTTCTCTCCCCTTCTCCATTTTCACTCTTCCCCCGACTCCAGTTAATGCTCATTTACAAAGATTTTTGGCAAAATGTCAGTTCTCTAGCAATGGCTTAGCATAGTTGACGAGTAGGAATTCTAAGTACAAAGAGCTTTTATTAGAGACACTATGTATTAAGTTAAGATGCATAAACATTTATTAAGTACCTATGATATATCACAAACTATACTAATTGCTAAAAATACAAATAAAGGTATAAAATATTCCCTGTACTCAAGGAGCACACAATCTAATGGAGAAGGAAAAGGAAATTGTAAAGGATGGCAGGATAGCTAGCAACCATGATGAAGTCCCAGTAGACATGGGAAATGATTTGAGACTGTATGAATTACTGGGTTGATATCTTTACATAAGGTGGGAAATGAAATAGAAGAACTTTTTAAAAATTTTGGCTATGGTACTTACCAGCTATGTGACTGAGCATCTTCATTTATAAAGTGAGAATCATAATACTTGCACTATGCCCTTGATAAAAGTGTGAGGATGAGGAATATTCTTTATAAACCATGGAGAAATAGGAACAATTAACATCATAGCCAAGTCATGCTGAGGTTCTCTCTCAGAACACCAATTTGTTATTATCAGAAAAAGAAGAAATATATTAATTTGATCAATCCCCCAAAGTGAATTCTTAATGGAAATGATATTTTCCTTCTTCCTTGGTGATTTCAACTTGTTGAAAACATTTCAATTATCACCTCTCTATGAATGACTCTTGTCTGTATATAGTCTCCAAATATTTCCCAAATTCCAGGCTAATATCTCCAGTGATGTGCTACAAAACTTTTGCAGCTGATGTAATAAATGATAATAATAATGACATTATTTTGTCTTCATTGTTTATATTTTCACATTATTTTTTTCTGAAGTCCAAAACTACTTTTCTGAAGTACAATATGAAAGAGCAAGTTCTAATTTTTTATTGTTTGATGATTTCTAAGATTTAAATGCTAAACAATGAAAATTTAATAATTGACTATCCCAACTAGTGTGAGTTGGTTCTGGCAAAACTGGTCCACTAGAAGAGAGAAATTATCTATCTGGTTCATCTACAAAATGGGAATAATAATACCAGCTATTGCCTATGTATGTTATGAGGATCAACTGTAGAAATCTTTCTACAATGCTTTCCAGAACTTAAAATTCTATATAAATGCTGACTATTATATCATGTCATAAATTCAAAGCCAATCCAAGAAGTATTTTAAATCTATTGTTTAGACAAGGTATTATACTTAATGCTGAGAATGCAAAGGTAAAAATGGTAGTCTTTGCTTTCAGAAAGAATATTTTATGAAAAGATTCATATAGAAAAAATTAATTTAATTCTTCTTTTTAGAAAGACCAAATATCTTACTCCTTTTTATTTTCCTATTTATGTTTTTTTTTTAGTTCTACTTGGAACAAAGACTTCAAAACTTGGAATTATGTGTAATACTAATCTTTTCTTTGCCTCTCAAATCTAATAAGTTATCAGGTTCTTACATCTACTACTCTATTCCCACTGTCTCAAGTTTATTTCTTCTTGTAATTTTATTTTATTATAGCCTTTTATTTACAAAACATATGCATGGGTAATTTTTCAACATTGACTCTTGCAAAACCTTCTGTTCCAAATTTCTCTTCCTTCTCCCCATCCTCTAACCTATATGGCAAGTAGACCAATACATATTAAATATGTTAAAATATATGTTAAATCCAATATATGTATGCATACAAGATATATATCTTGCTGCATAAGAAAATTCGGATCTAGACAGAAAAAAAAAAACCTTGAAAAGAAAAACAAAAATTCAAGCAAAAAATAACAGAAAAAATGAAAATGTTATATTGTGGTCCACACTCAGCTCCCACAGTCCTCTCTCTGGATATAGATAGTTCTCTTCATTATTGAAAAATTGGAACTGGGTTGAATCATCTCATTGTTGAACAAAGTTGAATCATCTCATTTTTGAACAAAGCAACATCCATCAAAATTGATCATCCAATAGTCTTGTTGTATATAATGATCTCCTGGTTCTGTTCATTTCACTCAGCATCAATTCATGTAAGTCTCTCCAGGGTTCTCTGAAATCATACTATTGGTCATTTATTACAGAACAATAATGTTCCATAACATTCATATATCATAATTTAAGCAGCCATACTACAGTTGATGGGCATCCATTCAATTTTCAAGTTTCTAGCCACTACAAAAAGGATTACCACAAGCATTTTTGCACATGTAGATCTCTTTCCCTTCTTTAAGATCTCTTTGGGATATAAACCCAATTAGTAATACTGATAGATCAAAGGGTATGCAAAATTTGATAACTTTTTAAGCATAGTTCCAAACTGATTTCCAAAATGATTGGAACTGTTCATAATTCTACTAAGAATGTATCAGTGTCCCAGTTTCCCCACATACCTCCCATATTAGTCATTATCTTTCATCTTAGCTAATCTGACAGGTATGCAATTATGTCTCAGAGTTGTCTTAATCTGCATTTCTCTGATTGATAATGATTTGGAACACCTTTCATATGACTGTAAATAGTTTCAATTTCATCATCGAAAAATTGTCTGTTCATATCCTTTGACCATTTATCAATTGGAGAATGGCTTGATTTCTAATAAATTTGAGTCAATTCTCTGTATATTTTAGAAATGAGGCTTTTATTAGAACCTTTGAATGTAAAACTATTTTCCCAGTTTCTTGATTCTCTTCTAATCTCATCTGTGTTAGTTTTGTTTGTAGAAAAGCTTTTTAACTTAATATAATAAAAATTTTCTATTTTGTGATCAATAATGATCCTTAGTTCTTCTTTGGTCACAAATTCCTTCCTCCTCCACAGCTCTGAAAGGTAAACTATTCTATGTTTTTCTAATTTATTTATAATATCTTTCTTTATGTCTAGATCATGAACCCATTTTGACCTTATCCTAGTATATAGTGTTAGCTATGGGTCAGTACCTGATTTTTCCATACTCATTTCCAATTTTTCCAGCAGATTTTGTTAAATAGGGAATTCTTATACCAAAATGTAGTATCTTTGGGTTTGTCAATGTAAAGGGCTGAAACTTTGAATAAGTGCATTTAAATCAGACAACTGAGCACTTAAGGCTAATTACCTATGCAAAATAAGTCAAGGACTCTATTAGCATATGTTTGGGAACATGCTCTTTTCACCAGTGGTGCTGGCTTAATATTTGATGTAAAGATAATTGTAGGCAAGGATTAGAGGGTGGGGTGACAGAGGCCAGAGCTCACTTGATGGCAGATCAAGGAGGAGAAAGAAATTCTGGACTGGAGAATCGAGGAGAGATCCTTGGCAAAACTCTTGGTACTTTTGTTCATTTCCTTCATTTCTCCCCCTAAAGACCAAGAACTTTTACTTATCCTGACTCTGGCTGATCATGAGGGCTTCCAGGGAGCTAATATAGACTTTACATTTTGGCACCCAATGTGGACTAAGGAACCTAATTTCACTGAAGAAGTCCCTGGTGACAAGGAAATAGGGTGAATATTTGAAGAGACAAACAGAGAACTTTGTTCAGAGCTAAACTAGGAACTCTCATTTTCTAGCTCAAATGGGGCAGATATTAGGAAAATATTCTCCTCCCAACCCCAACACCACCCTGAGGGAGATCTACAGGAAACATATTCAGACTGATAAAGAGACTGGGTTTGATTGTAACTTGGGAGCAGATTGATGGACTCATGGATACATTAGAATGCACGTCCCCTTGGTTCTTCAAGGAAGAAGAAATAGAGGCAGATAATTAGAAACTAGTAGGAGGATCAACTATGTGACTATTACACTGATAATGGTCCTGATTCAGGTTCTAAGGAAACATTCTATATGTACAACAATACAATTAGCCTTAAAAAATCCCACAAGTTCTACAAAAAAAGAAAAGTTTTAAGAACAGCCAGATGGGGAAGTTTTAGGAAAAAGAGGAAGAAACTGGAGAGGGTAATGAAAATATTGCCAGAGAGCATGGGGAACTTAAAGAATGTGATTCTCATTCTCACAGCCCAGCTTCAACACCACCTATACCCAAGCAGGTCCTTGACCCACCCCCATCAACTTCACTTTCCTGTCTGGAGGAAGGAGGAGGAGTGGGAGAAGCAGTTATATTGCTAACACTTCCCCCCTCCCCCCAGCAACCATCAGCTCCTATGACTAGATTACAAAAGATACTACTTAAAGCCAAAGAGGAAGGGCAGAATATAGCTGATTTGAGAATAGAAATGTATCCTGTGATTGAAGAGCTTGACTCTTCCGGTAAACAAAGTAGAAGATACACTTCTTTTGATATACAAATCCTCAAAGACCTGAAAAAGGCTTGCACTGTTTGTGGGGCTACATCAGCTTATGTTAAGATGTTATTACAGAATTTGGCTTATGAAGTCAACCCCTAGTGACTGGAAATCTATAGCAAGGACATGCTTAGAACCTAGACAAAACTTGTTGTGGCTTTCTGAATAGAGTGAGCTCTGTAGGATACAAGCCCAATAAAATAATCAAAGTGGACTTAATACTCCAATCACCTGTGACCAACTAAGAGGTGTAGGTTCTTATGCAGACATTTCAGCACAGATTAATTACCCCATAGCAGCATATGAGCTAATTGCTTCTGCTGCTACAAAAGCATGGGGTTTTATCCCAGGTAAACAGGACAGAGGAGAGGTCTTCACAAAAATAGCACAAGGGCCAAATAAAGCCTTTGCTGATTTTGTGAGATGTTTGCAGACAGCTGTCATATGAACTAATGGTGAAAATACAGCAACAGAAATCATGACAAGGCAACTTGCTAAAGAAAATGCTGATGAGGTTTGTAAAAGAATTATACTAGGACTACATAAGGATGCTCCTTTAGAGGAGATCATAAGACACTGTGCCACAGTGGGCACAAATACCTTTTATAGCCAGGTTATGATGCAGACTTCCCAACATCCGAACTTGGAAGATAGGGTCCCTTTTGTCAAGGAACTTCCAGAGAGACTCATCAGTGCTTTCAATGTGGTAAAGCAGGGCATCTGAAAGCTCAATGTTGGCATAGAGACAAAGTGAGAAAACAGGGCAGGAGAAGAAGACCCCAAACCCCATGTTAAAAACTCAATAGAGGCTTCCACTGATCATCAGAATGTAGACTGATTCAGGGAAACGGGGTGAGGAGCCCAGCCGGAGGGCCCAAGGCAAAAGCTACTTGGGGCATGATGGGAGCTGATGCTACACCCAGAGAGTCTTTAGAAGTTCAATAGTCAGACAAGACCAATCAGCCAGGAAGCCATCTGATGGAAGAAAGGCATTACAAATCAATCAGCCAAGAAGCAACCTGTTGGGAGAAATTAGATTACAATTGGGGAGAATAGAGTTGTATGCAGCTGGGATGACTGAGATATCCCCTGGAGAGGTGAAATCTGTTCCTCTCCAGCCTATGGATCCCTTGCCTCAAGGCACAGTAGGCTTTACCATTTCACCTCCTGAGAGTACTTACAAAACAATGTTTATCCATACACTGATATGGGAAATGTGTAGATAATATCCCAGTCACTAACACAGGTAGACAACGTGTGACTTATCAACCAGAAGTAGTAGCATCAGATTAATTGATACAGACTCCAAATAGGCAATCTGGTGATAGTCACCCAGATTCTGACTCCAAGCAACAAAATCCAAGAACATACTTGACAGCAGCTGTGACAGCTGACCAAACTATGCTCACTATCTATATAAATGGCATACCATTAGAAGGACTGGTAGACACAGGTGCAGATTGCACAGTCATTAGAAGTGCCAACTGGCCCAATCACTGGCCAAAGATTAAGGCAGATACATATATGTCTGGCGTCAGAGGAACAATAACAGCTGAAGTTAGAGCTACTCCTTTGGAATAGACTTTTGAAGGCAAAACTGGAGTTTTTACTCCTTTTATAATTGAAAAAATCCCCATCAATTTGTGGGGAAGAGACATTTTACACAGTTAGGATTACAATTGAGTACTTTGGTTTTTTTAGGCAGGGATGCTGTTGAAGGCCTGCCAACACGCTCACCTGTTTCTATCCAATGGAAAACTGATACATCAGTGTGGATAGAACAGTGGTCCTTAGCTAGCAATAAAATTCAGGCTTTATTAGATATATTACAGGAGCAATTTCACCAAGGACACTTACAACCTTCTCTAACTCCTTGGAATTTCCCTGTATTTGTTGTAAGAAAGAAAATGGAGGATGTTGATTTATTTAAGAAAAGTTAATGAACAGATGGAAACTATGGGAACTCTTCAGCTTAGACTTCCATCTCCTACTCAATTGCCTAGAGAATGGCCTCTTTGGGTTATAGACATCAAGGATTGTTTCTATTTTATCCCTCTAGATAAGGAGGATATGAAAAGATTTGCCTTTTCAGTGCCCAACATTAACTTAGCCGAGCTTTATAAAAGATACAAATGGACTATTTTGCTACAGGGAATGAAAAACAGCCCTCCTAGGTGTCAAATGTATGTTGCTGCTATTCTGACTCCAGTAAGAAAAGCATTTCCAAAAGTAATGTTATTACATTACATGGATGATATATTAAGATGTACACCTGAGGAACAAATGTTAGAAGCATATCTGCAAAAAAAAACATGGAAATACTAAGGAACTACAAATTGCACATAGCTACAGAAACAATTCAAAAACATGCTGTTTTTCAATATTTAGGATATGAAGTATACTCTAAGGTGCTTACGGTATAAAAACTCTCCTTAATAACAGAGAACTTAAACATTTTAAATGACTTTCAGAAATTGATAGGAGATATCCAATGGATGCATCCAGAGTTAGGCTTGACTACCTATCAATTGAAACCAATGTAAGACATTTTAAGGGGAGACAGTGCTATAAACTCACCACACCAGCGTACAAAAGAAGCTCAAAAGGCTTTGAGAGAAGTTGAACTGGTTTTATCCAATGTAATTGAAAGAGTCACTCAAAAACCCTTGGAAATATGAGTTTTTGCTAAACAAGAGGCACCCACAGCAGTCCTTCATCAAGGAGACAGTGTGATAGAGTGGGTGAACCTCCCTCCCAGCACAATCAGAACAAAGCCTTACTCCTTATCCAGTGTTTGTGGCTAAATTTTTATTAAAGGCCATTAAGCAAGCAGTACAATTATCTGAGAGATGACCTGACAAGATATACACCTTTTATACTAATGCACAAATTAATGTGTGCTGTGAAACCATCCCAGAGTGACAAATTTTATTGGCCACAGCTCTAAATTTTACACACAAGTGTCTCCATTAAAGATACCTGGACTATTACATAATTGGCAGTGGATTCTTGGAGAAAAGCTTTCTAACTTTCCTCTTAAAGGACCAACTAACTTTACAGATGCATCCAAACATAATATTTGTGCTGTATACTCTAGTGACTTAACTATAAAGAGAGTAGTCAGAATTCCTTTTCAGTCCTCTCACCAGAATGAATTGTATGCAATCATTCTAGCTCTTATTATCCAGGAGATATAAATATAATATCTGATTCAGCCTATTACGTAGGTGTGGTACAAAAAATTGCCACATGCCAAATAAAATTTGTAGCCTTTAACATATATCAGCTCTTTAAGGAACTTCAAGAAAGCATCCAGGTACAACTTATAGTTTGCATGTCCACTCTCATAGTGGACTTCCAGGTCCTATTTTCAATGGTAATTAAAAGGCAGATAGCCTTCTAACCATGTTGGCCATACTCCTTTATTTCAGGAAGCCCAAGAATCTCATTCAGAATATCATCAGGTTGTTCAAACTTTACATTTGGATTTTGGGATAACAGCAGAGGAAGCTAGGAGCATAGTAAAAGCTTGTCCAGCTTGCCTTCCTTTCCACACTCCTATGCTCCCTCCAGGGAAGAACCCTCATCGTTTGAGACCCAATGGAATTTGGCAAATGGATACGACCCAGTATAAATCTTTTGGTCGTCTGTCTTTTATCCATATTGTGGTATACATTTTTTCAAGATTCACTTTTGCAATGCCAGCAGCAAAAGAGACAGGTCGAGTGGTTTCTGAATTCCTTATACAATTATTTGCAATTTTGGGTGTGCCACAAGCAATAAAAACATACAATGGACCTGCATATACTTCTAAACATTTTGCACACTTTTGTGCACAGTATAAGATTTTACACACTACTGGCATACCCTTTAATCCTCAAGGACAAGCAATAGTAGAGAGAAAAAACAGAGACATTAAGACACTTCTCCAAAAACAAAAGAAAGGGGGAGCCACAGGTAACTCTAGAGAACTTGTAAATTTAGCCATTTATACTATTAATTTCTTGATTTTTGATAAAGATGCACTGGCTCCGGCAGATGGGTTTTATAACCCACTGGAAGGGCAGTGTCCAGTGTGAGCAGCTCCACTATCTTTAGATAATCATCAGGTGATGTGGAGAGACCCAGAAAGTGGTGAATGGAAGGGACCAGATAGGTTAATTGCTTGGGGGAGAGGGATTGCTTGTATCTCCACAGATGGAGAAGGAATCAGATGGGTGCCAAAGAGCTGTGTTCACCTTGTCCTATCAGAGAGAGATGGAGCGGACCCTTGAAACGAAGGAGAAAACTCAAGAAACATCAGGTGGTTCCTTCACTGACTGTGCCCACCATCAAAAGAGCATGACAATTATGGTAATTGACTCATGGACATGGACATCAAAAATCGTTAATAAGACTGATTCAGGACTTCAAAACCCTCAGAAATCCTTGGATTCCTCAAAGCATGATGAGACTGTTGCAGGACTTCAAAAACTTGCAGGGATCATTGGATTCCCTGACACAAAAAAATAATGGAGAATAGATTGGTTTTGAACTATCTCTTGGCTGATGAAAGAGGTATATGTGTGATTATTATTTACATGTCCTCTTTCTAAGACTTCTGGAAATCTTTTACAAAACCATGTTGATTCATATTGTTTATTATATCACTACTTGCATGTACAATTCATGTTTGTTACACCACATCAAGCCTGCACTGTCTGTGGGGACAGTCATCACTAATAGCCTGTGGGTTATTGCTATGTGCTTGTGTAATACCTCCCATGCTGATGGGTTTGTGCATACTTGTTTCTAGTAAGACCTTTCAGCCCAGAAACCCACTAACAATGTCTGGCTTGACTCCCCATTTTGGTGTTTTTCATGTCTCTTTTTGAGAAGTCAGGTGGTGTGTAATCACCTCCTTTTTGGGGTTCTCACCTTTCTGACAAGTCAGGGATGGTGGACCACCTGTTTTGTAACACAAAAGAAAGGGGGAGATGAAACTTTAAATAGGTTAAATCAGACAACTGAGCACTTAAGGTTAATTACCTATTTGAAATAAGATAATGACTCTATTAGCATATGTTTGGATAAATGCCTCTTCTCACAATTGGTGCTGGCTCAATATTTAGTGTAAAGATAATTGTAGCCAAGGATTAGAGGGTGGGGTGACAGAGGCCAGAGCTCACTTGGTGGCAGGACAAGGAGGAGAAAGGTGAAGATTCTGGACTTGAGAATTGAGGAGAGATCCTTGGCAAAACTCCTGGCAGTTTTATCCATCTCCTTCACTTCTCCTCCTAAAGACCAATGACTTTTGTCTACCTGACTCTGGCTGATCGTGAGGCATCCAGGAAGCTAGTTGGACTTTACAATTAAACTCTAGATTGCTATAGTTATTTACTATTTTGTTCTGTGAACTTACTTTGTTCCACTGATCAATTAGTTTGTTTCTTAGCCAGTACCAAATGGTTTTGACAACCACTGCTTTATAATATCATTTTAAATCTGGTACAACTAGGCCAACTTCATTTGATTTTTTTCATTAATTCCCTTGAAATTCTTGTCAATTTGTTCTTCCAGATAAATTTTGTTGTTATTTTTTTTCTAGATCAGTAAAAAAAATATATGGGGATTTTGATTGCTGTAGCAATCAAATAAATAGATCAGGTAGCACTGTCACCTTTATTATATTCACTCAACCTATCCAAGAGCACTTGAAATTTTTTCAATTGCTTAGATCTGACTTTATTTGTATAAAAATGTTTTGTAGTTTTTCTCATGTAGTTCCTGGCCTTCCCTTGGCAGATAGATTTCCAAATATTTTATACTATGGACAGTAATTTTAAATGGAATTTTTTTTTCTTTTAGGAGGTGTTTGGTGAATTCTTTTGAGGGCTATTTTACTTTCTAATTTTCTGACATCAGGGAAGTCCTTTTTGATTATTTTCTGAAAAACCATGTCGAAGCTCTTTTTTTTTCGTCATAGTTTTCAGGGAGTCAATAATGTTTAAATTGTCTTTCCTAGATCTATTTTCCAAATCAGATGTTTTCCCAAGTAGATATTTTACATTTTTTTCTAATTTTTTTTTTATTTTTTTGGTTTTGCTTGACTGATTCTTTATGTCTTATTGAATCATTCGTTTTCATGTCAGTTATGATTTTTGGTGAATTATTTACTTTATTTAGTTTTTTTTTTTTTTTTTTTACTTCTTTTTGTATTTGTCCAATTGAGTTTTTAAATAAGTAGTTTTGTTCTATGGAATTTTTTCCATTTCACAAATTCTGTTTTCCTGGGAGTTATATACCTTTTTTCAATTTACAAATTCTGGTTTTCAGGGTGTTGATTTCTTTTTACATTTTGTCAAACCCTCTTGCAAAGTTTTCATTTTATTTCCCCATTTTTCTTCTAGCTCTCTTTTAAGATCATTTTAAATTTTTTCTAGGAGAGCTTTCTGTGATGGTGTAATGTCCAGGCTAGTTGTCTGGAGGACCTCAGGATCAGTCAGAGTCAGGATTAATCAAAGTCCTTGGTCTTTAGGAGGAGAAATGAAGGAGGCAGGCAAGCTGCCACTTGACTCATCACTGGAATCTGGAGTCTAGAGCCTGAAGTTTTCCCTACTGATCGAGCTGTGACAGAGAGACTCTGACTCTCTCAGCCCTCCTATGATTACCTCACCACACCACATTCAGCTTGCACCAATTGTGAGGAGAGGTATCCCATCATCATCTCATCTAAGTATATATTTATAGAACCAGTTTGTCATATTGACCTTAACCTTAAGTACTCTGCTCTTCTGGATTCAAGTACACCTTTTCAGAGTTTCAGCCCTCTACAGGATGGGGCTTCATCTGGAGAAAATCTGCTTTCAGTCTCCTCAGAGTTTGAAATCTGTTCTTCTCTTTCACCATAGAAACTACCTATGATCAGAGTTCTCTTTGCCTTTTTCACTAATTAAAAAAAAAAAAAAAAAGTTGGGATCAGCTTTCAGGGCAGTGGAGGTTTTCCTAAGCTTCGTCTACAACTGTCAGTGGTTGTGTTGAGTCTGTGCTGACTCACTACCAGTGCAGGGTGGGCATGGCCAGGTCCCATGAGACTGTGACACTTCAGGGTTCACTATTTAACTTTTGTGTTTGTGTTGGATGTTTTCTAACTTCTCTAGTGATCTACTGACTTGAAGCCAGGACCGAGTAGCAGATGCTGCTGTAGAATCCTCCCCCTATATTCTCAACCATGCAGGGTCTGCACCACCCCAGGTCTGCACAACTTATGTTGGCATCTGTGCTCAACCTGCTTGTGCCTGTCCACCTCCCTCCAAACAGATCTTTCCTGGTGATTTTCAAAATTATTTTTTTCCCTAGGAATTTGTTGCACTCCCAATATTTATGGATTCCGTCATTCCAGAACTAATTCAGAGGCTGGATTTGGTAATTAGTTGAGGGTCATGAGAGAAAATCAGAAAGAAGCATGTGTCCTCTCCACTATCTTGACTCCACTCTCCACAACTTTATTTCACATACTTACTTCCTCTAAATCAAACCATCATAATAGCCTATTAATAAACCTTCTAAATAGTTTCCTTGCCTACTCCCTCCTTTCCTTCTTGAAATCATTCTTTGCAACCTGCCAGATTAATATTCTTGGTGCACAGATCTCATTATGATTCTCCACTGCTCAAAAACTTTTCATGACATTCCACTGCCTTCTAAATAACTCAACATACCCTCCTTTATATTCAAAACTCTCTATAATCTGGCCCATCTTTACATTTTCTACCTTATCTTCTGTCAATTTCTTTAAAAACCCAGTACTCCAGTAAAATTGTGTTAGTCATTATAGCCCCCATGGTGCCTTGAATCTCTCTCTTTGCTGACACTATTCCTTGTCTTGGGGATGCTCTCCTGCCCATTCCCTTTCTTTACTCAGGATTAGACTACATTGTCATTTCTTCCCTGAAGCCTGCTCTGCTTAGCTCAGTCAGAAAGAATCACTTCCTTTTTGCTTCCCTCATAACAATTTGTGTTTCTTCTTTCACACTTTGCTTATTATACATTTCTTCATGAAATTTAATTGCTTTTTGCATTAGAACAGTACTTGAAGGCAGAATATAAAACTTATTCATTCTTATGCATCCTATATATCCTATAATGGCATTCTGAACATAACAAATACTCAACAAATATTTGTTGGATTACACTTAAATTATTTTCAGTAAGATTTAAGTCACTTAAAAGGACTTTTAATTCCAATAGGTATACTAATTTTTTTTTAAAATAATGAAACTAGGGGCGGAGCCAAGATGGCGGAGAAGAAACACACGACTCAGTGAACGTCCTCACTCCCTCACAACCAATTAGATAAATTAAGTCTCAGAATTAGCTCAGAACTGATAGATACCACAAGGACTGGAAGCACGACTTACCAGCTGAAGAGAATCTGGAGTTTCAACAGGAAAGGTCAGTTCTCAGGGGAGGAATAAGAAAGACCAGCACAGACGGTGGGGTAGGGGCACACTGCGCCCATTGCGCTGGGAGGGGCTCTGGGATCAGAGAAGCCACTGAGGTAAAGGAATCTGGCACAGGCTGTTAGCTCTTCTCTGCTAATTATTTAGCAGTTTAGAAGAGAAAGCCAAAATATTTTAAAACTCAGATTAGATCCCCCCCCCACCCTGGGGGTGACTCGGCAGACTCGGCACCAGGGGGTGTGGCCTCAGCTACCTCCTGAGAATAGCTAAGAGACTGACAAGTGGGTGGATACGGCCCAAGGCAACACACACTGCCTAGCTTAGCTGGAGGGAGTGGAACTCAGCTCCAGGAAGTCCCAGAGAAGCGGAACCTTTGAACTAGGGACCGCGGTTTCTGGCAGACACTTCCAGTTTGAGCGCAGGGGCTTCTCACGTCACCTGCTGCAGACATCCACTCCCCACCCGGACACATAGGCTGGGCTTCCTGCTGTCTTCACTATTCTACGCCCTGGAAGCACAGCAGTGCTAATCACCTCTGAGGCACTTCCAGGGAGGGGGTGGGGAACTCTCTCCCAGAGCTCTATCTTAGCTCGGGCGCAGGGGCCGCTGCATCCATCCGGTCTGGGAGGAAGCTGGTAAAGAAGTAAATAATTTCCTACCCCAGGGACAGACCCCAAAAGATTTTTTTTAAGTATGAGCAAAAAAGCTAGAAAAACTATAGATTCCTTCTATACAGAGAAAGAGCGGGTGTCCAACCCCGAGGAAGTTAACAGCAAAGATTCAGAAGATAACAACCTAAAGGGGAACGATTCCTGCCCCCCATCACATAACTCTCTCCTAGAAGAAGCTCTTAAAAAACTGAGGGAGATCGAAGAAAAATGGGGAAAGGAAAGAGAAGTTATGATAGAGAATAACAACGTCCTGAAATTGGAGTTGGAAAAAATAAAGAATTCACAGGAGATGCAGGGAAACAAAATTAGTGAATTAGAAAAGGTTAAAAAAACACAGGAAAGTAGGATTTCTGAATTGGAAAAGATAAAAAAGTCTCAAGAAAATAGAATTTCTGAATTGGAAAAAGAAAATAATTCTCAAAAAAAAAAAATTAGGGAAATGGAAAAAAATTCAATAGAGCAAAATAATTCATTTAAAAACGAAATTGGGCATTTACAAAAAGAACTAAAAACTGTGAAAGAAGAAAATAACTCCTTAAAAGTCAGGATGGAACAAATAGAAATGAATGATTCACAGAGAACCCAAGAATCAGTCAAACAAAACAAAAAAAATGAGAAGCTGGAGAACAACGTCAAATACTTACTGGGAAAATCTATAGACCTGGAAAATAGATCTAGGAGAGATAATCTGCGGATTATTGGACTTCCCGAAAACTATGACCAAAAAAAGAGCCTAGATTCTATTTTACAGGAAATTATCAAAGAGAACTGTCCAGAGATAATAGAAACAGAAGGGAAAGTAGATGTGGAAAGAATTCATCGAACTCCTTCTGAAATAGACCCTAAAAAAAGAACACCACGGAATATTGTGGCTAAGCTGCAGAATTACCACACAAAGGAGAAAATCCTGCAAGCAGCTAGAAAAAAACAATTTAAATACCAAGGTGCCACAATAAGGGTCACCCAAGATCTGGCTGCCTCCACATTAAAAGATAGAAGGGCCTGGAACCTGATATTCCGAAAGGCAAAAGATCAAGGACTGCAACCAAGAATGAACTACCCAGCTAAGTTTAGCATCTTTTTCCATGGAAGAAGATGGTCATTCAATGAAACAGAGGAATTCTATATGTTTCTAAGAAAAAAACCAGACTTAAACAAAAAATTTGATCTACATCCACAAGACTGAAGAGAAACAGAAAAAGGTACACAGAACCCTTGAGAACTGTAACTCTGTTGTGGGTATATAAAAAATACTCAAGGATAATTTGATTTTACTGATATAAAAGAAAAAAAGGGGGGTGTAGTAAAGGGAAGGAGGTCGGTTCAGAAAAAGGGGAAGTAGTGATAAAAAGAGGGAAATTACATCCCAGGAAGAGACATAGAAAATACACCATATCTGAGGGAACTTAGTGAGGGGGAGAATCATTGTGTGAATCTTACTCTCATCAGAAGAGGCTCAAAGAGTAAATAATTAACATATTTGTTTTTCAGAGAATTTTCTCTCACCTCATTAAAAGGGGGGAGAGGAAAAGGGAAAAGGAAAAGGAGAATAAGTGAAGGGACTTGGAGGGAGGGGGGAGGGATCAAAAAAAAAAGAGGGAGGGTTGTGCGGCACAAGGGGGGTCTGTAAATTAAATATCGGGGAGGGGGATCAGGGGGGTCAAGGGAAAAAAGCATAAGCTGGGGATAATACGATGGCAGGAAATACAGAATTAGTAATTTTAACTGTAAATGTAAATGGGATGAACGATCCCATCAAACGGAGACGGATAGTAGATTGGATCAAAAAGCAGAACCCTACAATATGTTGCCTACAGGAAAATTATCTCCCTTAAAGCAGGGAGATATATACAGAGTAAAGGTAAAAGGTTGGAACAGAGCCTATTATGCTTCAGGTAAAGCCAAAAAAGCAGGGGTAGCTATCCTTATCTCAGATCAAGCAAAAGCAGAAGTAGATCTTGTTAAAAAAGATAAGGAAGGAAACTATATCCTGCTGAAAGGTAGCATAAATAATGAAGCCATATCAATACTAAACATATATGCACCAAGTGGTATAGCATCTAACTTTCTAAAGGAAAAGTTAGGAGAACTGCAAGAAGAAATAGACAGTAAAACTATAATAGTGGGAGATCTCAACCTTGCACTCTCAGATTTAGACAAATCAAACCACAAAACAAACAAGAAAGAAATTAAAAAAGTAAATAGAACATTAGAAAAACTAGGTATGATAGACCTTTGGAGAAAACTGAATGGCAATAGGAAGGAATATACTTTCTTCTCAGCAGTTCATGGATCCTATACAAAAATTGACCATATACTAGGACATAAAGATCTCAAAATTAAATGTAGGAAGGCAGAAATAATAAATGCCTTCTTCTCAGATCACAATGCAATAAAAGCTACATTCAGTAAAAAGTTAGGGGTAAATAGACCAAAAAGTAATTGGAAACTGAATAATCTCATCTTAAAGAATGACTGGGTGAAAGAGCAAATTATAGAAACAATTAATAATTTCACCCAAGATAATGATAATGATGAGACATCATATCAAAATCTTTGGGATGCAGCTAAAGCAGTAATAAGGGGAAATTTTATATCTTTAGAGGCTTATTTGAAGAAAATTGAGAAAGAGGAGATTAACGAATTGGGCTTACAACTTAAAAGGCTAGAAAAAGAGCAAATTATAAACCCCCAACCAAAAATTAAACTCGAAATACAAAAATTAAAAGGAGAAATCAATAAAATTGAAAGTAAAAAAACTATTGAATTAATAAATAAAACCAAGAGTTGGTTTTATGAAAAAGCCAATAAAATAGATAAACCTTTGGTAAATTTGATCAAAAAAAAGAAAGAGGAAAATCAAATTGATAGTCTTACAAATGAAAAGGGGGATCTTTCCACCAATGAAGAGGAAATTAGAGAAATAATAAGGAGTTACTTTGCCCAACTTTATGCCAATAAATTTGATAACTTAAGTGAAATGGATGACTTCCTCCAAAAATATAGGCTCCCTAGATTAACAGAGGAGGAGATAAATTGCTTAAATAGTCCCATTTCAGAAAAAGAAATAGAACAAGCTATTAATCAACTCCCCAGGAAAAAATCCCCAGGGCCAGATGGATTCACATGTGAATTCTACCAAACATTTAAAGAACAATTAGCCCCAATGTTATATAAATTATTTGAAAAAATAGGGGATGAAGGAGTCCTACCAAATTCCTTTTATGACACAGACATGGTACTGATACCTAAACCTGGTAGATCGAAAACTGAGAAAGAAAATTATAGACCAATCTCCTTAATGAATATTGATGCTAAAATCTTAAATAAGATATTAGCAAAAAGACTTCAGAAAATCATCTCCAAGATAATACACTATGATCAAGTAGGATTTATTCCAGGAATGCAGGGCTGGTTTAATATTAGGAAAACTATTAATATAATTGACCATATTAATAATCAAATTAATAAGAACCATATGATCATCTCAATAGATGCAGAAAAAGCATTTGACAAAATCCAACATCCATTCCTACTAAAAACTCTTGAGAGTATAGGAATAAATGGATTATTCCTTAGAATAATCAGGAGTATATATTTAAGACCGTCAGTAAGCATAATATGCAATAGAAATAAACTGCAACCTTTCCCAGTAAGATCAGGAGTGAAACAAGGTTGCCCACTATCACCATTACTATTCAATATAGTACTAGAAACGCTAGCCTCGGCAATAAGAGCCGAGAAAGAGATTCAAGGAATTAGAGTAGGAAATGAGGAAATTAAACTATCACTTTTTGCAGATGACATGATGGTATACTTAGAGAACCCCAAAGACTCTGCTAAAAAGCTACTAGAAATAATTCAAAATTTCAGCAAAGTGGCAGGATACAAAATAAATCCACATAAATCCTCGGCATTTTTATATATCACTAACAAAATGCAACAGCAAGAGATACAAAGAGAAATTCCATTCCAAACAAATGTTGAGAGTATAAAATATTTGGGAATCCATCTACCAAAGAAAAGTCAGGAATTATATGAGAAAAATTACAAAACACTTGCCACAAAAATAAAATCAGATTTAAATAATTGGAAAGACATTCAGTGCTCTTGGATAGGCCGAGCGAATATAATAAAGATGACAATACTCCCCAAACTAATCTATTTATTTAGTGCTATACCAATCAGACTCCCAAGAAACTATTTTAATGACCTAGAAAAAATAACAACAAAATTCATATGGAAGAATAAAAGGTCAAGAATTGCAAGGGAACTAATGAAAAAAAACTCAGAGGAAGGTGGTCTAAGTGTACCTGATCTAAAGCTATATTATATAGCAGCAGTCACCAAAACCATTTGGTATTGGCTACGAAATAGACCGGTAGATCAGTGGAACAGATTAGATACAAAGGACAAAAAAGGGTACATCTATAGCAATCTAATCTTTGACAAACCCAAAGATTCCAACATTAGGGATAAAAATTCATTATTCGGAAAAAACTGTTGGGAAAACTGGAAATTAGTATGGCAGAAATTAGATATGGATCCACACTTAACACCATATACCAAGATAAGATCAAAATGGGTCCATGATTTAGGCATAAAGAGGGAGATAATAAATAGATTAGAGGAACAGAGGATAATCTACCTCTCAGACTTGTGGAGGAGGAAGGAATTTATGACCAGAGGAGAACTAGAGATCATTATTGATCACAAAATAGAAGATTTTGATTACATCAAACTAAAAAGTTTCTGTACAAATAATACTAATGCAAACAAGATTAGAAGGGAAGTAACAAATTGGGAAAATATTTTTAAAAACAAAGGTTCTGACAAAGGTCTCATTTCCAAAATATATAGAGAACTGACCATAATTTATAAGAAACCGAACCATTCTCCAATTGATAAATGGTCAAAGGATATGAACAGACAATTCTCAGAGGAAGAAATTGAAACTATATCCACTCACATGAAAGAGTGTTCCAAATCACTACTGATCAGAGAAATGCAAATTAAGACCACTCTGAGATACCACTACACACCTGTCAGATTGGCTAAGATGACAGGAACAAATAATGATAAATGTTGGAGGGGATGTGGGGAAATTGGGACACTAATACATTGCTGGTGGAGTTGTGAAAGAATCCAGCCATTCTGGAGAGCAATCTGGAATTATGCCCAAAAAGTTATCAAACTGTGCATACCCTTTGACCCAGCAGTGCTACTACTGGGATTATATCCCAAAGAAATACTAAAGAGCGGAAAGAAACATATATGTGCCAAAATGTTTGTGGCAGCTCTTTTTGTTGTAGCTAGAAACTGGAAGATGAATGGATGTCCATCAGTTGGAGAATGGTTGGGTAAATTGTGGTATATGAAGGTTATGGAATATTATTGCTCTGTAAGAAATGACCAGCAGGAGGAATACAGAGAGGGTTGGAGAGACTTAAATCAACTGATGCTGAGTGAAATGAGCAGAACCAGAAGATCACTGTATACTTCAACAACAATACTGTATGAGGATGTATTCTGATGGAAGTGGAAATCTTCAACATAAAGAAGATCCAACTCACTTCCAGTTGATCAATGATGGACAGAAATAACTATACCCAGAGAAGGAACACTTGGAAGCGAATGTAAATTGTTAGCACTAATATCTGTCTGCCCAGGTTGCATGTACCTTCGGATTCTAATGTTTATTGTGCAACAAGAAAATGATATTCACACACATGTATTGTACTTAGACTATATTGTAACACATGTAAAATGTATGGTATTGCCTGTCGTCGGGGGGAGGGAATAGAGGGAGGGGGGGCAATTTGGAAAAATGAATACAAGGGATAATATTATAAAATATATATATAATAAAAA
The DNA here is from genome assembly GCF_048593235.1 of Sminthopsis crassicaudata. Taxonomy (NCBI): domain Eukaryota; kingdom Metazoa; phylum Chordata; class Mammalia; order Dasyuromorphia; family Dasyuridae; genus Sminthopsis; species Sminthopsis crassicaudata. Next base: position 551,752,970 of record NC_133619.1, read on the forward strand.
AAAATAATGAAACTAGTCAGTTTTATATAAGTAATCAAGCGAATGTGGATTGTTTTAAAAGCAAACAGACAAAATGCCTTCTCTGCCTTTTGTGAAAATAATGGAATAGAAGACACATTCATTAAATGTAAAGATTATTGCAAGACAGGAAAGATGATGTACCAGATGTAAAGTGACATGAAACAATATTTCTTTTTTTTTGTAAACAGCTATACCTTCATGATGCAAAGACTTTGGCACTTGGATGACTTTCTAGGTTTAAAAATTCCAATAATAAGAGAAGTATGGTTTACCAAAGGTATAATAGGAAAAAAAAGTTACTTTCCCCAATGGAATATAACATATGCTACTGGATTTCTAATATAAGTTTATATGAGAGTTGGTTTTCCTGATAAAAAGTAATGAATTAGGTGAAGTTTAGTTAATGTAAAATAGTGTATGAAGTTGCTTTTCTCTGATAGAAAGTGACATTTGAATGAGTCTATATTGAGGTAATAGAAAATTTATTCATCAAATTCATTTTTACAGGTAGAAAATGATTCAGAATGCTGAAGATCTTTCTGGTAGAGTTATGGTTAACGCCACAGAGTCATTCTACAAGCCTTTTTTTTTTTTTTTTTTTTGGCAAATCATGTTGAAATGAGGACTAGTGATTCTTGAAATAATTTCAAATTTGAGGCCAAATATATCTATTCCAACATTTTAAATATCATTTAAAGGACAATCTTCAAAATGAACTTTATGATTCATATACATCAAAGCCTAGAAAAGCACAAAAATCTCAGAATTAGCAGAGTCCCTAAAGATTAACTAGCTTAACCTCTACCTGAAAAAATGAGTCTAATACCTCCAGGATTCGTTGCTTGAAGTCCTCAAATCATCTTAAATTCAATAATTTTTAAAAGAACAATATTTGTGGACAACTCTAATGACTAAAATAATAATTCATAATTATATAATACTCTATCTAAAACAAACTGTCATGTGCTAGTGCATATTGTTAGCTTCACTTTTATTTATAGAAAACTGAGACCCAGAAAAATCAAATCTTTTTATCTGGGTCATATTACTAATAAGTACCAAATACAGAATTCAAATCTGGATCTTCTGACTTTGAGTCCAAAGTTCTTTTTAATATTGTGAGGGATAGAATTCCTATCCAAAAATGACTACTTAGAGACTTCTTGAAGTAAAAAGCAGAAAAGTTGTTGTTTATTAATAGATGTTTATGAGAATGAGCAATTCTACCATGAGAAGGAAAAGAGAGAAGGCTCATGGTAGAATGGCTAAAGAATTAGGAAAGATATACAGTTTTTATAGGTTTAGTTACAAAGGATTACATCATAGGTCGGGGAGCATTAAGAAATACTTGCCCTCTCCCCTTAATTGAATGTTAGACATCGGTGCCAAAAACAGATCAGAACAGAATGCTTTCAGATTCCCTAGTTCCAAGAGAAACCAAACATCAGGCCTTCAAATTCAGATAACCAAGCTAACAGCATTTAACTAATAATCTAAATATTGATAACATTAAACAGTGATAAATGTCATCCCTTTAGGTTAAGTAAATATATCTAAAGTTTAAGTATTGGCTTAATACTCAACATGCTTATATGCAGGTCACAGAGACATAGAAATGATGAAAAACAAAATATAGAAAAGGAATTCAAACATTCCTGGAAGTTCTTTACTTTGTTTCCATTCACACAATATGATGCTGATGCATATTGTCCATGTTCTTAAGATGCTTTTCCCTCATGCTGAATGAGCAGTTTCTCTCTGTCACTCTGCTCACTGAAGTAACATAGAACAAATTTTCTTTCTCTCCCTCATGAAAGCATTCACAATATTTGAAAAGGGGCCAGATTTCCCCAGTCTTATTCCTGCTAAACATGCCTGGGTCCATAAATTAAAGGACATGATTTCAAGAACCCTCACATCCATGATCATTCTCTTGTTCCATGATCATGCCCTCCATCTTACAATTTTTGTTCTTGACAAAGTGTGGTGTGCAGAATTATATAAATTGCAATTTTATTTCTTTTGTTTCTTTTTCCTTTCCCCTTATACTTGAAATGGTTATATAATATTACTTCACCTTTTAGAGTTGTTATGATGAAACATATTTTAACTTTTAAAATTCTACAAAATGTTAACAAGGCTAGAATACTTCAGACATGAACAAATAAGGATAAGAACAGGACCAATCATGCCTTTATTCTGGACATTATGAATATATTAAGGCAGACTAAGACTGAAACATGTATGTATAGCACATTGCATACAGAAAATTAATTTATAAAAAGTGTTAGTGTATTCATCAAAAATTAAAATTATTTTTCCCAAAAGTTAATATATTAAGATCTACATTTTTCTTTGCAGAATATTCCATGTATGTTTAAAAGGACTCTTTGTTTAATCAAATACTCACCCTAAAACACAGAACATTTTAGATTTATCTTTTTAGATTAAAAAAATCACCTTGCTAAATGGACTTTTCTCATTTATCCCTGAATAGGTCCACAAAAGGGCAGTTAAGAATTTGAGAACTGATTATTAGAAGTGCATCACTTTAAGTTGCTTTCTTTCTCTTTTTTTTAATCTTCCTTGTTTTTATGAACCAGAATATCAGGGCCATATCTTTATGTTGAACCACAGAAAATAAGCAAAACTAAAGGAGTGAATAGAAATGTCAAGCTAATTTTCTTTCCCAACGAGAAAGGATATACTTGAAATAGTAAAGAGGAATAAGTGCTACATTGGTGTGGAAGGAGAAGGGGACAGAGGCAGAGTAGGGGGTTGTAGCAAGAAGTCTATCTGATCCTAAATAGGAGTTGCTATCTAGCAAGACGACCTGAGTTCAAATCTTGTGTCAGATACTTACTAGTTAAATGGCCACAGGCATCACTTAACCTCTTTTAACCTGTGTTACTTCATGTGTAAAATGAGCTTGTATAATAATAGCACCTACATCACAGGGTTGTTAGTAAGATCAAATAAAACAATAATGCTAATGCTTATGATAATAACTATAACATAAAACTCTTCATTTTGCAATGCACTTTATATATTACATAATTTGATACTTGCCAATAAGACATGTAAAGCATTTTGCAAATATTAAAGCACCATAAAAGACTAGCTATTATGATAATTATGAAAGTAAAAAGAACACAGAAGTGGGAGGCAGAAAAGCTTCATGGGGATGTGTGGAACTGATTTAACAAAGAATGTACCCAGTGTAAAAAATTAACAAAGAATTCATCAAGTACAATAGGTGCATATGAGTAGACTGAATACCAAATTCAAGGGCCTAATTTCATGCAAAATATTAGCAAATTTGATCTAATGGAAAGAGTATAAAATTGCCTATCTGAAGACTTAGATATTAGTTGTGATTTTGATATTTAGGGGCAATAGATCATAGATTTAGAGATGAAAGGGACCTTTTTGATTATTTAATCAAATCCACTCATGGGTGAGGAAACTGATTTCACAAGAAGTACAATAACATATATTTTCAAGTTAATAGGGGCAATAAGTGGTCGAACTAATATTTGCACTCAGTTCCTTTGAATCCATAGCCTCATGTTTTCCTTTCACAAATTATGGATGCCTAAAAAAAACCCAGAAGCACTGAGGCTAGGAGCTGGAAAGGATCATTTAGAAGAACCAATGCTTGATCAACTATTCTCAGTGAGTAGTTATCAAGCCTTACTTTGAAGACAGTGATGAGAGGAAGCCTCATAAGCTTTTGGGAACATATTTTAGATATAGATAGCTTGAAATTGGAAATTTTCATTATAAGAAACATAAATCTTCCCCTTAGTGACTTTTCCCCAGGGTTCCTAATTCCACTTATGGGACCCAACAAAAACTAGTCTAAACCCTGGTCTCCGGAAAATTCTGTCACATCCTTGAACAGAGTTGGCACATTGCTTCTAAACCTTTAATTCTCCAAAGTAAACATTTTCTGTTCCTTCAACCTATCTTCCTGTGACATTCTCCAAGCCTCTCACAATCCTAGTTGTCCAGTTCTATACCAATTTTCCATTTTATCTTTTTTTTTTCCCCTAAAACATTGTGGACAGAATTGAACATTATCCTAAATATGATATGGCCAGGTCCAGGAACAGTAGGACTCTCACTTCTAACGTTCTTTATTCTGTATTTAGGCTGTGAAATTCTCAAAAGCAGGAACTTTCCTTATATTGCTAGAACTTAAAGCAAAGCCTGGAACATAAGTGCTTAATAAATGTTTTGAATAATTATTGTTCTATAAAAAATGACAAGCAGGATGCTCTCAAAAAACCTGAAAAGTCTCAAATGAACTGATAACAAGTAAAATGAGCAAGCAGAAGAGAACATTGTATACCATAATAGCACTATTGTATGATGATCAATTGTGAATGATTTAACTAAGGTAAGGAATACAATGATCCAACACAATTCTGAAATCCTTACTTATGGAGAAAAATGCTATCCATTTCCAAAGAAAGAACTGAAGGAACCTGAATTCGGATAGAATAATTTTTTCACTTTATTTTAAAGGGGATTTTTTTGCATTTTCTTTCACAGCATGACTACAATGGGAATATATTTTACATTTCTGCACATGTATAATCTAAATCAAATTGTTTGCCATCTTAATGGGAGGGTAGATAAGGGAAAGAAAGAGGAAAATAGTTTGGAACTCAAAAATATTTTAATATATACTAAACATTGATTTTACATGTAATTGGGAGAAAAGTAAAATATTAAATTTAATTATAATCCTTAAAATGAATAAAATAAAGTTTTTGACATAGAAAACTTAAGCTGTAATAATTTTCAACATCACTGTTGCCCACAATTTCACTTCAGAATACTGACTGTCTTTTGACCAAAAGCCTAGAAATAGTTTCACATGCCACTTCAAGTCAAATCAATCCAGACCTTGAGGGTCATTCCCAGGAAAGTAAGTACAGAGTTAGCCACATCTTCCTGATTAAAGGAGCTTGAATCTAAAGTTGCCATAGCCTAGTTTGAAATAACCTGGGAGAACACATCTCAGAGGCACAAAATAAAGCAGGTAGCAAGATCTTATAAGAGGAAGCAGTGGTGTGTGCATGGCTAATCTTAACGGTGAAGTCTTCCACATCATTTCTGATTAAGGAATCCTTAATGTTTGCCACTTTTCATTAACAAGATGCAATTTTGCCTGGCACTTTCTATTAGGGAAACGAGTATTTACACATTGTGGCATCTTCAAAGCTCAGCTTCCTAGGAGGCTTGAAAAGGGTCAAGTTGGGGCATAATCCCTTCAGGTACCACAAGAAACTCACTAAAAAAGTGTTTATGTGTGTGTGTGTGTGTGTGTATAGTTACACAAAAATTTTAAATATGTACACACATTCACACAAACATGCATATTACACACACACACATATATATATATACACACACACACACACACACACACACACACACACACACATAGTTGTGTGCCCAGGTGTATGTATGTATGTATATATATATATATATATATATATATGTCTCTATGTGTGTTTGTGTGTATGTGTGTGTATGTGTGTGTGTGTGTGTGTATGTGTGTGTGTTTGTATTTATTTAGGTATTACTTAACCATGGAGGTTTATATGAATATGTTGAAATATATGTGTGCATAATCATCCATGCCTGTATGCATACATACAACCATACCTCTTTTTAAGTAACACCTAAATATCCTGCCCTATGTTAGCTACATACACACACACACACACACGTGTGTGTGTGTGTGTGTGTGTATTTATAATAAAAGAAATAAATTCAACCTCTGGATTCAGGGAACTTACATGTATTAGTACAAAAGAATTTATAAATAGAACACAACTTGCAAGCATTTGAAGACAATAATGCACTTCTTGAACAATGTGCATTTGATTGTCACTGAAAAAAATGTTTATGGTTTGGTATAGTTATATTTTCCTGTCATTTTAATATAGATTTGCAAAAGATAATGCTTTGAATATTTGTGTTTGATAAATCACTAGATAAATAGATCAATATGATCCATAAAGAACCACTTCAAGAAACAAACACAAATCATTGTGCCATAGCAGGTTTTTTTTTAATAGCTTAACAAATACACATACATATAAACCTATATATGGATATGCATATAAATATATAGTAAAGGATTATATATATATATATATATATGTTTGTAGAGAAAGATAAATTATAGACAGATAGAAAGATATACAATTTATTACCTTTTTTTTAACCTCTTGACCCTATATTCTTCTTTATATCATCTTCTTCAGTGGGATGTTCAGGCATATAGGAAAGACTAATAATTCTAGTGTGAGAGATGCCAGGCTCTTTTGTTCTGGCCTGCTTTGTTAAATCTTTGATGTTTATATAGCATTTAATTCTTATCTGTGTCTCCAAGAAGCTCTAGTATACACAATGGTCACACCTTGTTAAACCATTTTGATAAAAGGGCTAAACCTGGTTGAGACTAACTGAGAGGTCTTAAATCCATTGGTGAATTAGGGGTACCTACTCCATGCATGTGAATACTTCCCTGGTAGTACAAGTAGATGGGAAAAACGTTTTTCCAAGAAGCTATGAAAGTGGAAGAAAAATGCCCTTAGAACTTAATTAGACATCAAATTTCCAAGGTCATCCAGTGCCTCCTGAGCTACCAGCAGTCATTTTGAACTTTGTCTTGCCACTGGATTCTGATGATTCTGAAAGAGAGTGAATCTTGCACAACATTGCATAGCTTTAACTGGTGCTCTAGTCATAAGACATAACCATAATATTTTACCATTTTAGCCTACCTTAGAGTATTCTAGTGACAGGAAAGGGACAAAGCAGCAGGTGTCAATACAATGGGAGGTATAGTGACAATCCTACACACAGGTGAACCAGGTTATAGGGTCATCTTCTCACAGTACTGAAGCAGCAGTGGGATTTGGCACTCTCCTTGGTGTCTCAGCAATCTTTTTAAAGAGCTGCATTGCTCTTCCTAGCAGTACAAAATGGGGACCTAAAAATGTTGCCCTAAAAGTTGTTTCATCTAATCTAAACTTGACTTGTTTACTGTAAGTGGCAGATTTTATCCTGTAGTCAAAACACAAAACAATGTACAAAAATTTTTTGAAGATGTTTCCATTTATCATAAGTATAAGTAATGCGTGCATGCTTATGGACAACATGAAGTCCAATAAATTTGATAGACAACTAATCCACATGAATATTTTCAGTACAATTTTGTTTTAGTCATAAGAATATAGCACCTTTTCTGACATAAGCATAATTTGCTAAAATTTACAAATCACTGACAAGATAAAGTACTTGATATTGAGGTCTTTTCCTGAGCTTCTACTAAGCATTCAAACTACCACAGAAAGTACAACTCTGATGGGCTAACCACATTGTTTGAATGACAAAAGTACATTTGCCTAAAAAACTGCTTTACAGAGAACTCATATAAAGCAAATACTCACACAGTAGTCAGAAGAAGGGATACAAGGCTTTCTGAAAACTTTAGCATCACTTGTGAGGTATGTGAGAGACTGGCATAGGACCATCCAGCAAGGTACACCTGCATCAAAGAACGTTCCATGTTCCATGACCAAAATAAAAGTCAATAGCTCAAAATAAGAGTTAGGTAAGTTTAGAGATATCTTCATCCAAAATGCTTATGTAAACTAATTGTGCCTATCCTCTAAGAATTCTGAGCTCATATTGTTCTGAACAGCTACAGTTAGACACACTATACACTGACTCCAACATTGTGATGTCATTATGATGTCATCCTTTTTGAAAATGAAAAAGAATCAACAAGCCAAATAATCAAGACATTTTATTCAACAACCCTATTTACATCCATACATTCAAATACTAAAGTTTCAGCCACATCTCTAAAAACTTATCTGGTTGCCAGACTAACATATCTAAATGAATGAGTGGAACATTTCTACCAGGATTTACCAATGGAATTTGAAGCTTAACACAGCCAAAAGTGAGTTTCACTATTCCAAAACACAATTTAACCTTTGAATTGTGGCTTTATATAGGTTCATAGAATGAAACTAGGAAGAATTTTAGAGATACTTCTCATTTTATAAATGAAAACAGTGAAGGCTAGAAAGATTAAGTTGCATGTTGAATGTCATAACCTAACATTCATTAGAGCCAGTATTTTTCCCACTAAATTTTGATTCTCTCCATACCAATAACATTTACCTATTCTTCCATCTTGAAAATTTAACCGCTGTCTTTGGATTTTTCTGTTCCTTGCTTCTCCTATCAAATCAGCTATCATCTGTCATCATTGAATGCTATTCTAGCCACCTCTCATGCAAATATCTACTTCTTTGTTCCTTCTACTAGTATATGAGTCTGGGCTTTTAATACCACAATTCCAAAATGCTGCAGTAATCCTTTAACAGATTATCCCAACTCAATTTTCTTTGGCACTGATGCATTCTTCCTTTATACTTCAGTACAACTTATAAGCCTCAGTATTGATTATATGATTATGAAAACCTAAAGAACAAAAAACTAAGAAAAATCCAAAGCATGTCTTAATCTTTTGAGACCACCATGTCCTTCTTTGGTGATCATATCAAACCAGTAGAAAATAAAGCACAGAATGGCAAAATAATGAATTGTTAACAAATCATTATGATATATGTAATTGTGAAACATCATTATTAAATGTTCACATTAGATTCCTGTTGAAATAAAAAAAATTTGACTTATTGAATTACTATACCATATTCAAAGGAAGAAAGGACATAAGGAAGGGAGGAAGAAAGGAAGGAAGGAAGGAAGGAAGGAAGGAAGGAAGGAAGGAAGGAAGGAAGGGAAGAAGGAAACAAGGGAGGGAAGAAAAGAAAGGAAGAAAGGAAAGGGAGGGAAAAAGGAGGGTAGAGAAAAATGAGGAAGGGAGATAGGGAAGCAAGAAATGGAGAGGAAGTGAGAGAGAAAGGAAGGAAGGAATGAAGAAAGAAACAAAGAAAGAGTCAAGAAGGAAAAGGAAAAGGGAAAGAAGGAAGAACTGGTATGCATTTTTAACAAGAAATTCAACATTGGTGTTATTAGAATCACCATATCTGAATTATTTCAAATGTTATACTTCTCAGTGTAACATATGAGGTTTAAATGGTATTAAGAAAAATAAAAATGAGTTCTGGTATAAAAGCCAAGATTGCTGAGTGAAACCAAGAAGTTTATCAAGCTCTCCCAGTGCCCCTCAGAAACCATATGAAACCAAGCTTCTGAACAGAGTCTGACAGAATGAAACCACACTCCAGCTCAGGATAAATTAAAAAGACTCCAAGAAAGGTCAGTCTCAAAAGTGGTACTCAGACTGGATCCAACACATTCTGGGAAAGCTATTGTTAGGATCTTATTCACAGGAAATTAACCACTGAGACCCTCAGATTCTGGCCACTCTACAGTTCCATCTCAAAAGGCAAGTTCTGAGAAACCAAGCTGTTTCATGGAGAAAGCAGGTAAAGCTACCCCTTGTTGAAAGGAAGACATCAAATTTAAGAGGGGCCTGTGCTAAAATTTAAGGTTCAGGGCTGCACAGAAAGCTTGGGTGATCTAGGAGAGATAATCTGAGGATTATTGGACTTCCCGAAAATTATGATGACAAAAAGAGCCTAGATACTATTTTACAGGAAATCATCAAAGAGAACTGCCCAGAGGTAATAGAACCAGAAGGTAAAATAGTCATTGAAAGAATTAATCAAACACCTTCTGAAAAAGACCCCCCCCCCAAAAAAAAAAAAAAACAAAACAAAACAACAACAACAAAAAAACCCTCTATGGAACATTGTGGCCAAATTTCATAACTATCAGACTAAGGAAAAAATATTACAAGCATCCAGGAAAAAAATAATTCAAATACCAAGGTGCCACAATAAGTAAAGGTCACTCAAGATCTGGCTGCCTCCACATTAAAGGATCGAAGGGCCTGGAATCTGATATTCCAAAAGGCAAAAGAACTTGGAATGCAGCCAAGAATAAACTACCCAGCTAAGCTGAGCATTTTTCTTCTGTGGAAGAAGATGGGCATTTAATGAAACAGATGAATTCCATTTGTTTCTAAGGAAAAAAAGCAGACATAAACAAAAAAAAATTGTTCTGTAATCACAGGACTCAAGAGAAGCAGAAAAAGGTAAAAGGAGCTCTTGAGAACTATATTTCTGTTGTAGATGTATAATTTGATTTTACTGATATAATAAAAAAAATGGGAAGTAGAAATGGAAAGGGGATAGTGTCAGAAAAAAGGGAAAAGGGGAGATATAAAGAGGAAACTACATGCACAAAGAGGCAAAGAAAACCTATCATATCTGAGGGAAGTTAGAGAGGGAGAGGAACATTGTATGAATCTTACTCTCATCAGAATAGGCTCAAAGAGAAAATAATTGACATATTGGTTTTACAGAAAATACTCTCTCATCTCATTAAAAAAGGGGAGAGGAAAAGGGAAAAGGAAAAGAGTAAGGGAAGGGTACACTAAAGGGAAAGGGACTTAAAGGGAGGAGGGAGTTATACTAAAGAAGGAGAGCTATGTGACACAAGTGGGGCTCATAAGTTTAATACTGGGGGAGGGGTACAAGGGGCAAGGGAAAAAACATAATCTGGGGATAATATTATGGCAGGAAATAGATAATTAGTAATTTTAACTGTAAATGTGAATGGGATGAACTCTCCCATTAAGTGGAGGTGGATAGCACACTGGATCAAAAGTCAGAACCCTACAATATGTTGCTTACAGGAAACACATTTAAAGCAGGGAGATACATACAGAGTAAAGGTAAAAGGCTGGAGCAGAATCTATTATGCTTCAAGTAAAGTCAAAAAAGCAGGGGTAGCCATCCTTATCTCAGATCAAGCAAAAGCAAAAATTGATCTAATCAAAGAGATAAGGAAGGAAACTGTATCTTGCTAAAGGGTAGCATAGACTGTGAAGCAATATCAATATTAAATATATATGCACCAAGTGGTATAGAATCTAACTTCCTAAAGGAGAAGTTAAGAGAGTTGCAAGAAGAAATAGACAACAAAACTATAATAGTGGGAGATCTTAGCTTTGTACTGTCAGAATTAGATAAATCAAACCACAAAACAAATAAGAAAGAAATTAAAAAGGTAAATAGAATATTGGAAAAATTAAGTATGATAGATCTTTGGAGAAAACTGAATGGTGACATAAAGGAGTATACTTTCTTCTCAGCAGTTCATGGAGCCTATACAAAATTGACCATTTATTAGGACATAAAGATCTCAAAATTAAATGCAGGAAGGCAGAAATAGTAAAGGCTTTCTTTTCAGATCACAATACAATAAAAACTACATTCAACAAAAACGTTAGGAGTAAATAGACCAAAAAGTAATTGGAAACTAAATAATTTCATCTTAAAGAATGATTGGGTGAAACAACAAATTATAGACACAATTAATAATTTCACTAAAGATAATGACAATGATGAGACATTGTACCAAAATTTGTGGGATGTAGCTAAAGTGATAATAAGGGGAAATTTAATATCTTTAGAGGCTTACTTGAATAAAATAGAGAAAGAGAAGATCAATGAATTGGGCTTGCAACTTCAAAAGCTAGAAAAAGACAAAATTAAAAACCCCCAATCAAATACTAAACTTGAAATTCTAAAATTAAAAAAAAACCAATTAATAATATTAAAAGTAAAAAAAAAATTGAACTAATAAATAAAACTAAGAGTTGGTTTTATGAAAATATCAATAAAATAGATAAACCTTTGGTAAATCTGATTAGAAAAAAGAGAGAGGAAAATCAAATTATTAGTCTTAAAAATGAAAAGGGGGAACTTTCCACCAATGAAGAGGAAATTAGAGAAATAATGTATTACTTTGCCGAACTTTATGCCAACAAATTTGATAACTTAAGTGAAATGGATGACTACCTCCAAAAATATAGTTTAACAAAGCAGAAAGTAAATTGCTTAAATAGTCCCATTTCAGAAAAAGAAATAGAACAAGCTATTAATGAACTCCCTAAGAAAAAAATCTCCAGGACCAGATGGATTTACATGTCAATTCTACCAAACATTCAAAGAACAATTCGCCCCAATGCTATATAAAATATTTGAAAAAAATAGGAAATGAAGGAGTCCTACTAAATTCCTTTTATGACACAGACATGGTACTGATACTTAAACCAGGTAGCTTGAAATCGGAGAAAGAAAACTATAGACCAATCTCCCTAATGAATATTGATGCTAAAATCTTAAATAAGATATTATCAAAAAGATTACAGAAAATCATCCCCAGGATAATACATCATGATCAAGTAGGATTTATACCAGGAATGCAGGGCTGGTTCAATATTAGGAAAACTATAAGTATAATTGGCCATACTAATAATCAAATGAACAAAAATCATATGGTCATCTCAAAAAATGCAGAAAAAGCATTTGATAAAATAAAAACATCCATTTTTTAAAAAAAACACTTGAGAGTATAGGAATAAATGGATTATTCCTTAAAATAGTCAGGAACATATATTTAAAACCATCAATAAGTATCATATGTAATGGGGATAAACTGCAACCAATTCCCATTGAAGAGTGATATAAAGTTGCCCACTATCACCATTACTTTTCAATATTGTATTAGAAATGCTAGCTTTGGCAATAAGAGTGGAGAAAGGTAGTAAAGGAATTAGAGTAGGTAATGAGGAAACCAAATTATCACTCTTTGCTAATGATATGATGATATACTTAGAGAACCCCAGAGATTCTACTAAAAAGCTATCAGAAATAATCCACATCTTTAGCAAATTTGGAGTATACAAAATAAACCCACATATGTCATCAGCATTCTTATATGTCACTAACAAAGTCCAATAGTTTGAGTTATAGAAAGAAATTTCATTTAAAGTAACTACCAATAGTATAAAATATTTAGGAATCTATCTGCCAAGGGAAAATCAGTAACTATATGAGGAAAACTACAAAACACTTTCCACACAAATTAAGTCTGATCTAACCAATTGGAAAAATATTAAATGCTCTTGGATAGGGAGAGCAAATATAATATGCCCATTTAAGTTTTTAAATGAATTCTTTTGCTCTATGGATTTTTTTCCATTTCACTAAATTTGTTTTTTGGTGAGTTATTTTCTTTTTCCAATTTACAAATCCTACTTTCTTGGGAGTTATTTACCTTTTCCAATTGACATTTCAGGAGGTTGTTACTCTTTCTTCTTTCCCCATTTTTCTTCTAACTCTCTTTTGAGATTTTTAATAGTCTCTTCTAGGAGAGCGTTATTTGGAATATTTTCTGGAGGTTGTTTGCTATTAGTCTCCTTGGGATTGGAAACCCACTCTCTTTTTGTATAGAAGCTATTGATTGTTCTCTTGATTTTTATACTCATTTTTTAAAGCCTTCAGGGTCTGCTTTCAGGGCAAGGATGTTACCAGCTTACTCTGCAAAGCAAGGATGGGTATATGGACAGTAGCTGTTCTCTCAATGGTCTGCAAGAATGGTGGAGCTGCGGGAGGGCTCTGGGAAGAGCTCCACAGGCAGTGAGTAGGCCAGGGTATCAATGGCAGGGCTGTATAAGTGCCCTGGGAAGAGCCCCCCTGTGAGGATTAGTGACTGCCTTGGGGCTAGAGGTTAAGCAGTGAGAGTATCACTGCCCCCCCCCCAACAATCACTTTGAGTATTAGCAGTTGCCCTATCCCTCACAGCACCAGAAGTGTCTCTGCCTGTGTAGAGCGTCCAGCTGGGGAGATTCCTCATTGTGCAGATGAGAGGCTGCTCTGGGCTCTGCCCCTGCTTTATGTGACTGCCCCTCAACAAGAGCCCCTAGCTGCAGAAGGCCAAGAAGAGCTGTGTTATGGTCTGCACTGCATCACTTCCTGTCCTGGGTGGGAGCAGTCAGATCCTCTCAGGCTCTGGCGTCCCTCAGTGTACCCTCTAGCCCAGGCTCTAATTTCTCTGCTGGTCTACTACTCTGTGACCAAAGCAAAGCAGTCAGGCTATTGCAGAGAGCTCTATGTAAACCTTCCAACCACAGAGTATGCCCTGCTCCCAATTCTATCCCGGCCTGTGCCAGTCTGTTCCTGCCACTCAGGACAAACCTTTCTGGTGATATTCAGATTCTCTTCAGCTGGAGTTGTACTTCCAATCTTTGTGAACCTCACCAGTCTAGCACTATTTTTGAGATTGATTATAAAAATTAGTAATGAGGGTACGAGAGGAGCTCAGAATGTCACGTGTGCCTTCTCCACAATCTTGCCTCTGCCTCCCCACCCAGTCCACCATATATTCTTTAGCATACGTTCTTTAAGATAACATTTATGCCTGTCCAGCAATCTTCTCCTGCCCTTAAAGAGTAAATCATGCATGCTTTCTAAAATGCAGAGATATAAAGAATTGATGTTAGTTAACTCTTTCTCAAAAAAGGATTATGGGGCTATCCTTTCTTTCTACTTTCCCAAAGATATATTTAATCAGTGACTAAAGTGACAAAAATAAGAGAAAAAAAAAAGAAGTAGGTTATGTTTGGTCTTAGAAGGCAAAACCAGGAACAATGGGCTACAATTACAAGGGAAAAATGCATGCTTGATATAAGGGGAGGAAACCCTTCCTAAATGTTAACCTAGTGACTATTAAAAAAGTGAAATGGCCTATGAGTCTTAGGTGTCTTCAAGGATTTTTGGATGATTACTTTTGTCAACTATGTTATAATGGAAATTCCTTGTATGCATAATTTAGTGAGAAGTATAATTGGAGACAATCTTGTACAAAAATAACTAATAAAAATTGACTAAGGTAAGTGCCTAAAAAGAACAGGCCATTGCTGGTTGGAGAAGCAGAAAGGATTTTCAAATAAATATGATATTTGAAGATGGACAGAATTTTAATGGGTTCTAAATGAAATTGGTAAACCTGAAATAAAGAAAAAAGTAATTAGTATCTTGCATTTTGAATTTATACTGTTGAATTCATTAATAAAACATTCTGTTCTTTTTATCTACCAAATAGTTATATAAAAGTATATGAGATTATTGTTGCTATTTTTCATTTCTACAACAATCTCTTTATTAATTTAATTGAAAATATTTTTGAAAGCATTTGACTGTCTTATCAGCTCAACATGAACTACTGCAGACAGTCTGATTATAAGAGCACAATTAATGCTGAAAACAGTTCCAGCAAGAAGAAAATAACATATTAGTTTATTAGATACAGTTGGTTCCTTGTTCAAAGGAAATACCTTCTAACAAATGAAGACAGGCCAATTTTAGATTTCAGCAGCAGTATGCCCTATTTAAATTGGATAAAGGTGGTGGCTGAATATAAAATGTCACTACATATGATTTTGTGAAAAAGGATTAAAGACCTTTTCTCCAATTAGAAATTAATGAGGTACATAATAGAGCATTAAAGATAATTTCAAACTATATAATAATTTCAATTTCTATATTACTATAAGGATGACAAACTTTACTTTATGACAACTTGATTGGCAATAGTACAAATATCATTTCCTCATTTTTTACAGTAGAGGTAACCGAAGCTGAACAAATTGAAAGTTACCTTGCTAGTGTGGGCATTTTTATTCTAATTATCCACATGATAATTACTTGTTTTGACTACTTTATAACTATTATAGAAAAATAGACTTTATCTAAAAATCATAGCCCCAGATACACAAAATAATTTTAAAACTCTATAATGTAATTATTAATCTCCTTACATTTATTTTGGGTTTTTTATTATAAATTTTTTATTGATACAAATCTAATTTCTTTCTATATATTTCCCTGTATTTATCCTCTTCCCCATCCAGACTGCTATCCTTTAAAATAAAGAATAAAAGTAAGATGGATAAAACACACACACACACACACACACACACACACACATATATATATATATATATATTCATATACATATACATATACATAGTCCCTGTTTCCAAGAAAATTGCAAACTAATTGGAGAAGACAGCATGGAAAAAGAAATCAAAAATCTAGATGGGATGATGGGGGAAGGGAAAGAAAAGAAGGCACCAGATGTGATGGAGTCTCTAAAAACAGTGTACTAGGTGGAAGATGGAGAGGAAATGGTGACTCAGCTATGAAGGATGCTGTACACAGATATTGGGCATCACTTGTTGGAATGTGACCTGTGGCAGACTGATTTTAAAAATCAATAAACATGAGGACAAAACTATATTATATATTCTCACCTATTTATATCTTATTTACATATAGAATATAAAATATAAAATTATATATACAGAAATGTAAATATGCATATCTGTACATATATACATGCATATATTTAAATATATAATCATATAGATAGAAAACCTAATTTAATTGTCATAAAGATAAAGATCATTAGCAGAAATATCTGTTGTCAAAGAGACTAGAAATATACTGTATAAAACATGTATGCTAAAGAAAATCTATTTTAATAGACTGTGGAAACAGGCAAGATGAATCTTATTTCTATAATCCAGAAGTAGCATATCCATGTCTAAGAGAAAAGTCTTATGTTTTTCCACCCCTATTAATTTCAAAGAATTGCAAGAATTTTGCTAAAATGAAAACAAAAAGCCTTCTCAAAAATTGATTCCCTTTTTTTGCTTTCCTTTCTATGTGGATCTGAAGCAGAAATATTGGATAAAAGAATCACCCCAACTCATTTTCATTGGTCATGAAAGTTTTGAAAAGAATCTAAAGTGTGACACTTTTCTCCAGTTCTCAGTTTGCAAGTTGTTCAAAGTTTCCTCATCATGTCTCACAATCTGAGATGTCTTGACAGAGGGCAAGTCTTTGAATTAGTTTAGGAGAATGAGGAGAGTGGTATTAGCTAAAGTGCTGACTTCAGGAGAGATCCTAAGAAGAGATTGTCAATCAAGTGATTAAATAGCCTCCACAACCACAGACACACCTCCTGAAAACAGTTTTAATTTAGAAAAGAAAAAGAAGTTAACTTTAAATTGCTTCTTCATATTCTATAAACTATAAACTAATTATGTTCATTTTAAGATATCACTGGTCAATTAAATAACATTTATAAAATGCTTACTATGTTTCAAGCACCCTGCTTCAAGGGAAGACAATTTAGTGAGGAGACAACATGCAAACACTAGGACAACTAAGACAAAAATAGAATAGATTGGGGTTAATCTCAGAGACATTTTTACCCATTTATTTTTTCCTTTCACTTTGAGTACACTGCTACTACAGATTAGTAGTATGACATAGTTTATTTACTGAACAGAATATCGCTAGGTGAGCTTCAGGCTCACTTTTATGAGGTTGGAATATAGGAAATATTTTTTCATCAAAAAGAATCCAGAATGTCAAAATCATGGGATATGGTACTAGAATTCCAGCAGCCTATTACAACTTAAAAAAAAAGGAATATGGAAAAAGAAAGGGAAAAGGAAAAAAAAAAACAGAATTGTTGGACTCATGAGATATTTTTAACTACTTTGAGTGAATAACTATATTATGTACAATCCAAGATTCTATAGTATTCAACAGTAGCATGGAGAAACAAGTATCTTGACATAAAAAAAAAAGTTCTAGTAAAATCTTGAGCTATTTTGAGTGAATAACAACATTGTGAATATATTTCAATGAATACATTCACAATCCAGATATTGCAAAGAATGGAAAACTAAAAGCAAAGCTCTATATGGAAATATATTAGAAATGAGTTCTGTGGAAAAAAACTATAACTAATCCTTTTGACACATTAGACAAATGAGGACTCATATGTCATGATGTGAAACTAATAAGATATTAGTATTTTAAATTTAGTGTTGGAAATAACATGAAAGTTCATTTAATCTAAACAGCTCTGCCCATGGAATGCCTCTTGGATTTGATGGACTAGTTTTGGTTTTATCTTGGTTGGCTCCAGACTTTAACAAAATCTCTTGGCGGTCTTCTCTCTGCTATGCTACCAAAATTATATTCCTGTCTCTTTTAAACCCCTTTTTATGTGCAGTATGGATTCAGAAGTATATGAGTTCTTATAGGGCTGGGACTGTTTGCTTACATTTATTTCTAAACCCAGTTTAGTGCTAAGTAGCACACTATTTAACATATACTAAGTCCTCTCTCATTTGTTAATTTTTTTTTCTCTATCATTTACCTACTTAATTATAAAATACCATTTAGGAATATGAATATTTGGAAAACCTTTCCAAATCTTTCTCTCTCTCTTTCTATGTTTGGAAGGGGGAGTAGGAATTAGGAGGAAATAGAAGTGTTTTATTCAGAATCGTTTCCATGATATTGGAGTGTAGCCTGGATAAGCATATGTCTCCCTGCTTTACACCTCACTTGATATCAATACTCAGCAGGTTGTTAAGCAAAGTTATCTCTACAGTGGCATCTGTCACAGACAGATGGGCCCCTGACATGAGTAGGAGGTAGAGATTGGCCACAATCACATTTGGAAAATGGCACAGCACTTTCAATGATCCCAGATTGCTCATTGCCACAAAGGGCCATCTCATTAACACAAATGTACTCTCCTAGTGATGCTCTATGATTACAAATCAGAGAACATCAAGATCTCAGAAGAATATAAATTATAAACATCCCAAAGGGAAATAAAAAAGCTACAGGATGGGTGTTAGCTGATTGCAGTATATTGTCCATGATGATTTGGGAATAAGAACCATTTTTAAAAATCATACAGGACAGGTATTGTTATAAATGAAGGCAGATTGGGTAAATAATAATAGCACACAATGGCAAATGGAATGCCTGATAATATTGAAAGAACCAGAATATAATTCTAATGAATTTCATGAATTCTCTATGGAAAATTTATTGAAGGATTCTAAGAATTTTACAAGATAAGGAAAAGTCAATGAAATTGAATTGACAAAGAATCCTCATAGAATATGAGTTGAGGCAAATTTAATGTAAAACTGTTACTCAGGGATTTAGTACCTTGCATTAATACCTAATATTAAGATACCTAATAATTTAAGTTTTCATTTAAAAATTTTTGAGATATAAATTATTTTCTTCCTTTCCCTCCCCTTCCTTGAGAATGCAAGAAATTTGCACATTATAGATGTACACTCAATGAAAAACACTGCCATATTAGTCATGTGTTGAAAGAAAATACAAATTAAAAAAAACAAAACAAGAAAGGAAAAAAATTAAAGAAAGCAAAATATAAATATACTTTAATCAGCATTCAGACACCAGAACTGCTTTCCCTGAAGACAGCATTTTTCATTATGAGTCCTTTGGAATTTAGCTCTGATCATTGTATTACTGAAAATAAACTATCTTACAGTTTATTACTACACAATATTGCTGCTACTATGTGGTCTGCTGAGGATGTTTATGCAGCCTGTGGGGTTATGGCAAATGGGCTGAGGGGCAGAGACTGTGAGTTTTTGTTTTTACTATAGTCCAACCCTCCAACAGACTGAGGGACAGTGAACTGGCCCCCTATTTAAAAAGTTTGAGGACCACACTATTCTTCTGGTTCTGCTCTTTCACTTTTTATCAATTCATGTAAATCTTTTCAGGCTTTTCTGATAGTACTTAGTCATCATTCTTAGTGTCTTCATTTATTTGTTTCTCTGTCTATTTACTTATTTATTTTTATTGAAGCTTTTTATTTACAAAACATATGCATGGGTAATTTTTCAATTGACCTTTGCAAAACCTTCTGTTCCAAATTCTTCCCTCCTCCCCTAAATGGAAAATAGTCCAATACATGTTAAATATGTTAAAATATATGTTACGTTTAATATATGTATACATATTTATACAGTTATCTTGCTTGCATAAGAACAATCAGATCAAGGAGAAAAAATCAGAGAAAGAAAACAAAATGCAAGTAAACAACAACAGAAAGAGTGAAGATGCTGTGTTGTGGTCCACATTTAGTATCCACAGGCTCTCTTAGTCACTGCACAAATGGAACTGGTTTGAATTATCTCATTGTTGAAAAGAGTCATGTCCATCAGAATTGATGATCATATAATCTTATTGCTGCTGCGTACAATGATCTCCTGTTTCTGTTCCTTTCTCTTAGCATTAGTTCATATAAGTATTTCCAAACCTCTCTGAAATCACCCTGTTGGTAGTTTCTTCTAGTCATCATTCTTATACCACAATATATACCACAACTTGCTCAGTTATTCCCTAATTGATGTATATGTTATTGCTTTCTAATTTTTCCCACCAATAAAATAAATGTTTAGCCACATATATACTTACTTGTGTACATATATACATAAATGTAGAAACACATAATATATACAATACCAACATATAAACATATTTAAGATATAGATATATTTCTTCTTTTTTTGTTGTTGTTTCTTTGGGATATTGACCTAGTGATAACAGAATTAGTAGTATTACTGGTTCAAAAGGTATTTGTGAGACTATAGTCCTTTGGATATAGTTACAAATTGCTCTATAGAATGGTTGAATGAATTCACAATTATACCAACAATGCATTAATATCTCAATTTTCCACATCTCATCCAAAATATTTTCCTTTTCTGTCATTGATAGCACAAAATGTTTTTAATTTTCATTTCTTTAATCAATGGTGACTTAGAGCTTTTTAAAAATATGATCATAGATAGCTTTGATCACTTTTCCGGAAAATAACCTGTTCATATTACTTGACTATTCATTAATCAGAGGATATCTCTTATCTTTACAAATTTGACTAAGTTTTCTATATATTTCAGAAATGAGGAGTTAATCAAAGAAACTTGCTATGACATTTTTTTCATAATTATGATTACAGATATTTTCCTTCATCTCATTTTTTCATTATCCTTCTCTGTCTTTTCTGTGAAAACTTAAAATTGTATTCTTTTAAACTACTGCTCCCAATTCACTTTCTTTTTTTTTATTCCCATCCAACTCCTATTTTCCTGTAGGCTAAATTAGTCTATATGCAACTAATTGTGTATATTATTCTGTCTTTGAGCCATTTTAAATGTGAATAAAGTTCAAACATTGTCTACTACTCTCCCATGTTTGTCTTCAATGTAAAAGGACTTTCATATTTCTTTTATGTGAGATCTTTTTTTTCCTCTATTGTCTGTATCTCTTCCCCTTTCTTGTGTTATCCTGATTGTGACTCTGATATTTGAATTGTTTCAGTTTGGCTGCTTGCAGTATTTTATCCTTGACCTGTGAGCTTTGGAATCTGAATATAATATACTTAGAAGTTACCATTTTGCAATTCCTTTCAAGAGGATCAGTGGTTTTTGTTCAATTTTGTTTTTACTCTCTGATTCTAGAAAATCAGCACAGTTTCCTTGATAATTTCTTAAAAGGTGATGTCAAGGATCCATGTATGGTCAATGGAACAGAGTCCTGTACCCAATTCCAGCAAAGGGATCATGGTAACTCCTACAGACCTCTCTAACTGATTATTGACTGAGAGGTCTAGAAGTACCCCCTTCTAATTTACTGCACACTCCCCTGTGTGTACAGTATTTTATTTTTCCTGAGGGATTTTTCTTTATTTGTTTTTAGGGTGGGAGATCTATGCTTTCTTTCACAACATAACTTTTATGGAAATGTTTTGAATAACTTCACTTATGATTTCTTAATGGGACCTGGAGCTAGGAATTAGGAAGAGAATTTGAAACTCAAAACTTTTAAAAACAAGTGTAAAATGTTGCTTTAAAAGTAACTGGAAGAAAATAATAAATAAGAAAAACAATTTTAAAATATACAACTCTTATTATGGACATAACTCTTCTAAAAAGATTTGATGATGCTTATATTATATTTTTTGGAAAAATTTTGTTATATTCTTTCATCTTCTTTATAATAGTTATTGTGAGTATACTATAGTATTCCATCACACCACAGAGCAGCCTCTATCTAAGACCTATAAACTAAGATAGCCCTCAATTCTTTGGTAACAAAAATAATGCTATCATAAATATTCAAGATATAGATATTATCTTTGTTCTTCTTAGATAGTTTCCTTTGCAGATTAGTGTAGACTTTGGAGAGAAAGTTGTCAAACTAAAATAAAATATCAAATATGTAGAAGTAGAGCCAGGGACTCACCTGAGCTCTCCAAAATTCCTCTCTAAACAATTTCAAAAGAATACTCTAAAATGAATTTGGAAGTAGTAGAACCAACAAAAGGATAGAGTGAAAAAAATTTCCAGCCCAAAACAAGGTTGGCATAAAATAATTTCTGTTTCTTTGGGGTGAGAATGAAGCATATCCAGTATAGGCTACACTCAAGCAAGCCAGCAGCAGGTCCTGAGGATAATTAAAATCAGTAGCTATGGCTACAGATAGTAAAGCGGCTGGACATCTAGTTAGAAGGAAAGGACATAGGATATTTTGCTACCAATGAATATAGAGATCTATTGCGTTGCCCAAAGTTCCAGGTCATAGTCCCAGAGCAAGGAGGAGGACTAGAATATGAGGTCGTGTGACTGCAGAGTAGCAAAGACCTAAATAACAGTTCCAAGGCTAAAAAGAATGCTTGTATTTACTCATAGACCACAGCACTGGTAAGCAGAGCAGTGAACACACCTTTTTTTAAGACAATGCCACCTTGGAAAAAATGAATATTTTCAGACCACCTCTCCCTACCCCAAACTATCTCTGAAAATAGTTGCACAAAAAATCCTGGAATTTCGAATTGTACCCTCTAAACTGGAAGCAGAACCAACTTTAACATAAAATAAAATTCAAGAAATAGGCTAGATCAAAAATAAATTATAAATAAATAGATGAACAGATGAATAAAGAATATTTGTACTTTAGATAATAAATAGATAAATAAATAAATAAACCCAAATCATAACAAGTTACTATTGTGAAAGGGAAAATCAAAACACAAACTCAGGAGAAAAGGTAGTAAAAAAAAAAAAAAAAAAAAAAAAAAAGATTACATTCAAAGTCTGAGAGAAAAAATGAGAATTATTCTCAAGCCCAAAAACAAATCTTGAAAAAGCTCAACAAATAAGAAAGCAAAAATTTTGGGAAAATAAATTAAAGTTATGCAAGATCATCATGAAAAAAAGAGTCAATAGCTTGGTAAAGGAAACATGAAAATCCTGAAGAAAATAATACCTAAAATAACCAGAATAGGCCAAATGGCAAAAAGAGACAAAAAAACCTATGGAAGAGAAAAACTCCTTTAAAGCAAAGTTAGTCAAAAGGAAAAGGAGTAAAACTGTCTACTGGAAAATAACATACAAAGGTCAACTGAAGAAAATAATTCCTTAAAATTTAGAATCAGGCAAGTGGAAGCTAATGATTCTGTGACATATCAAGAAAAGATAAAAGAAAATTAAAAGAATTAAAAAACAGAATATAATGTGAAATATATAATTGAATAAATAATTTACATATAAGATAAATTCAGGAGAGATATTTTAAGAACTTGTATTATCTGAAAAATATAATCAAAATAAGAGCCTAGATTTCATCTTGCAGGAAATTATCATGGAAAATTGTTGTGGTCTTTTTCAATCAGAGGGTAAAAGAAAATTTAAATAATCCACTGATCATTTCCACAAAGAGATATCAAAATAAACATTCCAGGAATATCATAGTAAATTTCAGAGCTCATAGGTAAAGAAGAAATCACAAGCAGTCAGAATAAAACAATTTAAGTATTCTGGAGCCACAGCCAGGACAACCCAAGATGTAGCAGCATTTACATTAAGTGATTGTAGGGCTTGGAATAGGATCTTCTGGAGTTCAAAGAAGTAAATATCACAACCCACAATCAGCTCTTCAGAAAACCTGAGTATAATTATTGTTGGAGGAGGTGGGCAAGGGGATACATATTTAATAAAATTTAGGACTTTCAAGCATGTCTGGTGAAAAACCAGGGTTAAAATAAAAATTAGACTTTCAAATACAACATTCTAAAAATGTATAAAAAGATTAACCTGAATGAAAAACCATAGGGGAATCAATGAAGTTAAACTATTTCTATTACTACATTTGAAGATGATACTTGATATTTCTAAGATTGTTCTCATTTTTAGGGAATTAAAAGCAGTATACACAGACAGAGGACATAAGCCTCAGTTGACTATGATGAGTTCATATATAAAATAATTGAGGTTTAAGAAAGAGGAATGCACTTGGAGAAGGGAGCATGGAAAGATAGAATGGAATAAATTATCTCATAAGGTACAAAAAAGCTTTTACAGTGAAGGAAAAGATAAGAAGATGATGTACAATGCTTGAATCTTCTCTCATTTGAATTGGTTCAAAAATGGAATAAAATACACACCCTTTTGAATATAAAAACTTATCTTACCATATGGGGAAATTTGAAGAAAAGAAGATAGAAAAAAGAATAAACTGGGAGAGATCATGGCTATAACACTTCTGAGGAGAAATGTGTGAATAGAGAAAATAAAAAGGGGAATAAGATGGAGGAAAATACAAAGTCACATAATTATGCAACTATTTTAAAGCAAATTTCTCTGATAAAGGAATTGCTTCTCAAAAAATTTTAAGAAATAAATCAAAATTGTAACGATCTAAAATCATTCCACAGTTTATAAAAAGTCATATTTCAAAAAATATGAATATGCAATTTTCAGTTAAAGAAACCCATAGTCATGTTAAAAAATGTTCTATATCACTATTGATTGGAGAGTTGCAAATTAAAAGAACTCTGAAGCATCATCTTACAACTATTATATTGGCTGCTAAGACCGAAAAGAAAAATGATAAATGTTGAAGGGAATGTGGGAAATTTGGTGGAGACTATAGCAGCGATGGTGGAGCTGTTGAACTGATCCAACCACTCTGGAGAGCAATTTGGCCTGGAGAACATAATGGCCTATAAACCCCAGCAATACCACTGCAGGTCTATAGCCCAATATCTTTTTTTTTTTAAAGGAAAAAATTTGTATGTTAAAACATATGTATAGAAGCTCTTTGAGCTGTGGTAAAGAATTGGAAATTGAGAGGCTATCCATCAATGAGGAATGACTGAATATATTGTGATATTTAATTGTGATGAATGCTATATGATATCACAGCAGGATTTTTTTCAGGAAAAAGTATTATAAAATGGGCAGCTAGGTGGTGCAGTAACTAGAGTACCAGCCCTGAAGTCAGGAGAATTTGAGTTCAAATCTGACCTCAGATACTTAACATTTCCTAGCTGTGTGACCCTGGGCAAGTCACTTACCCCCAATTGCCTCAGGGAAAAAAAAGAATTGTAAAGCCTTGGAGAGCAGCAATATGCAGATCCAAGTATATTTGCTTGTTTGTTTTTTAACTTTATTTTTATTCTTTTTGTCAATGTTTTGTTTCATAATATGACTTATGTGGAAACATTTTACATGACTGCACATGTATGATCTACATTAAATTGTTTGACTTCTCAATGAGGTGGGAGGGAAGAGAGAACATAAAATTTTAGAAAAAATGTTAAAATTGTTTTTATATTTAATAAAAATTAAAATATAAAAGACCTAGAAACTTGGACAGGTCTTTTGTCAGCTAATGAACTAATGCTTTAGAATACCCTTGCCTCTTCAATAATATGAGCTATTATATCACCCTAGCCCTTTTGGCCAAATGTGGCCAGAATGTAAAGGTTTTGCATGACAAAAAGTACAGTGGCATATGAAAAACAATAATAACCACAAATTTCCATCCCAAAATACTGCAATGTATTAAAATTTAAGCTTCTTCAAAGCAGGAATGGCTCTTTCCTGTCTTTCTTTTTACAGTATTATATCAATTGGCATATACTAAGCTCTTAAAAATGTTTCTTAATTAATCATGATAGAGCAAGAAAACCACTTTCTAGGAAATGTGGTATTGAGTTCAAATCCTGATTCTTCTGACTACTTTGTGTCTTTGGCCAAATTAGTCCTCTTTTAAGATTCTCATTTCATTCAACTGTAAATTGAAGAGTTGGTATAGATGTAGTCTAAGGCCTCTTCCTGCTCAAACACTTCTTAACCTATGGTGCAATGTAATCTCTTTTACTCTATCCTTGAGATCTTTGCTACCACTTGTTCTTGACTGATTTTGAAAGAAAAGAAGAGAGGGAGGAAGAGGTGTGTGTGTGTGTGTGTGTGTGTGTGTGTGTGTGTGTGTGTGTGTCTGTATTGATAATTGTTAGATAGATGATACACAGATAACTTTAGTTTAATACAATTGATTTTCTTTGTAATCCTAAGCATTTTATTTTATGAATTCAAAATTCTTATTCTGTGAAAGGGTCCAAAATTTTATCAGACTTCCAAAATTTTCCGTGATCCAAAGATTTAAAAATGTCCCTTGCATAGACACAGAATGAAAATGTGTATACTCCTATTTTGAGAATAAGAGAAATATATTCTTAATTTCTCAAGTCCTTCATAAGGGAAAGCACAAAAAAGGCAAATTTCTTACAGTTTCATTACATGCCTTTACTAAATGCCATCAACTAGGCCAGTGTCTGTAAATTGGGGTTTTGTGAAGCTTGCTGGTATGTTAATGACTCCTATCCTTACCATTTCTCTGGGATGGTTTAATTAGATGGTCATAATCTTCTCTAGGAAGAAATAGCAAAGCAATCAGTTAGTAACATGAGGAAATAAATGACTTCATCAAAAATGAATTGCCCATGACAATTTGGGAGAATTTCCATTTCGAAACAGGACCAGACTAGCAGGAAAAGTCCATCCTAATTCATCTCTAATGTTCTCTATAACTATTATCCATTTTTATCAGCAGCACAATCATGAGGAAACTTTTATAAAATGGCTAAACTGAATAGTGGGTGAAATAACCATAAGAATACCTTGTATACATGGCTTTGTATGTTTATAAAATATTTCATATATATTTTCTCATTTGATCCTTGCCATAATTATGCAAAATAAACTTGGGATGTTTTATTATAATAGTTTTTACATGAGTCAAGTAAGACTAAGAAACTGTGAAACATGGGATGTCAAAATTGGAAGGGGGCTCAGCAGGTAACACATCCTTTTTGTTCCTGAGATACTACTTATTACAAAATCCATGGCACAGATGAAAAAATCTGCATTGATCAGGAATCCTCTATCCTCCAAGTTGCACATATTCTCTGGGCTACATTAATTTCTAGGAAGTTTTTCAATTTTTTCTTATGTTAACCTGAAATCTGTCTCCATGTCACTTTCTTTCCTTCTTCCTACTCACTCCATCTAGATTGAAAAGCATTTTAATAGCTCATCTACTTGGCAACCTTCAAATATTTGAAAATAGCTTTCAGATTTTTGCAATATTCTCATCTCTAAGCTAAACATTCCTAGTTTTTTCAACTGATCTTTATGTAACATCACATAAATTATGTCCTCTCTATTCTTGTCAACCCTCTCCTGATGCTCTCTAGCTTGTCAATATCCTTCCTAAAAATGTGATGAAAAACTGAAAACAAACACCAGATGTGATGGACTGTCACCTTCCTCCTTATGAATCCTAATGGTCTACCATTCCATACTTTAGGATTCTACATCAAACTACTGATTTCCATGGAGATTATTGTACATTAAAATTCCATAATATTTTTCATGTGAACTATCTTCTAGTTATGTTTCCCATAAGTAAAATATAGACATTTATATTTATCTTTATTCAATTTCATCTTGTTAGTGTCTTTTACCAACACTGGACTGGGAAAAGTTTTCAATTAACCTTCACAAGCAGAAACTATAGAATTCTTTTAACAAGTGCCAGATAGGATATTATAGCTGTCAAGTGTAAGAGTAGAAGTGGGGTGATGGGAAACTGAATCTCACTGAAGAAAAGCAGAGGAAGTGAATTACTTGATGAGGACCAGTAAAAAGACTTTTGCAAAATTCTAACTCATAATAATGAAAAAAATGACCTAGATAAATTAAGAAAATACTAGTTAATAATAACCCTAAAGACATTGATGGAGTCCTAGAAACAGAATGAAAATACATAATCTTTTTTTTTCCTTCTGCTCCCAGGTATAACTTTGCCTATTAGAAAAGAAAATAATCACTTTCAAAAAGAGTGTTTTGGCCTATGGCTAAGAAGTGAAGACAACATAATATATTCAACATGTGGTATCCAGTGGGACTCGTCATTAGTTGAAGACAAGAACTCTAAATTTGAAATTCACTTTTTTTGCAGTACTGAAAATTGACTAGAATTCTGGTACAAAATGAAATTCATAATATATACTGCTTTTCTATTTGGTAACACTTTTTGCTGTCTATCCTCTGCAGCTAGTTCATTTCTTTTGGAGCTGAATAAGTGGACCTAAGAGTAGTTTCCAAATAAGGAAGAGCCCTCCACTAATATTCTGTCCAGAATCCATGACTTTGACTTGGATTACTTTCTCTGATGCAACTTTATCTTTTCTAGCTGACTATATTGCTTATTTCTCCTATTGGCAAATAAAAACTTTGATTTTGCAAGGGAAGGTGGTAGAAATAGAGCAAAAAGAACTACAAATCTATCCTAATCTGAGATGGAAGTCATAGGAACCTTAACTATCAAAATTCTACATCTCTCTACTATCCTCACCTCAAATCAAGGTAGGGTATGGCATCAGAAAGAAAATGAAAGCCTTATACCTATGTTTAAATCCATGGGAAAAATACATATGAAAGACATGCATCAATCATTCCATGTTTGATATCAGCTTTTCTAGTCTCTTCATTTAAATATAGAGCCATCAGTATTTCATCATCCAAACCAAACTCTGTTTTTGTTTTGCCCTAGTAACCCAGTTCCATGGAAGTCCTTAGCTTGTTCTGCACATAGTTCTGAGACTCCACATACTGACTTCCTTAGGGTGAGAATCCTGGAATTTTGATGATTCCATTTAAAAACATAAATAATCATATTGCCAATCTTTCCCACAGAATACAGAGGATAAAATAGATACAGATAGAAAGATGTAGAGACCCAAGGATAAAATAATATATGCCTAAATAAGGATGAAAGACACATAGAAACACATATACAAACATGTACATATTATGAATACACATGTGTATATATATACATATACATACATGTACATAGATATATGAATATGTATATATATATATATATACATACACATACACACAGTTATAAAGTATATGATAAAGTAGCTAAAATGCCAGTTTTAGAATCCACCTCTATTACTTATTAGTTGTGTAAAAATTGGGCAAGACACTTCCTCTTTCAAAATCTGCTTTCCAACCTCTATATCTGAAGTAGCTTTCACTCAGGTTGTCCTTAGGCCCAAATGAGATAACTCATGTGGTATAGAATAGAATGTATGCAAATGCCATTGATGATTAGGACAATGTACATGTTGGGACATAGATGATTAGACATAGAGACTCTTGCATAAAAACTGTATAACTCCACAAGGAAGCAATCCTGGTGTCTTGGCAAGAAAACCAACTTTATCTTTTAGGGTAAAAATTAATAAAATGTATTTATTTTATATATTGTTGAATTCTAGGCCGGGGAAGTATCTCTTGATACATTGATGAGTGTTTATGGCAAAAATGGGGCTTTCAATGCATGTCATTTCCTGTATGTTTTTTATAAAGAACAGAAAACATATGGGCTAGAAGAGTTTCTCACTGAATCAGTGATGGTAGTTTACAGTATTTCAGGAGAAGGGACACAGAGATTTTCTTATCTGGTAGCCTGATATAGATCTCAGGAGCCATAAAATACAATGTTCTTTGCTGCTATTGTCATTGGTCTTGATAAAGTTTGGGGGTAAAAAAGAAAAAAAAAAGAAAATATAAAGATTAAATGTGATTGATCATTTTCTTTTGAAGTGGAGTTTAAAATATGAAATGGTACTACCCATTTCAATTAATGGACAATTGAGTGTGTCCAATCTACAATTCATACAATGAAGACAAAAGGACCAATAAATATACACAGGCATTGGTTAGATTTTGAATGGTTTCAGGGACATTGACATGCAGACACATACAAAAATATCATGGGAGATTAGCATAGGGTTAAATTTGGAGACAAAGAAATAAATAATAAACCCCAATATGGTGACATCAGCACAGAAACAAATGGATGAGGGGATATATGGCTATTATCGCACATGGACAGGTAAACACACACAGGGATATCTAAGGATATCTAAATACAAAAGGGTGATACCTTCCAAACTCCATGAAAAATAAATGGGGAGGGATGGGCAGAAGAGAAATCAAAAAGTAAGGAAAGAAGACAAGGGAGGGAATCCATTGGTGAGAGGAATTTAAGTTATATCCAGGTAAATTAAGGATCAGAATTAAAGCAAAAAAGTTAAGGATAGGAAAGAATGAGATATATACAAGCATTACAACAAATAATTTATTAGGAAAAAAAGTGCACCTAGTAAACATTGATCTTAAACAAAGTTAAACTTAAAGCTTAATCAAGAGAGAAACCTACATTATGCATTAGCCATACTAATATAGTTTTAGATACATGTTTACATAAAGGAAAATGTATGTGTATGTGTGTGTGTGTATATATATATATATATATATATATATATATATATAAGTTTGTGTGTGTGTCTGAATATGTTGTAAATGTATGTATATGTTTGATACATGTATATGTTTGTTAGCTGTGGGTGAGTATGGCATATACATATATCTATATATGTATGTGTATGTGTGTGAGAATATGTGAGTATGTGGGCAGATATGTATCTGTATGTATCTATATATATGCATGTAACATATATATATATATATATATACACATATCTGTGTTTAACTATAATCTGCTTGGAGGAGATGGGGGAAGGAAAGTTTAAAAAGTATTCAGCAGAGAACAAAAGAATAACCTACAAGAAATTATATATCCTTTCTTGAACTGGCAATTTATTGTTATATATTTTGAGTCCATCCTAATAATCTGCTGGGTATTTGACAATGTTCTGTTCTGTTTTTTCTTTTTTTTTTTCTTTTTCCATTATTTCCTATTTTTTAATAAAATAATTTAATGAAAAAATATATGCATATACATTTTTAAAATAATATGTAATATATGGAAAGAGCAGAGATAAAAAGATAGCTGGAACACAGACATAAAGACACATGGGTGATATACATGGGAGACACACAGATGAGATAGAAGAGGACAAAAATGGTGGACATAAAAACACAAGAAAGACACAAAAATTGGAGAAGTGTGGACAATAATGTAAGCTATTTAATATACATTATGTATGTTTATACAAAAACAGGAATCCCATAAAATCTTAAATAAAATGTTGTTGTTGTTGTTGTTGTTTTTGTTGTTGTTGTTCTGTACATTAACAGCAATTTTCTACTAATGAGGCCCTAGAAATTTTGGAACGTGGAAATAAATAGATTCTCCACTTTTTAATAAAGAAATTGTATAGGTAGTTGTGAAATAGGAGAAGAAAATTTCATTTGGGGTCAAAACAAATCTAAGATCAAGTTCTAGAGATCAGTTACTAACTTCATGACCTTGAGAAAATCATTTAACTTCCATATCCTCAGTTTCCTCATGTGTAAAATCAGAGTGATCACATTTATACTCTTTACCCCACAAAGTTGTTTGGATTAAATGAGATAATGCATGTGAAAGTGGCATACCATGTCAACTATCATTATTATTATCATTATTACCATCTGGATGAACTGTTAATCAGAATTAGACTAGCCTCTGATAGCTTTAATTGATTGAGACTGTTCTGAAAATTAGATGTAACATTATAGTTAAGCTCTATCATAGTCATATTCAAAATTAGAAAAGTTACTATAAATAGCATAGATTTAGAGGATGGGGCAAAGAAATACTTGCCGTTTTTTATTCATTCATTCAACAAGCACATATTAACCAACTATTATAGGCCAATTTGGGGCCCATCATATGAGGTATATTACTAGAGAATCAATAGGCCACATGAGAAGTAATGGGAAACTGAATCAGGTATATGGAATCATAATTGCTAGACTATTGACTGAACATGGGGTTTGGGGCAGCATCATTTTTATGGTTAATCTCAAAAAGCTAACTCATAATGGTCCTATGTCAACAGTTCCAGTTGAGTATCCTAGAATCTGTGTCTATCTCTGTGGGTGTTGTGGATTTTTGCCAATTACAGATAAAAGATCATCAAATTTCAAATGACATAAAACTGGGAAACAAAATTAATAGAGTAGATTGTGAGAGCTAAGCAGGAGAATAGGATTCTCTAGTTATATATATTTCAAGAGAGATAAACTTAAAGTTTTGCATTTAGAGACAAAGAATCAACCTCACAAATATAAGATGGAAGGAAAAAGATTTGGAGGCTGAAAACTGAATGTGACTTAGAAGTGTGATTTGGCATCTAATAAAGCAAATCAGAACTTGGACTGCATAAAGGGGGTCATAGCTTTCAGGGAAAAAAAAGAGGTGAGAAATCTTACATACTTTGTGTGTGTGTTTTTTTTTAAATCAGATCTTTTAAAGTTTATTATTTTCTGGATATCACAGTTGAAACTGAAGAGTACTCAAAGAAGAATAATCAGAATGGTGAAGGTTATGACATAAAAGGATTAATCGAAGGAAATAATTATGCTTAGCCTGGAATAAAGAAGAGGAGACATGATAATTGTTAGGTAGTGAAAGGATTGGAATTGCTCTGTTTGGACCATGAGGGAAAAATCCAAGAACAATAGGAAGAAGCTAAAATGAAGCAAATGTCACTGTCAGATTCACTGTCAGGAAGAACTTTCTAACAAATAGTTTGATTCAAAGGTGCAGTGAGATATTTCTTCAGAAATAGTAGATTCCCCTTTATTTGAGGTCTTCATGTTGGATGACCACTTCTGGGATAGTTTATGCTGGAGTTTCCTCCGTTGTATGAATTGGACTTTCAAATTTTATCAAGAGTGAAAGCTTTAGCACCTGGGTAACTGGAAAGATGGTGATGCCCTCAATAAAAATAGGGATGCTTACAAAGAAGAAAGAGTTTTAGGCAAAAAATAAAATGTTATTATTCTGACTCATTGAGTATGACATTACATATCAGTGGTAGAAGTTGAATCCAGATCTTCTTGGATCTGAGAATAACTTTTTTTTTAAAAGCTTTTAATTTTGAAAATATATGTGTAGATAGTTGCAATGTTCTGTTCGATCGATCTCTGGGAGAAGATCTGCTATCTCAACTCAATCCCAGACTCGACCCTTCTTCCTCCAGAGTGCCACCCCAACTCTGAACCAGAGTAGACTTCCTCTACAGGCCCAATGTTGTCTTCTTTTATCCTAGCAGAGATTGTAGTGAGAACTCAATGGGGCTTGTGAGAAAATACTTCAACCAATGAACTTGCTCCTTTTAAAGGGGCATGTGAGAACTCAGGAGCTTAAAGGCTTCTTTAACTCAGGCTTCTTAAAGGTACAAACTTCTTTTAAACATGTAAACTTTACCTCAGAAGATCAAAGGTGTAAACTCCCTTCAAAGGCCCGAACCAAAGGTGTGAATTCCAAGCCAGAGAACTGTCCAGACAACCTGAGTTCTCACCTTGTAATCCCAATCATCAGAGAACTGTCCAGACAACCTGAGTTCTCACTTTGTAATGCTAACAGATAGTGAATTTAACCTATTTTTCTAGAAGAGAAAACTAAAGACATCAGAGATGATTAAAGTCAATGATAGGAGTCATTAGAGGTTTTGGCAAGAATTATTTTTTAAATAATGAATTTTTATTTTCAGAATATATGCAAAGAGAGTTTTCAACATTCACCTTTGCAAAACCTTGTGTTCCAAATTTTTCCCTCCCTTCCACCCGTCTCCTCCCCTAGATAACAAGTATTTCAATATATGTTGAACTTGTGCAAATATTTCCATATTTATCATGTTGCACAAGAAAAAAACAGATCAAAAAGGAAAAAAAGTGAAAGAAAAAAAAGCAAGAAAACAATAACAAAAAGATAAAAATAATATATGGTGAGCCACATTCAGTCCCCATAATCCTTTTTTTTTTTTTTTTGGATGCAGATGGCTCTCTCCATCATAAGACCACTACAACTGGTCTGAATCACCTTTCTTTTTTAAAGACTCATGTCAATCAGAACTGATCATTGAATAAACTTGTTGCTGTGTACAGCTCATCTCACTTAGCAGTGAAATCATCCCACTGATTGTTTCTTATAGAACAAAAATATTTTATACCATTCATGTACCATAATTTATTCATCCATTCTCCAACTGATGAGCATTCACTCAATTTCTAGTCGTTTGCTAATACAAAAAGGGTGGCTACAAACATTTTTGCACATGTGGGTCCTTTTCCCTTTTTTATGGTTTCTTTGGGATATAGGTCCAATAGAAAAATTGCTGGATCAAAGGGTATGCATAGTTTGATAGCCCTTTGGACTTATTTCCATATTGCTCTCCAGAATGGTTGGTTCAGTTCACACCTCTTATCAACAATGTATTAGTGTCCCAGTTTTCCCACATCCTCTCCAACATCATCATTATCTTTTCCTGTCATAGATAACTTTCTATCAAGTCTGTCTCTCTTTCTCTTCTCTTTTTATTAGAAGAGACATAGAAAGGCAAAAAATAACCACCTGCCCCCAAAATAAAGCAGATCCTCACACTTTCTCCTAACTCAGAGATTTTTTTCTCAGACAAGGGCAATAAATGGGCTTTTAAATAGAAATTTAGTAGCTCAACATGTAAGGGTTGCAGGATCCAAGAGTAGGAAATGAACCTTAAAAGGAGTTTTTAAGTAACTACCTAGAATGACATAACTGAATAATTTATTTCTTTTCCCCCACAGTGACAAGTGGGTATTACAGAGCTGCAGCAATTCATATAATATTATAAAAGGCTGATGTGTTCCTTTTGCCAAATTCACTTTCTTCCTCTTTTTTCTTCTTTGTTATAAGGACTGGACATTTGAGCAGTGAAGGGGGTATGGATATAGTAGAAAATTTAGGTGCTGTAAAAGAAAAAAGTCATAGAGATAATGTTTATAAATTTAGGCACATATGTGATATACATTGGTTTTGTACATCCACCCATACTAATTTAATTTAATAATCATTCATTTTGTACTAGGCTAAATACAAAAGGGAAGGAGAGAATAGTCCCTAACCTTTGAGACATCACCTACTGAATGAAGATGTGTACTGATAATTTAATCTGATTATCTTGTTTGACAGAGGAAGATATTGAGCCCTGGAGAGAGAAAGGGACTTACCTAGAGTCACCAAGTTTTTCAGTAAGAAAGTTAAGATTCAAATTCAGAATATTTGAATCTGGGACTTCTGGCTGCAAAATCAATATTTTTTTCCTGCACACTCCTGATGACTTTGCAATATTGTGGAATGAGTAAGAAAGGACTAGATAAGGGAGGTGAAAAAATATTTGAACACTAGAAGGGTTTCCTATTTCTTTAATTACATAATGATAAGAGCTAACTTAGGCTTATATTAATTTGGGAGAGTGGATGAGTTGGAGAGAACATTGTCACTGAAGTAAGATTACAACCCTCTCATTGGGAATGAGTGACATTGATAAAGATCACCACAACCCTATCATGTCTATCTAGGTCTGTAATTTCCTTACTCCACTCAATAATGATAAGAAATATTGCACAGTACATCAATGGCTTTCTCTTCCTCTTTGCTGATTCAGGGCTTCAGTAACCACACTACTTAGAAATGACTTGATCTAAGGAATAAAGTTCCTCTTGAAATAATTCACCTTGATCAAGGAATATGAATATTCTGAACACTATATACTCCTTTATCCCCTCATTCATTTAACATAAATTTTAGAAAAGCACCTGTTCTCTTTTCTGCAATAATAACAACAAAAAGCCCAGTATTCATGAACTTCAAAACAGGAAAAGATCCCTTCAGAAGGAAGGACTTAAGGACAGTTACATGGAGCAATAAGTATGTGAGTTAGGCCTTGAAGAAAAGAAAGGATTTAGATGAAAAGAAGTATGAAAAAAGACATCTGTAAGAAATATGACAGTGCTATAGATTTAGATCTGAAAAGAAATGTAGAGATCATCTTAATCAAAGCTTTCATTTTAGAGATGAACTGAGGCACTCACCCCAGGTCATTAGCAGAACTGGGTTTCAGAGTCAGGTCCAATAATTCAAAGATCAATGCCTTTGTGCTCATGCTAATAGCATGAACAAATAAGAGAAAAAGTGTAATAATGAGAGCATTCCAATTAACCTGGAACATAATGAACAGGAAGCAATATAGTGGAAAAGAAATGGAAGCTAGGATATGAGTAAATCACTGAGAGCCTTAAAGGAAAAAAATTGAGGAGTTTAATGTTTAATTTGAAAGGCATATATCCCCATCTACTTCCCATATTGATAGAATTTATAAGAAATAAAAAGAGAAATAAAAATAATAATTCAGCTAAATCAATTATTATGTTGACAAAGTCTATCAATAATTACTACAAGTAAGAAAACTAGTAGGTTCCAAGAAAGGGTGCTCTCATGATCAAAGTTAATCTTTTATTTTTTTCTAAATGGTCTTCAATTTATTTTATTCTTCCCTTTTAAATTATATTTATTCTGCTGCCTTTTCATTTTATTTTGATACACAATTCTTTATGATTCATGCTGGTAGAATAAAAATAGAACAAAAGGGAAAAACCATGGGAGAGGGAAAAAAAATAAAAAGAATTGAACATAGTATGTGTTAATTTACACTCAATCTCCATATTTCTTTTCCTAGATGCAAATATTGTTTTCTATCCAAAGTTTATTGGTATTGACTTGGACAAAGTTAATGTTTAGAAAGTGATTCATGCAACAATACATTTCATATATTTAAGTAGGAAGAATAAGGAAGCAGAGGCATAATGAAAAGAGAATGAAGTTTGGAAACAAAGAACCTAAGTTTGAGTCACTTATTCTTTCTGAGCCTTAGTTTTTGTAACTGTTAAATAGTTTTGTAACTGCACTATATGGCTTCTTAGGACTCTTCAAACCATAGATCTATTATTTGATGATTTCTGAGAAATTTGTTATATCACTACAATTGTCTGCGAGACAGCAAAGAGTAGTTCTAGCTTTAGAAACCAGAATGCATATATAAATAGATAGATAGATAGATAGATAGATAGATAGATAGATAGATAGATAGATAGATATCAAGTTCTTTGACTTCTGTGTGATCCTGGGCAAATCAGTACCCTAGGCAACACTCTTAATATATGTGACAGAGAGTGGAAAGTGGAATAAGTGTGATTACCTAGGAATTCTCCATACCAAAAAAATCATAGGTCCAGTTCTTATTTCCATCATCATGGAAGTAGTTTAGATGGGTGTAAGGGAAAGCTTGAATTAACCTCAGAGAGAGAGAGAATAACGAGGAAGACAAAGCTATGAAAATTATTATGGAGGTAAATTTGAGTGACTATAAAGCAAATTGAATGTGTCAGTCAAGAAAAAGAAAGGAATAAAACAATTCCAGAATCTTGAAGTTGGAAGCAACTCCAACAATATCTATCAGATTTATTTATTAATATTGATGTTCTTGGATTATAAGAGAAATGATCTGACATCAACAGACAAAACAGATGTCAAAAAGGAGTGATGGTTTTGCAGAGATAAGTTTTTGTATTACTTAGACCCAGCTATTAACAGACCATCCTGATAGAGATATCAGCCTGCATTTGGAAATATTGTTTTGGAGATCAGAAAAGTTCTGAGATAGATATTGGATATCTTCAACATAACTGTAATAACTGAATCTGAATTTAAATCAAGCATTGAAGAGGAGAAACATAAAGAGGAGCTAGTGCAATGGAAATATTGCTAGATTTAAAAGCAAAGTCCCGGACTTCAATTCCTGGCTCTGACAATTTCTGTCCATAAGGCATTCAGTAACATCTCATCATTTTGGCTCCCAAGACATGAATATTTTAGAGAAGATGAAATACAAGGTTGCATTAAATTCTAAATTTGGGATAGGAATTCCAATATTTAGAGGATAGCATGACAAAGTGGAGAAAAATGAAGGAAAGAAATTAGACAAACCAAACATGTAAAGAGAGGAACAGCTGAATGTAATTTAAAAGACACAAGAGGATGTCAAGAAAGAAGGAAGTTCTTCATAATGTCATATATTAGAGAATGTTCAAGGAGGAAAATGTAGATAAAATCAATGGATTTTGTCAGGAAGTAACTGATGGTTATGGAGAGGATACTTTAAGTAGTTTGGAGGGCATCAGAAAAGGACTGAAAAGATGAAACTACTAAAAAGGGAAAGTTAGATTTGATGCAAATACATGTCTGAATGCTTAGCTCCAACTAAAATCTGAATGAACTGCATCAGTGCATTTTCCTTCAAGCAAAGGTTTGAAGACTTTCAACATATTAAAAAAGAAAATATATGAATTCATAGTGCAATGGAAATACTACTGAATTTGGAATAAAGGTTCCTAGGTTCCAAATCCTGATACTGATTCTTGCTAGATATAAAATAATTCAATAAGTTATTTCTTGCTGGATATTGGTAGATATTGAATCAGATGAAATGGAAAGTACATTTCAGTTCTAAATTTATTAGCCTATGAATTAGAGGCAACAGATTTAAGCTACTCTTTCAAGAAGTTTGGCATTAAATATAATGAGAATAGGGCAGTCATTACAACATTATGGCGGTATCATGGTGATGTATTTTTAGAATAAGGGGCAGCTAAACATTTTATAATTCAAGGGTAATGAGCTAATGAGAAGGCAGACGTGGATTATATAAGAAAGCAAGGTGAGGTGATTAATGGAGCAGAGGCCCAGAGCATGGGGGGAAAGATAAAATGAAGGACACAGGTAAAGAAATTAACCTTGGAAAAGGCAAGAAAGTATTCATACTTTGAGACAGGAAGATAAAGATAGAATTAAATAAAGTCACAGAAGTTGTAAAAGAGAGACAAAGTTGAGAGGGGATAAACTTATTTTGATTTTGTCAAGAAACTGCATAAAATAATCAGCATAATGAGGGGAATGGGAATTGTATTGGAGGTATGGATGAAAGAGGTTTGAATTTCTACAATAGAGATTGTGTAAAAAGTACAACAGTGAAAAAGAAAAGGTTTGCTGAGCAGGAATGAGGAGTCAACTGATGTCATGGAGGACATCCTTGTAGTGGAATAAGATCTCATATTTTCGTGATTTTTTCTTATTAGACTTTCCCAACCCAGGAAAAATAAATGAAAAGTTGGATGATCAGTTTACACAGTATGAGGATTAGCACAATATACAAAATATAGTCTTTGGCTCAAAGAATTCACAAGTAGTAGAAATATCTTAATCATTGTGAGAGATGAAGATTTTTAACTTGAGTGGAGAGAAAATGAAGGAAGAGGTTGATTACCCAGAAGAATAGAGAAAGTATTAAAAAAAAAAAAAAAGGTAAGAATAATACAATGCAATTTCATGGGAGGATGAAAATTTTGGTCTTTCTCACTTAGACATTTTTCTTGCTTAACTTTATTTAATATCAATAGGATAATTTGGAGATTAAAAATCACTTTAGTGTTTCAGCTTCCAAATAATAGCCATGGAATTGTTAGGAGAGCCACAGAATAGATTTGGGGATATTGGATGACAGTGAGAGAAATAACTAAAGTTAAAAGCAATTTATTTTTCCCAGCTAGCATAATTATCTTGGACTACCAGCTTCAGAAATTACACCACACAGGCTGTTAAAAAGAATAAGCTTATCTTAGCCTCGAAAACTATAATGGTTTTGGTAACTGTAGTCTAGCTTGGTTAAGTAGCTTAGTTTTTTTTTTTTTAATTTTTTTTTTAACCATAACATGTATATTATTCACTGTTAAGAGATTCTTTATCCATTGTACCCTAGCAGATGGTAGTAGAGTATAGAAGTGGCTTTTTGAAGAAGCTAGATGGGTGTAGCATAGCAAATAATTAGCATTGAGTATGAGTTTCATCATTTATGAAACAAACATAAATGTCTAGCAGAAACAAAATAATAGATATTAGATGCTTAATTCCCAGCACAAAGACTAGCAAAGAATAGTGTGTTGACATCAACAGAGAATATTGGTAATTCTTTCATTAGAAATATGAATTGCCCCAACCACACATTTATCTTGGATGTTTTTATTCCTTGCCTATTTACCTTCCATTCATGTCCTTCCTTCCTTTCTTCCTTCCTTTCTTCCTTCCTCCTTCCTTCCTTCCTTCCTTCCTTCCTTCCTTCCTTCCTTCCTTCCTTTCTTCCTTCCCTTCTTCCTTCCTTCCTTCCTTCCTTCCTTCCTTCCTTCCTTCCTTCCTTCCTTCCTTCCTTCCTTCCTTCCTTCCTTCCTTTCTTCATTCCTTCCTTCCTTTCTTCCCTCCTTCCTTCCTTCCTTTCCTCCTTACCTCCTTCCTTCCTTCCTTTCTTTCTTCCTTGTGCTACTTCCAGCACCACCCACCTATGGGAGAGTGATATGGGAAAGCAAATCTGATGTATATATATATATATGTATCAGTAGGGGCTCATGATTTGTGGCTAGTCAGTCAATAAACATTTATCAAACATCTATTATTTGCCAGACACCTTACTAATCACAGGAATATAAAAAGAGCCAAAAAGTCTCTTCCCTCAAGTGTAGAGTTGGGACTAGCTCCCTGGAGGCCTCAGAATCAGCCAGAGTCAGGATAAGCAAAAGTCCTTGGTCTTTAGGGAGAGAAGTGAAGGAGATGGACAAAACTGCCAGGAGTTTTGCCAAGGATCCTTCCTTGATTCTAGAGTCCAAAATCTCCACACTTTTCTGCTCCTCCTCCTGAGGCCAAGTGAAGTTCTCTGCCTCTCTCACTCCACCCCCTACTCCTTACCTACAATTCTCTTAACACCAAGCATTGAGCCAGTATCAACTGTGAGAAGAAAAATTCTAAGCATATGCTAATATAGTTATTGTCCAAAAAGTAATTAGCCTTAAGTGCTGTTTTCAGATTCTAGTACACCTTTTCAGAGTTTCAGCCCTTTACACTCAAGGACCTCACATTCTATTGGGGAAGACAGTAAATAAACACACAAGCTATAAATAAGATAAATAAGAAATAATTATCAGGGGAAAAGAAATAGAATTTAGAGTGGTTGAGAAAGACTTCTTGGAAAAGGTGAGATTTAGTTGGGATTTAAAGGAAGTTAGGGAAATAAGCTGGTAGAGGGGAGGAGGGAAAATATTATTGGCATGGAGGAAATCCAGAGAAAATGCTTTGAGTAAAGATATGTATTATCTTGCCCATGTAATAACAAAAGGAAAAGCATTCCAGGAAATGCTGTTTAAAAGGCACACAGTCCCTCAATGTTGTTGTATTGTTGATGCTCCTATTGTCTGTGTGATGCTCTAGATATTACTCCCAAAAAAATTTACTAAAAAAAAAAAAAAGAAAGAAAGAAAGAAAAAAAGAAAGGAAGAAAGGAGGGAAGGAAGGAAGGAAGAAAGAAAGAAAGAGAAAGAAAGAAAGAAAGAAAGAAAGAAAGAAAGAAAGAAAGAAAGAAAGAAAGAAAGAAAGAAAGAAAGAAAGAAAGAAAGAAAGAAAGAAAGAAAGAAAGGAAGGAAGGAAGGAAGGAAGGAAGGAAGGAAGGAAGGAAGGAAGGAAGGAAGGAAGGAAGGAAGGAAGGAAGGAAGAAAGAAAAGAAGAAAAAGAAAGGAAGGAAGAAAGAAAGAAAGAAAGAAAGAAAGAAAGAAAGAAAGAAAGAAAGAAAGAAAGAAAGAAAGAAAGAAAGAAAGAAAGAAAGAAAGAAAGAAAGAAAGAAAGAAGGAAGGAAGGAAGGAAGGAAGGAAGGAAGGAAGGAAGGAAGGAAGGAAGGAAGGAAAGAAAGAAAGAAAGAAAGAAAGAAAGAAAGAAAGAAAGAAAGAAAGACAAGAAAGAAAGAAAGGAAGGAAGGAAGGAAGGAAGGAAGGAAGGAAGGAAGGAAGGAAGGAAGGAAGGAAGGAAGGAAGGAAGGAAGGAAGGAAGGAAGGAAGAAAAGAAGAAAGAAAGAAAGGAAGGAAGAAGAAAGAAAGAAGAAAGAAAGAAAGAAAAAAGAAAGAAAAAAAAAGAAAGAAAAAAAACAAAGGAGAAAGAAAGGAAGGAAGGAAGGAAGAAAGAAAGAAAAGAAGAAAGAAAGGAAGGAAGAAGAAAAAGAAAGAAAGAGAAAGAAAAAGAAAGAAAGAGAAAGAAAGAAAAAACAAAGAAGGAGAAAGAAAGAAAAAAAATGAAAGAAAGAAAGTGTGTTGGCTAAGGAAAATGTGAGTCTGGAAAAGTCAAAAGGATAGTGATTTGTTCCCCTGGCTAATACTTAAATTCCAAATTTCATACAAAATGTAATACAAATGATATATAGAGGAAATAAAAATGCAATATTAGAAATTATTGTAGGTTAATAAAATAACTTTAAGAATACATATAATAATATACTTTAGAGGCAGGTAGGTGGCTCAGTGGATAGAGCATCAGTCCTGAATTCAGGAGGACCTGAGTTCAAATTTGATCCTAGACACTTAACACTTCCTAGCTGTGTGACCCTGGCCAAGTTACTTAACCCCAATTGCCTCAAGGGAAAAAAAGAATAAATATCATACTATACTTTAAAACAAAAATAATTATATTGTGATTTAATGTTATAATGTATAACTATAAAATGATATTAATAATAATAAAATAAGTAGGCTTTGCTTCTGTTACATACTAAATATGATGCTCCAGAGTTTACTAAGCACTTCTACTAATGGGCTGGGTTGTGCAACTCTTTGTAAATCTTTGTAAATGCTCTCATTTAGGGAACTGAGATTTCAGAGAGATCACATGATAATCAAGATCACATAGCAAGTGAGTATGAAAGCAGTTAAAACTCAAACTCAGTTCTTCCAATTCTTAGTCTCACATACTTCTTAGAAAATTATATCTCAGAGTGACTAGCAGTAGACTGATACTGCCTTCAGCTTCCCCAGTTTACTTGATATAAAAGTTCTATAGACTATATTATCTTTGAGAATTAAATTAAACTGATTTTATTGTATTTATGCATTTGACTTTATAAGTTATTTTCTTTGCCAAACTGCTTTAGGACAAAACAGTTTCAAAAGTGAAGTATTCATTAAAATTAATAATTAAGACAATTTTTCCTAATTTAAATCATCTTCATGCACAATTGTAAAAACTAGCCTAACATATCCCATTACTAAGGAGGGCTGTTTGAAAAGAGAAACATAATGGGAAAAGAAAAAGCATTAAGACAAAAATGTGGAGTTAGACTCATTCCCCACCTCTGCCACTACTTGCTTTCCTATGATTAAGTTGGGTGAACATGACTGAACCTCACCTTCTTGAGGACAAGAACTGTTTTGCTTATGTTTGTATCCTCTGTACTAGGATAGGGTCCAGAAAACAATAAATGCTTAATAATGGCTTTGTAAATCCAGAGTGGTGGAGCTGGGGTAAAGAAGACCTCAGTTTAATCCAGTTTCAGAGAATACATAAGAGGTCATTCAAACTCTGACTCAGTTTATTTATTTGAAAAATGCGTATGATAATTCACTATCTTCCAGGGTAGTTATGACATTAAAATGAAATATGTATAAAATGATTTTCAAATCTTAATATATTATATAAATGCTAGGTATTGCCTATCTATATATCTGTGATCTATTGTTTAATGAATGTTTTAGGTATCTCATTTACGAGATGGGAGAAAATTTCCTATCTATTCCCAGGGTGGTTAATAAGGGTCAAATGAAGAGAGGTTAATCTTGGCCACAGAAGGAAGAATTTGGGATTAAGAGAAACTTTAGGAGCAGATTTAGGTTGAATCATTCTAAAATGACCTATCCAAAAGTTAAATTGACTGTTTAATTGGAAGTGAGTTGCTCATAATTGAAGATATTAGCCTAAAGACTGGGGGGACCATTTTTATGGATTATAAAGAAAGGATTTCTTTTTAAGTGGTATTGATCTAGA
This sequence comes from Sminthopsis crassicaudata, assembly GCF_048593235.1. Lineage (NCBI taxonomy): Eukaryota > Metazoa > Chordata > Mammalia > Dasyuromorphia > Dasyuridae > Sminthopsis > Sminthopsis crassicaudata. The sequence goes on from NC_133619.1 coordinate 551,796,928, forward strand.
TAGCCTTAAAGATTTCTCCAAATACAAATTCTATTAAATGGCAGTGTTTCTGGATGTCTTTTTCAACTCTATAGTTCTATTTTTTTTTGATTGTTTGCTATTTTTTAATAATTTTTTTATTTTCAAAATACATGCAAAGATATTTTTTCATCCTTGAAAAACCCAGTGTTCCAAATGTTTCTTCCTCCATTCTTCCCAACCCCTCCCTTAGATAGCAAGTGGAGGTTAAACATGAGTACTATTTATTTTACTCTCCAGTCTCAGACTTTCTGCTGATTAAAAATATGTTCTATTCTTAACAAGGGCAGAACAAATTATTGTATATGGTTGTGTTGCAATACTATTGTGCTATAAGAAATGATAAAGAGAATGCTCTCAGAAAAACCTAGAAAGACTTTCAAAATGAGCAGACTAAGAGAACAATGCACACAGTAAGAACAATTTGTCAGTTGTGAATGACTTAGCTATTCCCAGCAATAACAATGATTCAAGACAATTATGAAGGGCCTACGATGAAATTACTATCAATTTTTAGAGAAAGAACTGGTAGAATCTGCTGATCAAAGTGTATTTTTCTTTATTTTTCTTGGGGAAATTTTTGATATTTTTTATTAATTTTAATAATAGCTTTTTATTTTCAAAATACATGCAAAGACAGTTTCAACATTTATCCTTGCAAAACCTTGTGTTCCAAATTTTTCTCCCTCCCTTCCACTCACCTCTCATCCTAGACAGCAAGTGATCCTATATATGTTGAGCTTGTGCAATTCTTCTATACATATTTCCACATTTATCACGCTGCACAAGAAAAATCAGATCAAAAAAGAAAAAAAAAGTGAAAGGAAAAAAGCAAGCAAATAACAATGAAAAAGGTGAAAACACTATGTTGTGTTCCATATTCAGTTCCCACAATCCCTTTGCTGGATGCAGATGGCTCTCTCCATTGCAAGTCTTGGAACTGACCTAAATCACTTTAGTGCTAAATAAAAGCCAAGTTGATCACAGTTGATCATCACATAATCTTCTTGTAGCTGTATACAATGTTCATTTCACTTGACTTAGCATCAATTCATGTAAGTCTCTCCAGGTCTTTCTAAAATCATCCTGCTGATCAGGTCCATGTTTTCTTTTGCAACATGTCTAACAAGGAAATATGTGTTATTTGACTGAATAGATAGATAGATAGATAGATAGATAGATAGATAGATAGATAGATAGATAGATATAGATAGATCTCTCTCTCTCTCTCTATATATATATATATAAAATCTACATTAAATTGCTTCCTTTCTCAATGAGGGGAAGGGAAGAGAGGAAGAGAATTTCAAGCTTATTTTTTAAATGCTAAAAAAATTACATCATTTGTAAACCTTGTGGTTGTTGTGCCACAGTTTCCTTGTATTGTCCTGCCTCAGTTTCCCTAAGTTGTCCTGCCTCAGTTTCCCTAAATTGTTCTGCCTCAGTTCCTTCAATTGTTCTGCCTCAATCCCCCTGGTTGCAAACCCCTTCTTGATCATTAGGACTGAGATAATTAGGGATGGGAACCCTAACTTTCTGTCTCTAGTGACTACCCCCTTCACTCCCAAAGTATCAGAATTTATAGTCCTACTTTCAACCTGCCAGAACCAAACTGATGGTCCCTTCTTGAAAATTCCTTCTCTCACCAGTGTTCGGACCCCACTCCTTGCCTTTGCCTCCCCTGATCCCTTAGAGCCGTATAAAAATCATTGGAATCCTGAATTTGAGGCTGAATTCTTTGAGGAAAAAGTCCAATTCAGGCCTGGGGGAATAATTGATTCTGATCTGACCCCCAGAAAATCTCTCCCTCTCAGAAAGCCAAATAAAATATTAAAAGCCCTCTAATCTTTATTTTGCCTCAGTTCTCCAGCATTCCATGGTCATTTTTGTGTCTTATCACTCTATGATCTTCTTTGGTGATTTCTCTATAATACTCTTTCCTTTGGTTGTTTTATTTGTTTCTTAGTATAACAACTTTTATACAAATGGTTCTGAGTATGATCAAATCACCTTACACTTTGGTCCAAAAAGGCAGAATCAGGAACTTGTAGAAGTTATAAAGGTAAATTTAGGCTTGGTATCAGGTTTAAAAAAGTATCATGGGCTGACATGTGGGGAGGAGATGCCTCCTCATTAGAAACATTCAACAATATTTAAGGATGCCCTTTTGAATATGGACGGGAAAGAAAACATTTATTAAGTGTCTACTTAATACACTTAAAACACAGAAATAAGTGTTTTTATAAATACTACTTCATCTGATTCTCTCAACAACTCTGGGAGGGATATTATTATTTTTTTATTTAATCTCCATTTTACAATTAAGAAAACTGATGCAAATAGATGCTAAGTGATTTACAAATCACGTTTGTAAATAATAAGTGCCTAAGTTGGATTTGATCCTAAAACCAGTGCTCTATCCACTGTGTCACCTAGGTGCCTCACGGATATTGATTGGACTAAATGACCCTGAGGTTCCTTCTAACTCAAATTCTGTAACAAATATATACAGATACATTATACAAACATTATATAATGACATAAATATGACCAATACATATGTATAAATATATGTGCATATATTATGTGTTTCTGTGTGTATATGCACACATGTATGCATTATGTATATCATCACGGCATATTGCATTGAGAGCTAGTCTCAGAACCTGAACCCCTCAGGTTAAAATAATTTCTCTGACATATTCACTATATAACACTGGACAAATCACTTAGCCTGTAAGTGATTCTCTTAGAATCTTGGAAAATCTGTAAAACTGTATTTTGTAGAAGATGCTACGCTTTCTTTGTGGAAAGAAGTTACTTATTTGGGGATTTCCAATAAAATGATATTACAAGTTAATTTCCTAATATATTATCTAGTTATCTAATTAGATATCAGGTTTTTTTGTCTTCCCTCCTTCCCCCCCCCAGCCATTAGACTTATGTCCTGATTTACTTGATTAACATCTCTAACTATATGTCCTAGTCACACCTCAAATCGCCTTATCTAAAATTAGGCTCCTCATCTTCTTCCTTCTCTAAGCCTATTTACAACATTTCTCTTTTTTCTTTACAGCATCCTGCTACATACACAGGCTTCAAATTTGAATCATTTTTGACATTCCCAGACCTACCATTTTATCAATCACTTTCACATTCCTATGGCTCCAACCTTCATCATAGACTTAATATCTATACCTTTTCTCCATTCACAAAGCTACTACCTTAAGATATTCATTACTACTTGTTTAGACTAGAGAGCAATAATTAAAATAATTCTATTTTATAATTCTATTTCATTTTTATATGTCCAATACCTATCATAAAGTGTCACTTCCATCATCCTGACAGGCCACTCTGTTATTGCTACCCCTATACCTCCCAACCAAATTGCCAGCTCCTGTCCTAAAGTTAATGATGAGGGCAAAGAAAGCCTTACATTTACCTAACCCCACAGGACTTTATTTCACTGATCTTCTGAAGTCAAGTTTCTGTACCCATCCTACATACATATATTCATACACACACATACGCATGCACATATTTCCCATCTTTTTTCTGTAAATAGTTTTCAAATCAGTATATTTATATCTATCTATATAAATATATACATATATATATATTGCATTTTTAATGTTCAGCACTAAAATCAACTAATTCCTAGCATAAAATATGAGTTGAATAAATGTTTTTAATTATTTCATCTATATTTCATTGAACATTGTAGTTTATTACAAAATGTTTTCATTTGGAATTGAATTGAACTAAACTGAATTGAATACAAACCAGTCCAGACAAGCTGAACTGAAATGAATTGAATTGAATTGGATTGGATTACTAATGTGGCATTCAACTCTTACATTCAAAGGTTTGCCATCTGGATACAGTAAGTTAGGGAAATGGGGAAAAGTCATCCCAGATAATGAGTCTCAAAGCTTTCAGTGTGAAATTTAAATAGATGACTGCTTTTCCAAATAACCTCTCTCCCTCTAGGGTTTATGAGAAGGCTAAGGCAGTCAGTTGTGCGTAGAAATCATTGAGATAATAGCCAGACTTTCATTGACTCCACTCAGGCTGTGCTAATTAACCAGGGGAAGATTCAGCTAGTGAACCCTACAAGTGACCAGGAGCTATAGGCAGTCACTGAAACCCTTAGCCTAGCAGAAGGAAGGGAACTCTCATGGGTTTCTTTGCAGTTATTTAACTTTTTCAATAAACTTAATTGAACTGATATGGCTGATCAATTCAAAGCTATCATGTCGGGATTCCATTGAAAAAGGGAAAGCACACCCCTTTTATCATAGTGTATACCATATATGTGTGTATGTGTGTATTATATATATATATATATATATATATATATATATATATATATATATATATATATATATATATATATATATATATATATATAATACACACATACATTCTGTACCCATCTTACATACATATATACATACACACACACATACACACATTTCCCACCTCTTTTTTCTGTAAATAGTTTTCAAATCAGTATATATATGTATGTATATATACATATATATGGATATAGATATATATCTATAGATACAGATATAATTTCTAGAAAAATTGTGTCAATTGATTGCCCTGAGCTCCATTCATCTTCATCTTGATTTCCTCCTTGGGAGGAAATATATATATTTGTGTATATCTATATCCTTTAGAGAGGGGTAGAGAGAATAATGTTTAGATATAAATGAGGGACAAAAGAAGTTTACAATTTAGGGTTTGTAATTTTTATAAACACTGTCTTTCTAAGGAAGAGGAATATAATAAGGATAGAGAAAATGAAATGAACCAAAATTCTACCAGGAATTCTGTTTCTGATTTCATTGCTATAGTGGACTCCATGTGTGGAAAGTCTCCTTACCATGGCAGATTAGTATCTGTTCTACATATATAGTCTTTAGAGTGTTACACTGATATATAATTCAACTAATTCAGGATCATGTAAGCTACTCTGTACCAGATGACTTCAAGCCAGATCATCCTGATTTCAAGATTAGTTCTGTATCTCTGCACCACACATTCTCTCCAGGAATGAAATTCTGAAAACAAAAAGAGAAACAATTCAAAAGTGGAAGAAAAAAGAACTGTATAAAAGAATTAACATGGATGCAAAGACAATCCTTCTACTGACACAAGCTTGAGAAAAGACATGATGGAAGGACAACCAGTAGAGAATGAGTACAAATGCATGTCATGATCTAAAAAATAATAACAGTAGACTGGTGAGAGATGCAAAGATCAGCAGAAACAGTTGTTTTGTTGTTGTTGTTTTTTGTTTGTTTCCTTGTTTGGTTTATTTAATGTTTAATAATAAAATAATTTAATTAAGTAATAATTAATAATTAATGTTTAATAGTTTTTAATAAAACAAAATAATTTGCTTTACAATAGAAATCTAAATAGGGGCAAGAGATTTCTTGAAATGGAAGGGATAGTAATGTCAGACTATAGAAAAAACGCACAACTAAACAATTCTTAATTTGCTTTTATTTTTGCAGAAAACATGTCCCAAGGAAGGAAAATCTCTTTACTGATGGAGATCAACAACTATTTGACAGTTTTTGTGGTTGTTGCCATTGCTCCATTGTTTTGCTTGAGTCTTATTTTTCATCACTCCATTTGGTATTTTCTTGGCATTTCCTTCTCCAATTCCTTTGCCAGATAAGGAAAGTGAAACAAACAAGATTAATGGACTTGCCCAGGATCTAGACAACTAATAAGTGTCTGAGATCAAATTTGAACTCAAGTCTCACTGATTCCAGGCTCAGGACTCTCCACTGTTCCAGTTAGCTTCCCTACAACTTTTGGTCTGAGAGAACTAGAGCCCTGAAATTAATCATATAATCAGTATGTGTCCAAGGTAGATCTTGAATTTATGTTGACTTGATTATAAGTCTGACTTTCCAGACACTAATCCATGAAATGAACATAAAGATTTAAGTGAAAATAACCAAAAAAATGTCAAACCATATGTAATTGTAATGACCCATCTTGGCAGTAAGTGAAGAAATACATCTTTCTTCAGAAAAGAGGAAGAATATGGATATAGGTTATTATATTGCTATGGAATATATTTACTGCATTGTTTTATTTTACTCAAATGTTTGATATGACAGATTATGATTTGATTATGAACTTAAGGAAACTAGAAAAAAAGGTAGTGAGAAGAGTGATGATTTATTTTTCACACAACTGATTCCTAAACTACAGATCTGACTATGGCTTTACCATTCTCAATAAAATTCAATTATTCTATATAGTATCTAGAATTCAATATTTTTTTTCTTTTGGAAATTTGAAAATTTGAAGCCCTGTCCAATCTGTTTAGAAATAAGGACTAAAATATAAGAGAACACTCATATGCTCTTCATATTTAGAAGGATAAATATTATAACATATTAGAAATACAATATGCAATCATATATATATATGCTTATTAATTAGATTAATTAATTAATTAGATAATTAATAGATATTATATACAGATAGCACAGATCTATCACCAATAATATACATGTCACTAGAGCCCACATAAAAGAATAAAAATGAAAATGGAAAATCTGTTTCTAGATAATGCCTCTGATATTTACTACTTTGGGGACTATATCAAATCATTTTACCTGCTTGCATTTTGAAGATTTCCACAAGGAAGTTTAATTAAACACTTTCTGAGGTTCCTTCAAGTATTAGTTATATGAAGTTCATATAACTTAACATTATATTTTTTCATAACAAACCCATGAAGTAAACATTTAAAGTATTCTTATTCTTATTTTATTGAAAAAGAAAATGAAGCTCTGAGAGGTTAAGGAACTTGCCTGGTCTACATGCATACATAGGAGAAATAGGACTAAAAGTTAAATATACTGATTTCATACACTGTTATATTCTGCTGAATAGTTGTGCCGTTCCACAACCAGGAACCCACATCCTATTGCAGTTTCTATCAGAGATTCCTTTGACCCTTAGGAAATGGTACCTCATGAACTCAGAAGCCTCATTCAGTTTTATGATGCTTTGATTCTGTGATTCGGGGATAAATAATTATGCCACCACTCTTATCTAGGATTACTGTTAACTTGTCAAATTAGCAAACCAGAAACCTAGCATAGGTCTGAACAATGGAGAAATAAGGTAAGTATATGTGGAGGAAGACTCCAAATCATGGAAAACAGATAGGAATTAAGCTTCAAACTCACTAGGACAGAGGAATGAAAGATTCAGAGAAAAAGATCAAGGTATTTGGGATTATGAAGGCAAAAATCAGCACAGAGAAAATCCTGCTGATGCACGGGTGCTCACAGCATGGGGTATAGGTATGAAAGATTTTTAAAGCTATAAGAACCTTAGGGTCAATGTAGCCCAGTTTTTCATTGTTTTTCAATGAAATGGGAATTGGAAAAACACAGGATTTAAAGGTAGAGGAGCTTTAAATCTAAACTTTGTGTGAGTGATTTTAATTCTCTGGGTCTCAGTTTCCTTAGCTATAAATGATAAATTTGAAATAAACTCTACAATCTTCTTCATTCATTTATAACTCTAGATTTCTATGAAACGAAGCCTAGAAAAATAAATTGATTTGTTCTGAGGTCACTATGAAGTAAATTCTATAGGTGACATTTGAACCCAGGTCTCCTGATTCCAAATTTAGTGATCTCTCCATCACAGCAAGGTGGTTATTTCTTCTAAAATAGAGAGGGAAGCCTAGGAGTAGGAAAACTGTTTCAGTGTGATGCACAGATTTAGAGCTATTTCCACTCCAAATGTTCATACAATTTGTGCCCAACTTGTGGAAGAGCCTTCCAAGCTTGTATTGATCTAATCAGTCACAGACACACATTGCATGAAGTTCAGAAGAGGTTAAAAGAGCATGATTTAAAGGAGAGATTGTGAAATACTGGACGTTGGAGGGGTGCGATCTGTGGAAGCAATGTAGATTGTCCTTTCCCTATGTCATCATTAAAGTGAGTAGAAAGTGTTTACAAGAATTGGTAAATTTGAAATACATGCTATTCTACTCCCCAAAATGGTACTTATGTTGGGTTTAACATTGCCTCCCTGAAAAGTACCATGAGAATTTCCTTTAAGTTTAGAATTAGGTGATCTTGGTCACTATGCTAATTGAAATAGAAAAAGTGATTCTCACCATTTTTGTGCATTTACTTTCAAATATTGGAATAAAGGGAAAACAGATGCCTCCTTTGAGGTCACCAATCCCTTCACTGATTATTTTTTCATTTTAAATTTCATTTATTCAATACTTCCCATGTCCAAAAATGTATATATCATTCTGCATATTAAGTCAATCCTACATCAGAAGGTGAAGAATATCTATCATTTTCAGATTACCAGATACATGGCTGGTGTATGTATTGATCAGAAAACTTAAGTGTGTTGAATTAAGTTGGTTAATCTAATAAAATCTCCAAATAAAGATATGCATATCAAGCCCTATTAATCAACAATGACTAGAACTCTATCCAGATATTAAATGTTCAAAGAATTATAGATTTATAGTTGAAAAGTACTTCAGATACGTTTGTCTCATTTTACAGATGTGAAAATTAAAGCTTAGAAAGATAAAATTAATTGCCTTAAGTTGCATAGGTAGCAAATGATGACAAGGAAAAAGAGAAACAAAACTAGGCCTGTAAATGGTATTTACATAGACCACAGTCCTCCACTTTTCAGGTATTTTGCCATCTCTCCCCTACAAGCATTAAATCTTTGCAAATGAAAACATTGAACATTCCTGACATCCCCCAATCTATTCTCGGTATCCCCTATGAATGCGAGAATATGAATGACATTTTACATATCAAGTTGATGTTAGCACTACAATATTATGGCCATGAAATCTTGATGTTATTGACAGATTTTATTACTGATGCACTAATTACTAGAAGACTCTGCGTGCTTATGTACAAAAAGAAAACTGTAGCTCATAGATCACATATTCCAATACTCCTATTTACAAAGGATGAAACAGAAGCCCAGAGAGTGATATAATTTGCCCAGTTAGTTATTGATAGAGTTCATTATAAAATAGCAACGGTCTCCATATTGAGACCTGTAGCTTTCTGGGAGCTCTATCTGTAACACATATTGTCAGGGGGAGTATTTCAACTTTTTTTTCTCTGTGTTTGTGGAGTGAAAGGGATCTGAGCCACAATAGAGATGATAGCTAGGCTATCCTTAGAAAACTTTCACTTTTTCTTTCAGTGAGTTCCTACAGTTGGAAAGGCTGCCTCTGGTAGGGCTGAGTTAATTAGAAATAAGTCTGACAGGGAACTTATAGGCAGGTGATTCAGAGCAACTCTGTGGGAAAACATATTCTTAAACAGAATGAATTTCAGAAATCTAGCCAACAGTTCTGACAGTACACATGGCATCTCAAATGTATTCAGGCCAACTAGAGGGGTTTGACTTTTTTTTCTTTCCCTTTTCTAATTTCAGCTTCTTACACCAAGCCTCTCTCTTGTAAAGATATCTTACAATATTTGGCTTAAAAACTTTCTAGAGGCCTAGAAAAAGTATGTTATACATCTTAGATAACAAAAATATTAAAAATAACAAGACTAATCTGACCAATGCTCGCTCTTGCCCAGAATAGTGATATGGTGGCATGAATACTAGGCATAGAGAGACACTTATAGCAAGGGTGCACTTAAGATATTAAAACACTATAATTTTGTTTAAAATTCTGCATGTTTGATACATGTATGGCTTTGTACATGAATTAAAGCTTATAACACTTTGGATTACTACTCTCTATGGAGTTGGGGACAAGGAAGAAGGGCATCTGCGTTTCTGTCATGTTGTTAGTCAATAAGATTTTATTAAATGCCTACTAGTGCCAGGCACTCTACTATGTGCTCAGGGTACAAGGAAAGGCAAAATATAGTCCCTGCTCTGAAGGAACTCTCAATCTTGTAGAAGAAACAATATGTAAATGGCAACTGTGAGCTTCTCCATTATTATCGGCACTTGCTCAGACAGCAGATTCAGTAGAATCATGTTTTTCAAAGTTTGGCATGAAAATGAGTACACAGTACTCTGCCAATATATTGGCTAAATTAGGACAAAAGAGAAGAAAAGAGGAAAGAGAAGGGGATAATAAGAGAAAAAAAGAAATGTTAATACTAGGCCAAAGCTCTTTGGTAAGGGACTCTTTTCTTATTGGGCAAGATCTATGTTTTCCACTTGTATCAGGGGCTAAGTTGGCAAGATTTAGGGAAAATTAGCCTCTTTAGTTTTTCTTCAAATCTTCTTGGAGTTACTTCAGATACTTTTGGTTTCTAGCCTCAAAAGGAAAGAAATTGAATGACTTGCTAATTGAATGATAGGCAGGACTTGAACCCTGGCTCCAAGGCCAACTTTCTATCAAGTATATATGTATCTTTTTGCTCAAAATAGTGATGATAATTGAGCTTATCAAAAAAGTAAGCTAAGTAAGCAATATCATACATCATCAGCAATAAATATTTATTGAGTTGTTAGACAGTTTGGTCAGACTAGTCCCCTTCCTGCTGAGGAAGAAGTAGGGACCTGAGCTAGACACAGCAAAAAGACTGATGAATCAATGAACCCAACCACTAAATATCAAAGTAACTCTTTCAATCCCTGTGTGCATACTTATATAGTTTATCCAAAGCGATTAATGAAAAAGCCCTCTATTAATTGCTATTCTAGTGCAGAAATGGTGAGAGAGTGAAAGAGACAATAAAGTGTTGATATCTCAGATAAAGTATTAGGATTTACAAAGTGCCTAATTTTTGTGAAGTAAAATAAATTGGCTAGTCCTTAGCTAAAAGTTCACCCATAATATAGTGACCTTTAAAAAGCATCACATATTTTATAAGGAATGAATAAAGTCAGGAAACTCAAAATCTCCAAGGAGTATAAGTTCTGATTGTAGAGAAGAAAATCAGTTATCAAAAATAACTTAGCTCTTGAGGGGGAAAATATTTCACTTCCTGGTGGAGAAAAAAATAATTTCTCTTTTCTTCCTTCCATTATGATTCTATCTTATAGTGAAAATAGCAGGAGAAGACATAACAGCAAGATGGGGAAAGAATCAAAGAAACTAGCAAAATGATATGCCAGTATAGATACTGAACTCAAGAAGAGAGGCATAAGGGCAAAAGAAAGATGAAAAAGAACATAATAACTTACAACATTCGAAGTTAGAATTGCCTCAAATACATATGTTACATAAGTATACTTTAGCATCTCTACCAGCATATTTGCTTTGAAGTCTACTCTTCTCTTTGATATGATGTGTATCTGTGGGAAAGGGAATCCCAGTTTTACTGGAGATGCATTATAGATTTTATTCTCACAATGAACCTCAGTAAACACCTTTGCTTTGAGCTGATTGTGTTCTCTGAGATTATTAAAAGAAGTGGATCAGAAGGGGCTCATAAGCTATAGTTTTAGGTGTGGGGTCCTAAGATAGATTGATTACTATCTAAAAATTGGACTTGTTATTCCCGGGTCATTTAACCTACAAGTATAGATTGGAGAATAATGCTGAAGGGAGAAATATACTCCATTAATGCATTTGACAAAATCTAGGACTTTCTTGACTAGCAAGTTCAAAACAGTGTAAAGTCTAATATTCAGAAACCACTCATGGTCAATTCCCAATCCCAAATGTCCCTCACTTTTATGTGACCTAGAAAAAGTAGACAAGGCTATTCTATTTTATAAGATTCAACAGAAGGGGAGTCTTTTAGATTAAAGATGTTAAAACATACAGACAAACAGCAAGCTCTCCAAAATATAATTAAAATATAATTCATAAATTTTTAACAAAGCAAATAAAATACAACAAAACATAGATAAAATTACATTTTAAAGCCAGCATTACATAGCCCATAGAGATCCTTAGTAGGGATTAATATACTTTATTTCTATCTGAGTTTAATATACTAACCAAGAAGGAAATGTATTGGCTAATTATCTGTTAGGGTATAGAATAATTTCCTTTAAATGCCCTAAAAGGAGAAAAGAATAGAGAAGAAGAACTAAATATTTGGAGGTACCAAAGATGAAGACAGAGTTCTGGATGGGATCAGATAGGAAGATGGAACAACTACACTTACTTTTATCTGGCTAAAGCAAGAGAAATAAAAAAATAAAAAGAGAGACAGACACAGAGATATAGAGGGAAAACAGAGATGGAGATATATTGCATTAGATTATATATATATATATACGTATATATATATATATGCATATTTGTATATTTAATATACTGTTGGATGGGAAATATCTAGTCTATGGGTCATATAAGCCCAGTGAAATCGGGCAATCATAGGTCTTGATTAGCTGAAAGCTAGATACAATAAGCTGCCACTGTGTGAGTTATATAAATTGATAATTTTTGTTTGAATGCCAAAAAGACTATTTTATATAGAACTCACACAAGGCAAGGATTCGCAGGGTGGTCAGAAAAAGTGATAGAAAGACAATCTCTAAGTCTCTCTTTAGAACTTTAGAATTGTTTACATGACATGAAGGATGCTGGCACAGGACCACCCAGCATGGCGTGCCCTCATCAAAGAAAGTTCTGTGCTCTAAGAGCAAAGCAGAACTGAATTAAATCAGAATAAATGTGAGATCCATAAAGCTAGATAATGATTCCAATGGATCTCACATTTCTCACTATTTCTTCATAGGAATTTGTGTCTGACCTGTGCAGAGCATTCTGAGCTTGTCTTGGTCTGATTAGCCACAATAAGATGTACTGTAACTCAACTCTAACAGAGTAATGTTATTTTGGTCCTCCTCCAGAATAATGGACAACCACCAATACAGACAACCATAAAATATAGCATAGAAATTAGCCAATAAAAAAGTAGCACCAACAAGATGCAATAAATCCTTCCCCCAGTGTGACACTTCCTTTTCTTTGCTGTCCTTGGGTAAAATCTATGCTAGTAATATCATTAAAAAATATCAATACCCCCTTTTTTGTATACATTCTAGGTAACTACACAGGCAGTTCCACTAAGGCTTTAGGACCTTCCCATGTTAGCAAATGTCTCCTGTAACCTCAGAATTTACATAACTTGTGATGTAATAAGTACCTTTTATTTTATAAAAATCCTTGAATTGCTTTAATAGCCTGCTAACTATTTTAAAGAGTTTGACCCACCCACTGAGTGTATTAAATTATTTTTGATTGGGTTGGAGACGGTATCCTGATACCTGAAAAATAAGAAATACGATATATACATAAACACAATAGAAATTATCAGTAGTAGAAAGCATTAAAAAAAGAAAAGTTGGGGTAGTGATCATTGATCTCAGACAAAGGCAAAGTTAAAAAACATTAAATATCAGCTATATTAATATTATTTTAGATGTGTATATGAATGTGCATATACATATGTATGTATGTATATATATATATGAATGTATGTGTTTATATGCATATGTAAATATATACATGCTTAACTATAGACTGCCTGAGGGAGAAGAAAAGGAAAAAAGAATAAAGTAAAAAATGTGCAACAGAGAATAAAAACAAATCTACTAGGAAGCAAAGAGGAACAATTATGAATACAATGTGTTCTATTATTATACAAGTTTTCTTGAAATGGAAATTTATTATTACATATTTTGAATTCTCACTGTTCTTCTGCTGGGAACATGACAATTTTTTTCTCTTTTTTTCTTAATTTGAATTTTAAGTCTTAAATAAATGAATAAATGTGTTTTAAAGAAAATAAGCCACACCATCCTGAATTCAAATATGATTATCAGATCAGAATGTGAATATTAGTTCCGATAATGTAATAGAAAAATATATTATCAATACAAATAATGAAATTAAACTATACTGAAAAGTACCATGAGTGAAGGATCAATATTGCTATAAAATACTTATGCTCTAAAAAGTCATGATTTTAAGTACTTGAAAAAAAAATTGAAAAAAAAATTGTTTTATTATTGAGCAAAAAAAGAGCTAATCTAAACATCTTTTTGAACTTTATAAATATAACAAATGTAATCAAAAACAAAATGGTTGCCTAAAAGAAAAGCATTTTATTATATATGAACAGATTTCTTTTACAAGTTAAAACCTTGTTAAAACTATACTAGGTACTGATTGAGGATCTATTTCTCCTTACATTATAACTTTATAAAAAAAAAAAAAAAAACTAATCACAAACTTGTTCATAAAGAAATTATTTTAAATGTGCAAAAGTAAAAATATTGATGAAATCTCTTATATAATACTGTGAGACTACAATGTTCCAATACATCTTTAGGTCTTTCAGTGTGGATACTTCGTCAAATGATATTGATCATCCAACTGTATTTATTCTACCTGATTCTTGTCCTTGTCTTCCTATAAAATTTCTAAAATGTGTGTGTTTGTGTGTGAAAATACATTCATATTTATTCTGTATTAAAAATGAAACATATCCATGGAACATGTATACTATTCATTGCTTTTCTTCTACTCTCACTGTATGACTGACCCATTTTTTTCTTGGTCATAAATTTCTCTTGCAGCATTGTCGGTAATGTGTCTCCCATATCATTCCTCATTTTAATGTGTTGAAACTGCTTTACACACCTCTGTTTCTTCCCATTGACCTTCAAATTGATCCTTGCCTTCAAATTTTACTATTTCTTGACTTACAGATAATGTTTCTCAAAAAAATATAACTATTAAGAAACTAATTTTGTTTCAATAAAATGATAATATTGGAAACATCAAAATAGTTGCTGAAATATTTATAGTGCTTTAAGATTTGCAAAATATTTATATTTTTCTTTTAGAGATTTGACAGGTATAATATCTCAAAAGCAATAAAAATAATTTTTCATTTCTTATTCAGTGCTAGAATCTGCATTATCCATTTCTAATATCCTTTAAAGATACATGTAATAATTGTTTAGTTCCATGGGATATCTACATTTAGCTGCATATCATAGTGACAACAGGGTATAGCAACTAGAATAGTGGACATGAAGTCAGGAAGACATGGATTCAGATCATCTCATTCATGCTTATAACCCATGTAACCTTGAATGAACACTTAAATTCTCTGAGCCTCAATTTTCTTATATTTGTCTTTAAAATGGTAACTAATTATTTCAGATTTTAATGAAATAAGTTGTGTAAAGTGTTTTTTACAAATCTTATTATAGTATTATATAAATATAAATGCTGCTATTCCTTCTATTATTACAATATAAAAATGGATATCATTTATACATAAATTTTTCACATTTTGATTATTCAATAGAGTTTTTATGCTATTATGGATCTCATTTAAAGGTCTTGGTACCTTCCAGTTCTTTTTGCAATCAGGCTGTCCCCATCAAACACCAGAAAAGCTCTGATGACCTCTAATATCTCTATTCCATTTGGATTCTGCATTGAACATCCCTCTCAATGAGCCTGGTGAATTTTGATTATATTATATGATTTTTTAATCTTTCATTTAATCTTTCATTTTTTATTTTATTTTATTCTATTTTAATTTTAAAATCATAATATCATTTAAATAATTTATTTCTGTTGTTTCATATCTCAAGACAACTCTTATGATTTTGACATTTTCATAAGAGATACCTTAAGTGTTTAAAGAAAGCATTTAAGAAAAAAAAATTCACATATCATTATTTTCACATGATTAAAAAACTATAAGCACGTTCAAGTCTGTAAACCATACAGTCAATTATATTATGCTAAAGATGTTTTCAATAGCTAGGTTATAATTGGCACAATTAGTCCCTTAAAGTGGTAGCTAGTACTAGAATTTGCATTACTTGAAGATATATTTATATAAAATATGGTAACTGGTCACAGCCCAAAAGAAATATACAGTATGAACTTAAATAACAGACAACTTCAAAGGACTCATCATTGCACTAATCAAGACTTAGCTGTTCTGTAGAGGATTATTTCTGAAAGTCTTTCTCTTCTTTTTGTATATATTTATTAGAAAATGACTTTTGTCTGTATATAGTAAAATTATGCAGTGGGTTTCTAAGATCCCTTCTAGCTCTAAATTTTTAATCCTATAATTTTCTGATTATTCTGACAAAACACAGTAGAAATAGAAACATAAGTCTTTAAATAAATATTATTAATCTCTTAATTATCTTTTGGAAGTACTAATAAAATCTGAGCATTATTTTTTCTTTCCCCATACCAATTAGGTTCTCTTCTGTTTTCATTGTATGTACTTCTATATACCTATACATTGGTATACAAGTATTGTGTACATATATATGTATATGTATATGTGTATATATTTATGTGTATATATATATATATACATAAACATACATATATGTATATATACATATATACATATATATGTAGATGTGCTAACAATTAAATATGTTGAGGATCAATAAAAGCAGATAAGAAATATGTTATTGAGCTAAAATAGACTAAATTTGAACACTGGATACATATCTAGACTAAAACAGAGTAAGAAATTAAATATGAATCCAAGCTTATGAACCTGGATGACTAGTGTGGTTTGTCTAAAATATGCACATATATAATAGAAAAGTTAGAAATAAGAAGAAAAAGTCACATATACTAAAATGATTGTGAGACATCAAATTCAAATCATCCAGTAGGCTATTGGCAAAGTCTACCTCAGGGAAAGACTAAACGTGTATATGCCAATCTTTCTATTTGGGTGTGTGTGTGTGTATGAGTGTATACATGTGTATACATAAATATGCATGCATATATACATGTGCACATATAAATATACATGATATATTATGTTATGCTGTGTATGTATATATTGTGTTGCACAATATATATGTATACATATATGTACATACATATATACATAGTCAATAGAGATAAAAATTCAAATATTGGGAGATAATAAGATCACCAAGAGAGTGATCAAAAAGAAAAAAAAGGCTTATAATACCACTAATTTGGGGTTAGTGTATAAATGTTGATGCAGCAAAGAATCCTGAGTAGGACTATTTTATCTAAGTCAAAATAAAGAAGATGAAAGCAGGATTATGAAAATTACATAAGGAGAGAGTATTCAGGAGGAGATGATATTAAAAACTGCAGAGAAGTTAAAAGATTAAAAAGATAAGAAAGAAGAAGAGTCCTATTATTGTCTAATTAATATGACTCATAACTTTGAAGAGAACAATTTCAGTTGATAAAGTCAGAAACACAATTAGAAGTTCAGAACTGAATATTCTAAAGAGGAAGTGGAGACAATTCTTGTACACTTCCTTTGTAGAAGTTGTAAAGTCTGGGCTCCTTTCCTGGAGGCCTTGGGATCAGCCAGAGTCTGGATAAATAAAAGTCAGGATAAAGTGTTCTTCAGGGGGAGAAGTGAAGGAAACAGACAAACTGCCACAAGGCTCACCACCAATTTCTCTCCTATTCTTGCTGAAAACTAAGTCTGGCTTGTCTCACGCACCCTGGAATCCTTGCCTACAATTATCTATATACACCAAACATTGAGCCAGCACAGAACAGTGAGAAGGGTCATTTTTCCAAATGTATGCTAATAGAGACATTGTCCAATAGGTAATTAGCCTTAAATACTTAGTTGGCTGATTCAAGCACACCTTTTAAGATAAAGAAGTTTATCTTTGAAAAGGAGAAGAAAGGTGAACAAAGCACAAGCCCTGAAATCAGGAGTACCTTAATTCAAATCTGGCCTCAGAAACTTAACACTTCCATGCTGTGTGACCCTGAGCAAGTCACTTAACCCCAATTGCTTCAGCAAAAAAAAGAAAAAAAAGAAGAAGAAAGAAGAAGAAAGAAGAAGAAGAAGAAGAAGAAGAAGAAGAAGAAGAAGAAGAAGAAGAAGAAGAAGAAGAAGAAGAAGAAGAAGAAGAAGAAGAAGAAGAAGAAGAAGAAGAAGAAGAAGAAGAAAAAACATGGGAAAAGAAACATATCATGATATCTTGAGAGATTACAGGAAATTTAGGTTTTGGTGATGTATTGAGTTAATAGGTAGTGATTGAAGATTAAAGAGAGAGGGGATAGTTGTAGTGACAATATTCATCAAATCTATGAGAGGAAAAGACATCTGTGGTACAAGTAGGGAATGTGGTTTTCCTAAGTAGAATAGTCTGCTCTTCATCTCATTAGCAGTAAAGGCAGAAAAAAATGAGAACTGATATTGAGAGGTGTTGAGAGGACACTGGAGAAAAAGAATAATTTGAAAGTAAATGGCCTCTATTTTATCAGTATAAAGCAATTTTTTCTGATAAATAGATGTGGTTTGGGGATAGTTTAGGAAGTTTGGGGAGAGAAGAGAATATTGATCTTTAGTCAACCTTAAGAAAGAAAAAAGTAACAAAATAATTGGGACAAGATAAACATAATTCCCTTTCCCTTTCCCTGACCTAATTTGCTATAACTCAGTTATAGCTCTCATATAGTCTCATATAGTCTCCAGTAATATAGTTTCCTATAAAGTATGTCACCCCAGTCAAAAACCACAATTTGAAGTGACCTAGGACTGACTCTTGCAGGGGCCATGTGTTCACTGAGATTTCTCTTGCCTGATAGAAACAGAAATGTGCATTGTGGATGTGGTCTCTTTTAATTGTGGCTGCCCTTAGAGACTGAGGCAAAGTAATGATGCATTACCTTCACTCTCTATCCCTAATTCACTGGCATTGATAAATTTTGGCTATATGAGCCTTTTGTAGGAATTGGGGGAACATTTAGAGTCTCTAATCTCTTTTTTTAGGTAGCAAGGGTGGAAGGGGAGATAACAAAGTTAATTTGGGCTCTTAAATAGTATTGAACATCTGGATCTTACCATGAAGCCTATGATGGGCTATTTCCCAATTTGAGATTATAATCATTTTTCCCTGGCCAGGACTGTCAAATAGATTATGGCATTATATCCTTCTGGATTTGTTTATTTTTCTTTTTCTTTTATAAAGATCCCCAACTGTAAGTCTGCTCATTTGACAAAAGACTTCTGTCCAGATCCTGTTGAGTAAGAACTTTTTAAGTAGGCAGAGGACGTAGGACTGGGATGAATTGCTTGAACTCTAAAAAGAAAGTAGTACAGAGATAAATGCCATGGAACCTTCTCTGCATCCCTCCATACCCTGAAATTCACTATATATTTGCCTTTACTCTACTAGAAGCTTCAAGAAAGCCTTGGTATTTTTAAATAAACTTTCCCAATTATTCATATTTTCAATTAGATAAAAATATTATTCAGTGAACATTTATCAAGTGTCTACATTGTTTAAATCCCTATCCTATATAATAATGATTCAAAGGTGTAATCTACATCTGTTCTCAAAAAATCTACAATCTAATCTTCTCCAAGAAAATGTAAATTCACTTGCATACATAAATTGTTGCTGTTTTCCCAACACAGCATATAAATATCTTAAAATTAAGTATTGTTTCATTCTTTGTATTTTTTCTGTCCAGTACCTAGTCCAGTGCTTGACACATAATAGACACATAATAAATTCTTCTTGAGTTATTGTTTGATTGAGGAAGGAAAATATGGATATAATGTCACTGAATCTCCAAGTCTTCAGAAGCCACTTAATCCAACCCCTGGATTAAGATGACTCTTCTTTCCAACATTCTTGGCAAGTAGTCATGCAACCTTTGTTTGAACACATATATTAATGAGAGTAGGTTACTACTACCACTTAAACCAGTCCATTATACTTTTGCATAACACAAATGATTCAGAAATTTGCATCCATAAATGAATGTTAAATTAGCCTCTTTGAAACGTCTACTCATTGTGCCTGATTTTGCCTTCTGAAGCCAAGCAGGACAAGTCTAATCACAAAATCATCGAATCTCAGTTAAATGGACCTCAGAGAGCAGCTATCCCAATTAATCCATCAAAAACATTTATTTAGCCCAAGGGATGTGGCAGGTATTTTGCTAAATCTGGTAATATAAAATAAGCCAAAACAGTCTCACCTACAATCTAATAAAAATAGAATTACCTCTTCTACAACATCCCCAAATGTTTAATCAGATTTGCATGAAGAAGCTTTATAAAATAGGATACATTACATCCTGAAATAGTATACTGTATTTGAATATAACTCTAGTTGTCAAAAATTGTTCTTCCATTAAGCCTAAAGCCTCTTTGTAACTCTCAAATACTTGAAGCTATCTATCTTACTAGAGAGGGAGAAAGACAAGCAGAGAGAGAGACAGAGAGGGAGAGGGCAGGGAGAGGGACAGAAAAACAAAGAAAGGGAAAGAGAAGATTGAGAAGGAAGAGTTAGTTGTTTATTGCAGTATGCTAGACATATTGACAGTACCCTAGTTCAGAACCTTTTCACCTCTCTCCTGGTTTTTTAATGATAGTTTCCTAACAGATCTGTCCCTCTAATAGTACCTTTCTTCAATATTTTCATCAAATAGATTTCAAAATAATCTTTTTTAATGTACATATCCCTCCTTTTTGATCAAAGATCAAAATCCTTGAGTGTCTCCATATTATCAGAAGAAGATAGCTTCTTCATTGTATAGAGCAACGAACTTGGAGTCAAGAAGACTAATGTAAATCTCACCATAAATACCGTCTATATCTATGTATTACTATATGTATGAAAAATGGGCAAGTCATTGGATTTTTATCTGCTTCAGATTCCTTCAGTGTAAAATGTAGTATTAGCATCTCAAAGGAGAAATGGATAAAATACTTCACATAATGCCTGCCACATAGAACATATTTAATAAGTGCTTATTTCCTTCCTTCTTTCCTTCCTCATTCTATTTCTTTCTCCCTCTACCAGTAGTGTTAAGTAAAAACTTCTTAGATTTACTTTAAAATTAGTTTACATCCTAGCTCCAATAAACATTTCCAAGCTTATTTCATGCTGTTTCTCATAACATCACTTCACAATATCATACACACAAAAAAAAGTTACGTTTATTCCTTCCTGATAGTGAATGGGAAGAAGAGTAATGCTTCCATGATCTGAAAAATTCACATTATTTTTTTGGCTTTTCCTTAAAACCAAAGAAGAAATCTCAAATATTATAATATTAAAAACAAAATATTTTGATATAATTCTACATATCTACATATATCTACATATATATATCTACATATATATAGATATAGATGCATTTCTGAGTTTTTAAATTTTTTTCTGTGTCATCTGCTGGCCTTTGCATGTTGTCTGTGGCTTCCACAAAACTCCCCAAAAATTTCCTTTTTAATTTCTTATGCTGATCCATGATATATAGAAGCCACTGTGAGGAAAATCTCAATGAGATAGGAATAACTGTATTCACTATTGTTTGTATGAACCAATTTTGACTTTTCCTGCATCTTTGCCAATGTACACACACAATATCCCTCATGTCAAGTAAATTTCTGTCAGTTGAAATCCTTGTCTTCCTTTAATGGTCAGCTCAGATATATCTTCCTCCAAAAGGGAATTCAAATTTCAGTCAAGAGATGAATTAGTTGATTGTAACATATTTAGCCCCTAATAAGAATTTGACAACATAAATCTTTTATTTTAGCTCTGCTTCTGATTTCCAAGTTTTTTATGACAATGCTTCAGCTTCCCTCTCATTCTGGAAGTTCATGAGGTATGTAGAGCTTACTCAGCTTAGAACATTGATTCCTGTGACCTCCTCCCACTGGTGAGTTCCTTTCCAGGCCTATATTTTGAGGAGGGACCTAGGCTGCCTAAATTTCATTCCTCTCTTGGCTCTATTTCCAACTTTTAAGAATGCTACCATGGTCCATTCCTATATAACAGGCCTTTTGTGCCTAGTCTTCTCTCCTTACCACCTTAGAAATTAAACTTTTTTTTTTTTAATTATAGCTTTTTATTGACAGAACATATGCATGGGTAATTTTTCTTTTTTTTCTTTTTCTGTTTTTTTCTTTTTTATTGTAGCTTTTTATTTACAAGATATATACACACAGCATTGACAATTGCCAAACCTTTTGTATCAATTTTTCCCCTCCTTTCCCCTCCTCCCTCCCCCAGGTAGCAAGTTGACCAATATATGTTAAAGTATAAATTAAATAGAATTGGACTTTGAAATAGTATACAGTTAGCCTGTGAAGGAAATCAAAAATTCAGGTGGACAAAAATAGAGGGATTGGAAATTCTACGTAGTGGTTCATAATCATCTCCTAGAGTTCTTTCTCTGGTGTAGCCAGTTCAGTTCATTACTGCTCTATTGGAACTGATTTGGTTCATTTCATTATTGAAGAGGGCCACGTCCATCAGAATTGATCATCATATAGTATTGTTATTGAAGTATATAATGATCTCCTGGTCCTGCTCATTCTTTCAGCATCAGTTCATGAAGTCTGTCCAGGCCTTTCTGAAATCATCCTGCTGATTGTTTCTTACAGAACAATAATATTCCATACTATTCATATACCACAATTTATTCAGCCATTCTCCAGTTGATAGGCATCCACTTGGTTTCCAGTTTCTGGCCATTACAAAAAGGGCTGCCACAAACATTCTTGCACATACAGATCCCTTTTTCTTCTTTAAGATCTCTTTGGGATATAAGCCCAGTAGTAACACTGTTGGGTCAAAGGTTATGCACAGTTTGATAACTTTTTGAGCATAATTCCAGATTGCTCTCCGGAATGGCTGGATCACTTCACAATTCCACCAACAATGTATCAGTGTTCCTGTTTTCCCACATCCCCTCCAACATTGTGCATTATCTTTCCCTGTCATTCTCGCCAATCTGACAGGTGTGTAGTGGTTTCTCAAAGTTGTCTGAATTTGCATTTCTCTGATTAATAATGACTTGGAGCATCTTTTCATATAGCTAGAAATAGTTTCAATTTCTTTGTCTAAGAATTGTCTGTTCATATCATTTGACCATTTATCAATTGGAGAATGGCTTGAAGAAATTAAACTTCTTAAAGGAAAAGACTTCTTGCTTGTATTTGTATCACTAACATATATTATAGTGCCTAATATATATTAAATGCTTAATATGTACTTTTTTTTCCCCTTATTACCACATAGAACATCTTTGTACCTCTCATTTTCTTTGTTTACACTACAGCTCATTGTGTACACTTTGTCTCAACCTTAAGGAGAACAGTGATTATGATTTGTATTATAAACTACCAGAATATAAATTTTGGAGTTCTATATCTCCTTTATCCCCCTCACCTAGCACAGTGTTTAATAAATATTTTTGAAATTTTGAAATTAAATTCAAAATGAAATGAAATTGGGATTGAGATGGAATCCATGGATGGGCTTTCATTTTGTTGTTTTTGTTGTTGTTCATTTTGTTGATCTCAGTTTGCCAATTCCTTTGTATAACAGTTTTGCTTATTAAGCACAGTGACTTTTACATGGGTGTGGATGTTAAGGAGAGTAAACAGCTTAGAATAGTTAACTAAATTTAAATTCAATTTATGTATGAAGTACTTATTCATATAGGCTATATTCATATCATTGTGCTAAGCACTGAGAGAAAGAAGACTCATTATTAAGACAGTTATAGAGTTTACTGTTTAGTAGGGGCTTATGACTCTGACACATGCATTCATTCTCAAAGGAGCATGGCACATGCACATTGGATGGAATCACCATATGGAGGACACTAAGAAGATGGTATCTTTTCTTGTAGAGGACTCTAGAAACCTGCTTCCAAAACAATTATCTAAGGTAGGTTCCTGGAGAATATTGGAGCTGATTCTAACTGGTAAGATACATAATAAATGGAATGCTGCCTGACTTTAGAAGCATCAGCTACTTCTTCCTTGCTCCTTAATGTCTTCAGTTGAGTAATGACCCTTTGGTAATGAGCTATATTATAAAGGCTAAGGACTGTGAAGGTTTCTAGTTCTTGTTAAGACAATATGTCTCCTCAAAAAAAGGGAAACTCTTTAGATTTTTAATTTGCTTTTTTTTTTTTTTTTTTTTCCAAATGAAGACAGTAGAATCTCTGATTTTGGTCAGAAATAAGAGCTACAAGAATCTGAGGTCAGGTTTGACAGCCAGAGTAAAATTGATGCTTTAAGCAGCAAAGATTGAGATTTTATCATTGGAAGTAACTATAAGGACTCCAGCCTAACAAAAGGACTCCTTTGACAGTCATCTAGTCATGATCTCACATCTTAGGAGGAACTGATGTAAACTGTGTCCCTCTGATCTTTGAGGGGGTGGACCTGGGATAGAGAAACCCTAAAATCTCAATGGCCTCCTGGCCTCTGGGAGGGGCCCCACCTGTTCCTAGGGAAATTCCCATAGTGATCTCCACCTACAATTCAATTAGAGATATTGGCCTGGGGCATAATCACCACCTTTTATTGAATTGAAAATCAGTCCCTTAAATTCACCTGGAGATTTCTCCCTAGCTTCATGCCATAAAAACTCAATGTAATCCAAGGATGAACCACAAACATTTGCTAATTCCTAGTCAGGAAAGCCCAGTGAGGAAGTTACTTCTCAGTGTAAACCCATCTTTGAAAAAACCTACCTTTGCTAAAAATCCTAATAGGATTTAGCCCACTAAGGAAGTTGTTTCTCAGTGTAATGAACCCATTTTTGCTACAAACCTCTCTGAATCAGGATTGTGAATTCTTTCCCTAAGAACCTGTGGCACCAGCCAAGGGATCTCTCAATCCTCATTTCTCATACCTCAACAGAACAGTGTTATGTAGGAACTGAGATAGGATCACTTGATCCCATGTTACTTTATTCTGGAGGAAGGAGTGGTTTGACAGGGGGAGATGGAAATGTGGGGAGAAATATTTTTGTAAATTTATTTTTGCTATATCTTTGATTTCTTTTTATAAAAGTCAATTGATATTGTTAAATAAAACTATTAGTTTCTGGACCCTTAACAAATAGTTGGTGGGAATTCAGGCTTACAATATATAAAAAGGAAATTCACAAATACCTGAGAGTACTTGAGAACCTTGAGGAAGAAAAGTAGTTAGTCAGCCCTGAATAAGGGGGGGTAAGAATTTACACATAAATAACTTCAAGTTATTGCACAAAATTGCATTAAAAAAGAGAAAACTAAGTCTAGCTCTGGGGAATGAGGACAGGGAAAATTACATCATTTGAGGAAATTAGAGAAAAGCCTCTTGGAAGAGGGGGGATGAGTATTTGAGTATGCTTTTTAAAGTCTTCAAAAGAATTTAACAGTAAGCTCATTTCTGTGAAAATCCATTGTTTTAGAAACTAAGGTATTTGAAATCCCTGACAGTCAGCTAGTTCTTTTACTCATGAACTTTTCTTCCCATTTGTTTTGTGGTCCCCCGGCATAAAAATTACCTTTTGGAAGAGTTATTGCTATAGGCAGTAATGAGACTATAAATCTGTTAGCAGCCCCTTAAGGTCCCTGGAACACAAAGGAGCTGTCGGGGTGGTTGTTCCATTGAAAAGTGTAAAATCATCATTTTTGTAAGTATTCATTTAAATCAGGAAACTTCCCCCACTTAAGAAAGAATTGTGTGGATAGAAAATAAATCATGAGTTCTGTGATTCACCATAGCTGAGGGAACTTCAGTTGTCTGAACCTTAAAGAGTACTGGAAGAAGAACAACAACAAAAACAAATCTTATAAACTCAATAAGAAATCCTTCATTTTTCAGATGAGGAAACTGAGGTTCTGAATGGACAAGTGATTTTATAGATGTAGATTAGAAGTACCAATCAAAGGATTACTAAAATAAACATCTATTGTCTAATAATATTGTCTATGATTAGTCAATGCTAAGCAATGGGGATGCAAAATTGGTAAAAGAAAATCCCTCAAAAATTTACTCTCTAGTAGAGGAGATTTGAATACAGGTTTTCCTATTTTAAATAAACTTTACTAACTGATTTTTAATTTTATAGAGTAATTAGTATACCATATACAAATAACTAAAATATAGTGAATGGAAATCTTAGAATCCTATGGATTTGGTTTTTGAGTTCTACTATTTTCTCAGAGATTGGAAACTGATGGGATTTTGTTATTCTTCTCTGTTCTCTTCAGTTCTCTTCTTTCTACTTTTTTCTCACTGTTGCTCTCTCTCTCTCTCTCTCTCTCTCTCTCTCTCTCTCTCTCTCTCTCTCTCTCTCTCTCTCTCTTTCTCTCTCTCTCTCCTTCTCCCCCCCCCTCTCTCTCTCTCCTTGCAGAATGTCCTTCTTGATAGGGAATTCCATATCTTTTACATGACCTGGTATATAAGATTCCTGGTACTATCCCTCATTTGTTGGGAGAATCAAATGGGTTTCTTAGACTGCAGACACAGAAAAATACTCTTTGCAAAAGTAAAAACAAATGATTGAAGAAATAGTATATTCATGATTTGGTCATGCTAATAAAAGTATTTTGATACTACCTAATCTAATTCATAAAATTTGTACCATCTCAAACTATTTGGGTTTTTTTTTTAAATACAAGTTTTATAAAACTAGACAAAATAAACATAATATTCAGAACAAAGTCAATAATTTCAAGAGAAACAGTGAGGGAGGGGAAATAGAAATGAAGAGAAATTAGTACAGCCAGACCTCAAAATTTACTATAATGTAGTAAAGTGATACATATTTTATAAGAAAAAAAAGAAATTAATATGCTATGGTTGTAGGGAAGATTTTCCTCTGTGGAAATGTCTGAAATTTAGAAATTCTAGGGCAGTACAGAAATGGTTCATTTCATTCTAGGGTTGGTCTTCATGTTAACTTAGTTGGTTTCAGAAATGAGCTACCCTTTATGAGAAACATCCAGAGATCTTTGCCAATAACAGGAATAGCAAGAAAAAAAAATTGACTTGAGAGCTTCTTTTGCATTTGACTTCATGAAATGCTTTTCTGTGTCACTATGTCAGAAGAGAAAATGACATCCTTGGTCTGGAGTCTGAGTTTTCATCCAATGATTTTATTTCATTTATAGGATTCATGACAAATATGAGAGGCAAATTTTATTTTGTATACTCCTTCAGTTACTGGCACAAAGAGCAATTGAGGACTTTAAATAAACCAAGTTGCACAATTTTTATAATGCCCCAATTCAGAACAGCTAAGTTATCAAAAAAGTAATATGAACTAGCATTTACTTAATGCTTTTTATAATTATTATCTCTTTTGACTTTCACAATAAACCTAGAAGGTAGGTGATACTGTCTTCTGTATTTTACAAAAAGGAAAAGGAAACAAACAGAGGTTAAAGGGATTTGCCAAAAGTCACACAAATTAGTAAGCAATTGAGACCAGATTTGAACTCCTATCTTCCTGACTACAGGTCCACTACTTTAATCACTGCATTGTTTACTTCCAGGATCTAGGGAGTGCCAAATACATAGCTACTTAGTGGGGATTTTATTATGTATTATGCATTTGCTATATTGTTTTATGCTAAAAATAACCTTTTATTTTTAAATGTCAGCCAGCTCAAAGAGAGTATTACATTAGGCCAAGACCGTGTGACTAGGATTTTAAATTTTATTACTTTCAGAAAGGAGTGGAATATGACAGAGGAAGGCTAAGTGGCTGATTCTGATAAGTTCACAATGGACTGCATCTCTTAGACACCTAAAGGACTAAGGGATACATAGATGTTATCTCCTTTATGATGATCAGAAATTATCAATCCAAGAAAAAACTCAATACTTCTACTGACTTAGATGGAGGCTCGCAACTTTCAAAGAATAATATTTCTTGTACTTCCTACTGAATAGAATCAGCCTAGTAGCTCTCAGGGTCGTTTAAGCCTTATTTATAAAAGATCACTTGAAAGAAAGAGAAGAGAAAGAAGACAGAAGAAAAGAGAAAAAGAAAAAGAAAGAAAGAAAGAAAGAAAGAAAGAAAGAAAGAAAGAAAGAAAGAAAGAAAGAAAGAAAGAAAGAAAGAAAGAAAGAAAGAAAGAAAGAAAGAAAGAAAGAAAGAAAGAAAGAAAGAAAGGAAGGAAGGAAGGAAGGAAGGAAGGAAGGAAGGAAGGAAGGAAGGAAGGAAGGAAGGAAGGAAGGAAGGAAGGGAGGGAGGGAGGGAGGGAGGGAGGGAGGGAGGAAGGAAGGAAGGAAGGGAGGGAGGGAAGAAGGAGGGAGGGAAGAAGGAGGGAGGGAAGAAAGAAGGGAAGAAAGAAGTGAAAAAAGAAAGAAAGGAGGGAGGGAGGCTTGAAAGAAAAAAGGGAGGGAGGGAAGAAAGGAGAGAAAGAAAAGAAGAATGAAAGAATGGAAGGAAGGAAAAAGCTATCATTTAATTAAAAAGAAATAGTACTGATGACATGAACATTTTTAAAAGTTTTTACACAATCAAAATGAACTTACTAGAATAAGAAAAGAAAACACTGTTGGGAAAATCTTTTCATCAAATTAAAGTCCTAATAGATGTCTAAGTGTCTAATTATTATAAGTTATTATATTTATTATTATGATATATATATTATTATAAATATTAAAGAAAAAAGTTATTTATAAATAAAGTAGTGAAACATACAATCACTTTTCAAAGGAGAAAATGGAAGTTATCATTAAATACATGAAGAAAAATGCACATTCGCATGTCTAGGACCTATGCTATCCTGATTTGTGACTGCCTGATTTGTGACTTAACTTGGCTCATTATATCCTGACTGAACTACTCATTTTACACATTCCTTCTGAACCAGCTTCTTGCCTTCTCCCCTGTCACTCACTTATCAAAAAGCAGGTACGTATAGGCTGCAAGATGATGATTTTTCTTGACATAAATTAGCCTCCTAGTGATCCCCACTCATTGTTATTAGTTCTACTCTATGATATTAAATAGAACATGCCTATTTCTTCTTGCATATGATTATTCTTCAGATTCTTGAAGACAGATATGATGTTCCAAGTCTTCTCTTGCTAAATATCCTGCATTCTTTCAATTGATTTTCCAACATGAAAGGTGAAAAGAATGAAGATGTGGAAGAAAGAGAAGAGGTGGGGAAAAGGATGAGATAAAAAACATGGGAGAAATAAAAAGAAAGGAAGAAAAAGAAAAAGGAAGAGAAAAGATAAAGAAAAAAGAAGAATATGTAGAGAAAGAAGTAAAAACAGGAGAAGAAAAGAGAAATTGTGAAACAGAAAATGCGAAGAAAAAAGTAAAAAGAATTTGGGTTCTTTTGAATGATGAACCAGAAATTTAGAGTATGCATTGAGTTGAAAGATAAAATAATTGATCTACCATGTATAAAATTGCAATTTCATACCTCTTTAAATGTTCTTGATTTTTTCACTTATAATATAATTTTTTAAAATTTTATTTCCATGAAAAAGAAGTGAGGAAAAGCTGCATTCAATCACATTCAAAGACATAGAGATTAGAATGCAGTGTCATATAATGGATATGGCAAATATTTTGGAAATAGTATGTGAGAATAATAATAATAATAATAATCCCATTTCTTAGACCATATATTCAGAATAATTGCTGTCTAGTTTTTTTAGAGAACTGAATTATGCTTTGAGGGAGATTGTTGTTTTGATAGTTTCCAGTGCTTAGAAAAGTTTATCTACCATAATAGAATTACATATGTGCAATGATCCCAGATCTGAAAAAAATACAAAAACAATAAATTTCCAAAATCCAGAAGATGAGTGACTGACTTGAAGCAAAATTCAAATTATAATACTGATGGAATCAATGGACAAGTTAATTGCTAAAAATTAATTTCTAAACTCACACAGTTTTGAAATTACATCATAATAATCCAATTATTCTAATAGAAGCTAAACCAATTACACATAATTACTTATAACCTTGAGGTTAAAATATTGATGCAAAATTCTATAGCTATGTAAATGCATTGATGTAATGTTTTAATTATATTCACATATCCATTAAAATTAGATAATTTAGTTTCAAGATACTGTTACCTTTCTATATAACTCAATATCATATTGTTCAATTTAATCAATTCTATTCTTTCAATTTAATTATTAGATTGAAAGTACCATGGATCCTCTAGACCATGGATCTAGATAAGAGTCCATACCATCAAAAAGCATGTATTAAACATCTATTATGGAAAAGGAGTTATTACAAATGATGCATATAAAAATAATAGGAATTGGCAGGATTTTCTCTCAAGGAGCTCCTAGTCTAATCAAAGAAATAGCAAAGAAACAAAAATAAATGCATATGAAAATAAACTATATGAAGTCAATTCACCAATAATTGAATAACTATTATGTATAAAGTTCTGTACTATTAACCAGAGGTTGTTGTAGATGTGGGTGTTTGACCTTTATTCTTGAAGAAGACAATGAATGATTCCATGACATGCAAGTGAATTGGATTTAAGTTAGGGAGGGATCAGCAGCAAGATACAGATCAAAACAACTGAATATGGCCCTGGATGAAATGGGAGACCTCGACCTTTTTAAAAATAAAATCTTTAACAAGTCACAGTATGACTGAGGATATATCCATTCAGTGATTAATAATTTTTAAAAAAGCATAATTTTTGCCTTCATAGATGTTCTTAGTTTAATAGGAGTGATGAGAACCATATCACTTAACTCTGATTTGAAATCAAATCTTAAGTGCAAAATATAGGCCCAAAGTGTTATGTAAGGTCTGATGTAGGAAAACTTATTGACAAAGGAAAAATAAAGAAAATCTTCACAGTGGATGCTTTTGCACTGGATTTTAAAGAATGACTATCTTAGTGATGGGAAAGAACAGAAGACATAGTATAAACAAAAATTTTATAACAAGAATGTACACAATATGACTTTGCCAGCTATTTTAGCTATAACAGAATACATAAAGGAGGTTAGCATGAGGTAAGGATGAAATGATAAGGTAGAGTTATATGTAAAAGGACTTGGATGTTGGACCAAGAAATTTACATTTAATCCTGCAAGTACTGTTGTGGAGGCAATGGAAGCAATGATGTATTAAAATAGATACTACTTCAAAATATTGAATTTTTAAAATAAAAGCACCTATTGACTAAAAGAGGTAGTGACTATACAATAGTAATAAATAATTCAAATCAATTTGATATGAAAAAAAACAAATGAATTGTTTAGGATTGTGGGATCTAGATTTAGAGGTGAAATGGAACTTGAAATTTATTTAGTTCTCTTCATTTTATAATAAGAAAACTTATGTCAATATAGAAAAAGTAGCTTCTCCAAGATTTCACACATAGTAAGGAAGAGAAAGGAACTTTGAAATGGACAAAATATAATGATCAGCATATTGAGATTCTTAAAATTATGTATATTACATATTACAGCACTATATTATGTGTATTGACACCATGTACTAGTTTCCTTTCTATCCTTTAAGTTTAATTATACCATATTTTTCCTTGATTAATTATTGCCATTTTTCCTATTACTCTGTGACTAAATTCTCTGCCTTCTTTTGCATGAACCAGAGAATATTCTATAAATCCCCATATGTCTCTGAAATTGGTAAAGGGTTATAGTAGAAAATGTATTTACTGACTCTGGATTCAAAAATTCTAACTTTTTAGGTTATTTTTATGATAAATTTAAATATGAAAGAAAATATCATTCTCATGAACATAGTAGAATAAAATAACAATGCAAAGTAATTCTCAGATCTTTACTCTGTACATCTTGATTATTATGTATATAATAAGTTAAATCTGTAGCTTTCAAAACTGCCTCCTTGTCTTGGCTTCCTTCTGGCCTTCTTTCTATCATTTTCTCTGAAAAGAATAATAAGTCTGATTAATTCATTTTATCTCTCTAGGGCCACTGTTTCTTGAGTTTCTATTAGGCCACCTCTAAAACCCTAATAGTTTTAAATTATTATTAAATTATTGAGGGTTTCAGCTACAAACCAAAAAAAAAAAAGGTTTCAACCTAATTTACATATACTTTTGCCTGAAGGCATAGGTAAGATACTACACCTGTGTCTGGTAACTTTCTGTACTAGTTTCACTAATTCACTAATTCTGAATCCTTATAGGTTGAAGTTTAATTACATGATGTTGTCTCTTGATTTGTCAATGCCATGTTTTTCTGTCGTTTTTTGACTGAATTCTCTGCTTTACAGATATGCAAAGTGAGAAAATAATTTTTGGACATGGCTAAAAACGAAATTTGTTCTATTTGACTGATAAAAGTATTTTATATTTTCTTTTTTTCTGAAACAATTTTATCACATGGAAAATGAGATTGTTTAAATAGATTGATTGGCCCGACATTAGTTCTTCCTTGTATGGATAGTTGAGGACACAAAACAGAATCAGACAGTGACTAATGACTTCATAAGAATTAATTACTAAGCACCAAAGAAATTGTACCAATTCTTGTTTTCATTCTTACTAGGCTTATTTGTTATTGATAGAATCAAAGGTTTTGACATTTTCTTAATTGTGATGGGTACATTTGTCAAAAGTGTCCAAGCAGTTCATTTATTCTGAATCAGTTACCCCTGAGGGAGACATGGATTTATTACAAAGGGTCCTTGAGTCCTTAGGTGAACAAAGCAATGTCATTTTCATCCTTTTTAAAAAACTCCAATAAACAATATAACATGAAATATAATAAATCATCAAATTTCCCTTGAGAAATTGAAGAATACCTTTTACATATGTGCAAAGTTCAGCATTCCAATGACCTCACTGATATAGATATGTTTATAATATATGTTTATAATAATGTTGATACAAATCCATCAAGCAAGCTTGCCCATTCTATAAGTTGTATGTATACTATCTTATAAACTTTCCACATGAGGGGAGTCCATAGAGACTCCACTCATAGTATCTAAGTGTTCCTTTATTTTTCTTCCTGTTAAAATTTACTTCAATTGTCTCTTAAGCTAGACATGACCCCTATATTTTCAGACATTACATTGTTCAGTCCATGAAGAGGGATTCTGATGAAACATAAGTTTGACTTCTTCCATGTGCCAGACCTTATATTTGGTTCTCTGAAGTTATCTAAACAGGAAAAAGTTGCTACTTGCTTTTGATATAGGGAAAAAAAAAAAAAAAAAAAAAAAAAGCACAATCCAGACATAGTCTGTTTTGCCCCTTAGGTGACATAAAATAGATTTCAGATTGCTATCAATGAAGTACATAGGCTTTTGTTCAAATTTTATCCCTCACTCTAAAAATCTGACTGCAGACACTATTATAAATAATAAAATACAAATTTATTCAAAAGTTTTTGAATTCAGAGTATATTTTGTCTTGTTGATCTCTCTAAATTAACAGGCATTATGCAAAGATCCATAAAGTCTTTTCATGTCAAAGGCATTTTCATACTTGACAAGATTATTAATCATTGCTCTCAGGGGTAAAGATACATATCTTCCAGGGAAGTGGGGCAATGAGCTACTCAGTCTGTCTGCAATCCTTGTAGGGTTAGTTAGTCAGCTTCTTGAAAGATTTTTACATATGCTTCTGCTTCACATAAAATAAGAACAAATGAGATTAAAGGTAACTATTTCATAATTTGGCATCTGTCCAATATACATGCTTTGTTTTTAGAATAATCATTAATTTAAAAAAATAAATATGCAAACTCCCTGATAGAGTGTTAATGTACCATAATAGACAGAAAGCCAGCCTTTGA
This sequence comes from Sminthopsis crassicaudata, assembly GCF_048593235.1. NCBI lineage: Eukaryota > Metazoa > Chordata > Mammalia > Dasyuromorphia > Dasyuridae > Sminthopsis > Sminthopsis crassicaudata. The sequence continues at coordinate 551,830,494 of NC_133619.1, forward strand.
AGCAGAAAAAAACTGAGGTCAAATCATGTTTCTGACATCTACTTGCTATGTGAACTTGAATAATTTATTTAACGTTTTAATAACCCCAGGCTACTCACTAAAACCCATCAGATATTTTTCAGATGTCAATCTGAATTGCTAAGAATTCACTTATAATGAAATCCTAATATCAATGAACTTAGAGATAGTTTAAGAAGAAAAGTTCCTTGAACATGATCTTGATCTCTCGCCTATGAGCCAACAAATCAACAATTAGACTACCTATCTTATAGGTGAAAATTAAATAATTTATGTATATTAAAGACTCTTATGCTTTCAAAAAGTGATATAGATATGTCTTTTTAATATAACTTCCCTGATGCTATAGCTTTAGATTTTTGTTTTAAATCAACTTTAAGCTTATAAAACCTAAGAAACCAAAAGATAGTTTTATATAATCAGAGAGCTTTATCTCATTCAATATAGTAAAACATCTTTGAATACCTAACTTTTATCCAGTAGTAGAAGCAAATAATATAATTGGTGAATCCTCTAAGGATTTCTACATACTCAATACATTTTCGTTTGTAAGATCTCAAATAAGAGAGAAAGAGAGTGAAAGAGAGAAAGACAGAGATTTAATTTCATTACAATTAACTTATGAATGAGTGGATAGCTATTTGTAAAAGATAATAGAGGCATAAAGATAAAGTGCCATATATATATATATATATACATATATATATATGTTTATTAATATCTGAATTAAAATCTTAGACGTGAGAGTTTTTTGGACTTCATTTCCCTTAGTGATTGACAACTTGGATTTCTGTGGGACACAAAGCCCAAATAAATTTGGTAGCAAACTGACAGAGCCCTGAACTTTCAGAAATTATTTGTTCAGTCTTTGCAGGGGGATTTTGATCCAACATAAATTTGACTCCTTCTGTGTACCAGATTTTATGGAGCTATCCTCCAAAGAGGAACAAATTTCCACTCTTTTTTAGCTTTTGACATGGAAGAAAAAGAATTTTAGGCATACTCTGTTATGCCTTTTAGGTAATATAGAACAGATTTCAAGACACTAATAAGAAATAAATAATTTTCACCTAATTTATTAAAGAGAAAATTAACCTGATAAGGGTGAGAGGTTCTCAAGAATGAAATAATGAAAGCAGAAGCATTGATGCTTTGAATGAGGAGCAAAAAATGAAAGCTACCTAAGGAGAATAATCTACTTGTACAGAAAACACATGGACAAATTGAAATTTAAAAAAAAAATACTCATAGAAGATGGTAAACAGGACAAATGATAAGAGTTTTAATACAAAATAGAAGCATGACACAAAACTTAAAATCCATAAATATCTGACATGGTGATGAATTTTAAGGACAACAACGTGTGTTTTTTGTTTGTTTGTTTGTTTTTTTCATTTAATCTATATTGATACTCAAGGCAGACAAAAGAAGAGATAGAGGTTTGTTAAACATAATGATCATGATATTGTATTGAACTATATATTTTCTATTTTATTTCTCTGGGTTTTGTCATGTTTTGCTTATTTTTTGCTTTTGCCAACCAGAATGTTCTTTTGAATAGGAATAATAATATAGAAAATGTTTGAAAGGTAGCATAAAAACAGAAGCAAATGATTGAGGAGACCATCCCCAATATGGCATAAATTGAGGGAAAGGAAATATGTATGAATGTATGTGTATATATAGGGGGAAAGGGAAAAGAAAGGAGGGAAAAGGAGAGTGAGAGGAAACATTTATTAAGTATTCCCTTTAATATCTATCTATCTATCTATCTATCTATCTATCTATCTATCATTTACACTCTAGGGTCCTCCAATACTGACTGATGCCTCTCTTCCCAAGGCTGCCATTTATGAAGCTTCTCAGACATAATTCTTCTCATTTATGCCTAAATTTTCTTCAAAATCGTCTGCATCCTTGCTTATAGCATTGATCTTTAAAGTAAACTAATATCAGAATCCAAAAAAGGGCCCTATTAAATATAAGCAAATTTCTTTTCCAATATGACAAAGGATCCATCATTTCCTCATCTATAAAACTAGAGTTATTCTCATTTATTAGCACAGATTGTGATCTCTTAGAACCTTCTCACTGTATCACATCCATCTGAATGTTTCTCATTAATCCTTCCAAAGAGTGACCACCAAATATGCTGATGCACTTCCCCTATATATTTTTACATTTTATTAATAATAATTGAACACTTGAGATGTTTATCTATTAGTATTCCCTCTTGCCTCATCTAACATATCTAACTCACTTTCCAATTACATATATTTTATCCTTGAATGACTTATGTTTATATTTATGTATATGTGCTCTTTGACAATGAATTATGGCCTGTTTTCTGCACTGTTCTTTGACTATCAGAAAAAAAAAATTATAGATAACATTTGAAGATTTAAATTAAAAAAAAAATGATGTTCAGGTAGCTTTTTAAGGTGGGAGGATGATTATACAGTGTATCTACTGCCCAATACATTGAGTTATTAAATACTGTGTATGTGGGAAAGACATGACAAATGAATAATGACTTGGTCATACATGTGAATAGAATGAAGTGAATGAGCTTGGTTAAATTTGGGAATGTTGTGCTTTGAATGGTTCCTAGTTATCTATCCCTCCCACCTTTGAAATATCATGGATCTCCTCAGGAAAACTTACTAGTATTCTGTGTTTTGATATAATCATCAAATGTCATTTGTCAATAAGACTATCTCTAGACTTTACTATCTATACAAGATATCTGTTCAATTTGGACTTTGTGAAGGACATAACCATACATTTTAATAGGAACAAAAACAAAACCTCAGTTAGTTTGAAAAAATAAAATTCACTAACTATATATTATGTATAACTGAATAGAGGATATAGACATCATTGTTATATAATGGTTTCTGGAATATTAAACTGGTAGATTTATGAGACACACGAATTAAATGTAATAGCATTGCACCACTTCCAAAAAATCACAAGATGTAGAATTCTGAAAAGCCTAAAAAGGTGTATATGAATATATATTGAGTGAAAAGATAAAATCAATGAAACAAAATATTCTGTGACAATCATAACATTCCCTTTCAAACAACTTCAAAATAACACATCAAAAGAAATTTTAAAGCAGCAAAGTCAACTAAAGATCAGATTAAAACATTTTTTTTCCATTACAGAACAACTTAGAAGGTCAGCAGGAGAGGTCTGTGGCATTGAAGTGGTAGCCAGTATGGAATACATGTGACTCCAGCACCAGCCTATTGGCCTTGTGAGTCCTCTGAGACTAGCAGCTTTGGGAACTCTTAGCCAAGCTAACTGATCAGAAAGAGATTACAGAGGAACTTTGCTGGTACCAGATACAGCTGATGCTGACTAGAAAGTGCAATGTCCATATTCAATTCTAGGTCAATCCCAGAGCAAAGAGGAATGCTTATAATTGGCCACAAAAGAACATTGTGCTTAGCACTTTTGGCTTCCAGAAAGCATGAATTTTCCTCATAATTCCAAGGTCAAGAAGAGCACTAGTGCTTATGGTTTTAGGGCAGCTGATGTCCTTCCTGCAAAACAAACAAACAAACAAACCAACAAACAAAAACAGCAAAGATCAAGAAAGCAATGACCACACCTCTTTCCTTATCATACCACCTTGGAATCATTGGAAATTTGTAGATCCCTGGAATAAACTTTAAAAACAGCAGCATGAAAAAACAAACAAACAAAACAAACAAAAACAAAAAACAAAAAAACTTATTTGAGACAATTGCCTTCCTTTTCTCACCCCACAGGTGAATGGAGCCCAAATGTGACATAAAGTTCAAAGGCAAGAAAAAGGAGGGGAAATAAAGCAAGCAACAACAATGACAAGATAAAGCAAAAAAAAAAAAAAGTAAAAAAATAAAAAAACAAAAACAAAACAAAACAAAAAAAAAAAAAAAAAAAAAAACTGGACCATAAAAAGTTATTATAATGGCAGGGAAGACAAGACACAAACTCAAAAAAAAAAAAAAAAAACCAAACCAAAACAAAACAAACAAACAAAAAAAAAACAAAAAAAAAACCCCAACTCAAAAAAAAAGATTATAATATGACAATAATAATAAGCAAAACTTCCAGTTCAGATGCTAATTGGATCCAAATCCAACAAGTATTTCTGGAAGCACTAAATAAAGCGTTAAAAGTGGGAGGAGAAAAAGAGAAAAAAATGAGAATGATGCAAGAGAATTATGAAAATAGAGTTAACAAAAGATCCATAAAAATATTGAAGAACATAGCACCTTAATAAAAAGAGAGTAAGAGAGAGAAGGGGGGAAAGAATTGGAAAAGGAGAAAAAAAATTCAATGAAGAAAATTGCTCCTTAAAAATTAGAATTAGAAAGTAGAACCCAATGACTCTGTGAGACATCAAGAAACAATGAAACAGAATCAAAAGAATGAAAAAAAAAAGAAAATGTGAAATATCTATGATTTAAGAATGACTAGGTTATGTGAAAAACACAAATAAAAAAAAAACCTAGACATCATATTTCAAGAATCAAGAAACATTGCAACAATAACTAAGATGCTATGACCCATTCCACTTTGCATTTCCTGCTCCATGTTGTTTTAACTCAAGGAAGAAAATGGTCCTGTGGTCTCCCCCCAGCTTTCCTGTCCTCTTTTGCCTCTTCACATTAGATTGTAAGCTTCATGAAATCAGTAACTCTTTTTCTTTCTATTAATTGTATATTCACTCCATGGCACAGTGTCTGGCACTTATAAATGTTTATTGGATTGGATTGCATTGGATGTACTTGAGACACTTTCAAACAGACATGTGATTGGGCTCTATCTCCTCCATTATACATATTCAATAAGAGGTAGATTGACTTTCCCAAAGCTAGAGTGGGATTCAAAAAGCATTTATTAAAATCTTCCCATATGCCAAACACTGTGCAAGAGCTTTGGGATAGAGAGATCATAATGAAATAAAATCAGCCCTTAGGGTTGTATTCATTTATCTGATTCAAAGAGTAGTAACTATATGGATCCATAGATGTATAGAATTACACAAAGTGGGATGTGGGAATGGGATGATGTGAGACTGAAATCCAATTCTCTAGATTAGTGTGCTTTTCACTACATAGCCAAGCAAACCCTATTCATTTCAAAATCATGTGGCTAATTGGTGAGAAAAATAGGAATAGAGTATAGGTCTGTGGATTACTAAATCAATACTTTTCCCATTGAAACATCTTACATTCTCACATCATTCTAATTTAATTACTCTCACCTATCCCACATTTTCCCAAAAGATATTTTCTAATGCTTTATTGAAATCCAGGTGCAAAATATGAGGTATATGAGAAAAAGACCAACAGAGGATTCTTAAATAAGAGTCTCCTCAGGTTTAAGGAATCAGGAAAAGCTTGAGAAAGACACAACATTCCTGTCTAATAGAGCCTGGTTTTCCTTTATGGCATATTCCTAACTATAAAAGTAAAAGAGCAGGTCTCAGTTTTACTCCATGCCATCTGGAGACATAGCCCTCTTCTCTTTCTCTGAGCAACTGCCAAAGTAAAATTGCCGGATATAAAAAGCTATGAGATCCCTTCTGATCGAAGTGACATGGGTCTAAAGAGAAATAATAATTAGACCAAAGAGGAATATAAAAGGGAGGTCAGATTTAAAGGCCTTAGTCTATTGCACAGCAACAATTTAAACATCTAAAAGTCCCTTCATACGGAGGATAATCTGTGCAAATTCAATTCAGCTCCATCAATGTGATTATGAACTATGTAATGACTTATGGAAATGCAAAGTTAGTTTGGAGCTAGCAGATTGATTTGTGCTCTGCTGACCATAGCCTATTCGGAAGGGACGGCGCAAATTTGATTTTTATGTAAATTATTCAAATGCAGTTCTTCCTTCTACATTGTATAAAGCTGGCTGGCATTTGCCCACCTGCATTATTCACTGGGCAACAGAATGCTTGGCTGACATTGGAGGGCAGAACAAAAGTCCAGCTGTATGGTGGGAGGGAGGGAAGATGTCATGGGTGATTTGGGAAGAGAAAGGAAGGGAAATGAGTTAAGACTAATAATGAATTCCCATTTTCAAGTTCAGAAGTTTGTAGATGTAACACACACAAGATGTAGATTATGCTAGTCAGTGTCTCATACAATTTTAAAACTGTGATTCTACTATGTCATAGAGGTTTAGAGCTAGAGGAGAACCTAAGAAATGATTTAGTTCAAATGGTTAAAAAGAGCCCTAGATCTGGAGTCAGAAAACCTGAATCTGAAGCTCACCTCTGAAACTATTTAGCTACATTAATTGATACAATTCATCATTTTCTTCCGGAACTCAGTGTCCTTATTTAAACAAAGAAGGACTTGGAATGATTGATCTCTAAAGTCTTTCCACCTCAAATTCCCCACCCCATAAAGGCCCCAAAAAGGGAAGTGACCTAGTCATTATGACATATGCCCTTAGGAAAATGCCTCACCAGTAAATTCATGATCTTGAGAGGCTCTATTAGCTTTGATACTTATCAACAGTACCTTCCCTATTTTTCTGCTTCTGGATGGAAGGCAGAACAAAGAAATCCTTACAAAAACCCCATTAAAAAAGGGCTTGCAGAGCAGCAATATCTTCTTTTCCTACTAGCTTGCCTTCTTTTCACAGAACTTGGTCATGTCTCTGCAGTGGGTACCTTCTTCACCAGTCTCCCCCATCCTCTTCAAACCATTTTTTCAGCTTCTTTTTGCGTATTGTCTTCCCCACTTAGATTAAAGCTCCTTGATGAAAGGAATTATGTTTATTTTTAATCTATATTCCTAATAATTAGTGCAGTTCCTGGCACATAATAGATGCACATTGACTGTTTGTTGATTGACATAAGTTCAATAATGAAACTGAGACTAGAATTTTTTTTTCTGACCTTAAAAGTATAATGTTCTTTGTCATAAATTAAGCTGCTGATGGTTGCTTGAACTGATGCTTAGTGAAGTGGGTAGAACCAAAGAGAACATTGTACAAATCAACAACAAGAATATGCAATGATCAATTTTGATTAACATGGCTCTTTTCAATGATGAGGTGATTCAGGCCAATTCCAATAAACTTGTGAGAGAGAGAGCTATCTTTGTCAGTGGGAGAGGATTGTAAGGACTGAATGTGGAATACAGCATAGTATTTTCACCTTTTTAGTTGTTGTTTGCTTGCTTTTTTGTTTTCTTTCTCACTTTTTTTTTTCTTTTTGATGTGTTTTTTCTTATGCGGTATGATAAATGTGGAAAAATTTATAGAAGAATTGCACATTTAACATATTGCTGTCTAGGGGAAGGATGGGGGGAAAGAGAGAGAAAAATTTTCGAACACAAAGTTTTTCAAGAGTAAATGTTGAAAACTTTGCATGTATTTAAAAAAATAAAAAGTTATTATAAAAAAAAAAGATTCAACTCAGCAAAAAATAAGTTAAACTACCTATCTTCCATAAAACTTTTCCAGCTAGATCTCCTCAATCCCATCAAAACATTGCAGTATTGAACAAAATTAGTGCATAAAGCTTAAATGAGAAGCTGACTGGAGAAGTATCCAAGAGAGAGAAGTTATGAATTAAGTTGCCTATCACCAATGCTTTATTTAGTGCCTGCTATACACCAGTCATTGTGCTATGTCCTCAGGATATGTAGACAAAAATAAAATATCCCACATTCCCAAGGAGCTTATCTTCTACCAGGACATATTGCAAGGGCAAATAAAAGGACATACTGAACATATTCTGACTAAATACAAATTAATTTGAGTGAGGGAAATTATGCCAAAGATTCTCAAATTCAAGCATTTTCAAATTATCTATATGATTAAGTGGGAAATTCAAATATCCCACAATAAAGGGATGTCTGTTAGATAAATGAGGCTGCAAGATCATTTAATAGTACTTGTGAGACTTTCCCACCTGCATACCTTGCATTCATTTTTCACCATTTGACACCAACTAATTAAAATATTACATAGCATCAAATCCCAAGCCCAGTTTTACTCATATAGCAAAGGACATCAGAGGAAAATATTGGTGGGTGGTAACATTGCCAAAATAGAAAAAGAAGTGAAAAAATAGATATTGTATTAATGATTAATGAAACATAGTTTTTTGAGATAGTGAGTCAAAGGCCTGGGCTTCAAATTTCATCTGTCTCTTGATATATTACATATTGGTATAGATATGATTATAGATATAAATAGATAGAATATCTCAAATTTATAATTTTTATTTTCTGGGTCTTAGTTCCCCTCTCTGTAAAATGAAGTTCTTGAATATAATGCTAGAACATTAATCCTAGACATGGAAGAAAAGCTCATATGGATTTTTTGCCAGAGATGATAACTGTTAATATTGTTCAAAATCATCTCTGTTTGATATGAGAGAAAGAAAAAAACATAACAAAATCTTCTGGCAATTGAAATTATCTATTAGTGGAATCAGAGATATTTAGTTCCCCTCAGATGGAAGTCTTGCTCATACAAGTATGGGTTCAATTAAATAATGGCCTTAGCCAAAACTTTGATTAAAATTATATAACAATTTATGTATAACATAAGCAAATGGGAAAACTGAAAATGAAAAGCCATAACACTATTACAATAGTAGGAATAGTAGTTTGCAACTGTTAGATATATAACACTTTAAGGTGTGTAGATATAACATATGCATGCCCATATGGATTGTATAGCTTAGAACAAATGATATACCTAGAGAGTTCAGATGTATGTGATCAGAATTCAGAGAAAAGAGTCATCTTTGCAACATGAAAGCTAGCTTGAAGGAAAGAAAGAGCTAGGAAATCCAAGTCTGGTGTGATTTTTTTCTTAGTCTCCAGAGGGTTATTTGGCTAGAATTATTTTTATCTTCCACTCTATCTCTGGTCTAAGGATATTAATAGAGATTAAGTAGGAAAAGGCCTCCCATAGTCATTCTTTTAGAGGATGGTATTACTTAACTTAGACTTTCTAAATTAGATCATTCCAATCAAACACAGTTTACATAAAAGACCAAGTAAATTCATTCATGCCAGCTAAGAATAAGTAGAAATTAAAGATGTTAAACAGATTATAATACATAAAAACACAAGATTAAGTGAGCTCTTTAGGCAAGAATAAAATGAGATTATAGCTCAAAGTAATATAAAAAGAAAACAAAAACAAACAAACAAACAAAAAACCAATTTTTTCCAGAGGTGATTCATTCTATCATTCTCTAGAATTTCAAAAAAGTCAGTGATTTATCTCCTCATCATTGCTGCACCTTCCTTTAGTTTGCATCTTTAAAAGTCTAGAAACAATTCTATAACTCTCTTCCACAAGTACAAACATTGTCATATTAACCAAACTCTCCACCAATTAAAAATCAAGTGTTTCTCTTTTTATAGAGCCTTACATACAAAAGTCTACAGATTAATATAGGAGGATTCAAATATTTATTTAAAATTCATTTTTATTTGATCATTACATTCAGCTACCTGACACAGTGCACCCTCCAAATTCTTCCACTTAGGCACACCTGAAGTCACTTTCCTGCTCAAAGAAAAAAATGATGGTATTCTGTCACTCCTAAAATAAAGTTTAAACTCCTTAGCCTAGTAATGATCTCCAAATTTTTAAGATTTCTCTCATAAAATTTCTAAAATTCTTAGATTATTTCAAAGCTCACTTCAAATACCATCTCCTATTTGAGACCATTTTTTTTATCTCCAAATTCTAGTTTTCTATCTCCAAGCTACCATGTATTTACTTTTTTTAACTTTTTAACTTTGTATTTTATTTTTTGACCCATTTTAGGTTCCAAATTTTCTCCTTCTTTCCCCACCTCTAACTAGAAAAGGCCACCATTTGGCCAGCACACACATACATACTTACAGAGGCAGAGAGATAGAGACATAAATAAAGATAGAGAAAAAGAGTAAACACATATGATGTATATTTATATTTATCACTTCTTTCACTGAAAGTGAATATCACCTTTCTTCCAAGACCCTTTATAATTCATTTTACTATTTATAATACTCAGAATAACTTAATCAAGAATAGTTATTCTTCTAACAATATTATTGTTAATTTATAGAACATTATCTTAGTTCTACTTATTACACTCCATTATTTCATGCAAGTTTTTGAATATTTTCTAAAATCAATGTGCTCATTTATTATACCACAGAAGTATTCTATCACAATAATATCTTGTATTTGCTTTTTAAAAAATATCTTTTCAGGCAGGTAAACCTACACCCTGCTATAAAGCAAAACACTAATCATAAGAGACTCTGTGCTCAAAACGAAGGCTCAGAGCTATAAAGAAGCTTGGTACCATGCTCCCCTTACCCTAGAAGCAGAGCTTAACCATAAAAGTCACAAAAGAAGAAATACAAAAGGAGACGGAAAGAAAATGAGCAAAAAGCAGAAAAGAACCTTGACAGAAGAACAATAGTATGGTAACAGGGAAGACCAAAATACCAACTCAGAGAAAGACAAAATGTCTACAAAGGAAAGCTCAAAGAGTGAGTTGAATTGGTTTCAAGTCCAAAGAGACTTGTTAGAAGTACTCATAAAAGATTTTAAAAGGCAAATGAGGAGATAGAAGAAAAAATGAGAAAGGAAATGAGAGATATGCAAAAGAATCAACATCTTGGCAAAGGAAGGAAAAAATTGATTGAAGAAAATAATTTCTTAAAATGTATAATTGTCCAAATGCAAAAAAAAATTCCACTGAAGAAATCAGTTCCTTAAAAACCACAATAGATCAAATTGGAGAAAAAAAAAAACCTTTTGAAGAAAACACCACCTTAAAAATCAGAATTAATCAAATGGAAAGCTAGCTGAAGAAAATCACATATCAAAAATGAGAACACAGCAAATGGAAACTAATGACTCTATGAAACATCAAGAATTAGTCAAACCAACTAAAAAGAATGAAAAAAATGGAAGAAAATGTAAAATAGTTCATTGGGAAAATAGTCAACCTGGAAAATAGATCCAGGAGAGACAATTTAAAAAGTATCAGTCTACCTGAAATCTCTGACCAAAATAAGAGCCTGGATAGCATTTTTCAGCAGATCAACAAGGAAAACTACTCTGCTATACTAGAACTAGAGGAGGAAATAGTCATTGAAAGAATCCATCAAACACCTCAGAAAGAGATTGTGCAAGAAAAACTTCAAGGAACATTGTTGCAGAACTCCAAAATTATTATCTCAAGGAATAAAATACTGCATGCTGCCAGACAAAAGCAACTCAAGTATCAAGGAACAACAATTAGGATTACCCAGGATCTGGCAGCATCTACAATAAAGAGCCAGAGGACTTGGAATACCATATTTCAAAAGGCAAAGTTCCTGGAGATACAAGCAAGAATTAACTACCTAACAAGACAACTATCCTTCAGAAGAGGAAATGAATCTTCAATGAAATAAAAGACTTTCAATAATTCCTAATCAAAAAACCAGAACTAAACAGAAATTTTGATCTTCAAATATAGGACTCAAGAGAAGCATAAAAAGGTAAATAGTGAAGAAATATATATTTTTATAGGTTAAACTTTATATCCCTAGGTAGGAAAATGATATATGTAACTCTTGAGAATTGTATCTGTTACTGGGGCAGTTAAAGGAGGCTTATATGAACAGAGGGTGCAGTTGTGAGAGGACTCCAATGTGGTGATTTAAAAAAAGACACTAAGGGGTGCCAAAAGGATTTAATTGGGAGAAGAGGAAAGATTAGGTAAAATGTGATAAATTAGAGACACAAAAGCCCTATGGGAATAGGGAAAAAGAAGAGAGAGGATGAACATTATCTGAGTCTAAATCCCTTGGCTCACAGAGGGAATAACTTAATCACTCAGTTGAGTATAGAAACTTATCTTACCCTATAAAGAAGTAGGAGGAGAAAGGGGAAATAAAAAGGAGGGGCTGGATAGAAGGGCGGGCAGAAACACTGGGAGAAAGGGGTAAGAGAAAGCAGAAAGCTAATAGAAAGTAAAGCAGGTAGGAGACAGGGTGGGATTAGAAACAAGAAGGGACAGGCTGGAAAGAGAGAAAGAAAGTATATACAGGGCAGATAATAGGATGAAGGGGAATATAGAGCTGGTACTCATAACTGTGAATATGAATGGGATTAACTCTCCCATAAAACAGAAGTGAGTACCAGAGTGGATTAAAAAAAAAAAATCTTACAATGTGTGTTTACAAGATACACGGTTGAAACAAAGTTATATACAGAGTAAGAGTAAAAGATTACAGCAGAATTTATTATGCTTCAGTTGAAGCAAAAAAATTCAGGGGTAGCAATTCTGATCTCAGATAAAACCAAAGTAAAAATAAATCTAATTAAAAGAGAGAAAGAAGGAAACCACTTCTTGTTAAAGAGTACCATAAACAATGAAGTGGTATTGACACTAAATGTATATGCACTGAGAATCCAAATGCTTAGAGAAGATATTAAGCCAATTACAGAAAGAAATAGATAGCAAAATTATATTAATGGGGTACCTCAACCTTTGCTTCTAAGAATTAGACAAATTTAAAGGCAAATTAAACAAGAAAGAAACTGAAGGTTAATAGGATCCTAGACAACTTAAATATGATATTCTAGAGAAAAATGAATAAGTACAGAAAAGAATACACTTTTTTTTCCCTCAGCAATACATGGCACCTGCACAAAAATTTACCATGTATGAGGTCATAAAAACCTCACAATCAAATGCAGAAAGGAAGAAATAATAAATGCTTTCTTTTCAGACCATGAAGGACTAAAAATTATATTCAATAAGTGGCCAGGGAAAGATAAACTAAAAACAATTGGAAATTAAGTAATGTAATTCTAAAGAATAAGTAAATACAACAACAAATAACAGAAACAATCTTCCTCCAAGAGGATGACAATAATGAGACAACATACCAAAATCTATAAAATGCAGCTAAAGCCAGTGTTAGGGGAAATTATATCTCTAAATAGTTATATGAATAAAATAGGAAAAGAGGAAATCAATGAATAGAGCATGCAATTAAAAAAGCTAGAAAAAGAACAAATTAACCTCACCAATTAAATAGCATATTTGAAATTCTGAAACTTACAGCAGTGATTAATAATGAAACTTAGAAAATTGTTGAACTAATTAATAAAACTAAGAGTTGGTTTTATTAAAAAGCTAAGAAAATAGATCAAACTTTGTTTAATTTGATTAGAAAAAAGGAAAGAAAAAATATTACCAGCAACAAAAATGAAAACGGTGAACTTAGTACCAATGAAAAAGGAATTAAAAAAATAATTAGAAAATAAAAATTATTTTGCCCAATTGTATGCCAGCATGTCTGATAATCTAATCTTTTTGTTGTGGCAAAGACTTGAAAAATGAGTAGATGTCCATCAATTGGGGAAGGGCTGAATAAGTTATGATATGTGAAAGTAAAGGAATATTAATGTTCTATGAAAAATAAATCATAATCTGATTTTAGAAAGTCCTGGAAAGATTTAAATGAACTAATACTGAGTGACACAAGCAGAACCAGGATACATTGTAAACAGTAACAGCAAGATTTTGTGATGATAAACTATGAAATACTTGGTTCTTCTTAGAGGTTCAGTGATCAAAAGCAATCCTACTAAATTTTGGAAAGGAACTGCCTTCTGCATTCAGAAAGAGAATTATGGAGATTGAGTGTAAATCAGCACATACTATGTTCACTTTTTTTCTTCTGTTTTTTTTTTTTTTCTCTTGTGTTTTTTCCTTCTTTGATCTGATTTTTTCATCCAACATCATTCATGAAGAAATGTGTGTTTAATAAATTATTACACATGTATAAAAAATACTTAAAAATAAGTGTATTTTTTCAATTAAGAAACATTGATCTCAATAGCACCTATTTAAACATCAGCAAGCATCAAATGTAATGGGGACAAACTACAATCATTCCCAATAAGATCAGGAAGGAAACAAGGTTGCCTACTATCACCATTATTATTTAATATTGTAAAATAAATATTAGCTTTGGCAATAAGGGAAGAAAAGGAGGCTAAAGGAATTAGAGTAGGTCATGAAGAAACCAAATTATCACTCTTTGCAGATGATATGATGGTATACTTAGAGAACTCTAATGAATCAATTAAAAAACTGAAAAGTCAACTAGAAACAATTCACAGTTTTAGTAAAGTTGCAGGATACAAAATAAATTGACATAAATCATCAGCATTTTTATATATTACCAACAAAGTCCAACAACAAGAGATACAAAGAGTAATTTTACTTAAAATAACTCTCCATAGCATAAAATATTTGGGAATCCATCTGCCAAGAGAGAGGCAGGAACTATATGAACATAATTACAAAACACTTTCCACAAAAATAAAGTCACATCTAATAAATTGGAAAAATATCAAGTGCTCCTGGGTAGGCCAAGTTAATATAATAAAAATGACAATACTACCTAAATTAATCTACTTATTTAGTACCATAGTAATCAAACTATTTAGAAATTATTTTACAAATCTTGAAAAAATAATAACAAAGTTCATCTGGAAGAACAAAAGGTCAACAATTTCAAGAGAATTAATGGAAAACATGCCAATGAAGGTAGCCTAGATGTGCTAGGCTTAAAACTATATTATAAAGCAACAGTCATCAAAACCATTTGGTACTGGTTAACAAACAGAGTAGTCAATCAGTGGAATAGATTAGGTTCTCAGGAAAAAATAGCCAATAACAATAGCAATACAATGTTTGACAAACCCAAACATCTCAGCTTTTGGGATAAGAACTCACTATTTAATAAAAACTGCTAGGAAAATTGGAAACTAGTATGAAAGAAACAAAGCATTGACCCATATGTAACACTGTATACCAAGATAAGGTTGAAATGGGTTCATGATTTAAATATAAAGAGTGATATTATAAGCAAAGTGGAAGAACCCAGGATAATTTACCTCTCAGACCTTTGAAGAAGGAATGAATCTGTGACTTAAAAAGAACTGGAACTCATAATTGAAGACAAGATAGATAAATTTGATTATATTAAGCTAAGTTCTATAGAAACATACTAATGCAGACAAGATTAGAAAGGAAGCAATAAATTGGGAAGACATTTTTACATTTAAGGATTCTGATAAAGGCTTCATTTCTAAAATATATATAGAATCGACTCAGATTTATAAGAATTCAAGCCATTCTCTAATTGATAATTGGTCAAAGAATATGAACAGACAATTTTGAGATGAAGAAATTAAAACCATTTCTAGTCATATGAAAAGGTGCTCCAAATCCACTATTGATGAGAGAAATAGAAATTAAGACAACTCTGAGATAATGATATCCCAGATTGGCTAAGATGAGAGGAAAAGACAAGGACGAATGTTGGAGAGGATGTAGGAAAATTGGGACACTGATACATTGTTGGTGGAACTGTAAATGGATCCAGCCATTCTGGAGAACAATTTGGAACTATACCCAAAGAGTTATCAAACTGTACATACCCTATGATCCAGCAGTGTTTCTACTGGGCCTATATCCCAAAGAGATCAAGGGACCCACATGTACAAAAGTGTTTGTGCCAGCCCTTTTTATAGTGGCAAGAATCTGGAAACTGAGTGGATGCCCATCGATTGGAGAATGGTTGAATAAGTTATGGTATATGAATGTTAAAGAATATTATTGTTCTATAAGAAATGATCAGCAGGATGATTTTAGAGAAGACTAGAGGGACTTACATGAACTGTTGCTGACCAAAACCAGGAGATCATTGTAAATAACAACAATAATATTATATGACAATCAATTATGATAGACGTGATTATTTCCAACAATGAGATGATTGATACCATTTCCAATGATCTTGTGATGAAGAGAGTCATCTACACGAAGTGAGAAGACTGTGGGAACTGAGTGTGGTTCACAACATAATATTCTCACTTTTTTTTTGTTCTCTTGCATTTTGTTTTCTTACTCATTTTCTTTCCTTTTTGATCTGATCTTTCTTGTGCAGCAAAATAATTGTACAGATACGCTTACATATATTGGAACTAATATATATTTTAATATGTATAGCATATATTGGATTACTTGCCTTCTAGGGAAGGAGGTTTGGGGAAGAAGGGAAAAATTTGGAACACAGAGCTACTCAAGGATCAATGTTGAAAAATTATCCATCAGTATATTTTGAAAATAAAAAGCTTTAATAATAAAAGAGAAACATTGATCTCTTCTTCTTATTTCTCCTCACAATGAACAAACAAGGAAAGATGAAGGGAAGAAAGAAGAAAAAGAGAAATGCCTTTTACATTTATTTTTCCTTATAATGTTTGTATTCTATAAAGTATCCACCTGATTTTGCCCAATTCATTCTACATCGATTTATATATGACTTATGAACCTCTATAGCAATATTAATTATATCATTACTGATGTGATAAGTTATATTCATTTACTAACATTTATCCATTCACAAATAAATGGGCATTCCTATATATTAAATTTCATATATACTTTGTGTTATTTATTTGTATATAAGTGTATACTTATATGTATATGTGCATGAATATGGATATATGTGTTTTCTTTATTAAATATAAACTTCCAGGCAGAAGCTTTCAGTCTTTCTTTGTCTCTGGGACTAGTACAGTGTTTATGCAGAAGTACTTAAATGTTTAATTGTTTTTATTTTTTAAAATGTACACCTTTTATGTTTTTAATTTTTCTTTTTATAGCAGCAATATAAAACAAATAATCATAAAAATAAATTAGAAATTCTATGTGAACTATATAATAACAATTGACATTGCTAGGAGACACAAAGAAGGTGATGTTTGTCACAATATTTCAGGCTCTTCAGACCACTATACTTGATGAATATAGGTATGAAATAAGTAGCCAGTGCTAAATACAATAACAGTATATCTGCTAAATATCTCACAAAGGGGATGTTTGGCACAAGAAAGAGATAGACAGATTGGGGGAAAAAATTTAGCTGGGTGTATAGGAGAGTGCTAATCCTGGAATCAGGGAAACCTTTCTGAATATAAATCTGACCTCAGGCACTTATTGGCTCTGTGACCCTGAACAAGTCACCTTACTCCACTTGCCTCAGTTTCCTTGTCTGTAAAATGAGCTAGGGAAGGAAATGACAAACTATTCTTGTATTTTTTGCCAAGAAAATCCTGAATGGGTTCACAAAGATTTGGACATAACTGAAACAAGTGAAGCAAGAGACATAAAATACAAATTGGACCAAATAATGTCCCTTTCTAAATCTGGTGGTTCCATTGTGAGAGAAAGTTCATGCTTATTTACAATTAAATTTGTCTGGAGAGGGGAAGGAGATGGATCTGCCAGCTTATCTATGTAATTGTTTGCCTAAAGCAACACCAATCCACAAAGCAGTTCCTTTAAAATAAAATTATTTGACTGAAATCAGGAAAGTAATGGGGATGCCTAAACATTTTAATAAATTATTACTAAAAATGAATAATATGGAGAATAGTCATTGTAGTCATATCTTGTAAAACACTTTCTTTCACTGAAATCTCATATTGTTTACATGTGCCTCTTCTATTTACTTGTCCCCTGGTTCCAGATATTTTCATACATGTCTTATTTCTCCTACTAGATTATAAACTCCGTGAATGGGATACCCAACTATATTTATCTATGAAGTCCTCTTTATGTCTAGGATAGTTCCAAAACCTGTGCATTGAATAAATGAATGTGTTGAGTCAGCTAATGAATCAAATCATTTTTTATCTAACAACCTTAAAGATTTATTGGATTGATCTCTTCTCAGAGTGTGGATTTGGGCTAAAAATAAGAGTATAATTCAATTTGGCCAGTTCCCTTCAGTTATTTTTAAAATTGCTCTGGCTAAGCATATATTTGAGGTATATGAGTATTTTTGTGAGTGTCTGGATGTTTAATTTCTGTGTGAGAGACATAGACCATTTGTGTATGTCTCTCTGTGTAAGAAAGATTACCTTCTCTATCCCATAACAAATTAAGTTTCTCTTCATATTAATACAGAATGTCCCCATTACATTAAAGATTCTTTTCTCCAAGAAGCTCAACAGAAGCACATCATCAGAATGCATTACTGCTGCTAGGCAAACATAGAAGTCTTTATTAAGATGGTCTCCAGCAAATGCTTTTAGAAGAGGGACTCATTACCTTGTTCTTATACTTTCTCCACTAAGTGTATACATGGCTGCAAAATTTTATTCTTAGATCAGAATCTAGCCATCAAAGCTCTGATAAAATTTGTCCTACATCACAGTACTGCCCTTCTATGACCTGATTTATGATAGTCAACTTCTTTGACTCTTTCAAAAAGTCCAAAGTCATTGAAGTTGTTGTTTACAAACTGTGGTCATTGATTCCACAAGCTTAATATTGCTCTTCCTTTTTCTTTTCCTCATTTGTGTATTTCCATATATTCATTACTTATGTGTACATTTTCAGATTACTTTCAGACATTTTTATGGGCCAGACTCTTATATACAATTTGCAAATCTTTTTTTTTTTTTCTAATCTTTGTTAGAGTCATATTCATAGTTTAATGAAAACAGTTTGACTTAATCAACAAAGAAAATAAATGCCCTTGAAAGTATGGTAATCCTTGGAGTTTTTAAAAAAGAGGCAGTAGGATATTGAGCTTAAAGAGTAGAAATGCCCAACATATGTCCTCTCTGCTATTCAGTCACTAACTTGGTTGTGTTATACAAGCAGTGTGAGAATTCAGTTCAAGGAAGAGTTAAAGTTATTTTTGAAATTCTAATCTAGAAAAACATAACCTGTATATATATTAATGACTAACCACACACATACTGGCACTACTACCTCTAGAACTTTGAACAAGCCACTATGTGTTCAGAGCCTTCAAAATGAAGAATTTGAATGAGATGATATTCTAAGTCCTTCCTAGTTCTAGTCAATGTTTTTATAGTTCAATTATTGCTGAACTGGGAATGTTTTAATATATAACATTACATAATAATTTTTTTTCATATTTTTGATCCTGAGTTTTCTTAAATGTTAGCTTTCATAGTCTAGGTGATGATGAAAGAATTTTTGCTAGGTCTGGTGCTCTGTCATACCAACCAATTCTTCTCTTTGGATAGAATCCATTAGTTGCTCATTTGCTCATCTACATAGCCAGACTTAATTTCCCCTTAACACTGAACTCTCATCACCAACTTGCTTTTTAATATTTGAAATTGAATGTCCTATAGACATCCCAAAGTCAACATATCCATAACAGAACTCATTATATGTTCCCCATGAATTTTCCTCACTTTCCTTCTTTTATATTATTGTCATGGACACTGTCATCCAATCAGCCTTGTTGGTAATCTTAACATTGTCCATAATTCCTCCCATGAATTTACTACACATATCCGAATCTATTGTTTAGAAGAAGTCAAAGGTTGTTGTTTCTATCTTCACATTAACTCTCATATGTTCTCTTTTCTCTGCTTCTACCCACCAACTAATAGTATAGTATCACATCAACTCTATTTTGAATTACTACAAAGCTTCCCAATTGATTGCCTTCTCTCAAGTCTTTCTCCCCTTCAATTCACCTTCTCTACTTAGTTACCAAAATGATTTTCCAATCTGATCATATTATCAATAAACTAATGCCTCTGTAGTACCTGCCTAATCATAGATGATATATCCTCTCTGACTTTCAAAGCTCATCTTAATCTAGTCACTACCTACCTTTCCAATCTTCTAATGCTTTACTTATTTTTCTCTCATTCTAAACTGGCTACTCTAGTACTTGCTGGTTCTTTAAAGACAGTTCCTTTCCTGACTGTGAATTGTCACTCACTTTCTAATCCTTATGTATTATTTTCCTTTATTTCCACAATATGTCTTCCTTGGTTTCTTTTAAGACTCAACTTAAATCTTACATTTACTAGGAGGGCTTTTCTAACCCTCCCTTCCCAAACTCCATCCCATACAAATATTTGCATTACTTTCTCTCTAAGGTTATTTTAGAAATGGATAGACAGAGACAGAAAGATAGAGAGAGACAGAGACAGAGAAGCTCACACAGAGAGAACATTAAAAGTAAGAGCAAATGAGTGGTTAGGGAAGAGAAAGAGAAAAGGAGAGGGAGAGGGAGAGAGAAAAAAGAAGAAAAAGACAGAGAATTAGATGGATATATGGATGGATAAATAGGATACAGAGATAGAGATAGAGCTGATATAGTTAAAGGTACAATGTTATTTTCACATTATCTCTTCCATTAGAATGTGGGCTCCTATAAGGAACAAGTTGTCCTCTTGCCTGTTGAACTCAGTATAGTGCTTAGCATATAGTCAACATTTAATAAATATTTTTGTAACTGACTTACATTTATAGTTTTCCTTACAACATCCTATTCAAGGTAGTTAAAGTATATATTATTTCCATTTTACATATGCTGCAACTAAGGTTCACCAACATAAATTCCATCATAGTGTGACAGAAAGAATTCAAAACAAGGTGCTTTTACTGCAACTTCAGTGTTCTTTTCAATACAATATTCTACCTCTTAAGCAAGTAATAATCATCTGAGCTTAAGTTTCTATGCCTAGAAGCAATTGGGTAATGAAATGAACTTGGATGCACCCAGAGTCAAGAAAATTTGCATTGAAATCTGATCTGATAATTACTAGCTATGTGACTCTAACAAACATCATTCTGCCTCAGTTTTCTCACCAGCAAGTGAGAATAATGATTGCATCTAACTGGCAGAATTGTTGCAAACCAAAAAGTACTATGTAAATGCTAGCTATTATTATTGTTGTTATTGTAAAATAGGAATGTTAATACTTACCCTATCATTTTTTCATGACAACCTATTGAGATGATTCAGGTAAAGCATAAGGTCTGCTTTTGTTTTGATTTTTTTCTGATTGCTTATAGGTGAAAACATTGGAACACTGGTTAGATACAAAACTCATTTTGAATTTTAGTTTTACTGTCAATAGCAAAACTTCAAATCTTATAAACATTATTTTCTTTAAAGTATACATGGACTCCAAATATAACTCACCAAAATGAGTCCAGCAAGAAATTCCCTAATGGCCATAACATTAATATAATCATAAAAGTAACATTACATTAATTAGAACTTTGTAAATGCTGTAATTAAGGTATTTGGTGACAGCTGTCTTTCCCATCCCTAAGCGTTCCTAAGAAATCTCCCTGCACCACTTACAACTGAACCATCATCTGCCTAGAACTGAGAGCAGCCATCTGTTAGGACATTCAAAATGGTGAGAGGCAAAGAGGTCTCAGACAATCACATCCCACAGAATACTAAAGAAAAAAAAAAGAAATCAATGGCTCCAAAACTTTTTTTTCAAAGTAAATTTAGTTTTCTCTGCAAAAGTCAATTTTTTCCTTTACAAATCACAAATCCAAACATGTGAAATTAATAGATTTCACAGACATTTCTACTTAGCTTCTTTTAGCTACTTTTTGGTGATATTGACTTTGGTAATAAGTAAACAATTATGCCTATAGATTCCTAAAATGTAAAGTTTTTTTTTTTTTTTAATCCATCCCCTCTTACTAAAGATGATATTGTGAGGTAGAAGTTGTAGACACATAGAGAATTTAACAGCTCACAACTGGCTAGATGAATGCTCTTAGGTTTTACAAAGGTTTCACAAAATCACTGATTCATTTACTGTATGTTATGATGTCCCTGGGAAATGAGGAGTTCAGAATAAGACATTTTTGTGTTTTTTATTGATTTACAAATACACATTTTATTGTCTGTCCATCATTTTCAAAGAAAAATATATCAAGAAATGATATCTTGACTTGTATATAAATTGGATTTAAGTAAGGCAGAGTTGCACAAAGTTATCAGCCTCATTTTCTTTTACAAAAGTTATCAACGTCCAGTGGTAAAACAACTGATGATGTTCTCAGATGTGGCAAATAATCTTGATGTCTTCAGTGTCTGACCAAGCTCAAAACATTCCATATTACCTGCTTTAGCCACTTTCATGGCCATTGGAATTCTACCAGAGGAAGTCCTTACATGTTTGAGCAAGACATCTCTCTAATACACTGATGGATTTGAGGCCTAATGATTAATCTCAATCTGGGAGAGCCCATCTACAGAGACAGTTTTACCAGGGTATAACCACTGTACATGTTGCAGCTTTTTGCAGTCACAAGGGAAAGTTGAGTGATAGGTGGAAAACAAAAGTGAATGAAAAGTCCTGAAAAGAGTTTGGCTAACTCTCAGTCAGAGGTGCTAGTCCTTCCTGAATACCCCATATGCATATAAATACAACCTATCTATCTATTTATCTATCTGTATACATATACTCATATATATGTGTGTGTGTGTATATATATATGTGCATGTATGTATACAATCTCACCATTCCTTTTTATTTTATCTCGTCTCTTTTCCATTCACCAAATTGGGGATAGATAAGATGACAACTATGTCTCACTGCAAAAGGATCATATGTTTTCTACACTCTATGCATTTATGTATTTATACCTTATATACACATAGAATATCTGCCTGTTTCAATACACTATGGCCTTTGGCACAGTGATGTGACTGTAAAACCCATCAACTCCTCACCTACATTTTGAAAGACTATAACAATTGATTATCAGTGATGTAGATAATCTTTAGGTGTTCTCCTTAGAGGATATATTTTTATCCTCTAAAATTCACACTCTTTTGATTCTATTTGTAATGGATTCCAGGATCACATACTTAAAATGGACAATTGTGTTCTTTTATTTTTGAATCAGGATCTTAAGAATGAGGGGAAGTGGTAGAGGGAGAGACTTAATCAAATTATAGAATCTATTTTCATTTCCCTTCCATTCTGCTATAAAAAAGACTGGTTAAATTTGAGTCAATGCATTCTATTGCTAAAATGGGATATAGATGACTTAGAATGATAGATCAATAGATTAAAAAAAAAAAAAGAACTAGACCTAAGATTTCATTGCAATGGGGACCCTTTGGGTAATGAAACTTCTAGCTATGTAGGTCAATATCTTCTCTACAGCTTAAAGTTTTAGAGAGTTGCCTAGAGCCCTGAATGTATAAGTAACTTGCCCAGAGTCACTTAACTATCTCAGTATTTACCATGGATTTAATGATTATCAATACTGATGATTCTCAAATTTATCTTTCCTGTCCTACCTTCTCTGCTGAAGTCCAATCTCACATTTCCAATTACCTTTTTGCACAATTCAAACTGGATGTCCAGGGGACAGTTTAAATTCAGCATAAGTAAAAGTGAAATCATTTAATTTAGATTTGGTATCAGCTTCATTTTAATTCTGACAATTTTACCTATATTACCTTCTATTCTGAGTCCTTGATTTGATTCAATGTAATTTCATTCCCTGGATTCCCTCAAGTTCCAAATAAAATCCTATCTTCTATAGGAAATGTTTTCTAATCTCTCTTAATTCTAATATATCTTCTCTTTTAATTACCTCCTATTTTTATGTATATAATTTGTTTATGCATTTTTTGTTTATTGTTTTCTTTATTGGGTTGTAAGCTCCTTGTGGGAAAAACTGTTGTTTTTTTTTTGTTGTTTTTGTTTTTTGTATTCTGACTATAATATACTAACATACATACATGCATAAAATTTTGAAATGGCATCATAAATGATATATTTAAAACTAAAAGGGACCTTGGAGATGATCTATTCCAGAGGTGTCAACTCTGCTGCCAGAACCAGATTAAATGTAATTGGGAAAATTTAACAATATAAGGAAAAATATATAGACAATATCAATAAATGGTTTTCTTCTCTTTCTTTTGTAATTCTGTGTATTATATTTATTTACATAGAATTCTATAGAAAATTTAAAAATAGAAAAAGAATGGTATGTGTCTATGTCTTATCTCACAAGACCATAAGCTTTCTGAGGACAGGATGCTTCTCTTAAGAATCTTTATGTCATTCTATATCCCACAAGTTCTAGCCTATATCATTGAACATAATAGGTACTTTATTAATATCTCTCAAATTAAATTGAATCAGATCAAGAACTCAGAATAGAAAGTAGCATGAGTAAAATTGTCCAAGTCACAATGAAAACTAATATCAAATTCAAACCCAGTACCATAAAAATCAAATGAGAGAAATTGAGAAAACATACATGTACAAGAACACAGACACACACACACAGAGACATACATACACACACACACACACACACACACACACACACACACACACACACACAAGAACAATCCAAGAAAAACAAGATTGTTAATAGAACATCAGCTAATTAGAAATGAACCATAGTCTTTAAGGCAAACAATGACTGAAAATTAGAATTGTGTCATGGGAAACAAGCAAAGTCATAAGAGATAAAGAAATAATAAAGCAAAATATAAACAATGAAAAATAGAAGAAAATGTTAGATATTTCATTAAAAAGAATATATGTAGAACAGATGGACAGAAAACATAAAAATAATTGAAATACCTGAAAATTTTGATCAAAGAACCTTGATATAATAATACAAGAAAGAATCAAACAAAATTGTCCTAAAGTGTTAGAACAAGATGAAAAATAGAAATAGAAAAAATAAATCAATCACTCACTGAAAGAAATTCTATGAGGAAAACATACAGGAAAATAATTTTTAAATTTCAGATTTCCAGATCAAATTGAAAATTTTACAAACAACAATAACAACAAAAACTACATTGAAGCCACCTGTCAGAGATTACAATAAAAGACTCCAGACCTTAGAATATTTATTGAAGATCAAAAGAACTAGGGTTGTAGCTGAAAACAGCATACCCAGCAAAATAAATCATAATCTTGAACAAAAAAAATGAATATTCAACAAACTGTCAGGCTTTCAGGATTTTATGGCAAAAACAAAACAAAACAAAATAAAACTTGAAAACTTAATAGAAAATTTCCCATCTAGGAAAATAAGGTAAACTCCAAAGACTGTTTTCAAGTAACTCAATTGTTAAATTTTTATTCGTGGAAATATAAGCTATGTCTATGATTGTCATTAGTAATTATATAGTTCAAAAGAAAGATTGGTACAGATTTGAATATTATGTGATTCTAAAAGGCAAAACCATGTAGAAAAAGGTAAAAACAGTAATCATGTCATACAAATGAGGTGTGAGAATAAGAACACAAAGGATTAGATGAGGAAGGGAGGAGGGCTAGTAGTCCTGAAATCTTATTCACATCTGGAATGAGTACTGTATGAACACACACACACACACACACACAGACACAGATATACACACATACATATGTGTATCCATAGGCAAATAGATATATGTCTATAAGTAGATATATACATATATATATATATATATATATATATGTGTGTGTGTGTGTGTGTGTGTGTGTGTGTGTGTGTGTGTGCGCGCGTATCTATATCTATATACATAAATATAGCTGTTTAATGTTAGTTTGCTTTGGGGAAGAAAGGGGGGAAGATAAAGTAATAAGGACACAGCAGAGACAAGGAAAAAATCCACATGAAAGCAAAAAAAGAGATGGACAGTGACAGTTCTGAATACAATGTATTTTATCATTATATACATTTTTTGAAGTAAAAATCTGTTGTAGATATTTTGAATTGTCTCATATTCTGTGTACATGACATTTTTACTTTTTCTGGTTTTTCTTTCTATTTTGTATTTGTTTTAAATTAATATATATAATTAAAAAGGTTTAAAAACAAAGCAAATCTTGAAGATATTATACTCTACTGCCTGCATTTTATAAAGATTGAATTCTAGAATTGTTAAATCTTAAGTCCAAAGACAGAACAAAGGTTAAAAAAAAAGAGCCAGAATTTGAAGTCAGTTCTTTTGATTCCAAACAGAGCAGCATCCTTCTAAATAAGAATGCAGAGAATTTATGAATAAGATTTTTTTCATTTTCTTCCTCTTCTTTAAGTATAAGCATCAGAACTTGTACCAAATATACAAGTTAAAAATTAATGAAAGAGAAAATATAGTATCTTCCTTCTAAGATTATTGTAAGAATAACTTTGTATAAACCTTAACGTTTTACATAAATGTTAGCTATTGTTTATTTTTTAGTTTAGAGCAATCATTTACAAGGTATATTAAATAAAGAATAGAAAGAAGAAAGCCTTATAAAATAAACCTTATTATTTTAAAAAGCAACTGACAATATTAATAAACTGATTAACATCTTAACTTTATAATAGTTACCACAATTTTATGAGAACAATCAAAATATGCATTATACTCACTTTAAAATTTTATTTTCCAGTGGGCCAGCACCAGCCCTAAAGTCAGGAGAACCTGAGTTCAAATTTGACCCCAGACACTTAATACCTCCTAGCTGTATGTCCCTGGGCAACAAGTCACTTAACCCCAAAAGCCTCAGCAAAAAATATGTGTGTGTGTGTGTGTGTGTGTGTGTGTGTGTGTGTGTATAAGACTACCATAAAAAGAGTTGCTAGAAACATTTTTGCATATATGGATTCTCTTGCCCCTTTCATTATTTCTTTGGGATACAGATCCAGTAGTTGTACTGCTGGTTCAAAGCATATGCACAATTTTATAGCTCTTTGGTAATACTTTCAAAAAGCTCTCCAGAATGTTTGAATCTTTTCACAAATGCATTAGTGTCCCAGTTTTTGCACATCTCCTCCAACATCCATCATTATCTTTCCCCAGTTAGACTCTTTACAATGATTAGATGAAAGTTTGAAAAGTTAATTGACAGGTTTCCCAAATATTTTTTTTTATTTTGCAAAAGACCACATTTTTACATTCTGATAATTAATTATGTATATAGATAATATAAGATCGTGCTCTATTTATTATTTATAGGTGATTTTCAAAAATTAATTTGATTTGATTGAGCAAATTGAAACTTTAAAAAGCTTCTCCAGAAATGTGCCTTTCATATATATGTCAAAGAGGTTTAATAGCACAAACAACTGTAATCAATGACCCTCTTGTTATCAATGTTAGGTGAGGTTTAAGATAAGGTGATATATGTTTGCTGGTGGTCTCTGCCAGTTTCATAGATGTATATAGACTATATGAAAACAGACTTCCTTACATATGGTGAAGTAGAATTTTTTGATGATATTGAATTAATTACTGTTTATATGAGATTCATAAACAATCATGAGTCATAAATTAACTAATGGTGGAGGCAGGAGAACTAGATGAAGAATGTCAATTTTTATGTAGTTTTATTTTATATTTTGCAACTTTGCAAAATTGTTGATTGTTTCTAGTTTTTATAGTTGATTCTCTAGGCTTCTCTAAGAATACCATCACATTATCTACAAAGTGATCATTTTGTTTCCTCATTACCTACTTTAATCCCTTTAATTTCTTTTTTCTTCTCTTAAATGTCAGTTGTCTAGAGTATGATATGCAGTTGGAAGAAAAATCTATGGAGATGGTCTATCAGTTAATTGCAATCTCTATCTTGAGTTAATGCAGAAAGTTGTGAAATTACATATTCATTGAGATTTCAAGATGTCACCAACTAAAGACTTGAATCTTCTATAGAAGAGGTGAAATTATCATGAAATCATCAGTCATTGAGAGACTTAACTTTTTAGCTAGGAAAGGCAGTACCTTTAAGATCAAAGGGTATTGGGTTCTTATAAAGATGCAATATTTCTGTTAAAAAGAAATTGTCTTTAGAGATTTGGGTATGACTAGGGCAAGATCCAAAAAAAAAAAGCTAAAGAGTTGCACCTTAGGGATTTCTCTAGACCTTTGAAATATCAGGAAAAATAGGCACTTCAAGTACCATCTTTGTTCATTTTCATCATAAATATAAATGAGGCAGCAATTCAGAGAGGACTAAAATTAAATTAAACCTCAAAACTATCTTTTGTTGTAGCAATCCTGGTGCTTGTTCTTCTAAAAATCTGAAGAAAAATATAGGCCAAAAGGGTACTTCATGCAAAACATATCTCTTATCATTCTACCAAATATCCTTTCTTCTAATCTAGATAACACAACAAAAGGCCCAACTAAAATTGAGCCAAATTATTCACCAAAAACTAATCATTTTACATAAATATTGTTATCCAAGCTTTTCATGGTCTATAAGTCAGACTCACTAACCAAAATACTGACAATGAGTGCAAACTACATCTTTTGACAAAATGAGGAGCATATAGCTTAAGTTTATATGCTTAAATAAGTTAGAAATAACAAGATCTAAAACTTTTAGGCAACATTGAGTTCATCAAATCCAAACATTTTCTTTTTTACAGATGAGGAAAAGAAGGTCAAAAAAACAAAAACAAAAACAAAACTAAATGACAAGAGAAAGTCACAAAAAGGAAAAATGGAATCAAAGACCAGGTTCTTCAATTTCAAATCTAGTACTTTTCCATCATAGTATATGATGGAAGATCTTTTTTACCTTTTTTCTCCATAATATTTTATTTTTCCAGGTAATGTAAAGATAATTTTCAACTTTCATTTTGTAAGATATATTCCAAATATGTTCTCTCTCCTTTCCTTACATTCCCTTTCCAGACAGAAAACAATCTGATATAGACTAAACATATATAGTACTTTTAAATATATTACCCTATTTGTCATATTATGCAAAAAAATCAGAATAAAAGGGGGAAAACTCAAGAAAGAAAAAGCAGACAAAAATATGAAAATACTATGCTTTGCTTCACATTCAGCCTCCATAGTTCTCTCTTATTCCATGTTTATTAGAATTGTCTTGGATCACCACATTGCTGAGAAGAGCTAAGTCTATCATAATTGTTCATCATATGATCTTACTTTTATTGTGTACAACATTCTCCTGGTTCTGCTCACTTCACTCAATGTAAGTTCCTGTAAATCTTTCAAGGATTTCCTGAAATAAGTTTGCTCATCATTTTTCCTAGAACAATCATATTTCATTGTATTACTATAACTGATTCAGTTATTCCTCAAGTGATGAACATCTCCTCAATTTCTAATTCCTTGCCTAAAAAGAGCTACTACCAAAGATATTTGCACATATAGATCCTTTTTCCTCTTTTATGATCTCTTTGGAATACTGATCTAGTCACTACTAGTGACACTGATAGATCAAAGGATAATGCACAGTTTTATAGCCCTTTGGACAGTGTTTCAGTTGCTCTCCTGGATGGGTGGGTCACTTTACAACTCTACCAACAATGTATGTGTCTCCGTTTTTCCACATACATTCCAACATTTATCATTATCTTTTCCTGTTAACCAATCTGATAGGTATAAGATGGCATCTCAGATTTATTTTAATTTGTATTCCTTTATTAAATAGTGATTTAAAGCATGCTTTCATATCATTATAAATGGCTTTAATATCTTCATTTGAAAATTATATGTTCATATTCTTTTACCATTTATCAATTGGGGTATGACTTCTATGAAATATTTTCCCAGCATTATTTCAGTAAATGAAAATTACATATTAAAGAAACTGTCAAGATTTGATCCAATTCAATTTTAGTCAAACAATTTAATTTTCATTTCTTAATTACCTACTATGTACTTGAGAAAATAAATATGAAAAAAATACAATGTTTCCTCAAGAAATTGGAATCTTAATAAGACTGATCGAACAAAAAATTATTATAAGAAAGTCAAAGAAGAAAAAGGAAAAGAAAAACACTCTAAGACATTTTGGAAAGGGGCAAAAAATCACCTACAAGAATCCTGAGGATGCTTCGTTGAGAATATCGTTCTTGAACTAGGTCTAAAATATACCCATAAGGAATAAACCATATCATTAATTTGATGTGGGGATAGAGTACAACTAGCAAATGTATCTAGAATTAGAACTGAAAAAAAAAACTGCTGTACTCATCACAGTTATAGTGGAAATCTAAACCTTCGTGCTTGAAATGATTAAGAGAGAACTTTCTAAGAATGGAAGGACAGCTTCTTTTTACTCATCTAGAGAAAACATATCCTTTTCTCTGAAAACTCATTCAATGTCTCTGAGAACATTCTCATGTGAATGCTAGGTATAAAGAAGAGTAAAAGAAGAGGCTGAGGACAAAAAGCCTTTTCTTTCCACATGTAGATGGGTATAATAGTTTCTAGAATTAGGAGGCTTGTTTAGAAAAATAGTTTATATTAAAATGATCTTGGGCTTTTATTGGACTGCAGATTTAATATGAAAAAACAATGTGAAAAAGAAAAAAAAAAAAAAGCAATAGCTTCATTTGTTTATGTAACCAGAACAATGGAAATGATCATCAAATTTAACCATAGCCTCTAGACACCTCAATTTAGGAAGGACATCAATGAAGTGAAGAGTTCTATAAAAGGTCAACGAGAATATTAAGGAGATTGGACTCTATGCTGTAAGAGGAACTAGAGATGGGGCAGGCTAGGTGGTGTAGCGGATAGAGCATCAGCCCTGAAATCTGGAGGACCTGAGTTCAAATCTGACTTCAGACTTTAACACTTCCTAGTTATGTGACCCTGGACAAGTCATTTATCCCCAATTGCCTCAGGACCATAAAGAACTAATGATGTGTAGTCTAGATAATTCTACACGAGGAGAGGAGGGGCATTTTAGCCATGTTAAAATACTGGAGTGACTGTCATATGGAGGGAGATTTAAGTTAGCTCTGATTGAGGGAAAACTAAGAGCACTGGGTGAAAGTAGCAGAGTAAATAAAACATTCTAATCAATCAGAGAAATCCAAAGATGAAATGATTTTCTTTAGGAAATTATGGGTTTTGAGGGCTCTCCCACAGTAGGTAATCATTGTAATGTGATATTATATAGAAGACAGGGGGAAGAATATCCAGATATAGAAAGACAGAGAGACAGAGACTGGCCAGAGACAGAGAGAGATATTTATAGAAAGGGAGACAAAGATAGGGAATGAAAGACAGAATTAGTGAGTCAGTGAAAAATAAATTCAGGATGAAAGTTTAGATGACTTGTCCAAAGTCACATATATACTTGATGTTATTGTAAGGAGCAGAATTAATTCATTCTAACTTCATTCTTAGTACAGTATTCTTTATACTAAACCACATTCCAAAATGTCAAGGTAGAATTCTCTGCAGTTAAAGCTTCTTCTTAAGGTATTTAGAATCAGCATGTATTACAACCAGGTGCTCCTATATCTGTCACCGCAGGGAGTAAACCACCTACCAACCTTCCTGGCTGCCTGCTCACAGCTGGCTGATGAGCAACCATCAATTTTTCCTTGTACTGAGTCTCTTTGTAAATTCCCTCAGTGATGCTTAGAGAACCCCGCTGTTTTACAGGCATCTAGTAAACCTCATATATATATATATATATTATATATATATATACATATATTTGCATATATATATATATATATATATATATATATATATATATATATATATATATATATATATATATATATATATATATATATATATATATATATATATATATATATATATATATATATATATATATATATATATATATATATATGTATATATATGTATATATATATATATGTATATATGTATATATATATGTGTGATATATCTATGTACATACACATATATGTACATATATGTGTACATATATATATACATATATGTGTATGTATATATGTGCATGCATATGAGTGTAATGTTGCCTGCATAGTGTGTATGCATATAGTATATGTATGTATTGAGTGTGTATATATTATGTATGTATTGTGTATGTGATATGTACATGCATATATGTATGCAGTGTATTGCAAATGTGTGTAGTATGTTATATTTATGAATATGTATGTAAATATATTTTGATTCTGTGTGCCCAGTGCTGACTATATTTTCTAGAATCTTGTAAGCGCTTACTAAATGTTCCCTAAGTAAAACCAAGAAATATTTCTATTGGCTCCATCCCCCCTTTTTCCTTTCTTCTAAGATATATTTATTAATTTCCTAATATGTTTGAGGCACCATGTGTGTATACGCACACACATACATGTAAATATAGAGTGATTTGGGGAAGGGTACCAACAAGTGAGAGTTAGTAAAATCTTAGTATAGGATGTGAAATTTCAGCTAACCTTGAAGGAATCATGGTATTCTAAAATGTAGAGATGGCAAGGAATGAATTGTAGGCATTTGGGAAAGCCTCTACAAACACATGAAGATGGAGTAGTTTTCAAGATAAAGTAAATAAGCTTTGGCTTTCCTTAGCCAGGCATCCTGTCTCCATTTTTCACAGGGAACATGTTGAAAAAGTATTGATATTTGAAGACTTTGACAGTAGAGAATAAGCTCTGATAAATCCTACTAAACTAGGAAGATTTCAGGTGATAACAGACTGGACATCTGTTGTCTAAGGATTGATGTATCCAAGTTCAGAGATTATCATCCATAAATTCTTAACAAGATAGTTTTTTGTCACATCAAATTCTCAATAACATTTATTAAGTTATTGATAATTTTTAAATTGGACTAGTAAGGAGTAGAAAACAAAATATACATGTACACAAATACAAACAGAAGCACAGTTATATGGTTATATTTATAATTATATATATAGTTATGCAAGTATATGTACAATTATATAACTCTGCATAAAGCTATATAAATATATGTTGGTTATGCCTATATCTCTTTTAAATCTATTTTTCTTTGTATAAGTGGTAAATGCAATAATTATTTATTAAGTGCTAAATATGTTCTAGGTGCTCTCAAGTGATAATTTAGCCTTATCTATGGTACTAACTAAATGGACTTCACAAGGATTTAGCCTCAGAAGACTGAGCAGATCAGTGAGTATCACATCATGTAGCTATATAGTAATGAGTGAATCTAGAAGGCATTTGAAGTGCAAAAATCTGAAATTTCAGGCCAAACTGAGAACAGGGCAAGATTCATAGCACAAGAGCTAAGAGATAGTTAATACTCTGATGTCCGAGCCAAGAAAGAGTCAAGACAAAAACCAAAACAAAACAAAATAAAAAACAACAACAACAAAAAAAAAACAATCTAATAATATTGGTTAAAAATGGCGTTCAGGAATCAAACCAGAAAGAGAGCAGAGACCCCATAAATATTCTGAGATGATCTCAGAGTGATCAGGGACACAAACTAGTGTGGCAGAATGATTAAGGATACATAATATTTATAATCTACTACACCTCAATAAATTTGAGTTATTCTTTTTTGAGCCTGCTAGGTTGTGAGGTGAATAGAGCACTAGGACTTGAATCTAGAAATCTTGCATTCAAATCTAACTTTAGATACTTACTAGCTATGTGACACATCTAGGCAAAGCATTTAAAATTTTGTTTCAGTTTTTCAATTAAAAAGAAGCTGATAATAAGAACATCTTCCCAGGGTTGTTGTGAAAATCAAAAGAGATTAACTAGACTAAGTCTTTCACAGTTGATCATCATCACCACATGGCTGTTACTGTGCATTATAATCTCTCAGTTCTTCTCATTTCATTTTGTATTACTTCTTGCCATATTTTTATTAAACTATTCAGCTTATCATGTCTCATAGCACGATACTTCAGCAAAATCATATACCACTTTTTGTTCAACTATCCCCCAACTAATAAGCATCTTCTCAATTTCTAATTCTTTGTCATAGAAAAAAAAAATTGCCATAAATGTTTTTGTCTATATAGATCTTTTTTTCCCCCCTTTCTCTTTGATCTCATTTGGATACTAACCTAGAAGTGCTTACTATTTTTCTTCTAAAACACTCTCAAGCCATCAGGACCTTAAAGCTAATTGTGATTCTCATTTCTTCTCCCTTTGTTTTTTCCCTTCATTTTTATCACTAGCCATTCCCCTGATACCATGACTTCCCCATTTCTACACTGAGTCAATAGCATATTACAACTATTTGCACCAACCTAACATGGAAATCAGTTAGCCTTTGCAAATAACCACATCTCTCTACTGAGCATTCATCCAACATTCAACATTCTGCAAATATTTATTGACTTTCATTGGGTAAAAGTCTAAAATTTGCGATGCCCTCCCCAAGGGTCATCATAGGTAATGTTGTATTGAAAAAAATGTTTGCTGGTCATTTGAAAAGGCTTATTGAAAATGGGCAGCCAATTGCCTCTGAGTAGGCATAGCGTAGCCCTAGGCTGCCTAGGATATGAAATTTCCTAAATTTAAGTAATTAAAGGCTTAGGAAGTAGCATTGCTTTTACTTGACCATAGTTAGATGCTATCAGCAAGACTTAAACTTTTTCATACTCTAGTGAAAATCAAGATTTTGGTTTAAGGACTGGCTCTCCTTTACTAATGGAATCAGCACAAATTAGTTAACTTGGTAGTCTGTTATTAAACATTTTACTAGCATGCCAGTGGTATATACATAACTATTATCACATGTGCTTTCAGACTTTCATTTCAAAATATTATTAACACATTCTAATCAATTTCCCCATCAAAATAAAAAAATGCAATCCTATTATAACATTATGACACTTGATATATAATTTTTTATCATCTTTCATATCTTTGTTGCTGTGTAACATTGAAAAGTAGTCTATATGCTGAGATCTGAACTAATTTCCAGTCTTTCTGGCCTTTCTGTCTATTGAATCCCTTGAATAATCCCTCACTAAGTGCAATGTTTATCACCCATATGGAGCACTGAGTTAAAGATATCAGCTTTTCTGTTTACCCTTTTCATGCTTAATATTCCATGTTCATTCTCTAACATATAACCTAGAAAGTTATCTTCATGGACCAGTAAGTTTGGCTTAGTAAAACAAGTATTGTGCTTTAATTCAAGAAGATATGGGTTCAAATCTCAGCCATATGACTTACTACCAGTGACACCCTGAGTAACTCATTTAAACTCTCTCAAATTTAATTTTCTCATATATAAAATGAAGACAATAAGAACACCTACCTAAAAGAAGAACAAATTATATAATTGTGTAAACATATCTAAACATTAGAGCACTATATAATTGCTATGTGTTGTTATTAACATCATCTTGTGATAGCCAATTTACAGTTCTGGGATTCAGCTTTCTCCTCTAGGAAATGAAGTCTTTGGTGATCTTTAAGTTTTCTTCCAGATAAAAAACTATGATCATAGGAACATTAGGTAGATTGTCATTGTGTATCTAATTCATCTAAGAAAAAAAATGATCAGCAAAAACATTCTAAAATAGAGGAATTTTGTCACTGTACTGTTCTACCTTCTTTTTCCTGCTTTTCTTCCAATTCTATCAAACCATATCAAGGGCCTCAACCAATTCGTAGCAAGGTCCTACCTAACAAAGAATTGAAGATTCTCCCCACCCCATTTGCATTTCAATTTGCATAGGAGATTTTTTAAAAACTGTGTGTCGGAAAAGAAATTAGGTTTGTTCTTCTTAGGCACAAAAAGACACAGCTAAGATCAATGAAGGTAAATTTCAAGGAGGCAGATATATCCTTGATATAAGGAAAAGCTTCCAACCAGACATATCTAGAAGTAGAATGGATTAATTGGGATAGTAATTACGGGCCTTGCTCTGAGTTCTTCAAGGAAAGGCTAGATGAACAAGTATCAGTAATGCTGTAGTAAGAATTCCTCTTCAGGTGTGAGCTAGATCAGACAGTTTCTAAGATTTTTCCAAATTTTGTGGTCTGAAATGCTGTAAAACAAGTTTCCAGAGCTCATTAGAATGAATATTCATTTGTAGAGCTTCAGACACTATGATTGGATGTATAAGACTAAGTGGTGATGCTGGCACAGAGAGAAAAATCCCTATGCTACACAAATAACATGATTTTTGACACATGATTTTGAATTGATTTAGTTCCATTCTATTTTGCATGGGGAACTAAATTGAAGCATGGCTTTTCCCCTAAACTTAAATGTCTTACATGAATAATAATATCATAAAAGGCTAAGATCACAAGTTTTAGAGTTTAAAGGAACTTTAGAGATCATAGAAAAACTTCCTGATTTTATAGACCAAGCCCAGAAGGATTACATGACTTATCTAAAGTTACACTTGATAAATAACAAAGCTAACAATTAAGTCCAGTTCTAGACTTAATATCTAAAACTCTTTTTATAAAATGATTAGATTTCACAATCATTTAATTTATCAATCATTTAATACTTTACAGAATATTCAAAGTAAAAATAGAAAAAAAAAATTTGTTACTATGTGGGAAAATTGAACACCAGCTAATAAAGTAATTATTGATCAAAAGTCACACAACCAGATAGAAGCAAAGTGAAAAATAACAATAGCACTTATATATTGCCTTATGGTTGACAAATTTCCTTATATATGTTATCTTATTTGATCCTCTGAACAACTTTGATAGTTAGGGCATATTATCATATCCATTTTATAGATGAGAAATTAAGAGAAAGTAAGGAGCTTGCCCAGGCTTGTAAAAAATAGGTAAAATTCAACTCAGGGTTTTTTTCACTGGCACCCTTAATCCAGATCTTTTAATTCCCAATCTAAGACTGATCTTTTCATTGCAGAACATGCACCAATCTATAACAGAGGGAAACTGTTGTAAACAGCAGGATTTTGATTTTGTTTTAGTTTTTATGCATATACCAAGTTAAAAAAAAACTGAAATGAAAGATTTAAGACATTTCTAGATTTGTATATGAAAAAAATGTTTTTTAATGTTTGTAATTCTAACATTTTCTATTATCTATTGTAAGATCTTTTTCAGATGTAATATCCTATAAATTATGTTTTAAAATTCTATGTATCACGTTCTTGCTTTACCATTATATATTCAATTCTCTGTAGTTCATCAAAAGTTATCACCTTTGCCACAATCTAAAATTGTGGAGATTCAGCAAGGCATAAACTTATCTTCTTAGCCACCAACAATTGCTACAACTCATTTCTGTGTTTGTGTTTTTCTTTTGGAACTGACCTGCTATTTCACCAAGATGGAAGACTCTCTGAATTTACCTGATGGTTGCACTGGAAGCACTGAGAAGTCCAATTTTACTGACTTCATGAATGTCAGCAATTTAAGTTCCTCAATCCCCTACTGATTTTTTCTTAACTTGCTTTTTATTGGCCTAGTGTAGCTGGTTTGGTAATACTTGGATGTGCTATTAAATTGTAAAATGGGATAAACCATAGCCCCAGAAAAGAATCAATGAAGCTATAGTATTAGTAGCATATCATGTATATATCCTGACTCATCATGGCAAGGATTAAATGAGTATTGCACATTTTTGCATGGATTAGAAGATTCTAATCCATAGACTGACAATCATTCAAGTGCCAAGATGGAATGGAAGGGAATGTTTATAGATGTAAAGTAGTAAAACATACAACTCAGAACAATAAGTAGTTGAACTGAATCCAACAATGTCTGCTTATTAAAATTGTTCTCAGCAGTTGATATCAGAGGGAGAAGAACACATTTTTTTTCTAACAAATAATAGATCGTGGGCAGAAAACGGGCTTCAGGACAACAAAAAACTTTTATTGTACCTTTAAAGCCTAGAGCAACATTGGGTTTTATATGAAAATTTAAGAGTGGAGGTAAACTGTGGAAAAATGTATGTGAACTAATGCAGGTGGAAAGAAAGCAGAACCAAGGAAAAAATTACCTAGTAAATCAAACATGATGAACCAACATAAAAGAACCTTATATTTTAATATTTCACATCTATTAATTATGTAACTATCAGTAGTGAGGAGGTGCAGTACATAGAGTGTCAGGCTGTCAGGCCTGGGATCAAGAAGACTTGAGTTCAAATTCAACCTCAGGAACTTACTAGCTGTGTGATCCTGAGAAAGTCACTTAAAGATTTTTATCTTTGTTTCCTAATCTGTAAAATGAGCTTGAGAAGAAATGGCAAACCACTCCAGCATCTTTGCCACAAAACACCCAAATGGAGTCATGAAGAGTTGGATATGACTGAACATCAAAGCAACAATAGTAACTTTAGAGGACTAACGGGAAAACGTCTTTAAATCTCTCAAAAAGAAGATGGTAGATGATAATGCAGAATTAACCACTCATGTTTACAGTGCTAATAATGAAAAAAATTTATATCCCTCTTGACAGAGAGGTGATAAACCAAATATGCAGAATGAGATCTATATTTTTGAAACTAGACATTGTGGAAATTGGTCTTACTTGACTATATTTGTTTATAGGAATATTTCTAGAGAGAAAAGAGAGGAAGGGATAGTATAATAGATATTGAGCCCACCTGGCACCTGAGGATTATACATCTACTGAATGAGTGATCCTGGTCAAATCATTTAACATCTCTCAGTGCTCTAGGCAATTTGAGATTGTAATTTGCAGAGGAGAAGCCTAGCTGCACAGGGAGGAGTGTTTTTATCAAAGAGATCTCTGTACCAATGAAATCTTAGGCCCATTACTTATTTTTATCTCTATTCCTAAACAGAAGAGAAAATTAGAGTTGAGAGTCCCATAATTTGCTCAAATGCCCAATATGAAAATTGTCCAGGTCTCCTCCTCTGCTACTTTGCCCTTTGAAATGATCTGGTACAGTAGATACCAAGAATAGCTTTAAAAGCTAGGAAAGCAGAAGTTGAAATCCTGTCTCTGAAATTCACTGGCTGGGTGATCCTGGATAATTCTAACCTCTAAATACTCCATAAACTTTCTAATCTGTAATTTAAAGAGAATAAATTACTTGGCCTTGGTAAAGGAAATGTCTTCATGTGGGAACATCTTACATGAATAAAGTTTTAAGTCTACCCCTTACCCCTATAGCCTTTAGCATTTAGAGAATACTTTGCCTACCTTATATGATTTTATTTGGATTTCAGTATCATATGGATACAATACAAATTAATTTCCCCATTTAATAACTGAGTAAACTGAGACAAAGAGAAGATGTGTAATATATTTATCCATTAAATGACAGAGATTACTTAAACCTATTTATTTTTCTTCCTCAAAAATGATAATCTAATTTTGGCTAAATCAAAAACAGCTGTCCACTAATGGAGTAGATTGACTCAGTTGATCTTAAATTCTCTGTCTTTTGGAAGTTTTAAGTCACAGACTGGACAACACCCTTCAGGGATAGCAATGATTCTCATTTAAAGATTATAAAATATGGAGCTCAGAGTGTTCGCAAAGTCTATCTATTCAAATAATCACTATTCAAATGAATGAATTGAGGAACTAGGAGAAGTACTTCTTCTCAATCACATATTTAGCAAGTATCAGGGTTTCAATCAAATTATCTTTCTAGTATACTAGACTTGCTTATCAAGTATGAATATGACCACATGACCCTTGGCTTGCCATTCCTAAGATTCCATAAGTCTTTGAATCTTACTTCCACATGTATTTTTTAATTGTTTGCCTAAAGAATAAGACTTAATAGGAAAATGATTCTTCCTATTCTGTTGGATATGAGTCTATTTTATTGTTTAGCTCTCCTGTATTAGGAAATCCTAACCTAGAGATGATGAACTTGCTAAATAGATATTTATTCATCAAGTAGATATTTAACTGATCAATAGGTATATTTCAACATAATCACTTTTCTTTGTAATTCTATGTAATTTTCTATGCATTTAAAACTATGATTCTTAGGAAAGGCCCACAGGATTTACC
The DNA here is from genome assembly GCF_048593235.1 of Sminthopsis crassicaudata. NCBI lineage: Eukaryota > Metazoa > Chordata > Mammalia > Dasyuromorphia > Dasyuridae > Sminthopsis > Sminthopsis crassicaudata. The sequence continues at coordinate 551,870,068 of NC_133619.1, forward strand.
AGAGTGTCAAAGGAGTCCCCAACAGTAAAAGAGATTAAGAACTCCTTCCATAAGGCTTAATTTTTAAATTTCTGGTGAGTTGGAGGGATGTAAAAAAGAGGAAATTGGGGCAGGAATAATAAAAAAACAATGTCTCTTTCCATCCTGAGAAGATTTAAGATCTTAGTTCCTAGGGTCATTGACAAATAAATCAGTCTACCCAATATTCTGTTAGCCTCCTGAAGGTAGCTTAGAATGAATATCAAGAGAATTGTAAATTTGAAATAAGGAAAGGCTTACTAAAGACCAGCATGATGCCTAGTGGGTTCAAAGGAGAAAGAAAGAAAAATAGGAATTTAAAGTTCAGTCTACAATCATTTATGAAGCATTCACTAAGGACCAGACATTTTCAGTGCTAAAGACATGAAGAAAGGCAAAAGCAAAGCCTTGCCAGAAAGAAGTTTCTATTCTAATTAGGTATGTAACACATAAATAAAGATATAGATAGAAGATATGTATGTGTGTATACACTTATAAGTATGTGTGTATTATACACTTCTATGTATATACAAATACATGTATGTGCAAATATATATTTAAATGTATGCATTGATGTTGTTCATTTCATTTGTTCCATGTAACTAATGACATCATGACAGTGATATCTTGACTTACAAGTGAATTAGAGTTAAATGAGGTTGGACTCTGCATAGTAATCAGCCTCACTCTATCCTCCAGAGTTATCAGTTCAATAAGGTAACATAGGTCAAGACAACAGGTGGTAGTCCTGATGCTTTGGGAGACCTTGGCCTTTTTAAGCTCTTTCCCAAATCTTAATGTGTTTAAGGCAATATAAATTCAGTAATAAAAAGCTAGATTAAAAATTAAGGCAAAAGATGTATTCATAAAAGAATAAATGAAGGGAAAGAGCCTCAGAGTTTCTGACTGGAACAGAAACAATTGCTATTTATCTCACTCTGAGCACATGTATTTACACATATATACAGAGCAGGGAGAGGGGGCAAATAGAATGCAAAGTCTAACAGCAGTACTAGAAGAAAAAAGGAGTGAAATGGAAGAAACAAAAGAATGTTCTATTAAGTACTTACTATGTTCAAAGCACTGTCTTAAGTACTTTAAAATATCTCATTTGATCTCACAATACTGAAAGATAAGTCATCTTATTGTCTCCACTGAGAAAACTGAAGTAATTAGATATTTAGCAACTTGCCTGGGGACATGTAGCTAATAAGAATATAAAGCTAGATTGAATACAAGTTCAAATCCTGACTCTAATAACTGCTCTAAGAACAGCACTTTATCCACTATGTCACCTATCTGCATAGTGGGAGTAGGGATGGAGGCCATTGGTACTGGCAAAAACCACCTGGAGAAATGGGATGTTTCAATGAAACCAGAAAAACCAGGAGATGAGAGTTAGAGGAGAAGAAGGAACCATTAGGTAAAAGGTATATTAGGGAGATGATCTAGAGGGTGATGGAAACAGTGTCACTAGATAGCAAAAAACTCATAAAGGAGAATTTGAGAAAATTGGAAAGACTGAAAGGAACCAGGATGGGAAGGATCTTTATTTTTGTAAATATATTTTTTCAAATGCCTGCAAAGATAGTTTTCAATATTGATTTTTATAAAAGTTTGAGTTTCAAATTTTTCTCCCTTCCTCCTCTTCCCCTATCCCAAGATAGCAAGCAATCTGATATAGGTTCTACATAAACAATCATGTTAAACATATTTCTATATGTCATGTTGTGATGGAAGAATCAAAACAAAAGAGGAAATACATGAGAAATAGAAAAAAATCAGAAACAAAGAGCGAAAATAGTATGCTTTAGTCAATATATAGACTCCATTAGCTCTTTCTGCAGATGTGGATAGCATTTTACATCATGAGTTATTTAGAATGTCATGGATCATCATATTTCTGGGAAGAGTTAAGTGAATCATAGTTGATCATCACATAATGTTGTTATTGCTGTTCTCCTGATTCTGCTCCCTTCGCTCAGCATCAGTTCATATAAGACTTTTTTTTTTTAATTAAAGATTTTTATTTTTCAAAACATCATCATGGACTATTCTTTAATATTAGACCTTCCAAAGACTTGTGTTCCAATTTTCTTTCCTTTCCCCCATGCTCTCCCCTGGATGGCATGCAGTACAATATAACTTAAACATGGTAGAAATCCAATATATGCATACATATTTATAGAATTATAGCAAAATTATATCAAACCAGTAAAAAAAAAAAAAGCAGAGTAAAATGCAACCAAAGAACAACAAAAAGAGTGAAAATGCTATGTTGTGATTTATTCACTTCCCACAGTCTTCTCTCTGGGTGTAGATGGTTCTCTTCATTATTGAACAAGCGGAATTGGTTTGAATCATTTCGTTGTTGAAGAGAGCCACATCCATCAGAATTGATTGTTGTAAAGTCTTGTTGTTGCCTTGTATACTGATCTCCCAGTTCTGCTCATTTCGCTTAGCTTTAGTTCATGTAAGTCTCTTCAGGATTCTCTGAAATAATCCACTTGGTCATTTATTACAGAACAATAATATCCCCTAACATTTCTATACCATAATTTATTCAGCCATTCTCCAACTGATTGGGATCCATTCAGTTTCTAGTTTCTTACCATTACAAAAAGGGCTGCCACAAATATTTTTGTACATGCAGGTCCCTTTCCCTTCTTTAAGATCTCTTTGGGATATAAGACCAATAAAAACATGGCTGGGTCAAAGGCTATGCACAGTTTGCTAAGATTTTGAGCATAGTTCCAAATTACTTTCCAGAATTGTTGGACCAGTTCACAACTCTACCAACAATGTATCAGTGTCCCAGTTTTCCCACATCATCTCCAACATTCATCACTATCTTTTTCTGTCATCTTAGTCAATCTGAGAGCTGTGTAGTGGTATCTCAGAATTGTCTTAATAGCATTTCTCTGATCAATTGTAATTTGGAGCATGTATGTGCTTACAAAGTTTCAATTTCTTCATCTGAAAATCGTCTGTTCGTATCCTTTGACCATTTATTAACTGGAGAATGGCTTGATTTCTTATAAATTTGAGTCAATTCTCTATATATTTTAGAAATGAGGCTTTTATCAGAACTTTTGAGTATAAAAATGTTTTCTGACTTTATTGCTTCTCTTTTGATCTTGTCTGCATTAATTTTGTATGTACAAAAACTCTTTAACTTAATATAATCAAAATTATCTATTTTGTTATCAGAATGATCTCTGGTTGTTCTTTGGTCACAAATTCCTCCCTCCTCCATATATCCTATGTTCTTCTAATTTCTTTATAATACCATTCTTTATGTCTAGATCATGAATCTATTTCGATCTTATTTTGGTATATGGTGTTATCAATCCCTAGTTTCTGCCATTCTAGTTTCCAATTTTCCCAGCAGTTTTTTGTCAAAAAACGAGTTCTTATTCCAAAAGCTGGGATCTTTGGGTTTATGAAAGACTAGATTGTTATAGTCATTGACTATTTTGTTCTGTAAAACTAACCTATTTCACTGATCAATTGCCCTTTTCTTATCCAGTACCAAATGGTTTTGATGACTGCTGCTTTATAATATAGTTTCCTTTTTTTTTAGCTTCCCCCTTTCCCCTCCTACTTTTAAGGTGAGAGAAGTTTCGGGGTGAAACCAAATATGTCTAATATTTTCTTTTTAAGCCAATCTGATGAGAGTAAGATTAACACAATGTTCACCCCCTCCCTTCTTTCCCTCAATTATAATAGGTTTTATTTGCCTCTTCCTGAGATGTAATTTCCCTCATTTTACTTCCACTTTCCCCTATTTCTCCTATAATCCTCTTTCCACCTCTAGTTTCTTTTTATATTACAACATAAAATCAAATCATCAAATGCACTTTCTGTGAATATCTTAAAAGAAATATAGTTCTCAAGAGTTCTTTTCTTTTTATCTTTTTATGCTTCTCTTCAGTTCTATATTTGGAGGTCAAAATTTTTGTTTTGCTCTGGTCTTTTCATAAGAAATAAATGGAATTCACCTGTTTCATTGAATGCCCATCTTCTTCCTTGGAAGAAAATGCTCAGTTTAGTGGAGTAATTTATTCTTGAATGCATTCCAAGTTCCTTTGCCTTTTGGAATATCAGATTCCAGACCCTTCGATCCTTTAAGTTGGAAACTGCTAGATCCTGGGTAATCCTTATTGTGGCTCCTCAGTATTTGAATTGTTTCTTTCTGGCTGCTTGTAACATTTTTTCCTTGGTCCAACAGTTCTTAAATTTAGCCACAACATTCCTTGGAGTTTTAATTTGGGGGTCTCTTTCACAAGGTGTTTGGTGGATTCTTTCAATAAATATTTTTCCTTCTTATTCTATGATATCTGGGCAGTTCTCTTTGATGATTTCCTGAAAAATAGCTAAGCTCTTTTTTTCATCATAGTTTTCAGGGAGTACAATAATCCTTGGATTGTCTCTCCTAGATCTATTTTCCAGGTCACTTGTTTTCCTAAGTAGGTATTTTACATTTTTTTCCTATTTTTTTTCTTTTCTTTTCTTTTTTTTTTTCTTTTCTTTTTTTTTTTTTTGTTTTCCTTGACTAATTCTTGTTGTCTCATTAAGTCATTCAATTCCATTTGTTCAGTTCTGATTTTTAGTGAATTATTTTCTTCATTTACTTTTTTTTTTTACTTCTTTTTGTATTTGTCCAATTGAATTTTTAAATGAGTTGTTTTGGTCTATGGGATTTTTTCTTCCATTTTTCACAAATTTTGTTTTTCTGGGAGTTGTTTTCTTTTTCCCTTTTGTCAAATCTCTCTTTTAATAAGTTATATGGTTTTTCCATTTTACCAAGTCTATTTTGTGTTGCCTTTTCCAAATTCTCTTGCAAAGTTTTCATTTCATTTCCCCATTTTTTCTCTAGCTCTTCTTTAAGATTCTTTTAAATTTCTTCTAGGAAACTCTTGTGTGATGGGGACCAATTTATATCACCTTTTGGGGCTTCATCTGGAGATTAACCTCCTCAGGGTTTTAAAATCTGTTTATCTCTTTCCCCCTAAAAACTATGGTCAGAGTTCTTTTTGCTTTTTCATTCATTTTTTTTAAGTTGAGATCTGCTTTTAGGGCAAGAGAGGTTTTCCAAGTTTCCTCTACAAGCAACAGCGGCTGAATTGAGTCCGAGCTGATTCACTTCTGGTGCTGGGTGGTTTTGGCCAGGTCCTGTGAGACTCTGGTGTTCTGTGGTTCACTCTTTACCTTTTGTGATTGTGTTGGATGTTTTATAATTTCTGTACTGATCTACTGGCTTGCAACCAGGGCAGAGCGGCCAACACTACTGTAGATTCTCTGCCTCCAGAGTCCACATCAGCCTGGGACTCTGTGCTGTCTGCATTGGGATCTGTGCTCAGTCTACTTGTGTTTGGCTGCCTCCCTCTGTGCTGATTGATACAGACCTTTTCTGATGATCTTTGAAATTATCTTCTGCTTGTGATTTGTAATACTCCCAATATTCACGGATTCTGCCATCTAGAACTAATTCAAAGGCTGAATTTGCTAATTAGTCTGAGGGTTGAAAGAGAAGGTCAGAAAGAAATGTGTGTCCTCTCCACCATCTTGGCTCCACCCTTTAAATGTAGTCTTTATGTTTTTCTGAATTCTGCCCGCTCATTATTTCTGATAGCACAATACCACAACTTGTTCAGCCACAATGTCAATTAATGTGCAATCCCTTAATTACTAATTCTGTGCCACCACAAAATGAGCTACTATAAATATTTTTGTACATGTAGGTCCTTTTCCACTTTTTTATGATGTCTTTGGATGTAGATCCAGAAGTGATATTGTTGGATCACAAATCATGCACAATTTGGGCATAATTAATGGGAAGGATTTTAAAGCACAAGACAAAATTTTTTTTTGAGTTAATAGAATTAGACCTGCCATTAAAGAAAGGCCATTCTCAACACTGCATCCTGATATTGGTCTTTATGAAATTATGGAATGATTATTCATTCGTAAATTGACTCATTCATTCATACATATATTCTTGTATTCCACAGACATTCATGAAGCTACTACTATATCAATTCATTGTGCTAGTCATTAGTTTAGAAATATAAATAGAATATTATACTTCCCTCAAAATTAATGGAGAATTAAACATATAATACAATATAATTAAAGCAAAAACAATTCATGAACAATGAACATTATAAACAGTTGAGAAAGTGAGTGCCTAGAAGAGATTGAACTAAGCCTTGAAGAATGGGAAGAACTTCAACAGAAAGAAATGAGAAAGATATAGATACAGGGGACAATTTTAACATTGGAATCCATTTATTTTTTTTAAGTGTCAGATATTCAGATATCCCCCACAATGAATAAATCCTTGAGTCACTTTCCATGTGACTGAGGATAACAGGTCAATGAATGACTACAATTATTCTGAATACACAGTAACATTCAGGATCTGTTTCCTGTTTCCTTTTCCTGATACTATGATTCTAACAATGGAGAATGAAATGGCACTAATTGTTAGAGAAAAAAAAAGATTAAACTATTATTATTCTACAATCAAAACAATTAATTTTTTTCTGGAGTTAGAAGGATAACATAACATAGAAGCAGGTACTATAATCATCCCCATTGAGGGGATGGAAACTGTTAAGGAAACTGGGTTAGACAGTGATAAAATGACTTGCCCAGTACTACACAGCTAGTAAATATCTGAAGACATATTTGAAGTCAGGTCTTCTTCAACCCCAGGCTCAATACTCTATCCACTGTGCCATCTAACTGCCTTTAATGACCAAAAAAGAGGCAATAAATATACTTCCCATCTAAGCCAAGGAACTGGAGGATGGACACCAATGTGAGTACATGGGAATTATAACTGAATTGGAAAGAAGATTTGTACTGAAACCCTATCATTTTTCTATAACCTTGGTCAAATCTGTCTGATCCTCAGTTTTCATATTTACCAACTAAGGATAATTATACTTGTCTTAACTGCTACAACTTGGAGCAGGATCCTCAAATTTTAAATACTATTTATACTGTACCAGGCAACATATGTATGATGTTTATATACCAAAGGTGTGACACACATACATATAGATTGATACATATATATATTATATATATATATTATATGTATACATATATATATATATATATATATATATATATATATATATATATGCATACACACACACACACACATACACATACACACACTATATAAACACTGAAAACCCTGTATTGTTAGGAGGCCAATGAATTCATACCAATAGAGAGGATATTGGTTGTATTGTCTATTACGAAAAAGTTTTACCAGGTATATAAAGAACTTCCTAAAAGAAAGACAAAACCCAACATATTATATATATTATATATATATATATATATATAGAAGAGAAAAATTTTTTAAGAATTTCTTTTATTCACTTAAGATTGATATGTTTAAACACTTTCCCCTAGCTAACCAATGCAGATCTGACATTGTATTGTATGATCAAAGGTCTAATTTTGTCAGGAAATTCTTGATGAATGCTATATGGTATAGTGGGCAATGCTCGTTATTACATCAAGAAAAGGTTTTAGAATTGAAAAATAAAGATGTACAATTCCTATTGTGCTATAATAGTTCTATTGTGAATCTTCTAGGAAAAATAAGACTTTTAAGAGAATACAGAATTGAAATCTAGAAGGGAACTTAGACTTTAAATAATGTAACTGTCATTTTATAGCTATTTGAGTGCTAGAAAGACAAAAGACGTGTGCAGTCCTGTGACTTCAGAGGCTTATAGAGGCTCCCCACTATATCAGTAGTATATGTGTGTGTGGGGGGGGTAGGTGTGTGTATGCGTGTGTGTGTGTGTGTGTGTGTGTGTGTGTGTGTGTGTGTGTGCACACGGGGGGAGATAGGATTGGGAAAGGAGAGTGATCAATCATAGAACTTCAAAGTTAAACTATACCTAAAAGATCATCTAATCCAATGGCGTCAAACAGTTAACAATGGTCATTAAATCATATGTTGACTTAGAAAAATCATTAGTTATTAGGTTTGTTGGGTTGTTTCATTCATGTCCAACTCTTCATTATCCTATTTTGGATTTTCTTGGCAAAGATACCGGAGTGGTCAGCCCTTTCCCTTTTTCAGCCCACTTTATAGTTGAGGAAACTAAGGCAAATAGAGTGGAGTGAATTGCCCATGGTTATAAAAGTCTGAACCTAGATTTGAATTCAAGTCTTCCTGATTCTAACTCAGCACACTGTGCCAGCTAGCTGCCTTACATATTAAACTATATTTTATTATATATTATATTATATTATACTATATTATATTATATTATATTATGTCATATCATATCATATTCTATTCTATTCTATTATGTATTTTGTTAAACAATTCCCAATGACATTTTCATATGCTTGATGACCATCCCCTTAAGTGTTGTAGACTATATGCTTATGTGTTTGACATCTCTGATGTAGTCCAATTCCTATCTCATAAATCATTCTGTTCTATAATGCCCTCAATAAACTATCTTAGAGTCCTAGCTTGAAAGGTTCTGGTGATGAGGATTTCACTACCTCCCAAGATAATACATTATCTTTGCAAGCCTTAAAGTATGTGTTTATGTGCATGCATGTGTGTACACATATAAACACACATGTATATATGTGCATATACCCACATGTGTATACACATATGTTCACATATATGCTGTTATTACTAATTTGTTAATTTTCTATTCTTTTATTCAAGTACAGTGCCATGATTTTCCTTGCATAGGAATTCATAGAGAAAAATGGTTATCAATAAATGTTTCATAATTTATCATCTTAATGAATTTTCATGAAGATAATGTTTAAACTTAGTCCTTCCCGAAAAAGAATCCAAATCTACTTATTATGCCACTTTACCTTGTATTCCAATATTGAATAAGCTTTGTGAGAATTAGGGCCAAACTACTGTATTGCTGAACTTCTCTAAGCTTTATGAAAAGTTTCCTTAGCAGAATGAGAATGGAAAAACAACTATATTGCTACTACTAAAAAAGTGCTAGAGATGCATATAGAAAAGTGGCAATCTTTGACATCATGATGTTTGCATTCTAATTACTGAAGATAACATGTATAGAAGAATACAACTGTAGGAAAGATGGAAGTAGACTTTAGGGCATATTACCATGGTACTTGACAAAGCCCAAGAAACCTTATAATGCAACACCAGGTCAGATGGCAATAGCTGGAGGTCTGGGGGGCCTATAGTAGGGCAGCCCATTTGACCTTAGGGAACAATTTCAGGGCAGACAGAAAAATCAATTTCATGCTGAAAGGTTTTCTTATCCAAACAGTTTTAGCAGCCATATCTCTAAACAAGGATTGTTGGAAAGGGATAATGATCCTAAAGGTTATGACAGAACAGGATACTGAACAACCTCTATCATTGTGGAAATGGGGAAGTCAGCTTCAAGCAAGGAAGCCTGATTAGAACTGGGTAATTAAAATTGGGAAGGAGAAGGTCCTTATGGATTCCTTGCAATTCTCAGTTCAATCTATCCAAAATTCACTTTATAATTTTTATCATAGATTTTTTGTTCTCAGTCTTTCCTACAAACTCAGTCTAATCTCATGTCTACTTGATAATATTTAAAATACCAAAAACCTAATATCTTCTTCCCCCACCACCACCACTGCACCTCTAGTTTTCTCTTCATCAGACTAAATATCCCAAGTTACTTTAACTGCACCACATATGGCATCTCACCTCCCTGGTATATTAAGTTACAGGAGCATTTTGGTTAAACCATGAAAAACTTATCACAGCAATATTTTTAAACAAATTTTTACATTTTTCATTCATTTGCATTAAAACGATCTACTAGTAGCAGTGGGAGGTTGATTTCTGAACAGCATTTATCTAAGAATTTCCTAAGGGGAAAGAAAAATCAATGAAATAAATATTAACTAAGGATTAACTTTTGTAAATCCTCTAAGTTCCAAAGCACATAGCTTCCCTGTCAGACATCTTAAATCAGTCTTAAATTCCACTGATCAGAGAACATTCATAACTTTGGGATTATAAAATAAGGAGAAGAATAGGGAGGGCAGTTGGGAAAAACACTAAATTTGGAAATAGATGACCTTAGTTTGAATTCTGGCTATTTTAATAGTCCATTTAAACTTGGTCTACTCATTGACTCTCTAGTCAATGTCTAGTCTAGTCTACTAGTAAGTAGGTCTCTGTATCCCCTCTGTAAAATGTAATATTTTGAAGTATCTTGAGATATCAATGATTTTGTAATCTTTTCAATGGAGGGCATTAGATCTTTTGGAGCAGATTATCCTTCTTATCTTATCTGTAACTCTTGTCTCTGTTCTCCAACTATACAAGGATCTATGAATTGAGAAGTTACCCACAATTTTTAAGCATTTTACATCAAAAACTTAGTAATTAAGTGATACTGGATAAGGCATTTAACCTGTCTCTTCCTCAGTGCCCACAAATATAAAGCTATCACTTACTTCTTATGGTTGTTTTGAGGATCAAATTAATTTTTTGTAAAATTTTTAGCATAGTTTCCAGCATATATTAAGAGCTTAAAGAATGATTCTTTCCTTCCTTTCTCCCACTAGTGTATCAATTAGTCTGCTCATTTGTAACACCTTAATATTGCTATATAATTGTCTAAGTTTCAATTCTTATATATTTCCTCAATGATACCTATTATATAATTATGCAATTTACATATCATGCATATTTATTATGGAGGACATTATTGGGGGAAAAACTAGAGACTTCTTTGTTTATGAGAGTAATTAATGCACATTAAATGGAAGTTATTGAGAGGTGAGTAATGCTTTAAAAAGAGCATAAACAAAACATTTTAAAAGGATTTCAATCTGCACATACTCACTGTGTCTCTTAATTTAGTTGTATACAACTTTCTTTCTGTGGAGATTTTTGGGTTCTGAGATCCACAACTATTAAGCATTATCTAAGAGAACATGTTTAAAAGATGGTAATTTGATGATAGGAATAAATATTTTAGCCATTGTAAGCCCTGGGAAATTTTCTCCAAAATAATTCAGCTTAATTTCTTTCTCTTGTTCAGTTCTAGGCTGAACTTTTTATTCAGATATATTGCTTATCCCAGAAATATGTACTTATGTACTAACTTATTGAAGTGTCCATTAAATTGCATATCATATACTATACAATAGATATGTTTTGCCACTAATTTTGTGTGTCTTTGTTTTTCCTTTTTAGGCTGAAAAAGGCCTGTAATGTTATTGATCTTGATTTAATTAGCATAATATCAACTACACACAAGAGGCAACCCAAACATCTCACTATGTATAGAGAATCTTTCATGTATTTGGCCCTCTGGAGGACATCCTTTCCAATAATGTGAAACAATTTTGATTATCATAAACATCTTATTTAATGCTTCAGTTTCAATTGACATTAATAATAAAGCATTATTGATCACTTATTTCTGTGGAAGAAAATAAACCAGTGACTATAGAGGCAATATGGTATAATAGAAAAGTGGTCTCTGGTTCAGAAATAATCTAAAGCATGTAAATCTGTATTGGTATATGAGATTTCCCTCATGGGTAATCCTCTCTATCAATTAAATCACATGTCCAAACCAAGGAAAGAAAAATGTACTTGCATTTTCAAGACATATTATTTGATCTCAGCATATGAATCAAAGAGAAATACATTGTTGAAGGAGAGCTTTTATAAGCTGTATTTTCTTTCTTGTTTTTTTATAATCAGTAAATTATAAACACAATAGGATTTTGTTTTCTCTTCACTTTGTAGTTAATTGTGTGATCATCAATATGTTTGCTGTAGAAATTATTCATAAAACCTGTCTGTTCCATTTTCATATTTACATCAAGTGTATCCTTGATATGTATATATGCATATATGTTTCATTCTATTTTTCTTGAATTTACATGATAATTTATTATCTATTTGAAAGGAATGTGCTTAGTAGATTTGCAATTTCATCAACAATTATTTTATTGTACTGTTATGCAAATGATTATTTTATTTCATAAATTGAAAATAAAATAAAAGAAATAAGAAAGGATATTTCTCTCTCCTTTTTGAGCCCTTTGAATATATGAGAACTGTTTCCACCTCTGAGCTCTTTTTGTTTTTAAATAAAGCTTTTTATTTTCAAAACATATGCATGGATAATTTGACAACATTAATCTTTGCATAGCTTTGTGTTCCAGATTCTCCCCTCCTTACCCCCATCCCCTTCTATAGATTACAAGTGATTCAATATATGTTAAACATGTTGAAATATGTGTTAAATCCAATATATATAAACATATTTATACAATTCTCTTGCTGTACAAGAGAAATCAAAAGAAAGTAATGAGTAAGAAAACAAAATGCAAACAAACAATAAGAAAAAGAGTGAGAATGTTATGTTGTGCTTTGCAATTAGTTCCCACAGCCCTCTCTCTAGGTGTAGATGACTCTCTTCATCATAAGATCATTTTTATTGGCATCAATCATTTCATTGTTGGAAAGAGCATGTTCATCAGAATTGACAGCCATATAATATTGATATTATTATATACAATATAATATTGATGTTGTTGTATACAATGATCTCCTGATTCTACTTATTTCATTTAACATCAGTTTATGTAAGTCTCTCCAGGCCTATCCTAAAATTATCCTCCTGATCATTTCTCATAGAACAAAAATATTCCATAATATACATTTACCATAACTTATTCAGCCATTCTCCAATTGATGGATATGCACTCAGTTTGGAAACTGAGTTTCTTGCCACTACAAAAAAGGTTACCATAAACATTTTTGCACATGTGGGTCCCTTTCCCTCATTTAAGATTTCTTTGGGATATAAACCCAATAGAAACAATGCTGGGTCAAATGCATAGTTTAATAACTTTTTGAATATACTTCCAAATTGCTCTCCAGAATGGCTGGATCCATTCACAACTCTACTAAGACTGTATTAGTGTCTCAGTTTTCCCACATCCCCTCCAACATTCATCCTTGTCTTTTCCTGCCATCTTAGCCAATCTGAGAGGTTTGTAGAGGTATCTCAGAGTTGTCTTAATTTACATTTCTCTGATCAATGTAATTTAGCACACCTTCTCATAAGATTAGAAATAGTTTTCATTTCTTCATCTGAAAATTGTCTGTTTATAGCCTTTGACCATTTATCAATTTGAAAATGGCTTGGATTCTTATAAATTTGAGTCAAATTTTTATATATTTTAGAAATGAGATCTTTATCAGGACCCTTAAATGTAAAAACTGATTTCCCAATTTATTGCTTCCCTTCTGATCTTGTCTGTATTAGTTTTGTTTGTACAACAACTTTTTAACTTAATATAATCAAAATTATCTATCTGCTGTTCAATTATAAGTTCCAGTTCTTCTTTGGACACAAATTCCTTCCTTCTCCACAGATCTGAGAGGTAAACTGTTAGGATTACTAAGTGAGAACTCAGGTTGTCTGGACAGTGATAAGGTGAGAATTCAGGTTTTTCTGGACAATTACAAGGTGAGAACTCAGGTTGACTTGATAGAAGGAGCAAGCTCATTGGCTGAAGTGGTTCTTCCCAGAAGCCCTTGCATTATCCCACGCCCATTCTCTGGGAGGATAAAAAGCAACAGTGGGCCTGGAAAGTGAGTCTACATGGAGAAGGATAAGAGCTGGAGGAGATTCAAGGAGAAGACTCTGCATTGCATCAAGCTTGACGGGGCTCCCTGCAGGAAAGGAAGTCACTTCTCTGGACAAGAGTTAACAGCAACTGCCTGGAGACAACGGTTCGTTACAGGAAGAAGAATCTGTCGGAGAGATTTGAGTAGAAGACACAGCAGATCTCTTCCCAGAGAGTGATCCGGCAGCTTCTGGAGACAACAGCTCGTTACATTAAACTATCCTATGTTTTTTTCTAAAACTTGCTTATAAGAATAGTCTTTATGTCTAAATCATGAACGCATTTAGATATCATCTTGGTATGTGGTGTTAGGTGTGGGTTGAGCTTTAATTTCTTCCATTGTAGCTTCAAATTTTCCCAAATTTTTTTTGTCTAATAATGAGTTCTTATCCCCAAAACTGGGGGTTTAGAATTGTGAAACACTTGAGTGCTATACTTATTGTTTATTTTGTCCTGTTATCCTATCTATTCCACTAATCAACTACCCTATTTCTTAGACAGTACCACATGGTTTTGATGACCACTGCTTTATAATATAGTTTTAAGTCGATCACTGGCAGGCTACTTTCATTAGCATTTTTTTTCAATAATTCCCTTGAAATTCTTGACTTTTTGTTCTTTCAAATGAACTTTGTTACTATTTTTTTCTAGATCAGTAAAATAATTTATTGGAAGTTTGATGAGTATGACACTAAATAAGTAGATTAATTTAGATAATATTGTCATTTTATTACATTCATTCAGACTACCCATAAGGACTTGATATTTTTCCAACTGATTAGGTCTGACTTTATTAGGTCTGTGGAAAGTGCTTTGTAGTTGTTTTCTTGTAGCTCCTGACTTTCCCTTGGCAGATAGATTCCCAAATATTTAATTTTATCAACAGATATTGATATAGTTGATGATGCCAATAGTTTTCCTAATATTTAACCAGCCCTGCATTCCTGCTATAAATCCTACTTGGTCATTGTGTATTATCCTGGGGATGACTTTCTGTAATCTCATTCCTAATATTTTATTTATGATTTTTGCATCAATATTCATTAAGGAAATTGGTCTATAATTTTCTTTCTCTCTTTTCACCCTACCTGTTTTAGCTATCAGCACTATATCTGTCTCATAAAAAGTATTTAATAGGACTCCTTCTTTCCCTATTTTTTCAAATATTTTATATAGTATTGGAATTAATTTTTTGTTGAATGTTTGATAGAAGTCACATATAAATACATCTGACTCTAGAGATTTTTTCTGAGGGAGTTGATTAATAATTTGTTCTGTCTCTTTTTTCTAAAATGAAACTATTAAAATAATGTATTTCCTCTTCTGTTAACCTGCACAATATATCTTTTTGTAGCTATTTCTCCATTTCATTTAGATTACCAAATTATTTGGCATATAGTTGGGTAAAATAACTCCTCCTTTTTGCTCTAATTTCCTGTTTGTTGGCGGAAAATTCATTTTCATTTTTGAGACTAATCATTTGATTTTCATGGGGGCAGCTAGGTGGCACATTGGATAGAGCACCAGCCCTGAATTCAGGAGGACCAGAGTTCAAATTTGGTCTCAGACACTTAACACTTCCTGGCTGTGTGACCCTGTGCAAGTCACTTAACGCCAGCCTAAAAAAAAAAAAAAAAAAAAAAAAAAAAAAAAGATTTTCTTTTTTCCTTTTTCTAACCTAATTGACTAAAGGTTTATCTATTTTTTAAATTTTTTTCATAAAAAAATTCTTAGTTTTATTTATTAATTGAATAGTTTTTTATTTTTAATTTTATTAATCTGGCCTATTATTTTCAGAAATTCAGACTTGGTATTTAATTCAGGGTTTATAATGTGTTCTTTTTCTAGCTCTTTTATTTGTAAACCCAATTCATTGATCTTCTCTTTCTCTATTTTATGCAAGTAAGCATTTAGAGATATAAAATTTCCCCTTATAACTGCTTTGGCTGTATCCCACAAATGTTGGTATATTGTCTCATTGTTATTCTCTTGGATGAAATTATTGTGTCTATGATTTGGGGTTTCATCCATTCATTCTTTATGATTACAAAATTTAATTTCCAATTTACTTTTTAAATTTCTCTTGGTCTTATATTGCATGTAATTTTTATTGCATCATGACCTGGAAAAATGTATTTACTATTTCTGCTTTTCTGCATTTCGTTTTGAGGTCTATATTTACTAACACATGGTCAATTTTTGCATAAATTCCATGAACTGCTGAGAAGAAAGTAAACTCCTAATTGTCTCCATTCAATTTTCTCCAAAGATCTGTCATACCTGACATTTCTAATATTTTGTTTACATCTTTAATTTCTTTCTTATTTATTTTGTTTTCATTTATCTAGTTTTGAGAGAACAAGGTTGAGATCCCATAGGTTTGCTCTCTATTTCTTCGTACATTTTTCTTAACTTCTAGGAATTTTGATTCTATACCACTTGGTGCACATATGTTTAGTATTGATATTACTTCATTATCTATGGTAAGCTATTAGTAAAATATTGTTTCCTTCTTGATCTCTTTTAATTAGATCTGTCTTTGTTTTTATTTGATCTGAGATCAGGATTGCTACCTCTACTTTTTTTACTTCACCTGAAGCATAATAGATTCTTCTCCAGACCTTTATCTTTATTCTAAATGTATCACTATGCTTTAAATGTGTTTCTTATTTAAAAAAAAAAACTGGCAGAAGAGGATGAGGGTTATATTCTAGCCTTAGAAAATGTCAATCAAGATCTAGAAGTGGAATTACAAGATGAGACAGTTTAGCTAAAATAAAGAGAATATGATCAAATGTATGGTAGAGGTAGAATAAAGCTAAAAATATGTGAGAACAAAATTGAGTATGGCTTAGCATACCAGGCTAAGGAATTTAGTCTTTTTTTAGTGAGCAATGGGGGTCCAATGAAGATTGTTTACTTGCAGAACTGTATGATCCATTTGGTTGATCTTCCTGATTTCCTGAGTAGTGAGAAGGGCTAATTAGGAATGGTTCCTAACTTTCAAACACAAACTACTTTGAATCTAAAAACTGAAAAGGACCTATGAGAATACCTACTTATTTTATAAAGGAGGAAACTGAAGTCAGAGTAGTTGTGTCCTGCTCATTCCCATACAATCAATACATGGCAAAGCTAAACAATTCACATAAATCTTTTGTCTGTAAGTACAAGGTTTTTTCTCCTACTGCATCATGGTGCTTTTATATTGTAATTTTGCCTACAGCAATCCTTTTGCCATAAAAACTCACAAAAATGTTTTTTAACTAGTTACTGGTCTGGCCCTTATAAGGGGAAGTCCATTGCCCTGTTCTCTTTGTTGTATACACAATGGCAGGAAATAACACAGGATCAAGAGAAAGTTTGTTCTCTCTTGAATACCTGAGGAAATAGGAACCCCACAAAGCCAAAGACAGAACTAAACTAAGTATTTTCTTGGTCTTTAATATTTGTGTCTTTAATTAGCTTATATAAATATGTAATAACATATGGAAGAGTCAACATTAAGGAGTATCTCTCAACACGTGATAGGAGAGACTTGCTGATCCAGTATTACTGTGCACAGTATCTGATGCAGTTCTCTCCTGACTTCAGACCTCAGTGACGCCAGCTTCCTTGATACTATTCCTGATCTTCTGGTATAAAAACACCAGTCTCTATAGTTGGTGACTCTCAGATTTGGTGATTGCTCAAGACCACATCATAAACTCAATATTTATTGAACAATAATGACAAGATTTGTTGTAAAGGAAATTGTGATTTCTTTTTTTTTTTCTACCAAATTATTTAAAGTTATACTACCTCTCATACATGTGGGGGAGGAAGCAATTTATGACCAGAGGAGGACTAGAGATCATTATTGATTACAAAATAGAAGATTTTGATTACATCAAACTAAAAAGTTTCTGTACAAACAATAATAATGCAAACAAGATTAGGAGGGAAGTAACAAATTGGGAAAATATTTTTACAGTTAAAGGTTCTGTTAAAGGTCTCATTTCCAAAATATATAGAGAACTGACGCTAATTTATAAGATATCAAACCATTCTCCAATTGATAAATGGTCAAAGGATATGAACAGACAATTCTCAGATGATGAAATTGAAATTATATCCACTCATATGAAAGAGTGTTCCAAATCACTACTGATCAGAGAAATGCAAATTAAGACAACTCTGAGATACCACTACACACCTGTCAGATTGGCTAAGATGACAGGAACAAATAATGATGAATGTTGGAGGGGATGTGGGAAACTGGGACACTAATACATTGTTGGTGGAGTTGTGAAAGAATCCAACCATTCTGGAGAGAGCAATTTGGAACTATGTCCAAAAAGTTATCAAATTGTGCATACCCTTTGATCCAGCATTGCTGCTATTGGGCTTATATCCCAAAGAAATACTAAAGAGGGGAAAGGGACCTGTATGTGCCAAAATATTTGTGGCAGCCCTTTTTTGTAATGGCTAGAAACTGGAAGATGAATGGATGTCCATCAATTGGAGAATGGTTGGGTAAATTATGGTATATGAAGGTTATGGAATATTATTGCTCTGTAAGAAATGACCAGCCGGACGAATACAGAGAGGTTTGGAAAGACTTACATCAACTGATGCTGAGTGAAATGAATAGAACCAGAAGATCGCTGTACACTTCAACGTTGTATGAAGATGTATTCTGATGGAAGTGGAAATCCTGAACATAAAGATCCAACTCACTTCCAGTTGATCAATGATGGACAGAAACAACTACACCCAGAGAAGGAACACTGGGAAGTGAATGTAAATTGTTAGCACTACTGTCTATCTACCCAGGTTACTTATATCTTCAGAATCTAATAGTTAACGTGCAACAAGAAAATTGGATTTACACACATATATTGTATCTAGGTTATACTGTAACACATGTAAAATGTATGGGATTGCCTGTCATTTAGGGAAGGGAGTAGAGGGAGGGAGGGGATAATTTGGAAAAATGAATACAATGGATAATGTTATAAACAAATTATATATACTGTCAAAAAATTATAATTATAAAATAAAAATAAATAAATAAAGTTATAGAAGAGTAATATTAAACTTAAAATGAAGTCTGTGTCATTTGACTTGTATCCAGTTGAGTAATTTTAACATATTTGCTTTTGTGTTAACTTGCTCTTTTCTTTGTATTTGATGCTTTGCAGAATGAAAGTCAAAAGAAAATGTTATCCACACTTCCAAGCAAAGTATTGCTCTCACGTGAAAATAACATATACGGTTAGTCAATTTTTTAATAAACATTTATTAAGCATCTACAATTTAACAAGTACTATGTTAATTCCCGGTGATGCAAATTAGAAAAAAAAATTGGCCCTGCCCTCAATTAGCTTATGGTATAATAAAGGAAAACAAAATCCAAAAGGAAGTTGAAAATTTAAGCAGGTTAGTGAGCCAGAGGTTACCCAGTATACATGAGGGCATGATATTCTTTAAGCTGAAATCAGGCAGAGAAGCTGATGAAAAATTATTTTAGCTGCAAAGTTTTGAGCCCTCTAGAAAGGGAGTATTGGGAGGAGTTTATTACTCTGCCTTCCAGCCTCTCATTAGATGGGAAAGGCAACTGAGGATGAGTACCAAAAGAGAATCACTCTCCATGATGATGAATTTTCAGGTGAAAGATTATCCTTAGAGAAAGCTTGATAGGGGAATTGAAAGCAAAAAGAGCTTGATGGAAAATTTAGTTCGGTAGAAAGTTTCTGAGTTTTCCATAACAAGAGCCTTTGGGAGAATTAATTAACCTCTGAGTTGTAGGTAGGCCTTTCTTAAGGCCAAGGCCCATTTTCATTAAGAATCTGCTATGCAGAACCACATCCAAATGTTTTGAACAGAGAACTCTATGTTGGTCTCTTAAATCCTTTCATAAATGCTTTGATTCTGCATATTCCACAAACAAGACACTATATCTCTGCTTCAGGTGTTTTCTCTGACTTAGAACCCAATGTCTATTTTCTCTTCTGTATTCCAATTACTGACCTCTCTGCCTTCTTTTAAGTCCCAAATAAAATTCTACTTTCTACAGGAAGCACTCCCAAACCCATTGTAATCCCAATGCTTTCCCTATTTTAATTATTCCTATTTTTAAATTTTTATTTTACTTGAAAATACAGAGTAAGAAAAAAAAAAAGAAAATCAGAAAAGGAATAAATAACAAAATTTATTTGGAGGATTCAAAATATATAATAACAAAGATCAAGAAAGTATATATATATATATATATATATATATATATATATATATATATATATATATATATATATATATATATATACTTTCTTGATCTTTGTTATATATTTTGAAATTTAATTTAATTCTGCTCCAGAACTTGCCCACTTAAGCATCCCTCCATTGTCTTCTTCCCTCACTCTATGTCTCCCCATCTTCCTATCATAAAGTTTGGAGGGTAATAAACCCTTCACTGCATATGTGTAGTGTTGCCTATTGAACTCATTTTTGATGTGAGTAGGTTTACAGAATAAGGAGCCCTTCTCCCCAATCTAATAGCTCTGTATCTATTGTTCCTCTGTATCTCATTTGGATAACATGATTACTATTTTTACCATAACTCTTCCACTCTTTTTTTGAGCTACCTTATTTTTGATGTGAATGATAAATATATAGTATACATTTTCCATGCAAAAACTAACAATTGGCCTTTGTTTAAAAAGTTTATCCATGTTTGAGTTCCTTAAAATTGATCTTTGATATTGGTTCTTATATGCTAAATTTTCTGTTAAGTTTGTTTTTTGTTGACACAAAGTCCTGAAAATAAGCAAGTTCATTGAATGTCCATTTTTTCTCATTCACAATTACACATATTTTGTTGGATATGTTATTTTTGACCACAGGCCAAGTACTTTTGATTCCAGGACCTGTGGTATTTTATTGTAGATGCTGATAAATCCTGTACAACTCTAATTGTAGCTCCAGCATCTTTAAATTGTTTTTTTTTTTTTCTTGTTTCTTGCAAAACTTTCTCTTGGATCTGGGGGTTTCAAAATTTGGCATTAATATTCCTGTGTGTTTTCCACAAAATATCTCTTTGTGGTGATAATTGGAGAATTCTTTTTTTTTTAATTTCTGCATTCTCTTCATGTTCCATCACTCCAGGACAATTTTCTTGGATTATTCTGTGCATTATTGTTTCAGAATTTTCTTTTTGGTCACTACTTTCTGATAGTCCAATTATTCTTATATTTTCTCTTCTTGAGAAATCATTTCTCCAAATGTGTCATTTTTCTGTCTTTATTTGTTATTTGTTATTTTGTTATTTCTTTGTCTCTCATTGTTTCACTGGCTTCCTCTTACACTATTCTAACTTTCAAAGAATTTTCGATCTTGAGACTCTGTACCTTCTTTTCCGGTTGGTTAACGTTTTTTTTTTTTTTTTTTTTTGGTTGTTGTTGTTGTTGTTGTTGTTGTTGTTGTTGTTGTTGTTGTTATTTGTTAGTTTGTTTTTGTTTTTTGTTTATTGTTTTGTTTTGTTGTTGTTTTTTGTACCACATTTTTGTTTTTCTTGGATGGTTTTTGGTTTTAGTTTTTCTTCAATGTCTCATTTAATTTTTAAATTTGTTATGAGTTCTTCTACAAATTCTCTCTGGGCAGGAACTATTTCTTGTTACTCTTTGAGGTAGAAGTTTTGTTTTATACTAAAATCCTCTGAAGATGAGCCCTGATCTTCCCTGTTGTCATAATGCATTTCAATAGTGGATTTCTTTCTTTTTTGCTGCTTCGCTTTTTTTTTTTTTTAATAAGAAGCAAGTACCTCTAATCATGAGGTAGGAGGATGGTACCTCAAGTTTCCCTTCAGCTCTTCACTCTGACCAGGAACCCCAAATCAAGAGCTCCACCCTCTTGCAAGTACCAGCAGCCAGCAGGGTCCCTGCCCCACTGCTCCTGCCCTTACCAGGTATTTCTCACCCAGGATTGCATTTTAGCAACTCCAGCCACACCTAGATAGCCCAATGAGTCCCCACTAGTTTTTGAGGAGCTAGCTCACAGTGTTTGCAGACAGATTAATTCCCAGCTGTTTTTTTCAGATCCTTTTGTTTTCTATCAGGAGGATTCCTCTTGTGTCTCATGTCTTCTTGATTTTTCATCAGTCTTCATTCACTCTGATGCACAAATTTGTTCTATTTGTGGGGAAAATTAGGAAATCTTGAAATTTACCAACCTGGTCTGCCATCTTCCCAGAATTCTCCTAATTATTCCTATTTATCCTGTATATAACTTGCTTTCAATGTATTTGTCTACATATATTCTTTCCCATTAGATGTTTTATTTTATTTTATTTTTTATTTTATAACTTTTTTTGACAGTACATATGCATGGGTAATTTTTTACAACATTATCCCTTGCACTTACTTCTATTCAGATTTTTTTTTCCTTCCTCCCCCAACCCCCTCCCCCAGATGGCAGGCAGTCATATACATGTTAAATATATTACAGTATATTCTAGATACAATATATGTGTGTAGAACCGAATTTCTTGTTGTACAGGAAGAGTTGAATTCAGAAGGTAAAAATAACAGTTTACACTCATTTCCCAGTGTCCCTTTTCTGGATGTAGCTGATTCTGTCCATCATTAATCAATTAGAATTGGATTAGCTCTTCTCTATGTTGAAGATATCCACTTCCATCAGCATACATCCTCCTACAGTATCATTATTGAAGTGTATAATGATCTTCTGGTTCTGCTCGTTTCACTCATCATCAATTGATGTAAGTCTCTCCAAGCCTCTCTGTATTTCTCCTGTTGGTCATTTCTTACAGAACAATAATATTCCATAACCTTAATATACCATAATTTACCCAACCATTCTCCAATTGATGGACATCCATTCATTTTCCAGTTTCTAGCAACTACAAAAAGGGCTGCCACAAACATTTTGGCACATACAGGTCCCTTTCCCTTCTTTAGTATTTCCTTGGGATATAAGCTCAGTAAGTAGCACTGCTGGATCAAAGGGTATGCACATTTTGATAACTTTTGGGGCATAATTCCAGATTGCTCTCCAGAATGTTTGGATTCTTTCACAACTCCACCAACAATGAATCAGTGTCCCAGTTTTCCCACAGCCCCTCCAACATTCATCGTTATTTGTTCCTGTCATCTTAGCCAATCTGACAGGTGTGTAACGATACCTCAGAGTTGTCTTAATTTGCATTTCTCTGATCAATAGTGATTTGGAACACTCTTTCATATGAGTGGAAATAGTTTTAATTTCATCATCTGAAAATTGTCTGTTCATATCCTTTGACCATTTATCAATTGGAGAATGGCTTGATTTCTTATAAATTAAAGTCAATTCTCTGTACATTTTGGAGATGAGGCCTTTATGAGAACCTTTAACTGTAAAAATGTTTTCCCAATTTATTACTTCCCTTCTAATCTTTTTTGCATTAGTTTTGTTTGTGCAGAAACTTTTTAATTTGGTGTAATCAAAATTTTCTATTTTGTGATCAATAATGGTCTCTAGTACTCCCTTGGACACAAACTCCTTCCTCCTCCACAAGTCTGAGAGGTAAACCATCCCATGTTCCTCCAATTTATTTATGATTTTGATCTTTATGCCTAAATCTTGGACCCATTTCGATCTAATCTTAGTATGTGGTGTTAAATGTGGGCCAATGCCTAATTTCTGCCATACTAATTTCCAGTTTTCCCAGCAGTTTTTGTCAAATAGTGAATTCTTATCCCAAAATTTGGGATCTTTGGGATTTTCAAACACTAGATTGCTATTTTTATTCACTATCTTGCCCTGTGAACCTAACCTATACCACTGATAAACTAGTCTATTTCTTAGCCAATACCAAATGGTTTTGGTGACTGTTGCTTTATAATATAGTTCTAGATCAGGTACAGCTAGACCACCTTCATTTAATTTTTTTTCATTACTTCCCTTGAAATTCTCGACCTTTTGTTACTCCATATGAATTCTGTTGTTATTTTTTCTAGGTTATTTAAATAGTTTCTTGGAAGTCTGATTGGTATAGCACTAAATAAATAGATTAGTTTAGGGAGTATTGTCATCTTAATTATATTCGCTCGGCCTATCCAAGAGCACTGAATCTCTTTCCAATTATTTAAATCTGACTTTATTTTTGTGGCAAGTGTTTTGTAATTTTGCTCATATAATTCCTGACTCTCCTTTGGTAGATATATTCCCAAATATTTTATACTATCGACTGTTATTTTGAATGGAATTTCTCTTTGTATCTCTTGCTGTTGGATTGTGTTGGTAATGTATAAAAATGCTGAGGATTTATGTGGATTTATTTTGTATCCTGTGACTTTGCTAAAATTCTGAATTATTTCTAATAGCTTTTTAGCAGAGTCTTTGGGGTTCTCTAAGTATACCATCATTTCATCTGCGAAAAGTGATAATTTGATTTCTTCATTTCCTACTCTAATTCCTTGAATCTCTTTCTTGGCTCTTATTGCCGAGGCTAGAGTTTCTAGTACTATATTGAAAAGTAATGGTGATAGTGGGCAACCTTGTTTCACTCCTGATCTTACAGGGAAAGGTTCTAGTTTATCACCATTACATATGATGTTTATTGAAGGTTTTAAATATATGCTCCTTATTATTTTAAGGAATAGTCCATTTATTCCTATATTCTCAAGCATTTTTAGTAGGAATGGATGTTGGATTTTATCAAGTGCTTTTTCTGCATCTATTGAGATGATCATAGGGATTTTATTAATTTGATAATTAATATGGTCAATTATACTAATAGTTTTCCTAATATTAAACCAGCCCTGCATTCCTGGTATAAATCCCACTTGGTCATAGTGTATTATCCTGGGGATGATTTTCTGAAGTCTATTTGCTAATATCTTATTTAAGATTTTAGCATCATTATTCATTAAGGAAATTGGTCTATAGTTTTCTTTCTCAGTTTTCGATCGACCTGGTTTAGGTATCAGTACCATGTCTGTGTCATAGAAGGAATTTGGTAGGACTCCTTCAATCCCTATTTTTTCAAACAGTTTACATAGCATTGGAGTTAGTTGTTCTTTAAATGTTTGGTAGAATTCACATGTAAATCCATCTGGTCCTGGGGACTTTTTCTTAGGAAGTTGGTTAATAGCTTGATCTATTTCTTTTTCTGAGATGGGACTATTTAGACTACTTACTTCTTCCTCTGTTAATCTGGGCAAGCTATATTTTTGAAGGTATTCTTCCATTTCATTTAAGTTATCGAATTTATCGGCATAAAGTTGAGCAAAGTAGCTCCTAACTATTGTTCTAATTTCCTCTTCATTAGTGGTGAGTTCACCCTTTTCATTTTCAAGACTAAAATTTTGCTTTTTCTCTTTCCTTTTTTTAATCAGGTTTACTAAGGGTTTGTCTATTTTGTTGGTTTTTTCATAGAACCAACTCTTAGTTTTATTAATTAATTCAATAGTTTTTTTTTTTTTTTTTTTTTTTTTACTTTCAATTTTATTAATCTCACCTTTTATTTTTTGAATGTCAAGTGTTGTGTTTGTCTGGGGGTTTTTAATTTGTTCCTTTTCTAGCAATTTGAGTTGCAAGCCCAATTCGTTGACCCTCTCTTTCTCTATTTTATGCAAGTAGGCCTGTAGAGATATAAAACTTCCCCTTATTACTGCTTTGGCTGTATCCCACACATTTTGGTATGATGTCTCATTATTGTCATTTTCTTGGGTGAAGTTATTAATTATGTCTATGATTTTCTGTTTTACCCAATCATTCTTTAGTATAAGATTATTTAGTTTCCAATTATTTTTTGGTCTATTTTCCCCTGGCTTTTTATTAAATGTAATTTTGATTGCATTATGGTCTGAAAAGGATGCATTTACTATTTCTGCCTTACTGCATTTGATTTTGAGGTTTTTATGATCAATTTTTGTATAGGTTCCATGAACTGCTGAGAAGAAAGTATACTCCTTTCTGTCTCCATTTAGCTTTCACCAAAGATCTATCATATCAAACTTTTCTAGTATTCTATTTACCTCTTTGACTTCTTTCTTATTTATTTTGTGCTTTGATTTATCTAATTCTGAGAGTGCAAGGTTGAGATCTCCCACTATTATAGTTTTGCTATCTATTTCCTCTTGCAGCTCTCTTAATTTCTCTTTTAAGAATTTAAATGCTGCACCACTTGGTGCATATATGTTTAATATTGATACTGCTTCATTATTGATGCTGCCCTTTAACAGGATATAATGCCCTTCCTTATCTCTTTTAATTAGATCAATTTTTGTTAATCTGAGATGAGGATGGCTACTCCTGCTTTTTTGGTTTTGCCTGAAGCATAATAGATTCTGCTCCACCCTTTTACTTTTAGTTTGAATGTCTCACCCTTTTTCAGGTGTGTTTCCTATAAACAATATATAGTAGGATTCTGACTTTTAATCCAGTCTGCTAACTGCTTCCTCTTTGTGAGGCAGTTTGCCCCATTCACATTTATGGTTAAAATGACTAATTCTATATTGCTTACCATCCTATAACCTCTGCTTATGCTTTTCCCCTTTCCTTCCCTCTTACCCCCCTACCCAGTATTAAACTGGTGAACACCACTTGCTTTTCACAGCCCTCCCTTTTTAGGATCCCTCCCCCACCTTAAAGATCCTCCCCTTATTTTACCCCTTTTCCTTGAAATTTCTGTATTCCCTTCCCCTTAGTTTACTCCTTCCCTTTCACTTTTCAATGAAGTGGAAGAAGTTTCATCATAAATCGAATATGTGTATTGATACACACTATGTTCATCTCCCTCCTTTCTTTCTCTCAGATACAATAGGTTACCTTTGCCTCTTCATGAGATGTAGTACCACCACTTTATACTTTTTTATGATATAATTTCCTTTCCACCTCTAGTTTCTAAGACAAATTGTACATATGTTCTTTACATATTTTTTCTGGCAGAAGTATAGTTCTCAAGATTTCTTTTTACCTTTTTAGAAATCTCTTGAGTTCTGTATTTGAAGATCAAACCTTTTATGTAGATCTGGTTTTTTCATCAAAAATAGATGGAATTCATTTTTTTCGTTAAATGTCCATCTTCTTCCCTGGAAAAGGATGCTCATTCTTGCTGGGTAAGTTATTCTTGGCTGCATACCAAGTTCCTTAGCCTTTCTGAATATCATGTTCCAGGCCCTTCGTTCTTTTAATGTGGACGCTGCTAGATCCTGAGTTATCCTTATTGTGGATCCTCCATATCTGAATTGCTTTTTTCTAGCAGCTTCCAATATCTTTTCCTTTGTCTGATGGTTCTTGAACTTGGCCACTATATTTCTTGGCGTTTTGATTTTAGGGTCCCTTTCAGTAGGTGATCGATGAATTTTTTCAATGTCTATTTTACCCTCTGTTTCCAGAACATCTGGGCAGTTCTCTTTGATAATTTCCTTGAAAATAGTGTCCAAGCTCTTTTTTTTCCTCACATTTTTCAGGGAGTCCTATTATTCTCAAATTGTCTCTCCTGGATCTGTTTTCCAGGTCTGTTATCTTTCTGATAAGGTACTTGACATTCTTTTCAATTGTTTATTTCTCTGGTTTTGCTTGACTACCTCTTGGCTTCTCCTTGAGTCATTCATTTCTACTTGTTCCAGTCTAATTTTCAATGATGTATTTTCTTCACTCACTTTTTTATATCTCTTTGTAATTGTCCAATTGAGTTTTTATGTTCTATGGAATTTTTTTCCATTTTATCCATTTTATTTTTTAGAGAGCTGTTTTCTTTTTCCAGCTCACTAATCCTGTTTCTCAATGATTTGATTTCTTTATCCACTCTGTCTTTGAGTGCATTGACTTCTCCAGGCTCTCTTGCCAAGCTTCCCTTTCCTTTTCCCATTTCTCTTCCAGCTCTCTTGTGAGAGCCTTTTTGATTTCCTCTATGAGATTCTTTTGTATTGAAGGAGCAGCTCATATCCTCCTTCGGGGATTCCTCTGGGGACAGTCTGTTTTTAATCTCCTCAGTGTTTGAAGTCTGCTCTCTCTCCATACAAAAGCTGTCAATGGTTAGAGGCCTTTT
The DNA here is from genome assembly GCF_048593235.1 of Sminthopsis crassicaudata. Taxonomy (NCBI): domain Eukaryota; kingdom Metazoa; phylum Chordata; class Mammalia; order Dasyuromorphia; family Dasyuridae; genus Sminthopsis; species Sminthopsis crassicaudata. The sequence goes on from NC_133619.1 coordinate 551,897,810, forward strand.
GAATTTTTTGTTCATTTTGTCAGAGTAGGAATTGAAGAAAACAAATTGACAAGAGAAACAATAGGTCTGTTTTGGGGGGGATGGGGCTGGATGGTGTTAATGGGCTTCCTCTACAGACTGGGGGTAGGGCAGCAGAGAGCCACTAACAGAACAGCAATGACTGTACTGAGTCTGCGCTCTGAGGCTCTGAGAACTCGCTGAGTCAGTCCAGGTGGGGGTTGGGGGTGGCCGGGTTCTGAGAGACACTGGCTTTCTGGGGTTTTAATCTTCACCTCCAGTGTTTACACCCTCTCTGATGCTCCTAGCTTGCTGCCAAGACTGAGTATCCACACTGGGGAAAAAGTCTTTTTTGCAGAAACGGCAGAGATCGTACCCCTCCCCCTCAGGTCTGAGCTGTGTGAGCTGCCTGTCTCACTCTGGCTTGCCTGCCCTCAGTCTGCACCCAGTCTGATTGACCCTCCCCTGAGCAAACACAGACCTTGTCTGGAGACTTTCAAGGATGTCTTCTTTTGGTGATTATTTGTGGATTTCTTTCTGGGTCAAGCATTAAATCTGAGGCTTGTCATGAAGTAAGTTCTGAGAGAAAATGAGGAGCTCAAGCAGCTGTCTGCCTCCATGCCGCCATCTTGGCCAGAAGTCTCCATTAGATGTTAAGATCTTTGAGGGAAGAGGCTTTCTTTTGCCTTTTTTTACATTTTAATATACTCATTTTTATTAAATTAAATTTCTGTTTACATTGTAAAAATTTCAGTGTAAGCCCAGCACTTAATATAATTCCTAGCACATAGTAGACTCTAAATAAATGTTTATTGATTAACTAATTATTTTTATAATAATAATAATAATAATAATAATAACAAACAGGTAAACAGCATTTTATAATGCTTCCTATATGCCACAAACTTAGAAGGTAGGTGCTATGATTATCTCCATTTTACACATAAGGAAACTGAGGCAAAGTATATAATAATAGTCTGAGAGGGAACTCTAAGGAAACAAATACAAGAGCAAAAAAAAGCATATTCCTTAAGGAGCTTACATTTAAATAGGGAAAATTACAAACATATGTGTATGCTTTGCTAGAGAAATTGCAAAATTAATTTAGTTTGTAAACTTACAAGGATAATGAGTGAAGTCATAGGAGACTACATGGATACCCACTGAGCAATGTCAAAATTGATATGATTATAGTTCTAGAGCTGAAAATTGGAAAAGGAAAGTAATAATGCTGTAATGCTGTTGCAAAGCTGCTAAGTTGAAGATGTCTGGGGGTCTTGGAGTAAAGTGAAATGTAATGTTTATTTTTTTCTAAAATACTATACCAGATAAGATCTTCTTCAATTACAACAGTAGAATTTCAGATCAGAAATTCAGGAGTTAAAAGAGTTAAGATCCCCGGGGACTTCAACAGGTAGAAATGAACACATTCCAAAAGTCATGCTGACTCTAAATTCCGTTCAATTAAACAAATGTTTATCAAGTACCTCCAGCTGCCAAGCTAAATAAAAACACAAGAGAAAGCAAGCTCCAGATCTAAGAAAAAAAATTAAGTTTAGAGTAGGCTGGGCAGATTTTATGATAGATTTTTTTTTTTTGTAAGTAATGGTAATCAATATTTTGCCATCTCTTCAGAGCAATGTCACAGTTTATGGATGGCAACATTGAAAGTTAAATGAAAAATATTGGAGTAATGAATGGGTAGATGGCAGTATATACACTACTCTCATTAGAAATTCAGCAGTAAAGGGAAAGTGATCACATTATTTAGCATGAAGGGGTAAAATAAGTTTAAAGTACTTTATTTTTTACATTTTAACATACTTATTTTTATTAAATTAAATATTTTCTGTTTACATTACAACAATTTCAGTATTTATTTTATAAAATTTTGAATTCTAAATTATCTTTCTCCCTCCTGACCTACCCCCATCCCTTGAGAAGTGAAGCAATGAGACATTGATATGCACACATAGTCATACAAAACATATTTCCAAATTGGCCATCTTATAAAAGAAAAGATATCCCATACACACACCTAAAAAACAAGAAAATTAAAGACACTTTTAAAATTATGCTTGAATTTGCACTCAAAGTCCATCAGCTTTTTTTTTCCTGTGGTGGATAGCATTTTTATCATAGCTTTTTAATGATCTTAATTCTTTTTTTTCTGTAATTTGTGTAATATTGTGTTTTTTTTATTTTTATTTTTTAATTTTGTAATTATAATTTTGACAGTATAAATGCATGAGTAATTTTTTATAACATTATCCCTTGTATTAATTTTTCCAAATTTTCCCCTCCCTCCCTCTACTTCCTCCCCTAGATGGCAGGCAATCTCATACATTTTACATGTGTTACAGTATAACCTAGATACAATATATGTATGTAAATCCAATTTTCTTGTTGCATGTTAACTATTAGTTTCTGAAGATATAAGTAACCTGGGTAGATAGACAGTAGTGCTAACAATTTACATTCACTTCCCAGTGTTCCTTCTCTGGGTGTAGTTGTTTCTGTTCATCATTGATCAACTGGAAGTGAGTTGGATCTTCTTTATGTTGAAGATATCCACTTCCATCAGAATACGTCTTCATACAGCATTGTTGTTGAAGTGTACAGCGATCTTCTGGTTCTGTTCATTTCACTCAGCATCAGTTCATGTAAGTTTCTCCAAACCTTTCTGAATTCATCCTGCTGGTCATTCTTACAGAGCAATAATATTCCATAACCTTCATATACCATAATTTACCCAACCATTCTCCAATTGATGGACATCCATTCATCTTCCAGTTTCTAGCCATTACAAAAAAGGGCTGCCACAAATATTTTGGCACATACAGGTCCCTTTCCCCTCTTTAGTATTTCTTTGGGATATAAGCCCAATAGCAGCAATGCTGGATCAAAGGGTATGCACAGTTTGATAACTTTTTGGACATAGTTCCAAATTGCTCTCCAGAATGGCCGGATTCTTTCACAACTCCACCAACAATGTATCAGTGTCCCAGTTTTCCCACATCCCCTCCAACATTCATCATTATTTGTTCCTGTCATCTTAGCCAATCTGACAGGTGTGTAGTGGTATCTCAGAGTTGTCTTAATTTGCATTTCTCTGATCAGTAGTGATTTGGAACACTCTTTCATATGAGTGGATATAATTTCAATTTCATCATCTGAGAATTGTCTGTTCATATCCTTTGACCATTTATCAATTTGAGAATGGTTTGATAGGTAGACTTTTCTCTGTTCCTCTAATATATTAATGATCTCATTCTTTATACCTAAATCATGGACCCATTTTAATCTTATCTTGGTATATGGTGTTAAGTGTGGATCCATATAATGATCTTATTCTTAAAGACTAGGGAGGTCTGTACATATTTGTAAGTTGAAGAAAAGCATCAGTAGAAAGAAAGAGATTGAAGAATAGACATATAAAATGATGAAAATAGCTTGATTCCAGAGCAGGAAATTATGACATATGATTAAGATAGAAAAATATCTTATTTATATAATGCTCTATATGTTTCCCATTCACTCTGTGAGTTAGCCATCATTAGTATTTTAATTCCTTTTTTTGTAAGTGAGAGACTTCTGAACCTTTGATTCCATAGACATAGAAAAGAACCAGTATAGGGAAAACAAAACAAAATAAAACAACAATACACTAATGCACTTTTCCTGCAAATTAGTTTTAGAGAGTGGCTGTGTGAATTGAGAGGTTGAGGAGACAAACCCCAGAGACACTAAGGGACTTGACCAATGTTGCAACAAGCATATCAGAAGCAAGTCTTGAATAGAGATCTTCTTGCTGCCCAATTCAAATATTTATCTACTTCATTTCCATTCTCCTTTTATATTGATTTTGCAAATGAGAAATGTTAGATTCAGTACAGCAATTTGCCTAGGTTCATATGAGTAATAATTACAAGAATCAGAACTTGAATTCAGGTCTTCTGTTCCCAATCCCAATTGTTCAGTCACTTAACCCAATTTGAAGAGATCAGATAAAAGTTAGAGTTGTTAACTTGAACAAATTTGGAGTGGAATGGGGAGAAGAGAGAGGACTGAATATAGTATCCTCTCAAATTGGAGGAAAGGAACAAAGAATGAGGAAAGATACAGAGAGGATTCAAGATATAGAACAGAAGGCAATAACAAGAATTCACATCTTAATTACACAGTCCAACTTTTGTCCTTCCCATTGTTATCCTGTTTGTTTTTTAATTTTTTTGTGTTGTTTTTTTTTAACATTTCCAATGAAAATATTATTTGAGCAGCATTTTCCAGGATTAACCTGTCTTTAACACATTTACCTTGGGGAGTTCTGCTCTCATTAGTAAATGATAAAGACCATGATTTCACGACCTCTGTACATACCAACCAATAAATCATTAGGAAAACTAATTGATCTAAATCAAACCTGAGGTACAAAGGATCTTTACACCAAACACCTCTTATCATGTTTTTTTTCCCTTAGGCAAAAGCAATGGATTCCAATGCACTGGAAATATATGAAATATGAACTATCTAGAAAATAATGGACTGCAAATAATATACAATGGGAAATAGTTATGATGCAAAATCCAAATTGAGGACTTCACAAGCTTAACAATGCAAAAGATTTCTCAAAATAATTGTGGTGGAACTGAAGTAGTGTGCTGGCAAATTCACCATTAGCTTTTGAGAGATGGGGATGGGGGATGTTTATAAGATACACTTTTAATTGTAATACTTAGTACCATTTTATTCATCATCATCTTCTTAAGGCTATACAATAAAAAAAATAACTAATCAAGTCCTGATTTATGACATTTGACAATTTCTGAAATATAAATGTTCACTCTCACAAATCAGTACAAGGTGGCTCCAGCACGTTGTCTCATTTTCCTAGAACACTCAGATTATGTGTGATGCCATGGCAATATGGAAATAGTCATTATGGCAAATAATGACTTTTGGCATGTTCTGGCAAAGTTACATTTGCTCTTTGTAACTATTACCTAAAGATATCCTTCATATATGGGAATTTCATCAATATCCAGACCCATGGATTACAAATGTCTTAGATTAAAGGGATTTTAGAAAATTTACACTTAATTGCAATGATCACTTTGTTCCCCCCCTCAAACTCATTTTTTATATCAACAAACATTTATAAAAAACCAACTATAATGAAGTCAAGGTGAAAAATTACTAGTTCAAAATAAACATTGACATATTCAATCTCTTTGGCAAAAGATAGTTTTATTTACAGGATATGCTCTAGACAAAAAATGAAAGGATACAATAGATACCAGGAAAAGTAAATAAGAAATAAAGTGGGAAAGCACATAAAAGACAAGTTTTCCAGAGGAATTTATTATTAACCAGGAGAAAGAAAATGCTCCATGATGTGGAAGTAAGCCATTGACTGGCAGGTTAGATCCATAGAGGAGTTTAGCAGACTAACCATAGTTAGCTATAGTTAGGAGAAAGACACCATTAGAGGCAAAGCACTATGAAGAGGGAGAGAGAGTAATGTCATTGTGAATTTAGTCCTGAAAAGATCTTAACAAAATTCTTCATCATAGTTCACATATTTTATAGGGGAAATACAGACAATAAAGTTTCACAAGTGGGAACTCAGAAGGAGGATCAAAGAGCCAAAAGGAAAGCACCTGCAGAATCATGTCCCAGATCTGTCTGAAAATATACTAATCAATATTTTAAATGTTGTTTAAAGAAGTTTGAAGGATAACCAAAATAATTCCACAATAACTCTATGTAAACAGAATAGTCTAGAAATTGTTTATGTCTGATAATATCTTTTTGGGCTTCTTATTGGCAGGAGAAGAGGTCAAGTCCACATCAACTATGTGCAAAGTCCTATGCTAAGCTCTACGGAGGACACAAAAACTAATAAAATATAGTATCTATCATCAATTAACACAATCCCCAAAAGTGACCCAGCCTCCTGGGAAAAAAAACAAAAATAGAATGTAATAAAAGTCAATATATATATGGCAATGATCAGGGGAATGTTGCCTAGGATTTTTGGGTCTCAATCTCTTGATGTGTAAATTTTGAGAATAATATCAGTAGTACCCACTGCAAGGGGGATTTGTGAGGAGAAAGTCAGATGAAGTGTATAAATCAATTTCATAATCTTCATGTTGTTGTTAAATGTCAAACACCATCATTAACATATTCTAGGTTACATATTAGGTGCTTAATAAATGCTTTTGATATGACTGTGTTATTGTATGATATTTTGTTTTTACTCAGGTCCTCTGACTACAGATTTATTCCTCTTCATTGAAGTAGTCCTGACTCCAAATCCTGTTTCCTTTCTTTCGTATCTTACACAACAAATAGAGAAAAAAAATTAACTATGAATTCTTTTACTATAATGGATAAAAATCATTCTCTTTTTATGCATATTTATTCTAAACCTTAGAAGGCCATCTGCTGTAGTGGAATGACCATCAGACTAACAGTGGCATTTCCTAACTTTTAGTTCTGATTCTGCTACTATATACATGAGTGAAGCACCCCATACCTACCTCCAACACCCACCCACACATTTATACTCTGCATCAGTTTTCTGAAATGTAAAATGGGTTGGTTGGACTTGAATGGTTCCTAATATCTCTTCTATCTCTGACATTCTAGAAAGTATCTTTTCTTTTGATGGAAACACTATCACATTTATGATTTATCCCTGAAACCCAGGGTCATTCTGGCTTCTCCCTTTTCTCTTGCCTTTGGATACCTAATCACTCACAAGTCTTATCACAGAATATTAGAGTTGAAGGGACTTCATAGGACTTCAAGTCAAACCTATAACTAAATAAAAATTAACTTCTATAATATTCTCAGAAAAATGTTTTAGTAGAAAAATCCTTAGGTAAAGAGGTGTTTGAATCTTGAATGTGACTTTTATGGCTCCGAACAATTCATATAACTTTTCTACTCCTACATTTCTTCATCTGTAAAATGAAAAGAATTAGCTAAATGAGATCTAAAGTCACTCCAAACTATTTAAATCTCTGATACTATGATGGATTACCATTGTATCCCAAGGTAGCCAATATCACTGGGAAGCTAGGTAACAATGGTTAGAAAGCTGGGCTTGATGTTTAAAAAAAAATTGGATTCAGATTTCTGCTTAGAAATCTACTGTTTGAGTAGCCCTTCTACCTAGCTTCAGTTTCCTTATGTGTAAAATAGATTTAATCATATCACGAGCATAAGATTGTTGTGGTAAATAAATAAGATCACAGATATAAATATTTAAAAACATTTCAACAGTAATATTATTGTGGTTGTTTACAATGTTTTCCTCATATTAAGACAAAATCTCTATACCCATCTGAACTTAAATAATCACACTGTTATATTACAGTTGTTTATCTTCCTGTCTAAGTAGATTATATGATCTTTGAGGGCAGGGAATGGTTATAGTCATCTGCAGCAAGTAACTCAGTGCTTTACACAATGACTATTTCTCTGTGTTAATTATGGTGTTCTCTAGTTCAGCCTTTATGATCCACATCCTTTGGCTTGGCAACCCAACTAGAATTTGTTCTTAAATTAGTATTACAAAGCTCTCATTCGATTAGTATCATGTCAGTACTGATTGTGAGCCAATTTATGCCACATGCATTATTTCACCACTGGAGGTCATGGTTAATTTATTACCTTACTGTATGCAGAAGATGCTGTGTTTCCCTTGCCAACTCCTCTTGAGATTTGTCACATGAGGTGTTTTTAAGTATAAGTCCCTTAACATCTGCCTTAATTTAGAAAATAAGATCATTAGCAGTCATTATATCTAATCAACATCTAATTCTCATTGAAGCGATTCATTAACCAGTTGAAATGGGAGCAGAGGTCCACTAATGACAAATGTTTATTCTCTTTGAATAAATTTCCATTAGTGGAAAACTGGTAGTCATTTCAAAATCTTTTTCTAAAAGGGCAGATTGTCTACCTCAGTTTCAAACTCAAGCTTTTTCTTAACAGTATCAACATTCTGTAGATATAGTCATGATTAAACTCATTGCAAATCACTTACCTTTTTAAAAGATAGCACATTAAATTCCAATTATATATCCTGCTTAAAGTAGAATATGGGGTTAAGCAGATGAAGGGTAGTGATGGGGGAAATCATCCCATTTCCAACTCAGAAAATATTCCATTCTTGTTCTCTTAGGCTTTTGTTTTTGTTTTTGTTTTTGTTTTTTTGTTGTTGTTAGAATTTTCAGACCCACAAATATCAGTTCCATTGTTTTAAAGTCAAGATTTTTAATCTTCTTTGAGTTTATTATGGAATCCTTTAATAGTCTATCAAAATTTATATGAAGTTTATGTGTTTTTAAAATAAAATGAATAGGATTACAAAAGAAGAAACCACTTACATTTAAATATAGCTGACAAAAACACATTTACTTTTATTATTTTATTTTCCTCAATTATATGTAAAATAATTTTTTATTATTTATTTCTTAAAACTTTAAGTTACAAGTTCTCTCATTCTCACTCCCTTGTCCTCCCTTACTATGAAGGAAAGTAATTAAATATAGATTATACAGACACAAGATTACACATGTACACACAGATATTTAAAGTTCATTGGATCCAGGTTAAGAAACCATGTCTTAAAGAATGCAGTTATTGAGGGGTATAGTACAGAGAGATGAGTTCAAATGTAAGCTTCAAATCTAGTTGTAAGTCTGGGCAAATAATTTAACTTGTGTCTGCCTCATTTTCCTCATCCATAAAATAAGCAACTACCACCCAGGTTTATTGCGCAGATAAACAGAGATATAATGGGAATATTGCTAAATCACTGGTATGTGATGACTTGACTTTTAATTGGGACATGGCAATATTTGCCTCTGAAAAACATGAGCCTTTCTTAATTTGCTTTCTTTTTTCATATTTCTTAAGAAAATTGCACTCTTAGTATAGAAAAACAGGCTTAAGAATAATTCATTTGTATTATTTTGCTGTTTATAAAGTATTGATACATCTTTTATTTAATCATGTCAAGACTAGGTTCCCTGAGGAAACAAGTGACTTGATATTGTTCATCTTTGTATCTCCCTTGAGATCTCGAATAGTCCTTCATGAATAAAATCTAGTTCCAAAGATAAAAGTTATATAAAAGAAGGGGGAATGATATTATAAAAGATAAATATTATAAGAGTGGTTTAAAAATGACATTTACACAACTGATCTCCATACGAGCTTTCAAGTTCCTTAAAAGTAGAGTTAATGCCTTATTAGTATTGCCTTTATTACTCAATATGTAGTGTGGTATAGAGGATCATGAGATCAAAGATTTGGAATTGAGTGTTAGAAGTCATCTACTATATTTTCCTTATTTAAAAATGTTGAAAGTGATGGTAAGGAATTAAATGATTAACCAGAATTACATAGGTTCTAAGAAGTAGTGGTGGGACTTGAACTCAAGTCATCCCAGTTCTAAATATGGGGTTGTTTTATATGGAATCATTTCGTCCCTATGACACTATTCCTAAATCAAGCTCCTTTTGAAATCATCATTCCTATGAAGTTTAAGAACAAGAAAACACAACCAAAATAGGAAAAAAAAGAAATCTACCAATTATTACCTAAAAGAGATTACAGGAATATCACAGTCAAATTTTATAGCTCCTAGATTAAAAAGAAAATATTGTAAGCAATAAGAGGAAAATATGGAATTTCAACAAGAATCACACAAAGCCAAGCAGCTGCAATGTTCAAGCACCATTAGTCTTAAAATACTATATTTCATAGAGCAAAAGACAAAATTACAATCAAGCATAACATACCCAGCAAATTAAGCATAAACATTAATAGAAAAAATGGACAATTAAAAACTGAAGGAGTTTTAGGTATTTGTAATAAAAATAGAATTAAATAGAAAATTTGACATATAAAAACCAGGAGAAGTATAAATATTAAAGACAAATTATAAGTGACTCAATGATGTCAAACAATTCACATCTTATATGTGAAAATGTTATCAGTATTCTTATGACTGACTGTCTTCATGATATCATTATTTAGGTAGTTTAAAAAAAAAAGATGGACTGGATTCTATGATGGGGTAAATCTGGAAAAAAAAACATGTAGGAAGAAACAAAAGGATTAATTATCCCATAGAAATGAGGCATGAGAAAAGAAAAAGGAAGGGAAGGGAAAGTGAAAGGAAAGGGAAGGAAAAAGAGAAGAGAAGAGGAAAAAGAAAGAAAGGAAAAGGGAAGGGAAAAGGGAAAGAGAAAAAAGGAAAGGGAAGGAAAAAGGGAAGGGAAGAGAAAAGGGAAGGAGAAAGAGAAGGGAAGGAAAAGGGGGAAAGGGAAAGAAGGGGAAGGAAAAGGAAGGAACTTATTAACCATTTGCTATGTCCAAGGCACCATACTAAGATAAGAGCTGGAGGCTATAAATATAAGCAGAAGAAAAAATATTTTCTGCCATCATTGAGCTTACATTTAACTCCCCATTCGGTGGCAAGGAGAGAGATCATGGAACTAAAATTCAGTTGGAATAATCTATAGAGAGAATGAGCATGGTATTAGTTCAGAAACTAGGAATAGGTTTTGGAGGGTTAAAAAAAATCAGGGTGCAACACATTTCTAGAAGATAAGAACTCAAAGCTAATTTTAACTGCACTGATTAACAAGAGTCCCATTTTCAGCGGGGAGGTAGAGTAGATAAAAGTATGGGGAAATGTTGTGGTTTATAAATGCAAGAGAAAGGAACATTAATCTTAGAGCTACAGGAAAGTGTCAATTATTTTAATAGTTCAAATGTTTCTTCTGTTGATCACTCAAAGGTAAGGAAGGGGAAATTTTACTCTTATAAGAGAGATGATTTTTATCATTAGAAACTTGCCAAGTGATTATAAGATTCTCAAAAGGATATACAGAGTTACCTGACTTTCTTTCCCCGTGTAATTTCAGAGATATATTTGATTTTAGACACTGTGGACATTGGTTAGAGTTGGGGGAAGGTTTGCATACATGCAGAACATTTGCAAATGTTAGTTCTTCTGTTCCTGAAAAACAGTTGGGCTCTAATGTTGTTTGTTGGGATAGTAGGAATAGGGCAGGAGGAAGGAAAGAAAAATCTATGTTTAGGAAAAGGTAGATTGTACTATTTTATTCCAAACCTGAATAGAAAAGTAACCTTCTTTTCTTGTGACACTTTATAGTTGAAAAAAAAAAATATTCACATACATTACTATGTTAGCAATACACTGAATTTAGCCTCAGGAGACTTGAGTCAAACTTTGAGTTTAGGTTGTATTGCTGTGTCTTATTGTATAACTGAGACCATCTTCATATCATTCTGTGTCCACTTGGCTTATCTTCATTGTTATCAGGATCTTGGGCACATCTCCTATGAGACAATCGGTAAACTGGGAAGCTTTTACTTTACAGAAGTACTAGACTTCCAATCCATTTTATAACATTTCCACATTATGTACCCTTCCCCACCCCTCACAAATTTGAACCATTAGAATGTAGGCTCATTAAGGGAAGCAACTCCTTTGTTCCCTCTTATGTATAGCTTTAATACTTATCATAGTGGTTTATACATAGTTAACTAACATTTAATATTTATTTATCTATTTTAGCTAAGATGTACAAAATGAATAGAGATGTTTACATAAATTTAATATATTATTTTGATTGGATTTTTAAATGGAAATTTAATATAGGCAGAGTGAACATTTTATTATACTCATTACACAAATTATTAAGACATTAAATAAGTTAGGTGGATAAAGTACCTACCTGTTCTGAAGGCAGGAAGACTCATCTTCCTGAAATAATATCTCTAGTTCCAAAGATAAAACAGTTATATAAAAGAAGAGGGAATGATATTATAAAAGATAAATGTTACAAGAGTGGTTTAAAAATAATATCTCACCTCAGTTACTTGCTAGCTGTGTGATCACTTTTTTGCCTCAATTCCTGCTGGAGAAGGAAATGACAAATCATTCTAGAATCTCTGCTAAGAAAATCCTATATTGGATCATGAAGAGTCAAACATGACTTAAAAATTATTCAGCTACATAGATGAGTAAATTAAATCTCAGAGAAGCAAAAAGATAGAACATGAGAGATACTATTACAATAGAGAAAATTACATTTAGAAATTAGATACTATTTAGGTTCTTATCTCTATTTTACCACTTATTATTTGTATGTTCTTAAGCAAATTACTTAACTTGTCTGGAACCTAATTTTATCATTGATAAAATGACAGAGAAAAGAGGGGGAGGAGGAAGGTCTTGGACTAGATGACCTTTTTATCTGTAAATCTATTGTCTAAGATTCATTATATATTCATAGTCTAGTGACTAGAACCTCTGAGGGAACAGTTATGGCTTCAATTAATCCCTTTCTGTAGGACTTCCCAACAAAAGGTCTAGATCTCCATTAAGAAGGATTAAAAGTATATATAGGAATGCCTGCCATCTAGGGGAGGAGGTGGAGGGAAGGAGGGGAAAAATTTGGAACAGATGGAGTACAAGGGATAATGTTGTAAAAAATTACCTATGCATATGTACTGTCAAAAAAATGTTGTAATTATAAAATTAATTTTTAAAAAAGAGTACAATTAGGTTCTGAAGCTATGGAGAGATATTTTCATATAATAGGTATGATTTATTGATATAATTAATCTAAACTTTTCTCTTAAATGATATTAGTTATCTATGTTATGCTATATCATTTTATGTTGTTATGTTATATTGCATAAATAAAACAATAAACATAAAAAAGAAGGATTAAAAGCCACAGTTTGACTCCCCATAATTTTTTTCTTCCAGTATAATTCCATAGAATCATGGCAAATCATTAGTAATGCAAGAAATCTTAAATATCATGATCACCCTAATCTTTAAAGTTAGTGTGGGGAGAGTGAGGAAGATGGATCCCTTCAGAAGACTAGTGAAGATTCTGGACTCTTTCTCAGAATCATAAGTCTAAAGGCATTAAATAAAATACATAAAATTATAAAGGAATTTCCTTTTCTTTCTCTTCAGTTTGTTTATTTTTTAATACTTAGACTACTGTAATTGGATATAATTAAATCCCTTTATAATTTTATGTATTTTATTTAATGCCTTTAGACTTATGAGTCTGAGAAAGAGTCCAGAAGGAAAAAAGGGTAGGAAGGGAAGGAAAAGGAAATAAAGAAAAGGTAAAGAAAGAAAAAATAAATTCTTAAACTAAGAACTCATCATCTAGTAAAAACTCATCCTTTTATTGATGATGAAATTGAAGCTCAGAAATGGGAAATGGCTTTTTCCAAGCCATTTTTTACAGCATGGCAGTGGCAGAGTCAGTACTAGAAGTCAGGCTTTCTAATAATATATCTAAATTTAATGAGGAGAGTTAAGGTCCTGCCATCATTGAAGCCTATTAAATCTGAAAGACAAACACATTCAAATGTGCCCTTTATATTTGTCCTTCCACATCATCTTTATCTTTTTTTTTTAATCCACTTTGCATAGTTTTCATTGAGGATCAATATTTCCTAAGACTCAAAATCCATACTTCTGCATTATAGGCAGGGGAATGAAAAAATTCAAAGTAATGTTGTCAACATACTGGGATATTTTATTAATCCTCTTCACTTGTGATAACACCTGAGAAATGAGCCCCATTGCCTCTGGATCTTTTGACAGTGAAAACTTACAGGAATCAGTAAGAGAGACAACCACAAGGTCAGGCCAAGTATGGTCTGCCTAGGAACTCAGCACTTTAAGACTGAACTTGAGCAGTTTTTCAAAATCAATTCATCTCAATGCCTTCAAAGCCACTATATGATTTGACTACCCAGGATCAAAGGATTTTGAGTATGAAGGGACACCAGACAGAAGTTGAACCACATTACTTTAGTGGTGAGGAAAATGATTCAAAAGGGAAAAAGATTTCTCCAAGGATGAATAAGTAATGGTAAATGAAAGGACCAGGATTGAATCTAAGTAAATTGAATATAAACCTCATGTTCTTTCAACTATACATATTATTATTAATTTATTTTTAGGCATAAGGAACTTTGGTATAGCAGAGTGAATAGTGTATCTAATAAGTAAAAGTGAAGATAAAACAGTGTAAATACTAGATTTAAACTTAGCATGGTATATTGGATAGTGTACTAGATTAGGACTGTGTAAAACTTGGATTTATATCTTGCTACTGACACCAGTTATGTGAACTTGACAAGTCAGTTAATCTTTTTAAGCTTCTGATTCTTCAATCATTAAATGAGGATAATAGTCTAGTATCTATAGAGATATTGTAGAATAACGAATAGAATGCTAGACTTAGAGTCAAAAGGAGATGGACCTCAATCCTTCCTCAGATTTTTATTATCAAGTGACCAAAGGCAATTCACTTCATCTCTCAAGACCTCAGTTTACTTACTATTTTATATGATGCTTGAAATACTCTAATAAAATAATGTTGTCAACTTAAAACTGGTATATGAATGTTGTAGTTGTTGTTAGAACTCTAGCCATGAGCTTGAGATGTAGCTCAGATTTTTACTAGCTGTGGAATCTTTATTATTATTATTTTATTATTATCATTATTATTAACATTTATTTGTTTTTTTTTTCTGGTTTTACATGTATAACATATCATGTGTTGATTTACATTCAATCATAATAGCTATCTTTCTGGATGCGGATTTTTTTCCTATCCAAAGTTTATTGGAATTGCCTTCAATCACTTCAGTTACTGAGAACTAAGTTTTTCACAGTTGATCATCAGACAATCTTGCTGTTATTGTATGCAATATATTATGAATTCTGCTTATTTCAATCAGCATCAATTCATGTAAATCTTTCCAGGCTTTTCTAAAATCAGTTTGTTCATTATTTTTATAGAACAATAATATTCTATTACCTTCACATACCACAACTTATTAAGCCATTCCCTAATTGATGGGCATCTACTCATTTCCTAATTCTTCTAGCTATGGAATTTTGAATAAGTTACTAATTTGTGATGGTTTCCTTATTCAGAAAATAAAAGCAAGGTAATTCTATTATGTAACTCCTGAGCTTATTGTGAAGATCAAAGGACATATCACAGGTAAAACACTGTGTAAAGTTTAAATTCTTGTGGAAATAGTAACTTACCTTTCAGTAGGATCATAGGATTTACAGATGGAAAAGAAATTAAACTTCATTGAAGACAACATTCTTATAAATCCATAAATTTTAAAAACAACTCTCCCCACAAAAACTTCATGTTAAACAACTAGAATTACTCACATTTTATAAGTAAAACAATAGCTAACTTTTTGTATGTTGCTATGAGGCTTGAAAAATATTTTTCATATGATATATCTTTTGATAATATGAAGAAACCCAGATTGCAAGAAATTGAATGACTTTCCATACTACTGATAGTTATCACATCAAGACTTGAATACTGGTCTCACAAATCAAGATCTACAGTTTCTTCTGTTACTCTGTAAGAGTTAAAGTTACCAATATCTGCACAAATTAATTTATCTTTAGAAGAAATTGGAGGTTAAATATACATTTCTTTATTGTAATGATATGTTTTACACATTAATTAGATCATACTACCTTATAAATCTATATTTATATGATATAAATATAAAACCTTATAAATCTTATAAATCATTATTCCCATTTCTTAGATAATACAACTGAAGAGACTTTCCTCAGGCCTCACTGAAAACTAGTAGCTGTGTTAAGACTAGAACACTGAAGTTTCCTTTTCTACCCTAAAACTGTTGCTTATAAGAACAAGTTATAATCTACTGAAGGAGAAAAATGAGGGAAAGATGTTAAAGTTTTTTCAAAAAGAGTTGAAAAAAGAGTATGGTGGGGAAAGGAGATTGTGGTCATAATCATAGCTAAGACTAAGGAAATAACTAGAAACAGCAATCGGACAACTGGCTAGAGCAAAAAACAAACAAAAAAAATGAAGTTTCAATAAACCTCAAAGGAGGCAGCTAGAAGTATTAATGTAAAAGTGGAAACAGATGAAGATGGTGGTAAAGAGTATTGGAGTTGAGTGCCTATCTGGCAGGTATTATATGGTCCTGAAAAAGTGAGAGAACCTTGTTTTACCATTTTTTTTATAAAATTGGGATAATTATATCTGCATCATATGAATTTTGAAAAATGTTTTTATAAAATTGAAAGCACTATATAATTGTAAGGGTTCATTATTATTATGTATTCTGAATAAGAGACCCCCATTTTTCATTATGTATTATTTATTATAATTCTTACTTTACTATATAATTGAAGATCTATCACAGGTGCATGATATCACTGGAGAAATAGAGAGAAATCAGTGTTACAACATATGCTCTTGTATTTCCTCTGCTGTACATCACCACCAGCCAATACATATGAATTTTATTTCATATATATATATATATATATATTTATAAATATACATATATAATTCTCATTTAGGTAAAATTACATTAGAAACAATATAAATAACAGCCTTAAATTGGGGAATTAGGTCTCAAAATAATAACAGGAGTAGGATATTGTACTTTTTTGTCTAGTGATGATATTTGGTTTATGGCTTGCTTCTATACAATTAATCAGCATTTTTTATATATAGCTTTTAATTTACAAATTATATGCATGGGTAATTTTTCAGCATTGACAATTGCAAAACCTTTTGTTCCAACTTTTCCCTTCCTTCCATCCAACCCTTCCCCCAGATGGCAGTTTGACCAATACATGTTAAATATGTTAAAGTATAAGTCAAATACAATATATGTATATGTATACATACAGTTATTTTGCTATACAAAAAGAATTGGACTTTGAAAGAGTGTACAATTAGCCTGTGAAGGAAATCAAAAATGCAGGCAGACAAAAATAGAGGTATTGGGAATTCTATGTAGTGGTTCATAGTCATCTCCCAGAGTTCTTTCGCTGGGTGCAATTAATTCAATTCATTACTGCTCTATTAGAACCGATTTGGTTCATCTCATTGTTGAAGAGGGCCATGTCCATCAGAATTGATCATCATATAGTATTGTTGTTGAAGTATATAATGATCTCCTGGTCCTGCTCATTTTACTCAGCATCAGTTCATGTAAGTCTCTCCAGGCCTTTCTGAAATCATCTTGCTGATCATTTATTACAGAGCAATAATACTCCACAATATTCATATACCACAATTTATTCAGGAATTCTCCAGTTGATGGGCATCCACTCAGTTTCCAGTTTCTGGCCACTACAAAAAGAGCTGCCACAAACATTCTTGCACATACAGGTCCCTTTCCCTTCTTTAAAATCTCTTTGGGATAAAAGCCCAGTATTAACACTGCTGGATCAAAGGGTATGCACAGTTTGGTAACTTTTTGAGCATAGTTCCCAATTACTCTCCAGAATGGTTGGATATATTCACAATTCCACCAACAATGTATCAGAGTCCCAGTTTTCCCACATCCTCTCCAACATTCCGCAATTATCTTTCCCTGTCATACTAGCCAATCTAACAGGTATGTAGTGGTATCTCAGAGTTGTCTTAATTTGCATTTCTCTGATTAATAATGACTTGGAGCATTTTTTCATATGGCTAGAAATAGTTTCAATTTCTTCGTCTAAGAATTGTCTGTTCATATCCTTTGACCATTTATCAATTGGAGAAAGCTTGTTAATCAGCAGTTTTAAACATTTAAAATCTGCCAGGCACTGGCTGAAAAACTAGAATACATACTCCCAAATGAAACAATCTTTGACTTCAAGGAATTTACCTTCTACTTAGGAATACAGTATGTTCATATGAAACACATAAAATAAGCATAGGATATATAATATATGATAGTATATAATATACATATAATAGATTATAATGTATATTGTATATAATATATTATATTATATATATTATATATTATATATATGTATATTATAATGTATAATGTATATAATATACATATAATAGATTATAATATAGATAGTATATAATATACATATAATAGATTTCTAGAACATAATGTATACTATAATCTATAATAATATATGATATATAAAATATTGCCTTATGTTGGGGAGCAGTATTTCTGATACTGGTTTATTTATATGGCCCAACTGGAAAAATCATCTTCTGCACCTCTTCAGCTGTAAAGCTCTTGCTTGCTCCTACTTGCTCAACTTTTGACTTACAAGATTTTACTATAATGCTTTAGCTACCATTTTCCCTGGAACATTTTTTTTCAATATTTGTTATTAAGCTGTCATAGTTGTGCACAACTCTATGAACCTAATTTGGATGTTTTCTTGGTACAGGTGTTAGAGTGGTTTGCCATTTCTTTCTACTGCTCATTTTACAAATAAGGAGACTGGCAAGAATGCAAGAATGTTTGTGGCAGCCCTCTTTGTAGTGGCCAGAAACTGGAAACTGAGTGCATGACCATCAATTGGAGAATGGCTGAATAAATTGTGGTTTATGAATATATATTATTGTTCTGTAAGAAATGATCAACAGGATGTTTTCAGAAAGGCCTGAAGAGACTTACATGAACTGATGCTGAGTGAAATGAGCAGGACCAAGAGATTATTATATACTTCAACAACAACACTATATGGATGATCAATTCTGATGGACATGGCCATTTTCAACAATGAGATGAACCAAATATGTTCTAATAGAGCAGTAATGAACTGAACCAGCTACACCCAGGGAGAGAACTCTGGGAAATGACGATGAACCACTACATAGAATTCCCAATACCTCTATTTTTGTCCACCTGCATTTTTGATTTCCTTCACAGGCTAATTGTACACTCTTTCAAAGTCGTCCGATTCTTTTTGTACAGCAAAACAACTGTTTGGAGATGTGTGTGTGTGTGTGTGTGTGTGTGTGTGTATATATATATTGTATCTAACTTATACTTTAACATACTTAACATGTCAACCTGCCATCTAAGGGAGGCAGAGGAAGGAGGGGAAAAATTAGAAGAAAAGGTTTGGCAATTGTCAATGCTGTAAAATTACACATTCATATATCTGGTAAATAAAAACTATAATTAAAATTAAGGAGATTGAGGAAAATAGAGTTAAGTGATTCGCCAAGACTAACATAGGTAATAATTATTTGAAGCTGGATTTAAACTCAATGAGTTTCCTTACTCCATACCTGAAATTCTACTCAATGTGCCATCTACCTGCCCTCACTTCATCCATTGATGATTTATTGCTAAGTATTTCTTGGAAAAAATAAACCTCTGAGCCAGATAATTTGCCCATCTCTCACAGGTAGATACATAGTTTTTATTCTAAAAACACATGTATTTTTACAAGCGAGAATGCAGATTACTGTTCTAGTTGGTTCAGGACCATTGCCAACTCTTGAATTCTGTCACTGTAAATGGAGAACATAGCAAATAAGGAACTAAAGAACCTCCTGATGAGGGTTATTGAAAATGTCACAGAGATGGAAAGAGATAACTAATGAGGCATATGAGCCAGGAATGACTTAGTTCTATTAGAGAGGATTCAAGAAAAAGATGCACAAAAGAAAAAACTCTGAAATTGATCTGAAAAAAATATACTACATATTTGATCTAGAATCATTACAATTATAGTCTGAAAGATATGATCCAATTCTAGAAGAAAGGTCAACCCTGAGTAATAATATGTAAATAATTTGTTGAATACCATGAAATGCCACAAAATGCAGTAAAATAAAATTTAACTCAATTAAATTCCACTTTATTTTAGAAGAAATTTCCTGTTTCCACCAATGCCCAAGATCCTTCACCAAATGCTGAAACATATCAACATAAATAAAGCATAGTCACTATCATCAGTGAGCTTACAATCTAGTAGAAAAAAATAAATGAATATAGACTTTAAAAAAGTAGAATCTTTTGAATGTCTAATAATATCAATGGCTTGCATTTATATGTTTTATGATTTCATTACTGTTGAAAGTAAATTGGTAGGCATCATTACTATGCCTATTTATTTATTTTCATAAATTTATTGCTTATTTTTAATATTTTCATTATTAAATTCTGAGTTCCAAATTCTATTCTTTCCAACAACCCCTCCCTTATGTACTGAGAAATGAAGCAAAATGATTTCAATTGTATATATGAAATAAGGCAAAAATATTTCCATATTATTCATGTAACAAAAAAGTAACAAACCATTTAAGGAAGTTAAATATTATATTTCAATTTGCACCCAGAGTTCATCACTTCACTCTTGGAAGTGTATAGCATTTTCCCACTATTGAGTTTTTTGGAATTGTCTTGAATTATTGTATTAATCAATGTATCCAAATCTTTCACCATTGATCATCATAATGACATTACTGTTATTATGAACAATTATTTGATGACTGTTCTTGCCTTATTTTGCATAAGTTCACATATATCTTCCCATGTTTTGTTTTATTTTTTTTCTTAAACCAATCCACTTGCCATTTCTTATAGCACAATAGTACTCTATCACAATCATATATCACAACAAGTTCAGCCATTCATCAAATTATGATCATCTCCTCAATGTCCAATTATTTTACAAACACAAAAAGAATTGCGTAAATATGTTGTATATCTATACATATAGGTATTTTCCCCTTTGATCTTTTTGGGATACAGATCTAGTGATGATATTACTACTTCAAAAGGCATGCACAACTTTTAATTCTTTGTGAATGGTTCCAAATTGCTTTCCAAAACAATTGAACTAATTCATAACTTTATCAATAGTTTTCTAGAATCTATTTTTCCTTTACTCCTCTAGTAATTCATCATTTCTAGTGAGTGTGATGAGGTGGTACCTCAAAGTTGTTTAAATTTGCATTTTACTAATCAAAAGCTTTAGCATGATAGTTCTGACATTTGTCTATGAAGGAGAGAGCCAAGATGGCAAAGAGTAGATAAGTTTTTATCTGAACTCTCCCTGCTGTCCCTCAGATCAACACAAGATCAAGCCTCTGGATTCATTTTGGAGTGACAAAACCCACAAATATTTGGAATGTAACAAATTTCCAGCAAAAAATATTTTGGAAGGTTTTCCGAGAAGATCTGTTTCAATGTGGGGGGCAGCAAGGTTCTCATTTCAGGTTGAAACAGACCTTTTCTAGTCTATTTTGTCTTGTAATTCTCTGCTACATGGAGTCTGTACTGCCTCACTGAGACTGCACTGCCCCAAGACACTGAGATGTCTGTGCTGGCATTTGTACTCAGCTGGTTGCATTGGCTGCCTCCCTTCCATTTCCAATTGAAACAGACTTTTCTGTCAAACTTTGAAATTATCTTCTGCTAATAATTTATTGCATTCCCAATATTTGTGGATTCTGTCAGTCCACATCTAATTCAGAGGCTGGATTTTGTAATTATTGTTGGGGGCTGTAAAGAAGGTCAGAGAGTAAACATGTGTTGTCTCTGCCATCTTGCCTCCACCCCAGCTATTTGATGATTTCTTGAAAGATTATGGCCAGGTCCTCCTTTGGATTATGGCTTTCAGAAGTCTAATGATTCAGACATTATCCCTCCTGGATCTAATTTCCAGGCCCCTTGTTTTCCCCCAGTATATTTTATGTTTTCTTTATATTTTTATGATTTTGAATTTGTTTGATTGCTTCTTGGTGTGTCATAGAATCATTAGTTTTCACTTATCCAATTCTAACTTTTAAAATGTTGGTTCCTAAGTTAGCTTTTTTACTTTGTTTTCTGTTTGGTCAATTGCACTTTTTAAGCAACTCTTCTTCTTCTTTTTTTTTTTTCCCCAAGCTGTTGACTCTTTTTTTCATAATTTTCTTGATCACTCTCTTTTCTTTTCCAAATTTTCTTCTATCTTCCTATTTGTAATACAATATATTTTGTTATATTATTTTTCTGATTATACATGTACATTGATTTTTATACACATTTATTTATAAATCATGTTGGAAGAGAAAGATCAGAACAAAAGGGAAAATCCCTGAGGGGAAAAAAACAGAACAAAAATTTTAAAAAATGAATATAGCATGTGTTTATTTGCATTCAAATTCCATTGTTTTCTTTCTTAGTGCAAATGACATTTTCTATCCAAAGTTTATTGGGATTGCCCTGGATTACTGAACATGGAGAAGAACCAAGTTTTTCATAGTTGATCATCACTCAGCATCAGTTCTGTAAATCTTTCCAGAGCTTTCTAAAATCAGCTTGTTAATCATTTTTATAGCACAATAAGTGATATAGCACAATTTTATATAGCACCATAACTTATTCACATGTGGGTCATTATATCTCCTTTTTGATCACTTTGGATACAGACCTAGTAGTAGAACTCTTGGATCAAATGATATGCACAATTTGATAGCTTTTTGGGTTTCAAATTGCTCTGTCCTTTGTTGTACTCCCCTTTTACCCAAATGAGACAAACTTTTCCTTCCTGTTTTCCAAGTTTCTTGTGCTCAAAATTTGTCTCACACTATTTCTTTTAGTTCTACAATTTCAGTATTTGTTTTGAGGTGTTATTTTGTAGTTATTTGCATTTGAATATGGCTAAGTTATGGTCGTTTTCTGCTTACTTTCTCATCTTGGCTCCTGGAAATCTGTTTCCTGTAATCTGTTTCTGAGCAGTTGTAAGACAACCTGTCTATAAGCTGAAATTGCTGCTACAGCAGCCACTATTGCTACTACTACATATGTAGAATCCAAAAAGATTTCCATTCTAGGGCCAAAAAGTTTTGCTGCCAACTTCCTAACTTAGGCCAAACAAATATCTCACTATGATTTTTTTTGTTTACTATGCTATTTGAAATTTTGATTGAGATGTTATTTAAAAATCGTTGCAAAGAGGATTGTTGAGAATTCAGCTAATGGCCTCTAACCTGCCATTTTGGCTCCACACCTTCCTGATGAGGTTTTTTTTCAATGAAAGAATTTTACTTGGTTGTTTTAAAGGAAAAAAGTCAATTCTCTAAGCATAACTGACAATAATATCATGAAATGAAGAAATTACCAAAACTAGAAGAGGTAATTGGAGGAGCAAAATAAACTCATATCACATAATGACCCAATCAGGATATGAGATGTACTATTACACTCATCTTTATTTCTAAAAGTTTGAAATACAGTTAACTGTTGTGGATTTTTTTTGAAGCAGTTAGGATCAGGATCTCAAAAAAAATCAATTTCTTCAGGACTATGTAGTAGTGTGACTATGTGTATTGAAAATTCAGAGAAAGATTCCACTGGTTTTGTTACCCTGGGTAAATGTCTTAGCTTGAAGTGATTCTCTAAGACTTTTACAATAAAGGCACCAAATTGAATTGGTAGAGACAACTCCTCCTTTGGGAGTCCCCTATATCCATGAAACCATAAATCAAATATCTATTTCTATATTTCTTAAATAAGATTTTCAAATGCCAACTGGTAAGGGTGCTGGGTTTTGAATCTCCTTCCTCATCTGTAAAATTAGGATGTTACTTGTCTTATTAATTTTATTAGTTTCTTCTGATTAAAGTGAGGTGATAAATATAAGCATTTGTTACTAAAATGCATTAGATAAATTGAATATAATATTATTCTACAAAAATCTGGAGCAATTTCATCTTTGTTTTTCCTCTCAACTTATTTTCCTAATTTTCTTTTCTGTTAGCAATGCTATGTGTTTTTTTTTTCCCTACCACCATCCAATAAACAAGGCTATTTGGAAATTACTTTTAAAATTATTGCTGCTTCTATCATTATGAATGATTAGAGTGAGGAAATACTAATTCTTTGAATTCCCAAGAGAATAATGATAGTAGGGCCTGTTGAAGATGTAGATCTGGCATCTTGTTTGTAGTGTTTTTTTAATATACCAAAATATTTCTGGGCAATATTATGTCCCTTGAATTTTTTGGCCCTGAATGGCTCCATAGCAAAATCTATTGAGCTTGTCTGCACATTGCCAATAATGATGTTCCCAGCAGTTCAGGTATTTTCATCCTGTTGGCTTCCAACCCAGCTTTGGTATGTGTATCTTGCTTAAGAATTCATATATTCTGGAAACTGCCTGTGAGGTATCTATCAATCGGATAAGAGAGATCCATTTCTGTAATAGCACTGGCAGAGAATAAGTCTTTTTTTAACAGCCATCTTATGGCATCTCTTCAGGTGCAAATATTTTCGTATCTATGGTACCAGATGATTAAATTCTTCTTGAAGGGAAGTAAACCTTTTTTTATCTCTTCTGTACATCCTCTAAGCATAAGGGAGAATGCTGGAAGATTGTCATCTCCCTCACAAAAACTGGTATTTGCTAATACTCAAGTGAAGATTTCATTTTCCAGTTGATAAGATCCAGAATTAATTATGTAGTGTAACTCAGATGATAATTTGTTTTACAATTGCAATATAAAATAATAACATAAAATCATCATAATATTATAGTTACTTTTATTATTAATCTATTAAATATTAATTTTGCTACCATGTAAACTAAAGAAATAAAATTATCAACAGTTACACTTATGATTAGTATTATATATGGATAAAGAACCATCAATAAAATGGCTGTTTTATGGAATTGTTTACAAAAGAGGATGGATTTGTAATGGCAATATATAATTATAGATCCAAATTCTGAAATAATTATATTTTATAGATTATGGACTTATTTGGCAATGCAAATATATTCATTCAGTTATATTAAGCAATCACTTTAGTAACCCATTGAATTTTTATGTTAAAAAATTGATTAAAGGGAATGACTTGGCTCAGCATTGTTTGTATATAAACTCTTTCAAATAGTAGATAGGAAAAAAAGAAAAATGATCCTGAAGAGAGCATAGGAGAGTGGGGAAAGAGTTAGCCTCAAAGTCCTGGGGATAACAATACCCCATGAAATAATCCATAAAAAGTTAGCCATGTTCCAAAAATAAAATAATAATAGCAAGATAGTAAGTAACATGTCCAAGGTTCATTTCAAACTCAAATGGGAAAAGCAATTATAATTTTGACCATAACTGTTACTTTCCTTTACAGTCATCAATTCCACTGAGTTAACACTTTGTTTCAAGTATACGTCTCCAGAGTTCTGACCCTCTACACATGTTAAACTTTTACAACCTGAGCAAATATCACTTATCACTTTGCTTAGGACTCTCATAGAAGTTAATAATAGGAATATGTTATTAGATTTGTAAAAAGTAACCTAAAATTATTTAACTCTAGATAGAACCCATGACTTCTCAAATCCAAGAGTGAAATTGAAAGGTCTTCTATTGTTAATTTCTGCATTAAATATACCAAGAAAAATAACAAGAAAAAACTTGGATGAATGAATTTGTGGAAAAGATAAAATATAGTTAAGCCAATCAGGCAAAGTAATCAATGTAGTGTATTCAAACAATAATGTCAATGGAATTGATGAGATGATGGTTCTCTAGTTCACATATATACTTAGTACTTAGTATAGTGATATAATGATTCTCTAGTTCACACATATTCAGTATGCTGTAATGATGTAATGGTAATGGAGTTTATAAGGGCTAAGAAGGACTGGAAGGGAGACAGTCTCTCTTTGACCATACTCCTGGTGGCTTTCTTGCCTCCTGCACTCAAGACTGGGTCAGACTATGACAGACACAGACTGTAAAGGAGACAATAAAGAATCTAGACTATATTCCTGACCATTCCTGTAGTGTCTATCCTGCTGAGACCAAGGCCTGCCTGAAGGCCCTCCAGAAAGCTAGCCCAAACATCATAAACATTTCTGAATAACTAACAGGATCAAACAAAGTAACTAACATACATTAGAAATACATATCCCCACCACAAATACAAAAATCAAAATATTATGGAGAATTAAATAAACAGTATAGGAACAAAACTATTATTACCAACTCAACTGCTGAACACAATTATCTAATGATATCATTGATTTCAAATAATAATAATGAAATTGATATGCACATATTTGCATATGTGTATATTACTTGTTGATATTCCAAATTTTATAATCTTCAAGTTACAAATAATGAAAAATGTTTAAAAATATATAAATCTATATAAACAGATCACAGTTATGTGAAGATGGGATGACACACATATCATCTCAGTTGGCTTGTCTATGGCTTGATTTGTCCCACAGATGCTTTCAATAGGCCTACCAAGGTTGAAGTTACATCTGAATACTTTTTATTCAACTATGAAAAACAAGATTATATCTACTTACAGAAAAGAACATTATGGAACATTGAATGTAAAGAAAAAATAAAGAATATTAATTCTCTAGGGACCTCTTCTAATTGAATTCCATTTGAAAAAGATAAAGAATGAGATGACAAAACTAATAAAAATGATAAGAAAGTGAATGGTGATAGATTGAATGAGATGATAATGAGATCTTAATAATAGATTACTATGTAAATACTAAGCATTTTAGCAAGAACACTTGGGTAAAGAACCCTGAATACATAGACAAATCCTGGAACTGTAATCTTAAGCCTAACCCTTACAGTTATGTAGTACTGGCCATATCACTCTCAACTTCAGGTCACAGAATTTTTACAGAATTTAGATAGAGCCAGATTGTTTCAAGTCTTTTCAAATTCAAACATCTTGTATGTTAACAAAAGTAAATATTGAATAATTATGACTCATTTAAATGCAATCCTCTAAACATTTCTACCCCCTCTCTAATTACATCTGGAGATAAAGAAGCAAATGGAAGGAAACAAAGAAAAAAATCTGATTAAAATTACAAAGATTCTGGGAAAGACTTTGTCATCAGAATAGAAACTTTAAAATTCACCATATGTTTTCATGTTCATGTCTAGTAAAAACAATTAAAAATCACTTTTCAGAATTATCCTGAATTTCTTTAAAAACCTTAAATCATAAAAGATTATGTTATATTTCTAGAAGCATGTTAGTCAAACAATAAATTAAAGCACTATACAAAGAGATTGTCATCTTTTTGATTTTTCTATCATTCATAAGTAATATTCAACTTTTGTGTTTATAATCTCTGAAACTCCTTCATGTGATCATGATATGTTGTCATTCTCTATTTCCCTCTGCTTTACAAATGCAAAACTTTTATTCATTCTCATGAAGATCTCCAGTCACTCCAACCCTCCTTTCTTTCCTAGGCCATTACCACTTCACTGCCTATATTCTCCTTCCTTTACTATCCTGACTCCTTAATTAATCAGTTCAGTTTCACAGTATCTTCTTCTTCTGATATTCTTGCCCACTAAACCTTTCACTGGCAAGCCTCAGCCCTAAGATCTACTGCTCTCATTTTTTTTCATGTGCTCCTAAATTAAATTAAGGAGAATCATGAAATGAAGTTGATTGGGTTCACTGCAAATTTATCTCACTTAATTTTAACTAGATCTTCACTTCTTGTTGTTAGTCATTTTCAATAATTTCCCATTCTTCTTGTCCCCATTTGGGATGTTTTGGGCAATGATCCTGGAATAGTTTGCAATTGCCTTCTCCAACTCATTTTATAGATAAGAAAACTGAAGTACCACAGGGTTAAGTATCATATAATTAGTAAGTGTCTGAGGCTAGATTTAAATTCAGAAAGAGTAGTACTCTGGGTTTCAGGCCCTTCCCTCTATCCACTGCACCATCTATCTATCCCCTCACTGAAGCTCTCTCACTGGGCCCTCATTAGAACAAATCATTCCTTTTATACCTCCCATTCTCCAACCTTGAAATTGAGAATCATTTCTCATATTTCACTAAAAATAAATCAATAAGGCTATTTTCAAGAAGATTCTTTTTCCCTCCTCCTTTTGTGGCAACACTCAGATTCCTTTTGGGATTACCTGCACTTTCAGCCATTCAGTTAAATTTTAAGCTCTTTGAAGGTAGGGAACAATTGTTTTTCTCTTTTTGTATTCCCAACACTTAGCACTGCATTAAGCCCTGGGATACTAAAAGAGACAAAAGACAGTAAGTGCTTAATATATAGTAGGCCCTCAATAGATGTTTGGTTGCTTGCCAAGCTAAAACCTTTCTATAATACAAGTGATCCTTTTCTGAAGCATCTCATCTTCTGTAATAGATAGGCCCTTTTGTTGTCTGTGTTCTCATTAATCTTAAATCTCTCCCTAACCTATTCTCTCAAAATATCCTCATTTGATCTATTTATCCTTAATACCTGTCCCATTCTATATCTGTCCTCTTTCATTGTTAAATTGAAAAGGATGTCCATATTGATGCCTTTCTCTTTCTTTTCGGTCAGTCTTATAACTGCAATTTAACTTTGACATGATAATTCAACTGAAAGTGTTCTCTGAAAAGGTATGAGTTATATCTTAAGTGCCCAACCAATGAACTTTTTTCTTCACCCTTCAGTCTGCTTATATATCTATAGCCTTTGCTACTATTTCTTCTTCTCTTTCCTGTTCTCCTTTCACAAGATTTTTATTCCAGTTCATGTTCTCACTCTACTTCCCTTTGGTAATATTTTTTGTTGAATTTTCATTTAGATCACACTTGGTAACTATTGGTTTTCCCCAAGGATGTATCCTAAGCTATTTTCTACCTCTATACTATCTCACTTGGTGATCTCATCAGCTCTTGTGAATTCAATTATTATCTCATTTCCAAATCTACTTATCCAATCTTAATTTCTCTGCTGACCTCCAGTCTCACATCTCTAACTGCCTACAGACATCTCAAATTAAATTTTCTTTTGACATCTTAGATTCACTATGTCCAAAACTGAACTCATTAACTTTCTTACCTGAAATTCTACTTCCCCTTCCTAGCTTTCCTGTTGAGGGTATTATATCATCCACTTAATCACTTAGACCAAGGTATCATCCTCAATTGTTCACATTCTTTAATCCCTCATATTCAATCACTGGTCAAGTTCTTTCAGTTTTATATTCATCATGGTAATCATGCTAATTCAGGATCTCACTACCTATAATCATGTAAAGAATTTGAATAAGAATATGTTATATATTTACTAACATAAAAAAGTATTTAAAATGATGCTTTTATTGAAGCATGTGAATCTGCCTCAATGATTAATCACTTGCCTCATAATATCAATGTTTATGTAACTACTGTTGCTAATACCATAAATTAGCATATTGTTTTGATGGAGAGAAATACCTGTAACTACTATCATAGCTTACTTACTGGTTGATCTCTTTTTAAAAATACTTCTCCATCTACAAGCCTTTTCCCACTATGTTGTTAGTGATATTCCTAAAGAAGCTATTGTTTATTCAAAAAAGTCCAATAACTCCCTCTAGCCTTTAAGCCAAAATATAAAAATATAAAACATAAAGATCTCAGCTTGACTTCTATAATTCTTTTGAAAGTGGCCTCTTTCTGACTTTCCAGTCTTCTTGTACCTTTTTCTTTTCCACACACACACACACCCATTCAATGACACTAATCTGTAGAGGGCTGAAGCTTCAAAAAGGAATGCTTGCATCAGACAAGGGAGCACTATTAGCATATGTTTGAATAAATGGCTCTTCTTACAGTTGATGCTGGCTGAATGTTTGGTGTTAAGATAATAATAGGCAAGAATTAGAGGGTAGAGTTACTTTGAGGAAGTACGAGAAGGAGAGAAGTTGGTGACTTTGGACTGGAGAATCCAAGATACATGTTTGATGAGCCTTGTGGCACTTTGCCTGCTTCTTTCAGTTCTCCCCCTAAAGAATTTTACTTATACCTGATTCTGGCTGATTCTGAGGCTTCCAGAGAGCTATCCCAGATTTCACACTAGCTTATTTCTTGTTTCTTACACAAGAAACTCCATCCCCATACTCTAAGATTATTCATTGACAGTCTCCTATGCCTAAAATCTTATCCCTCATTATTCCTGCCTCCAGATGTCCCTGTCTTTCTGCAACTGTTAGCTCAAATATTACCTTTGTCAAGAGTTGCTTTTAGTTCCTCCTAATACTAATGCCTTCCATTTGTGAGTCTTTCTAATTTATACTTATTTTATTTCACTTGCACATTATTGTTTACATATTGTCTCCTTCCAATTAGATTGTAACTTTTCTGCAAGCAGGTTCTTTTTTTTTTTTTTTTAATTTCCTTTATATCTACAGTGCTTGTCACAATCCATTGCTCATAGTGGACACTTATCAAATGCTAAATGATTTCTGCATTAGCTGTTTTTTAATTTTTTAAAAAAATATAACTTAAAAAGTAAAAATTGATCTGATGCAAAAATTTGATCAATTTAATTAATGAATATTTCTATATCATCCTTATTCATTTGAACATTCATATCTATCTATCTATCTATATATATGTATCTATATGTACATGTATGTTTGTGTAGGTACATACACATACATATATTCATATAAATTTTTCACAACATGGTCGCTTTTATCATTCAGATTTCATTTCATATTACTTCCATCTAAGTATTCTGGGATTTTTTCACATTATTAATCTCTGAATTCTTTTGCCTATCATAGCAGCTTCTTTATCTTTTCTCAGACACAAACTATTCCTCTCTCTGTGATTTTGCATTAACATCAAACTTGGATTGCTCTCTATGGCTACTACCACATCTGGAATAATTGGGTTCCTTCAAGATTCAAGTCAAGTTACACTTATGAAAGAAGAAACAGATCAAAAAAGAAAATAAAAACATAAAAAATAAAATAACTTAAAAAGTATGCTTCTATCTGCATTCAGAGTATATCAGTTCTTTATGTGGATATGGATGACATTTTCCTTCATGAGTCCTTTTATCTTATATCATTGTGTTGATAGGAAGAGCCAAATCATTCATTATCAATGATCCCAATATTTTGTTGATACTATACACAATGTATACCTAGTTTTCCTCACTTCACTTTGCATTAATTCATACAATTCTTTCCAGGAAAAAAAAACAATTCTTTCCAGGTTTTTTATGAAATCCACCTATTCATCATTTCTTATTTCACAATAGTATTCTACTATATTCATATAACAGAGCTTGTTACACCATTCGCTGATTGATAGATACCCTTCAATTTTAAATATTTTACCATTACAAAAAGGGGTTGCTATAAATATTTTTTGCACATGTAAGTCTTTTTTTTCTTTTTTTTATATCTTTGAGATATAGGTCTAAGAGTGGTATTACTGGATCAAAGTGTATGGAAAATGTGGTTGCCCTTTGGGCATAGTCTCAAATTGCTCTTCAGACTGGTTGGTTCAGTTCACAACTCCACCAACAATATTATCAGTGTCCCAATTGTCCCACATGTTCTTCAACATTTATTTTTTTGGCCAATCTAATAGGTATAAGGTAGTACCTCATAGCTGATTTAATTTGTTTCACTAATCAATCAGCAGCTTTCAAGAAAATATCATGGGAAATTTCTTCGAACTCTTAGAATCCAAAGGTAAAATAGACATTGAAAAAAAAATTCAATAATCATTTCAGAATAAAAAATCCCATAAATACTCCACGGTCAGGACTCTGGAAGCTGTCTGTTTGCCAGGTACTCCACTGAAGCATTTGGAAATTCTCAAAACTAGAATATGCATATTATTTCAGCAATATGCTGTAATACATGGGGGTACTGGGTATTGATATTTGCTTTCCTCACTTCAGTAGGGCTCAGAATTTTTTATTGGTTTGCTAAGATGGGACTTGCTAGGATGCTTCCTTTCTTGGATTATGTTCCCCCTTCCCCCAAATGAGACAGATCTTTCCTGTTGATCTTCTACTTCTCTTGTGGTAAAAGATTGTTTCATCCCATCTTTTTACTGGTTCTGCTCTTGCAGGATTTGTTTTGGGCTGCTATTTATGACTATTTGGAGGTGAATATGGTAGAGTCCAATGGCGTATTACTTACTTCAACATCTTGGCTTCCAGAAGTATCTAATATCAAATCACACATTTGTGCTAATTCAATTATATCTCCATCCTCTCAGAATTGTCCATGGATATCCCACTCATCTTGTTGAAATTCTTTATATAATTCTCTTGACATCATTACATATTAGTGGAGTTACTTGACTAAACACCAGTTATTCCTTTGTCTCATGAAATGCTGACTTTCCTGGCAATAATTTCTCTGATTATATGTGCTACATCTCCAGGCTCAATTGTTTATAGTATGATAATGCCAACTCATTCTTACTTTGTGCATGTCCTCTTTTGTTTAAGATGTCTGTGACAACATCAACAGAAACAAGATTAACAGGGAAGTACAAAGCTGGGGAAAAATCTTTACATCCAGTATTTCTGATAAAGTTATTTATTGTATAGAAGATAATTTCAAGTGGGGAAAGACTTTAGACAAATCAATTAAAAAATTTAACAACAGTTCAGGTGAAAGGTTCTGAGGGCCCATATGAAAATAGTAGTTGTGTGAATTGAGACTAGGAAATGGACATGAGATACTCCAGGGTATAAATAAGAAGTCTTGGCACCTGGTGTAATTATTATTTGATTTGATTACATTAAATATATCAGGCAATGGAGAGAAAATAGTAGCAGATTCCAAGAAGGCTTTGAACCTGAGTAACTAGGATGATGATACCTTTCTTTGTTTCCTTTTTTTTTAATTAATTAGTTAAATTTTATTGATTTATAAATCATGTAGGAAGAGAAAAGTCAGAACAAAGGGGAAAAACCATGTAAGAGGGGGAAAACCAGAAAAAGAAGTAAATATAACATGTGTTGATTTATGTCTCTCCATAGCTATTTTAGATTTTATTGATTTAACTCTCCATAGTTATTTTTTTGGATACAGAAGCATTTTCTATCCAAAGTCTATTGAGATTGGTTTGGACCACTGAACTAATGAGAAGAACAAAGTTTTTCATAGTTGATTATTGCATATTCTTGCTGTTATTGTGTACAGTATATTCTGCATCCTACTTGTTTCGCTCAGGCCCTTCTTTTCAAGGATCAACTTCTTTATTATTTTTATAGAACAATAATATTCCATTAGATGGTTATCACTTTCAAAGAAAATGTAAAATATGGAAAAAGGAAAGATGATATCATAAGATCTATGCTCTTTTTTAAATTTGTGCTTGTATGTTTATCTCATGATGTGGGTGATCTTATACTAATGTATGCCTCTAAAGGTAGGGAAGAAAGAGTTCAGGTACTGGAAGAATATGGGATTTTGGAGGAATAAAATTAGAATTTGTTGTGCTGAACATTAGGCTTCACTGTGAGTGAAGGACAATGAGGATAGGAAGATAGAATATGACTTATGTCTCTATTCTCTGATTGGGTGATCATATTCTTCAGCTCTTTTGGGTTTCAGCCAAAGCTGCTCAGGGTCCCAGTCTCTACTTTGGTATGCACTGACACAGAGCTCTGATCATATTATTCTGATCAGCTAAGATTTCTGGCAATGGAGACTTGTTTGAAACTTTACCTCTCATTATTGATAGATTTAAAGTCATTTCTTGGAACTGGGTACCTACTGACTCCCTCAATTTTAATAAAGACTGGTGAAAAGTATATTTGAATCTCCTTTATACCTTATTTTCCTCTGTCTCCCATTTTCTCACCCCAGGTTTTATAAAGAATGGAGAGACATGAGAGTGGCACATGCTCTCACCCATGTAGAATGAGATGTGGCTGAAAGAGCCAGTGAAAGACAGGAAAAAATAGAGACACAACATCCAAAAAAGAGGATTATTTTCTGAAGTTTCAAGAATAATGCTCACTGGACAATGCCAGCTTCTTGGAGGGAAAGTATTAAGCATTGTGCCTCAGAAAGGACTAATAAAAAGCTAAGATAAATTCTTAAATTTAATGCCCATTAATGTTGTGAGTTATTTAGATGGTAAATGCCTAATGGAAATATATTTGTTTTTCTAGAAGTGCTAATTTTATTCTCCTTAGGAGTTGCAACCTCCAATGGTACTTCTGTGAAGCTGGAGGGCTATGCCGATCTTGGGAAGGACTGGAATCACAGGTGGTTGTCTGTCTAGCAATTTCTAGTTGGCTTTCCTCCAAGGTTACTGTAAATATTTAGGGGATTATTTTAAGTTTGGAGTTCTATGTGATGCCTGAATTGAAGGAAGGATTCAGTGGTAAAGGAAATAGTACTAACAAGTTTTTAGGGATTAATAAATTCTTAGGATAGTGTTTCATTGTCTATGGGATGAAACAAATGCTACTTTTACCTGGTATGCATTGTTACCATGGATTCTTTACGAGGAGCTTAAGATTCTTTTATCCATCTCTGTGGATACTCAGAGAAGAATATTCTAAAAGTATCCTTCCAAAAAAAATTAAAACCGGATAACTTGGAAAGCAATCCTAAATTTGAACATCTTATATACAAGTCCCAAATTTAGTAGCAGTTTAACAATGTGAATAAAAGACTAAAACTTTTCCCCATTTTTCCCTTTTCTTTCTGTCCTTTTTTTGTATTTCATAAGGTTGTTGATATGTTTTCTTTTTCTAAGGGGCAGACTAGGAGTGGGATTATTTTGGGGAGAAGAAGGAGGGACTATATGATATATCTGTAAAATATTGTAAGAAATAAAATTTTACTTTAAAATTTTCCATACATAGAGAACCAGTAGTCCAATCTGAAAATTATGCAAAGATCTTCTTAAGTTATATCCATTGTTTTGTCAAAAATGAACAATGCAATCTTCTTTCCTTTGAAAGCTGTCCCTACAAAATCTTTCATTTCCTAGATTTGATTTCTTCCTAATTAATGGAAAGACCACCAGAGTTAGTATCTAAAGATTCTGATTGGAATTCTTACTTCCCTACTTTGTATCTGTGGGAACTTGAGTAAATAATAATGTTGGCCAAGGCATTTAAGCTCTCTGAGTCTCCAGGTTTTCATCTGTAAAGCTATAACATTCTAATAGCCTATAATCTTTGGAAGTAAATAAATGAAAACCATAGAACACTAATTAAAGAAATTTGTCTGGTCATTTGCTTTTTTTAATTATAACATAAGATTTTATTCACAATGGACAAATAATTTAAGACTTTTTGAAAGTCATTACAGAAAGCTGCAATTACACAGATAATTCAGTTCTTATCTTAAAATTATATTATCAGGGTGGGAGTGGGAAGGGAAGTGAAGAAGCTTCAGAATGGAATGGTAAAGTTTTATGAATGAACAAGTGAAAGTTTATTAAATACCTGCTCCAAACCAGGCAATATATTAGGTGAGGGAAATATAAATCCAAAGTAAAGCAGGGTAAGATCCTTTACAACCATACATACAGGATAGTAAACACCAGAGAAAGGGATTCTTTTTTATGGACAAAGAGACTAAAAATGTAATCATAGTCACACCATTTCTAGAAGCAATAACATTGCTTTGATTAATTTTGGGGAGGCAAAAAAAATGTGCAAAGTGAAAAGAAAAAATATCATTTATCTGACTCATTAATTATTATAACAAATCCAGTGGTCGAATTTCAAAATTGTATAGATTAATTCCGTGAGGGTCCAGGAGTTATGATTTGTAAAGGTATTATCTGGAACATTCACTGTTCCTTGTGGGGAAAATGGAGCATTGTCAGTGTACATACAATGAAGGACTGGGTCAGTCCTATATTCCTGTTGGATGGCTGAATGGGATGTGAATCATGGAATAAAATCAGTTATTTATATTGAACTGAGCAAGTTTTCATTTGCTCACTCATCTGCCATGATCATAAACCCGAAATAGACCTCAGAGGTCATCTAATCTAGTGCACTCATTTTACAGATCAAGAAACAGAAACTGAAAGAATAGAAATGTTTTACTCAAGGTCATGTATGTAGTAACTTGCAGAACTAAGACCTGAGCTCAAGTCTTATGATTGTTACCACAGTAAGTAAAGAGACAATATTACTTTTTCAAAGACACCCAGTAACTTAGTCCTAGATTCAGGTCTTCACAAAATCCACTATGCTACTACTATACTCTACTACACTATACTCCCTTATTTATATAATTGCATAGTTTCATCACAATTCCTTTGATCTGATGCATTCCATCAGATCTTTTTATGATAGTAAAATAAAATAGACAATCAATTTTGACCTGCATGGACAAAAGTGTTGTCAAGTTTTATGAAACCAAAGAATGAAAGCAGTAGACCTTGACAATTTTCACTTCTAGTTAAATTCAATTCTTGACTGAATACTGGGCCAGCTATGCAGAATTTAAGAAGCTCACTGCCTCAGGACTCATTTTCACTTGATGACTACAAATGAGGTCCCCTCTTCATTCCTCTAAATAGTCTCTCATATTGTCACCTTTTCAAAGCATAAAAAACATCCCCCTACATATGCAAGACAAAAGACACATATAGAACATTGTCATAGAATCTGGCTGGGTACCTGCCACAGGGAAAAACTTTATGAAGTCTGGACCTTTTTGCTCTAAATAAAAGTTATTGGCAGATGCCTGAAATTCCTGTTTCTTAAATAACATATTTGCATTTATTTGTCCCAAAAGGCCCCAGAATTTCTGTTTTCCTACCTCCATGGTGGTGTAATTTTTTTTTTTATTATAAATGTTGTTTTTAATTCAGTTAAAGAGACAAATTTAATTTCATTTTACTTCCATATAACAGAATTTAACTATGTCTACACTTGGAATATATATATATATATATATAAATTGTGTTCAATATTTCCTAGTTCAAATAGATCCTTTCCTCTTCAAACTCATATTTATTTTTACTAAAATATTACAAAATAAATCAGGAATGAAAATGAGGGAAATGATTATGATAATGATGTCTCACATTTATATAGTAACTTATGGCTAGAAAGCACTTTTCTTTAACAATTTATTTATATTTAATCACATTATCATTATTTACCAATATATACTTACCTCTGCTCTACCCATAGAATTATACTTTATAATTAAGAATAAAAGAAAATGGAGGGGAAAAATTAGTGTTCAGGAAAACTAATCAATATATTAATGGAAGTATATGTATTCTAAACAATGGTCTCCTATCTGTACAAAGGATAAAAAGTACTTTACAAAAATAATCTCTTTATTTTGTGGAGTTTTCAAGGCAATTATCATTTTTATTTTCAGATCCAACAATAGCAATTAGTGCTGGGTACTGGGATCTTTAAGGGCTTTTCTCTTGCCCTCTCTACTAAGAGAACTATCTGCTTTATAACTACAGATGCAATCCAGATAAGATTCATTACTGAAGGAGCCTAAATTTTTAAAAGTAGAATCACATTTTTTTCTCATATGCTTTGTTTTGGTACACCCCTTGTCCATCCTAAAGCTTTGAGAAGCAATTACTAAAATAGATTTTAGTTCATGTCTATATTTTCCTGAGGGGATAGAAGTGAAGAACTCAATGAACAATATGAATCATATCTAGGACAGCTATTTATTTTTCATCTCAAAGATATGAAAAAAGATACAAAACAAAACAAAGTTCATAATTATATAACTTAACCATTCAGTAATTTATAATTACTAATATGCTTTTAGAGTAGATTGAGACTTAAACATCAGCATATGAAGCAATTTGGGTAGTGCCCATATATACATCTATACATCTATCTATCTATCTATCTATCTATCTATCTATCTATCTATCTATCTATACACACACACACACACACACACACACACACGTATATATACATACAGCCTATATTTCACTTCAACTTTGTATTGCCCAAGCAATTTCTTCAACATCTACATATTTTAGCAACTCAGGCTAATTCTCTTCTTAATGGTCATCTTTTCCAGTACAGAAACTCACCTCATGAAGAGACAACCTTAACCGAATGGATCTGTGATCTCTAACCTCTTTAATTATTAAGATTGCCTCTATCATGGTACATGCTTGCATCTAGATGACTATTTTGGTTACCAATAGCCAAAAAAAGAAGACAAAGATGAAAAGTCAGCCAAAACTCCAAGATCCAGATTCAGCTCTCTTAGCCAAGTGCCTATTCCAGTTGCTGTGTGAGAATAATCAGCATAGTCACCTTGTGTCTAAGAGGAAGAAAAAATAATTATGGTTATCATATTCTTCTCAACCATCCATCTTTCTAGAAATCCATAAAGAAATTAAAATAGTTCTGACTATTCACAGCCAGAAAGAAAAGAGAAAACTGAAAATGGGCCACTCCTTTTGAAAAATCAACTGAATTATTGCCTTTTCTCATTCAATGATTATTAAAGGGAGTTCCTTTCTCATACCCAAAATGCCAAAGAAATGCCAACTAAGTTCTTCAAAACTGAGTCATACATGATCAGGTTGAAGTAGCCTGGAACTTTATCATCCACAAGGCACCTAAGAATTCATCTAGAACACAAGTCAACAAGCAACAGGCAAGAGAACACTGAACATAGTCAATTGCATGCATAACAGACAAATATATCTAAAAAGTTGATTTAAATTACACAATAACTAAGTAGTAATAGTGATATCTAAATTGTGTTCTTCTAACTCCAAATTGATTTAAAATGATTTTAAGTCATATTTCTCACATTCTACTGCATTATAACTGGAAGAGACCTTGAACATCAGATACAACACTTTCATTTTACAAAGGAAGAATTAGGACATGTGAAATGTTTCAATCTGATTCTTATTTCACATTTTTTTTATTATATATATATATATATATTTTATAATATTATCCCTTGTATTCATTTTTCCAATTTACCCCCCCTCCCTCTATTCCCTCCCCCCGACGACAGGCAATACCATACATTTTACATGTGTTACAATATAGTCTAGGTACAATACATGTGTGCGAATATCATTTTCTTGTTGCACAATAAACATTAGAATCCGAAGGTACATGCAACCTGGGCAGACAGATATTAGTGCTAACAATTTTCATTCCTCTCCCAGTGTTTCTTCTCTGGGTGCAGCTACCTCTGTCCATCATTGATCAACTGGAAGTGAGTTGGATCTTCTTTATGTTGAAGATTTCCACTTCCATCAGAATACATCCTCATACAGTATTGTTGTTGAAGTGTACAGTGATCTTCTGGTTCTGCTCATTTCACTCAGCATCAGTTGATTTAAGTCTCTCCAGGCCTCTCTATATTCCTCCTGCTGGTCATTTCTTACCGAGCAATAATATTCCATAACCTTCATATACCACAATTTACCCAACCATTCTCCAACTGATGGACATCCATTCATCCTCCAGTTTCTAGCTACAACAAAAAGAGCTGCCACAAACATTTTGGCACATATATGTCTCTTTCCGCTTTTTAGTATTTCTTTGGGATATAATCCCAGTAGTAGCGCTGCTGGGTCAAAGGGTATGCACAGTTTGATAACTTTTTGGGCATAATTCCAGATTGCTCTCCAGAATGGCTGGATTCTTTCACAACTCCACCAGCAATGTATTAGTGTCCCAGTTTCCCCACATCCCCTCCAACATTTGTCATTATTTGTTCCTGTCATCTTAGCCAATCTGACAGGTGTGTAGTGGTATCTCAGAGTGGTCTTAATTTGCATTTCTCTGATCAGTAGTGATTTGGAACACTCTTTCATGTGAGTGGATATAGTTTCAATTTCTTCCTCTGAGAATTGTCTGTTCATATCCTTTGACCATTTATTAATTGGAGAATGGTTCGGTTTCTTATAAATTAGGGTCAGTTCTCTATATATTTTGGAAATGAGACCTTTGTCAGAACCTTTGTTTTTAAAAATATTTTCCCAATTTGTTACTTCCCTTCTAATCTTGTTTGCATTAGTATTATTTGTACAGAAACTTTTTAGTTTGATGTAATCAAAATCTTCTATTTTGTGATCAATAATGATCTCTAGTTCTCCTCTGGTCATAAATTCCTTCCTCCTCCACAAGTCTGAGAGGTAGATTATCCTCTGTTCCTCTAATCTATTTATTATCTCCCTCTTTATGCCTAAATCATGGACCCATTTTGATCTTATCTTGGTATATGGTGTTAAGTGTGGATCCATATCTAATTTCTGCCATACTAATTTCCAGTTTTCCCAACAGTTTTTTCCGAATAATGAATTTTTATCCCTAATGTTGGAATCTTTGGGTTTGTCAAAGATTAGATTGCTATAGATGTACCCTTTTTTGTCCTTTGTATCTAATCTGTTCCACTGATCTACTGGTCTATTTCGTAGCCAATACCAAATGGTTTTGGTGACTGCTGCTATATAATATAGCTTTAGATCAGGTACACTTAGACCACCTTCCTCTGAGTTTTTTTTTTCATTAGTTCCCTTGCAATTCTTGACCTTTTATTCTTCCATATGAATTTTGTTGTTATTTTTTCTAGGTCATTAAAATAGTTTCTTGGGAGTCTGATTGGTATAGCACTAAATAAATAGATTAGTTTGGGGAGTATTGTCATCTTTATTATATTCGCTCGGCCTATCCAAGAGCACTGAATGTCTTTCCAATTATTTAAATCTGATTTTATTTTTGTGGCAAGTGTTTTGTAATTTTTCTCATATAATTCCTGACTTTTCTTTGGTAGATGGATTCCCAAATATTTTATACTCTCAACATTTGTTTGGAATGGAATTTCTCTTTGTATCTCTTTGCTGTTGCATTTTGTTAGTGATATATAAAAATGCCGAGGATTTATGTGGATTTATTTTGTATCCTGCCACTTTGCTGAAATTTTGAATTATTTCTAGTAGCTTTTTAGCAGAGTCTTTGGGGTTCTCTAAGTATACCATCATGTCATCTGCAAAAAGTGATAGTTTGATTTCCTCATTTCCTACTCTAATTCCTTGAATCTCTTTCTCGGCTCTTATTGCTGAGGCTAGCGTTTCTAGTACTATATTGAATAGTAATGGTGATAGTGGGCAACCTTGTTTCACTCCTGATCTTACTGGGAAAGGTTGCAGTTTATTTCTATTGCATATTATGCTTACTGACGGTCTTAAATATATACTCCTGATTATTCTTAGGAATAATCCATTTATTCCTATACTCTCAAGAATTTTTAGTAGGAATGGATGTTGGATTTTGTCAAATGCTTTTTCTGCATCTATTGAGATGATCATATGGTTCTTATTAATTTGATTATTAATATGGTCAATTATATTAATAGTTTTCCTAATATTAAACCAGCCCTGCATTCCTGGAATAAATCCTACTTGATCATAGTGTATTATCTTGGAGATGATTTTCTGAAGTCTTTTTGCTAATATCTTATTTAAGATTTTAGCATCAATATTCATTAAGGAGATTGGTCTATAATTTTCTTTCTCAGTTTTCGATCTACCAGGTTTAGGTATCAGTACCATGTCTGTGTCATAAAAGGAGTTTGGTAGGACTCCTTCATCCCCTATTTTTTCAAATAATTTATATAACATTGGGGATAATTGTTCTTTAAATGTTTGGTAGAATTCACATGTGAATCCATCTGGCCCTGGGGATTTTTTCCTGGGGAGTTGATTAATAGCTTGTTCTATTTCTTTTTCTGAAATGGGATTATTTAAGCAATTTATCTCCTCCTCTGTTAATCTAGGGAGCCTATATTTTTGGAGAAAGTCATCCATTTCACTTAAGTTATCAAATTTATTGGCATAAAGTTGGGCAAAGTAACTCCTTATTATTTCTCTAATTTCCTCTTCATTGGTGGAAAGATCCCCCTTTTCATTTGTAAGACTATCAATTTGATTTTCCTCTTTCTTTTTTTTTGATCAAATTTACCAAAGGTTTATCTATTTTATTGGCTTTTTCATAAAACCAACTCTTGGTTTTATTTATTAATTCAATAGTTTTTTTACTTTCAATTTTATTGATTTCTCCTTTTAATTTTTGTATTTCGAGTTTAATTTTTGGTTGGGGGTTTATAATTTGGTCTTTTTCTAGCCTTTTAAGTTGTAAGCCCAATTCGTTAATCTTCTCTTTCTCAATTTTCTTCAAATAAGCCTCTAAAGATATAAAATTTCCCCTTATTACTGCTTTAGCTGCATCCCAAAGATTTTGATATGATGTCTCATCATTATCATTATCTTGGGTGAAATTGTTAATTGTTTCTATAATTTGCTCTTTCACCCAGTCATTCTTTAAGATGAGATTATTCAGTTTCCAATTACTTTTTGGTCTATTTACCCCTAACTTTTTACTAAATGTAGCTTTTATTGCATTGTGATCTGAGAAGAAGGCATTTATTATTTCTGCCTTCCTACATTTAATTTTGAGATCTTTATGTCCTAATATATGGTCAATTTTTGTATAGGATCCATGAACTGCTGAGAAGAAAGTATATTCCTTCCTATTGCCATTCAGTTTTCTCCAAAGGTCTATCATACCTAGTTTTTCTAATGTTCTATTTACTTTTTAAATTTCTTTCTTGTTTGTTTTGTGGTTTGATTTGTCTAAATCTGAGAGTGCAAGGTTGAGATCTCCCACTATTATAGTTTTACTGTCTATTTCTTCTTGCAGTTCTCTTAACTTTTCCTTTAGAAAGTTAGATGCTATACCACTTGGTGCATATATGTTTAGTATTGATATGGCTTCATTATTTATGCTACCTTTCAGCAGGATATAGTTTCCTTCCTTATCTTTTTTAACGAGATCTACTTCTGCTTTTGCTTGATCTGAGATAAGGATAGCTACCCCTGCTTTTTTGGCTTTACCTGAAGCATAATAGGCTCTGTTCCAACCTTTTACCTTTACTCTGTATGTATCTCCCTGCTTTAAGTGTGTTTCCTGTAGACAACATATTGTAGGGTTCTGCTTTTTGATCCAATCTGCTATCCGTCTCCGTTTGATGGGATCGTTCATCCCATTTACATTTACAGTTAAAATTACTAATTCTGTATTTCCTGCCATCGTATTATCCCCAGATTATACTTTTTTCCCTTGACCCCCCTGATCCCCCTCCCCGATATTTAATTTACAGACCCCCCTTATGACGCGCAACCCTCCCTCTTTTTTTTTTTTTTTTTTAGGATCCCTCCCCCCTCCCTCCAAGTCCCTTCACTTATTCTCCTTTTCCTTTCCCCTTTTCCTCTCCCCCCTTTTAATGAGGTGAGAGAAAATTCTCTGAAAAACAAACATGTTAATTATTTACTCTTTGAGCCTCTTCTGATGAGAGTAAGATTCACACAATGATTCTCCCCCTCACTAAGTTCCCTCAGATATGGTGTATTTTCTATGTCTCTTCCTGGGATGTAGTTTCCCTCTTTTTATCACTCCTTCCCCTTTTTCTGAACCGACCTCCTTCCCTTTACCACACCCCCCTTTTTTTCTTTTATATCAGTAAAATCAAATTATCCTTGAGTATTTTTTATATACCCACAACAGAGTTACAGTTCTCAAGGGTTCTGTGTACCTTTTTCTGTTTCTCTTCAGTCTTGTGGATGTAGATCAAATTTTTTGTTTAAGTCTGGTTTTTTTCTTAGAAACATATAGAATTCCTCTGTTTCATTGAATGACCATCTTCTTCCATGGAAAAAGATGCTAAACTTAGCTGGGTAGTTCATTCTTGGTTGCAGTCCTTGATCTTTTGCCTTTCGGAATATCAGGTTCCAGGCCCTTCTATCTTTTAATGTGGAGGCAGCCAGATCTTGGGTGACCCTTATTGTGGCACCTTGGTATTTAAATTGTTTTTTTCTAGCTGCTTGCAGGATTTTCTCCTTTGTGTGGTAATTCTGCAGCTTAGCCACAATATTCCGTGGTGTTCTTTTTTTAGGGTCTATTTCAGAAGGAGTTCGATGAATTCTTTCCACATCTACTTTCCCTTCTGTTTCTATTATCTCTGGACAGTTCTCTTTGATAATTTCCTGTAAAATAGAATCTAGGCTCTTTTTTTGGTCATAGTTTTCTGGAAGTCCAATAATCCGCAGATTATCTCTCCTAGATCTATTTTCCAGGTCTATAGATTTTCCCAGTAAGTATTTGACGTTGTTCTCCAGCTTCTCATTTTTTTTGTTTTGTTTGACTGATTCTTGGGTTCTCTGTGAATCATTCATTTCTATTTGTTCCATCCTGACTTTTAAGGAGTTATTTTCTTCTTTCACAGTTTTTAGTTCTTTTTGTAAATGCCCAATTTCGTTTTTAAATGAATTATTTTGCTCTATTGAGTTTTTTTCCATTTCCCTAATTTTTTTTTTTGAGAATTATTTTCTTTTTCCAATTCAGAAATTCTATTTTCTTGAGACTTTTTTATCTTTTCCAATTCAGAAATCCTACTTTCCTGTGT
This sequence comes from Sminthopsis crassicaudata, assembly GCF_048593235.1. NCBI lineage: Eukaryota > Metazoa > Chordata > Mammalia > Dasyuromorphia > Dasyuridae > Sminthopsis > Sminthopsis crassicaudata. The sequence continues at coordinate 551,941,891 of NC_133619.1, forward strand.
TTTTTTAACCTTTTCTAATTCACTAATTTTGTTTCCCTGCATCTCCTGTGAATTCTTTATTTTTTCCAACTCCAATTTCAGGACGTTGTTATTCTCTATCATAACTTCCCTTTCTTTTCCCCATTTTTCTTCGATCTCCCTCAATTTTTTAAGAGCTTCTTCTAGGAGAGAGTTATGTGATGGGGGGCAGGAATCGTTCCCCTTTAGGTTGTTATCTGATTCTCTGCTGTCAACTTCCTCGGGGTTGGACACCCGCTCTTTCTCTGTATAGAAGGAATCTATGGTTTTTCTAGCTTTTTTGCTCATACTTAAAAAAATCTTTTGGGGTCTGTCTCTGGGGTAGGAAATTATTTACTTCTTTACCAGCTTCCTCCCAGACCGGATGGATGCAGCGGCTCCTGAGCCTGAGCTAAGAGAGAGCTCTGGGAGAGAGTTCCCCACCCCCTCCCTGGAAGTGCCTCAGAGGTGATTAGCACTACTGTGCTTTGAGGGCGTAGAATAGTGAAGACAGCAAGAAGCCCAGCCTATGTGTCCAGGTGGGGAGTGGATGTCTGCAGCAGGTGACGTGAGAAGCCCCTGCGCTCAAACTGGAAGTGTCTGCCAGAAACCGTGGTCCCTAGTTCAAAGGTTCCGCTTCTCTGGGACTTCCTGGAGCTGAGTTCCACTCCCTCCAGCTAAACTAGGCAGTGTGTGTTGCCTTGGGCCGTATCCACCCACTTGTCAGTCTCTTAACTATTCTCAGGAGGTAGCTGAGGCCACACCCCCTGGTGCCGAGATCTGTGCCTGAGTCACCCCCAGGGTCCGGGGAAAATCTAATCTGAGTTTTAAAATATTTTGGCTTTCTCTTCTGAACTGCTAAATAATTAGCAGAGAAGAGCCAACAGCCTGTGCCAGATTCCTTTACCTCAGTGGCTTCTCTGATCCCAGAGCCCTTCCCAGCGCAATGGGCGCAGTGTGCCCCTACCCCACCGTCTGTGCTGGTCTTTCTTATTCCTCCCCTGAGAACTGACCTTTCCTGTTGAAACTCCAGATTCTCTTCAGCTGGTAAGTCGTGCTTCCAGTCCTTGTGGTATCTATCAGTCCTGAGCTAATTTTGAGACTTAATTTATCTAATTGGTTGTGAGGGAGTAAGGACGTTCACTGAGTCGTGTGTTTCTTCTCCGCCATCTTGGCTCCGCCCCCTTATTTCACATTTTTAACACCATTCTAAAGTAATTATTAATAGAAGAATTTTATACATTACTTTATAGGAGCTTCAAAACAAATTTTTATAGATAGATGGAAAAAAAACTGTTATACTCTTCATTGTATAGATGAGGAAACTAGGTAGTACAGGGTATGGATAGTTATACCAGGAAGACCTGCCTCTAACCTTACACATTTACAACCATTCCTTCCTCTTCCTTCTAGCCAGATAATGACTATGCAGTTTATTCTTACACAACAGCTGGAACAGGTATTCGGCTTGGAGAATGAGTCTAGATCTTGGAGATCTTGGCTGCCTATTCAGCTTTATCTTCTTTTTTTGTGGCTATTGGTGACCAAATAGTCATCCAGATTTGGGCATATATCATGGTAACGATAGTCTTATTAATTAAAGAGATTAGAGATCACAGATCTATTGGATTAGAGTTAACTCTTGATAAGGTGCATTTCCGTTTTGGAAAAAAAAAAGACCACTAAGAAGAGAATTAACCTGAGTTACTGGAGAAATCATTTATTCATTTAAGTCTGTCTGCCTTAAAATTGTCATCTATAAAATGGAAAATAGAACCTACCTCTTTGGCTTCTTGTGAGAATAATATGAAATCATATTTCTTCTTCTCAAAATAAAAGCACTATATAAATGTTAGCATTGTTTTGTTTTGTTTTGTTTTGTTTTATTGTTCCTGGAAAATGGAGTGTCAAAGAGTAGATTTTGCTCAGAAGTCACATATCTAATAAATTGTAGTTATGGGAAGAGACTCTTTGATTGACATCATTGAGGTGAAACTCTAGTAATTTACAAAATTTATCATTTTAACTAATCAATAGTCATGTATTAAACATCTACTATTATGTGCTACAATCACTGGAGTAATACAAAAACAAAGAACAGTTTATGCTCTCTAGCAGTTTATTATATCAGGAGAAACAGAAAGTATATATATATATATATATATATATATATATATATATATATATATACACACACATATATACATATTATATACACCTATGTATATGTAAATATACATATTATGTAAAATTATATAAATACAGTATGTTCAAGTTAATTAAAGGATAATGGCATTATACTCTAAGAAAATCAAAAAGAGTAATATATATGATGTAGCACTTGAACTGAGCTTTCAAATTTTCCTGAGAGGTCAGGAGTGATTTAGCGTGGTTGCTACATGAAAGTAAAAAGAGTGTTAATTAAGATTTTGTAATTGATTGAATATGTGGGTGAAATGAGAGTAAGGAATCAAGAATGACATTGGTGTTACAAATCTAAGTACTAATCTACAACTAAATTCACATAGTGCAGATTCACCATCTCTATATTAAGTATTGGACATACATGCTATACTTTTAAAATAACATTTTGATAAATAAAATAAAAATAATTTTATTTTGAAAGAAACCAAGGCATCTTTTGTCTCTTCTTTTATTTTTCCTTCAGCTTCTCTTGCTTCTTATTTCTCCTTTAACACAGCCTTAATCTCCCATCTTCTCATTCCCATATCTGCAAGACAAATTGGTAGTGATAATCCTTTCCTCCTTTCTATTAGCTCACTTTCTTTATCATCTTCCCTTCTTGTGTCATGGCTTGTTATTCTCTATTTCCTTCCTTTAACTTTTTGTTGCTTTTGTTGCCTTCTCCACAAAGAGACCAAGTGTAAAAGGAGCAAGGACAGAAAGTTAAAAGTGACAAAGAAATGTGTGTCTAGAATTCTTGAGCTAGAAGCAGTTCTAAAAGATTACTTGACTTTTTCCTCACCTTTAAAAAGATGAGTATAAGCTTTTCAAATTAACTGAATAAATATTCTCTTACTAAAAATGACCAGTGGTGATATATGAGATAAATCCCTTACTGAGGTCTGACTTTGAGGTTCTCCTCCTTGTATATGATGAGCTAATTGGAGACTCCCTAACCATGATAGATATAGAAAAGCATTCATTGTATGGGCTTCTGTAAGTCCTGGGGAAAGATATTTTTCTGGGCCTATTTTTGTACTGTAAAAAGTAATCAAATCACAGAACTAGAGTTCAGCAGTTATTATTGTAAAGCAGTAATTTTTTCTGCTTATGACCCCTTTTTGCCTATGAAATTTTTATATAATCCCGGGTATATAAGTACATAAAATATGTATACAAATAAAACATTTGCTGATACTAAATCACAATTTCATGATCCCCGCATTCAGTTATAAGACTTTATATGGGTTCGTGCCCCAGAGGTTAAGAAGCTGAATTGTAAAGGGTGTGACCATCCTCCCAGTCACTCAGGTTTGAAGTCCAGATATCATTCTCATCTCCATATTGTTATACTTCCCACTACATAATCAAAATGTTGCCAAGTCCTATAATTCTAGCTTTGAAATATATCATATATGTCCCCTTCTTTTCTCTGATATTGCCACCACTACATAGCAGGTGCTGATCTCCTCATTGGGTAAACTATGTCTTGTTTGTGATAGAAAGAGCAATCTACATCCAGAAAGAAGACTGTTGGGACTTAATGTAGATCACAAAATAGTAATTTCATCTTTTTGTTGTTATTTGTTTGCTCATTTTCTTTCTCATCTTTTTCATTTTTAATCCGATTTTTCTTGTGCAGCATGATAATCGTGGAAATATGTATTGAAGAGTTGCACATGTTTAATACATATTGAACTACTTGCTGTCTAGGGGAGGGGATAGAGGAAGGAAGGAAGAAAAATTTGTGAATAGAGAGAAGGGAAAGGATAGAATAGACATTATGAAGGCAGAAAGGACAAGACTTGGCAATAGAAAGAATACAGGGAAAGAGAGTGAAGAGTTGAGAATGATATATGAATTTTGAGTCTGAGAGACTGGGAAGTTAGTGAACTTAAAAATAATAGGGAAATCTGACTACTGTAATCCTTTTCAACACTGCAATTCAATGATTCCATGATAATATAATGATCAAAACTTTTAGATTGTTTAGTATAATGTTGTAAGACTTGAGGTTGAATATAACATGGAATCTGAAGGTCAGGTAACATTAACATAATGTATATTCAATGTTAGATACCTCATAACAAAGGATCAGAGAAATATCTGTCACTGTCCTGAGCTTTACAGTAGAGGAGTAGTAATAACTATATCATATCAGCTCATTTTTGTTTGATTTTTCAAAAAAATACCATAATAGAAACAAAAGAACCATAACTTTGAATTATAGAGTAGTCATATAGGAAAGGACCTGGTTTGGAACTCTGTTTATAAGTTTTCTCTTTCATCAGGAAGAAGCGATTTACTCTGACAATCAAACTGCCTCTGAAGAGATTTATCATGCTTCAGAAACCTTTTAGAGCCTAAAATTGATATACTGCTCACAAGCTTACAACTCTATGTGTGTGTGTGTCCTTTGAAATATCTATGGTTTCATAAGCTCCCCCAACAAATCATGCAGCAACCCCAACCAAGTCTCAGTTGCACATTTATATGGCTTCAAGAAGGTCTATGGAGAAAGACTAAATGCAGATGAGATCAAATGTAGACAAGTTGAAAAGTGAAAAAATGTCATAGGGTAGGGCAGTATTCATTGATAATTATACAATTTGATTTGTATGTTAACAAATTGGCCTAATCAGCTAGTACTATTATATGAATAATCTTAAATAATAAATGAATAAATATCAAATGCTTAATTGTCATGTCTATCCAAAAGCACACCTAAGTATAATAGATATGTTCTCCCTACATGTCAGTTTTATTAGTTTAAATCACCTTTCTCTGTTGATGTCAATATAATGAGTGTGTCATTACAATGAAGACCATTTAGAAATGTGTGTATTGACCAAATCTGCTGAACCGAATTCCACTAAACAGCATTAAATACTTCAAAACAGCTTTAAATACTATTGCTGAACTTTCCCCCCAACTTATACCTCTGGAAATAGCAAGATAAAAGGAAAAACATACTATGACTTGGAAAGAGACCATGGAGACTGCACAATCCAGCATCCCTATTTCACAGATCAGAATATTAAGTCTCAAAAAGATTAATAATGACATGGTCAATAAGTAGCAGAGCCATTATTCAAATTCATATCCCGTGAGATAGCTAGGTTATAAAGGTTAGTTTCCTGAACTTGGAATCAGAAATACTATTTCAAACAGAAATTGTGTGATCCTGACCAAGTCACTTCACAAGTTGCACAGTTTGTACAATAGAGAGAACAATATCAATTACTTCACAGAGTTGTTATTAGGATAAAAGTAAGCAAGTAAAGTATTATGCAGACAAACCCAGGACCTCTGAGTCCAAATCTATTCCTAGGTCCACAATCCCATTAATCCATGATGAAGAATTCTGTCATTCTAAGAGATTACACTGCAACCAAACTCATTGTTCTCTGTGGCATTAAATTACTATCAATAATGGGAAGCAGCTTTGTCATTTTCTCACATTCCAAGAGAGAAATCTCTGCTGCTGCTAAAGTTATAGTAGCTATGAGCTGTATAGACTTCTCATTTTCCTGAGGGATACTGGTATATGGCAGATAGAAGCAGCAGTTCCTCATTAATCATATCTGAAGGAAATGCATATGTTCAAGATTTGTATTCATATGTGCAGATGGAACTAGGAAGACTGATATATAAGGGACATTCTTCCCCATACCCCATAGTTAAAAATCAGAATGCAAGAGCAGCAAGAACTACTAGCAAGAATACCACAGCTAACTCCCAGTTATTTAGCTTTTCAGTATGCTAGGTCACTGCAGCAATATACAAATAGAATCCCAAGAGACATAGGTAGAACATTCACTTGGGAGCCAACAATAGTATGTATTTTTTCACAATTGCATCATATAAAGAAATTCTTCCAGATCCAGACGCTACAATATTTGCTCAATCTTCCAAAGCAATTACTTTGAAAGATTTTTTTTCTTCATTTAACAATGGCAATCATCAACACCATTTCAAACTAATAATTCTTCCCTAAGTTTTTTTCATACCTTTTTATTTTTATTTTTTAATTAATTAAGACTTTTATTGACAGTACATATGCATGGGTAATTTTTTTACATTATATCTTGCACTCACTTCTGTTCCAATTTTTTCCTTCCCTCCCTCCACCCCCTCCCCTAGATGGCAAGCAATCTTATACATGTTAAATATGTTATAGTATATCCTAGATACAATATATGTGTGCCAAACAGTTCTCTTGTTGCACAGGAAGAGTTGGATTCAGAAGGTAAAAATTACCTGGGAAGAAAAACAAAAATGCAAACAGTTTACACTCATTTCCCAGTGTTCCTTCTCTGGGTGTAGCTGATTCTGTCCATCATTGATCAATTGGAACTGAATTAGATCTCCTCTTTGTTGAAGATATCCACTTCCATCAGAATACATCCTCATACAGTATTGTTGTTGAAGTTATAATGATCTCCTAGTTCTGCTGATTTCACTCATCATTAGTTCACATAAGTCTCTCCAACCCTTTCTGTATTCATCCTGCTGGTCATTTCTTACAGAACAATAATATTCCATGACATTCTCATACCACAATTTACCCCACCATTCTCCAATTGATGGGCATCCATTCATTTTCCAATTTTTAGCCGCTACAAAAAGAGCTGCAACAAACATTTTGGCACATACAGGTCCCTTTCCCTTCTTTAGTATTTCTTTGGGATATAAGCCCAGTAGTAGCACTGCTGGATCAAAGGGTAGGCACAGTTTGATAACTTTTGGGGCATAGTTCCAGATTGCTCTCCAGAATGGTTAGATTCATTAACAACTTCACCAACAATGCATCAGTGTCCCAGTTTTCACACATCCCCTCCAACATTCATCATTATTTTTTTCCTCTCATCTTAGCCAATATGACAGGTGTGTAGTGGTATCTCAGAGTTGTCTTAATTTGCATTTCTCTGATCAATAGTGATTCAGATTAGTTTCATATGAGCGGAAATAGTTTCAATTTCATCATCTGTAAATTGTCTGTTCATATCTTTTGACTATTTATCAATTGGAGAATGGATTGATTTCTTATAAATTAGATTCAATTCTGAAACTGTAAAATGTTTTCCCAGTTTGTTGCTTCCCTTCTAATTTTGCTTGCTAAATTAGTTTTGTTTGTACAAAGTTTTTTTTTAATTTGATGTAATCAAAATTTTCTATTTTGTGATCAATAATAATCTCTAATTCTTCTTTGGTCACAAATCCCTTCCTCCTCCACAAGTCTGAGAGGTAAATTATCCTATGTTCCTCTAATTTATTTATGATCTTCTTTATGCCTAAATCATGGACTCATTTTGATCTTATCTTGGTATATGGTGTTAAATGTGGGTTTATGCCTAATTTCTGCCATACTAATTTCCAGTTTTCCCAGCAGTTTTTGTCAAATAATGAATTCTTATCCCAAAAGTTGGGATATTTGGGTTTGTCAAACATTAGATTGCTATGGTTATTGACTATTTTGTCTTGTGAACTAACCTATTCCACTGATCAACTAATCTCTTTCTTGGACAAATGTTTTTGGTGACTGCTGCTTTATAATATAGTTTTAGATCAGGTACAGCTAGGCCACCTTCATTATATTTTTTTCATTAATTCCCTTGAAATTCTCGAACTTTTGTTCTTCCACATGAATTTTGTTGTTATTTTTTCTAGGTCACTAAAATAGTTTCTTGGGAGTCTGATTGGTATAGGACTAAATAAATAGATTAGTTTAAGGAGTATTGTCATCTTTATTATATTCACTCTGCCTATGCAAGAGTTTTAATATTTTTCCAATTATTTAAAATCTGACTTTATTTGTGTGGAAAGTGTTTTGTAATTTGGTCATATAATTCCTGACTTTGCTTTGATAGTTAGATTCCCAAATATTTTATACTATCGACAATTACTTTGAATGGAATTTCTCATTCCTATCCTCTCTAGTGTTTTTCTTAGGAATGGATATTGGATTCTATGACATACTTTTTCTACATCTAATGATGCTAATTATGCTAATAGTTTTCCTAATATTGAACCAGCCCTGCATTCCTGGTATAAATCCTACTTGGTCATAATGTATTATCCTGGGGGTGATTTTCTGTAATTTTTTTGCTAATTTTTTTATTTAAGATTTTAGCATTAATATTCATTAGAGAAATTGATTTGTAATTTTCTTTTTCTGTTTTCAACCTACCTGGTTTAGGTATCAGTACCATGTTTATGTCTAAAAGGAATTTGGTAGGATTCCTTCAATCCCTATTTTTTCAAATAGTTTATATAGCATTGGAGTTAATTATTCTTTAAATATTTGGTAGAATTCAAATGTAAATCCATCTGGTCCTGGGGATTTTTTCTTAGGTAGTTGATTAATAGCTTGATCTATTTGTTTTTCTAAGATGGGACTGTTCAACCAATTTACTTCTTCCTCTGTTAATCAGGGCAAGATATATATTTTGAAGGCATTCTTCCATTTCATTTAAGTTATCGAATTTATTGGCATAAAGTTGGGCAAACTAACTCCTAATTATTGCTCTAATTTCCTCTTCATTAGTGGCGAGTTCTCCCTTTTCATTTTTAAGACTAACGATTTTCCACTTTCTTTTTTTTAATCAGATTTACTAAGGGTTTGTTTATTTTGTTGGGTTTTTTTCATAGAACCAACTCTTAGTTTTATTAATTAATTCAATAGTTTTATTTTACTGTCAATTTTACTCTCCTTTTATTTTTAGAATTTCAAGTTTAGTGTTTGACTGGTTTTTAATTTATTCCTTTTCTAGCATTTTTATTTGCAAGCCCAATTCATTGACCTTCTCTTTCTCTATTTTATGCACGTAGGTCTCTAGAGATATGAAATTTCCTCTTATTACCATTTTGGCTGCATCCCACAGATTTTGGCAAGAAGTCTCATTATTGTCATTTTCTTGGATGAAGTTATTAATTATGTATATGATTTGCTTCATTCTTTAGTATGAGATTCTTTAGTTTCCAATTATCTTTTGGTCTAGTCCCCCCTAGATTTTTATTGAATGTAATTTTCATTGCATCATGGTCTGAAAAGGATGCATTTACTATTTCTGCCTTACTGCATTTGATTTTGAGGTTTTTATGTCCTAATATATGGTCAATTTTTGTATAGATTGCATGAACTGGTGAGAACAAAGAGTAGTCCTTTCTGTCTCTAGTTTTCTCCAAAGGCTTATCATATCTAACTTTTCTAGTATTCTATTTACCTCTTTGACTTCTTTCTTATTTATGTTGTGGTTTGATTTATCTAATTCTGAGAGTGCAAGGTTGAGATCTCCCACTATTATAATTTTGCTGTCTCTTTTTTCTTGAAGCTCTCTTAATTTCTCTTTTAAGAATTTAGATGCTACACCACTTGATGCATATATGTTTAATATTGATATTGCTTAATTATCTATGCTACCTTATAGCAAGATATAGTGCCTTCCTTATCTCTCTTAATTAGATCAAGTTTTGCTTTTCCTTGATCTGAGATGAGGATGGCTACTCCTGCTTTTTTTACTTCACCTGAAGCATAGTAGATTCTGCTCCAACTTTTTACCTTTACTCTATATGTATCGCCCTGCTTCAGGTGTGCTTCCTGTAAACAACATATTGTAGGATTCTGGCTTTTAATCCATACTGCTAATCACTTCCTCTTTATGGAAGAGTTTACCCCATTCACATTTATGGTTAAAATGACCAATTCTGTTGTTTGTGGCAGCTCTCTTTGTAGTGGCCAGAAACTGGAACCTGAGTGGATGCCCATCAATTGGAGAATGGTTGAATAAATTATAGTATATGAATATTATGGAATATTATTGTTCTGTAATAAATGACCAGCAGGATGAATACAGAAAGGCCTGAAGAGACTTACATGAACTGCTGCTGAGTGAAATGAGCAGGACCAGGAGATCATTATATACTTCAACAACAGTATTATATGATGATCAATTCTGATGGACATGGCCATCTTCAACAAAGAGATGAACCAAATCAGTTCCAATAGAGCAGTAATGAACTAAACCAGTTACACTCAGCCAAATAACTCTGGGAAATGACTGTGAACCACTACATAGAATTCCCAATACCCCTATTTTTGTTCGCCTGCATTTTTTATTTCCTTCACAGGCTAATTGTATACTATTTCAAAGTCTAATTCTTTTTGTACAGTAAAATAACTGTTTGGACATGTATACATATATTGTTTTTAATTTATGCTTTAACATATGTAACATGTATTGGTCAACCAGCCATCTGGGGGAGGGATGTGAGGGGAAGGAGGGGAAAATTTGGAACAAAAGGCTTGGCAATTGTCAATGCTGTAAAATTATCCCTGCATTTACCTTGTAAGTAAAAAAAAAAAAGGTATAATAAAAAAGGGAAGAAAAAAAAATTACCAATTCTGTATTACTTGCCATACTGTTAACCTCTGTTAATGCTTTTCTCCTTTCCTTCTCCCTTATCTCCCTCCCCAGTATTAAACTTGTGAGTAACCCGTGCTTCTCACAGCCCTCCCTTTTTAGTATCCCTCCCCCCACCTTAGAGTTCCTCCCTCTATCTTACCCCTTTCTTCTCAGTTTCTGTATTCCCTTCCCTTTAGCTTACTCCTTCCCTTTTCACTTTCCCCCTCCCACTTTTCAATGAGGTGGGAGAAGTTTCACCGTAAATCAAATATGTCTAATATTTTTCTCTTTAAACCAATTCTGATTGCAGTAAGATACATATTATGTTCATCCCCCTCCATTCTTTCAGATATAATAGGTTTCCTTTGCCTCCTTGTGAAATATAGTATCCTCACTTTACCCTTTTCTGGGTAAAATTTCCTTTCTACCTCTATTTTCTAGAACAAAGTATACATGTGTTCTTTACATATCTTTATAGCAGAAATATAGTTCCCAAGATTTCTTTTACCTTTTTAGGTTTCTCTTGAGTTCTACATTTGTAGATCAAACTTTTTGTTTAGTTCTAGTTTTTTCATCAAAAATAGATGAAATTCACTTATTTCATTGAATGTCCATCTTCTCTGGGAAAAAAAATGCTCATTTTGGCTGGGTAAATTATTTTTGGCTGTATACCAAGTTCCTTAGCCTTTCAGAATATCAGATTCCAGACCCTTCGATCCTTTAATGTGGACACTGCTAGATCCTGAGTAATCCTTATGTGGATCCTCTATATTTGAATTGATTTTTTTCTAGCAGCTTGCAGTATTTTTTCCTTTGTCTGGTAGTTCTGGAATTTGACCATTATATATTTTGGAGTTTTTATTTTATGGTCCCTTTCAGTAGGTGATTGATGAATTCTTTCAATGTCTATTTTACCCTCTGTTTCTATAACTTCTGGGCAGTCCTCTTTGAATAGTGTCCAGGGTCTTTTTTCATCATATTTTTTCAGGGAGTCTAATAATTCTCAGATTGACTCTCCTAGGTCTATTTTTCAGGTCTGTTGTTTTCACAAGAATGTATTTGACATTTTTTCCATTGTTTAACTTTTTTTTGGTTTTGCTTGACTGATTCTTGGTGTCTCCTCAAGTCATTCAATTCCATTTGTTCCATTCTGATTTTCAAAATTAATTATTTTCTTCACTCACTTTTTTATATTCTTTTCTAATTGTCCAATTGAGTTTTTAAATGAGTTGTTTTGTTCTATGGATTTTTTTTTCCATTTCGCCAATTTTTATTTTTTCAAGAGCTATTTTCTTTTTCTAGTTCACTAATTCGGTTTCTCAAGTATTTATTTGATTTATTTATCCACTCTGTCTTTAAATGAGTGGAATGACTTATCCAGACTCTCTTGACAAGCTTCCCTCTCCTTTTCCCATTTTTCTTGTAGCTCTCTTGTGAGAGCCTTTTTGATTTCTTCTATGAGACTCTTGTGTGTTGAGGACCAGATCATATCCCCTGGATTCATCTGGACACAGTCTGTTTTTAGCCTCTTCAGGGTTTAAAGTCTGCTATCTATCCATATAGAAGCTATCAATAGTTAAGAGTCTGTTTTAATTTTTCTTGCTCATTTTGTCAGAGAAGAATCAAAGAAGACAAACTAGCAAAAAAAACAAATGTAGTCTTTTTTTTTTTTTTTTTGGCCTGGATGGTATTACTGAGCTTCCTCTACAGACTGCCTGGGACAGCAACAAGGTACACAGTGGTCCTCAAACTTTTTAAATAGGGGGCCAGTTCACTGTCGCTCAGACTGTTAGAGGACTGGACAAAACAAAAACTCACACTCTGTCTCCACCCCTCAGCCCATTTGCCATAACCTGGCCAGCCACATAAACATCCTCAGTGGGCCACAAGTTGCCTGCAGCTATAGTTTTGAGAAACCCTGCAGCAGGATAGCAATGGATGCACTGTGTCTGCACTCTGAGAATCTGAGGCTCTAAGAGCATGCTGAGACACTCCAGTTGGGTGTGGCCAGGTTCAGAATGATGCTAGCTTTTTGGGGTTATAGTTTGCAGCTTCTCTGATGATCCTGGATTGCTGCCAAGGCAAAATAGCCACACTGTGGTAAAGGTCGTTTTGCAGAAAAGTTTGAAATCACACCCCACACCCCTCTGGTCCACTTAGTGTGATCTGACCGTGTGGTCTTGCTGCTGCTGCTTGTCCTCAGCCTGTGCGCTATCTAACTATCCCTGCCCTTGAGCAAAGACAGACTTTTTCTGGTGATTTCAAGGATATCTTCTGTTAGTAATTATTTGTGGGGTTTTTTCTGGTCAAGCACTAATTCCAAGGCTTGTCATGAAATAAATTCGGAGAGCAAAGACAGAGCTTAAGTAGACACGTGTGTCCTCTCTGCCATCTTGGCTGGAAGTCCCAGAATCCCTTTTGCCCTAAGTTTTAACAAAATGAACTACATATATTATCAACTAAGCATTGCTACAACTGTTGTTTCATTCAAATGTACTATATGAAGATTTTAATTTCTTAGTTTATTATACACAATGGCTTACACATATATGAATAATATCTGCAAAAAGGATGATTTAAACCTGTTTTGCATGTTTTATTGTGCATGATTTCAGCTACATCAGTGTTTCTTCCATCAAATAACATTTTTACACTTAGTAATTTAATAAGAAATCATACATGACACAAATAATTCTTCCAATGTTGGACACATAATCTTATATGTTACTTCAAGTTTATTAAAGCATAGTTCCTCTCTTGGAAAAAGATCCTTGTCTTAATAAAATACTATGTATATAAACATATATGCAGATATATGTTTATGTATATATATACATGTATAATTTTAAGATGTTTTAATAAATTAACTTTCAGATTATCTACAGTGAAAGCTCTGGCATAAAGCAAATACTGAAGTGTTCCTCTTCATCAATAACAGTTTTTGAATCCCAGTAATGAATACATTGAATTTTATTTTCTACATTAGGTTTTGTTGATGTCATTGTTATTGTTTTGTATTTCTATAATTCCATCACTTAAGTTGACTACTTTTTTCCAATTCTAGTTTTATCTGTGCCACAAGATTTCAGTTTTGGAACTGCTAGATATTTATCTGTAAGGATGGAAGATTAAGTTTTTAAAATTGGCATAATAAAATACAATTTAACTAAATTGCAATTTGATATTAAAATATTCAAATTATAATTGTTATGAATAAATTTAATTTATAGAAATCTGTACTTTGGAGAAAAACAATCTATTATTTAATATTTTAAAATTACTTATATTGAGATAAATAATAGATATTATAATCCTTTCCATTTCTAATTTTTTACTTTAAATTTGGATTCCTTATAATCAAAGGCAATAAGAAGGATAAAAAAAAATGCATGTTAATTTACAATTTGGACTAGTAGATAAGCTCTAAGGTTTCTTCCAAATCAAATTCAGTGAAAGTGAACAGACTCCTCATTTCCTAAAAGTTCTATATTATAATAGATTTTTCATGGCTTCATAGTTACTTATTGCTTAGAATTTGAAAGCTTAAAATTTCATTTATTTTCTAGGGTCATAGCAAATAAATAGTACATCTTTTGTATATTACTAATATATTATGTGTCACATCATGGCTATGTTATCATACACTAAGAAAAAATGGTTTACTTTTCAAACATGGTCACATATTTTACAAGTGCTATTAAATTGTAAAATTCACATCATTAATATCCTGAATCAGTGGAATGATCATCAATTAGTAAATGAATAAACAATTGACGATATGTGAATGTAATAGAATGTTATTTCATCATAATAAATAATCAAAAATTTCAGAAAAACCTTTATACTCTTGTATAACTTGATTTAGAGAAAAATGAAAAGAACTAGGAGTATAATTTGTTCTATAAGACCAGAATAAAGAAACACAACTTTCAAAAACTTAAAAACTCTAAACAACGCAATGATCAGTGATTATGCAATGAGATACAGAGTGCCAATGATGAAGCATGCTGCTTGCCTTCCATTGTGGTTTGGAAGTTAAAAGGCTGAGGAGGCATAGATTAGAAGAACAGAATGAAACTTATATTTATGGAATGGGAACATTGGGAATTTGTTATGCTTATCTATGCTTACTTGTTACAAGAATTATATTTTACTTTTCATTGGCAAAGTTTTTAGACATCAGGCAAAGAAAAATAGTGATAGTTTTTTTTTTTTTTTTGTTGTTGTTCTGTTTTGTTTTCCCCAAAAAAAGGGGGGGGGGGGTAAATTACTGAAGCAATTTTTAAAATGTACAGAGAAAAAATGGAAGGACAGATTGAAATAAACATGATAACTTTGAAAAAAATATGTGAATTTTAACACAATTCTTTTAAAAACTGTGAAGTAAGCAGAGATTTATATTTTTGTATTTTTTCTATTATAGTCTGTCTATATCTATCTGTCTCTATTTCTTTCTGCTCTGGCTACCTGTCTCTGTATCTGTCTGACTCTGTCTCTCTGTCTCTCTTATTAAATACAACTTAAAAATTTGTATCACCTTCTATCCCAAAGTATTTCAAACCTCTCTATACAATCAGTTAATAGTGTCTACTTTCAACAACTAGCCATGGAAACTTGAAGTAAAATATTCTAGTACATAAAAAAATTGCTCAATGTCTAAATACCATAGTGTAAGAAATGATTCTCCTTGTATCAGTCTCAGAGCTGAAAGGAAACTCAACAGTCACCTTATCTATTCTCCATTTCTTAAGGATTTACAAAATCTTTAATTTTTAGATGTGTAATGATAGAGAATTTACTTTCTACTGGATGAGATGATTGTATTTTGAATAGGTCTAATCATTAGTAAATTTTCCTTGAAATATCTCAACCGCTCTGAAACTTCCACCAATTTCTACCTGTTTTACCTCTGAGGCCAAGAAAAATAAAGATAAAAAGGATTTGCTAGTGAATGCAGATAATGGGGAAGGTCAAACTTTTTAACAGTCAAAAATGCATTTGTCTCATAGATTGCTTAATCCTGAAATTAGCCTGAAATCTCTCTTGGTGCTTTATCAAGTTTTTGACTATTTGTTTAATTAAATTCAGAACTCTCTGTTCAGTCAAAACCTCAAGAAACCATCAAAAGTTGAATTATTATCTTTCCTAAATTAAAATAAATCCATGATTTATGGCTCCTGAGAGCCTCATAAGCCTTCCAAAATGCCAAGTAGGGATTGTTATTCCAAGTCTTCTGCCTCCATATAATTGTTGATGCTAGTGCTTTTGCCTGCAATGCTTCCCCTACCCTCTGTGCTTCCCATGCTCCATCACCCAAATACAGTTCACCCTCCTCTTAGAAATATTTTTTTAACAAAGAGTAGCTTATAATGATTTCTCCCTCATCTTATTCTATTATAAGCATATTCAGTATATAAGGAAATATCATCTAATATTTATATTTAGATATATTCACCTTCATGAATAGCCACTTAGCCACTGATGATGTATATGGTATTGTAGTCTAATGTGTTACAATCTAGTCCCATCATAATAGTTCATTTTTGATGCAAACTGAAAGATTGGTAAGAATGTCCAGAAGTATTAACTCAGAATGACAGAATGTCTGAATAGGAAGGGACTTGAAGTTTTTTCTTTGGTGACAAGGATTTGGCAATAAACATAGTAGAGCACCTTTACGGGCATTTTTCAAGTAAGTAAGTTTCTGTGCTATATTTTATTACAAAGAAAACAACCCACTTGAGTGGCACAGGAAAAAGAATGCTGCACTGGAATCAGGTAGACCTAACTTTAATCTCAAATATTTATAAACTGTTTGGCCCTAGACAAGTTACTTAACCTATATTTGCTTCAATTTTCTCATTTTTAAAATGGTGATATTAAAGATCAAATGAAATAATTTTTACTGCTTTAAGAGAGCTTGTGGCATGTAGCAGGCACTTAATGAATATGCATTTTTCCCTTTTCTTTGTTATTTATTAAAGCATTATTCTGAGAAAAACAAAGACTTGAATGCATATTTTGGAAGATTATATTACATAAAGAATACCAAGAAAAAGGAGAAACCAAATGATTGTGTAAGTTAGGAAACAGAAAATGCTAGTCTAGAAAAAATAGAAAATATAGGTAATGACATTGGCTTGTTGTCTATGGTTTCTTTTGATGTAATATAGTTTCTTTGTTTCTTTCTTATTTTTTAATATTAATTTTATTTTGCCTGATAGCATGATGGCAATTTTTGCTTTTTTGAATTCATTTGGCATCTAACAATTTTTCCATCCCATAAGTTTTGTGTGTCTTAAATTTTAATGTGTTTCTTGCAATAACAGATTGTAGGGTTTTTTCTTATTCAATCTGTTATTTCATATATATATATATATATATATATATATATATATATATATATATATATGATTCTTTAATACATTTATATTTAAAATTATAACTGTTAGGTTTATATTTTCCTCCATTTATCTCTAAAACTGGTTTTACTTAAGTTATGATTTTTCCCCTTTCTGATAGAAACACAGTATTAAGTTGCCTTAATTATTTTAATTCTTTTTAAAGTTGGCCTTGTTCCCATTGGCTTTATTCCCTTCACCCCTGATTCCCTCTGATCATTTGTTAAACATTTCCCTTTAGGGTTTTATTTATTAGTCCCTCTCTCTTTTTATCTAACCATATATTTCTATTGCTCCTCCTTTTTTTTCCCCTCTCAGTTTATCAAATTGATTCCCTTTTCCAGTTTCTCCCTTTTAGCTATTCTTAGTTGTTAATTTTTTTTTCAATTTCATTTTTGTGCCTCTTTTGAAAAAGAACTTTCTCTGCTAACTTCATTATTTATCTTCTGTTTCCACTTATTCTAGACTGAGTATAGTTTCTATTATTCTAGACCCTCATTCTCTGATCCCTGACCCATATAATCAGACTGTAAAATGAAGGTACTGTTACTCACCCACCTCAGGGAGTTATTAACAAGAAGGGTCAAGTCAGGAAATATATGAAAGCATTTTCTCCTAGACATAAAGCATGGATTTAAGTAATCATTAATACAAAGGATTAAGCTAAAGAGGATCTCAAGTGTCTCGACATAAATGGAATAATTGTGAGTCATAGTCATATATTAATATTATTAAGGATATTAAAATTGCATATTTGTAGAACATACTTGTCTCTGGTATTGTGTTATAATTAAAATACAAAAAAAATAGTGCTGGAAGTAATTGATAACAAGCACAATAAAGTATCAACAAAGTTACTGTTTAGAGTAAATGAATTATATAAACAGAGAAAAAAAAGCTTAGAAAATCAAAAGTGGCTTTCAAAAAACCAAATTCTCAGAACTTCCTTTAGAATATCAATTTGTCATTTGCTTTTCTCTTGAGAAATACAATCTCAGTGTACACAATAATCTGTGGAAGAAGAAAATTAATTTCTTCATTAAATGAAGAAAAATATGCAAAATTCTGTTACAATCTGTTGTTCCAGCCACTTAAGTAGAACAGAAACTTACCAAGAGATTGTTTTAGTGAATTCTCTTGAGTCATTCATCGTACTCTATATCCAATTCCATAAAACGCAAAAGCAAAAATAACTGGGATGATTCTGAACATGAAAGAAAAATTAAAATAACCTTATCAATATTATCATCATCATTTTCACCACCATCTTTATAGTTGGCAGATAACTAGTTAGTTAGACAAATAGATGATATATAGGTAGATAGATTGATAGAAAGGTAATCACTATCTATTGCAAAGGGTTTTTAAAATTTAATTTAGCATTATACACAACTATGCAACAACAACTATGGGGTGCTATTATTATCCTTGTCATTTAGATGAGAAAGCGTAAATAGACAGAGCTTACATAATTTGCACAAGATTACATAGCTATTGAAACTGGATTTGAACTCATTTCTCTGATTCCAGGTCTAGAGCGACCTAGCAATAAATAATCACAAAGAAATTTGGAGGAGGTGTAAGCAAGTAGGACTTCAAAGTTTTAGGAGTTTGAGACCTGAGTAAGTAGGTTGGATTGCTACTTTTTTGTAATAAGTTTTATGCAGCACCATCTCTCTGCTTTTCCACTTACTTTCACTTAAACAGTTTCTATTCAATTCAGCAAATAGTTATTAAACGCTTGGAATATTTAAGGCTTTACATTAGATGTCACAAGGGATAAAAATATCACTAGCTAACATTTCTTTGCACTTAATTAACTTATTGGATCTTCAAAGCAATCCCATGGGAGGTAAATCCAAGATGGTGAAGTAAAAGTAGGAAATTGTCCAACTTCTCCCCCAAATCATTCCAAATTCCTTTAAATAATGACTCTGGACATTCCAGCTGAAGGCAACTTGGAAGGTCAGCAGAAAAGGTCTGTGATAACTGGATAGTCATCCAACAAGCATTCCAGAACTGGACAAAGTTAAAGCTCTGAATCTACTAAAGTATTTTTGGTGGATTCCAGACTTCTTTGCTCAGAAACACAGAAACACCAAAGAGGACTTGGGATATCAGAAGAAAAGGCCCAATCCCAGTACAGGTTGCATCAGAGCAACTCTAGCTTCTGCCCCATTCCCAGCTCAAGACCCAGACCCAGACTAGACCCAAACCCAGACCCAGACCCAGACCTCAATGTCAGCCAGGTGGGCTGTCTGAATTAGCAGTAGTACTGGAGGTTTCTGGACTTTTTGACTTGGGAACATCAGGGGAAAACCCAGAATTAGGTTCCAGCCATGGAAGAGATAATTTTTTTTTTTGTTTGTTTTTTGTGTTTTTGTTTTTCTTAATTTTTCGAAGCATATGCAAGGATAATTTTTCAAATTGACCCTTGAAAAACCTTGTTTTCCAATTTTCCTCCTTGACCCCAACCACTCCCCTGGATGGCATGTAATCCAATATATGTTAAATTCAATATAGGCATACATATTTAATACAATTATCTTGCTGCAAGAGAAAAATCCAATCAAAAAGCAAAAAATAAAAAATAAAAAAGGGGAAAGAATATAAAATTTAAGCAAACCACAACAAAAAGAGTGAAAATGTCATGGTATATTCCAACCACAATTCCCATAGTCCTCTCTCTGGGTATAGAGGGCTCTCTTCATCACAAAATCATTGAAACTGGTTCAAATCATCTCATTGTTGGAAAGAGCCATGTCTATCAGAATTGGTCATCATATAATTTTGTTGCTATATATAATGATCTCCTGGTTCTGCTCATTTCACTTAACAGCAGTTCATGTTAGTCCCTCCAGGTCTCTCTAAAATCATCCTGTTGATAGTTTCTTATAGAACAATAATATTCCATAATATGCATATGTCATAACTTATTCAATTAAAATAAAGCTCAATGTTGGCTTAGAGATAAAGTGAGAAAATAGGGTAGGAGAACAAGACCCAAAACCCCATGTCCAAAATGCAACAGAGGACTCCATTGGGCATCAGAGTGTAGACTGATTCAGGGAAATGGGAAAAGGTGCTCAGCTCCAGAGCCCCAGGCAAAAAACACTTGGGGCATGATGGCAGCTGATGCCACACCCAGAGAGTGCCTACAAGTCCAATACCCAGACATGACCAATCAGCCAGGAAGCCATCTGATGGGAGAAAGGGATTACACAATCAGTCAGCCAGGAAGCAACAAGATGGGAGAAAGGGACTACAATTAGGGAGGATAGAGGTGTTTGCAGCTGGGACAATTGAGATACCCCCTGGAGAGGTGAAATCTGTTCCTCTCCAGCCTATGGATGCCTTGCCTCTAGGCACAGTAGGCTTGACCATTTCACCTCCTGAGAGTACTTACAAAACAGTGTTCATTCATACACTGAATGGGGGAACTAGGGAATGTGTAGATAATATCCCAGTCACTAACACAGGTAGACAATATGTGACTTATCAAACAGGGGAAGTAGTAGCATCGGGTTTATTGATACAGACCCCTAATAAGCAATCTGGTGACAGTCACCCACATTCTGACTCCAAGCAGCAAAACTCAGGAATATACTGGACAGCAGCTGTGACAGCTGACCGACCCTATGTGCTTACTATCTATATAAATGGCATACCATTAAAAGGACTGGTGGACACAGATGCAGATCGCACAGTCATTAGAGGTGCCAACTGGCCCAGTCACTGGCCAAAGACTAAGGCAGACACCTACATGTCTGGGGTAGGAGGATCAATAGCAGCTGAAGTTAGTGCTACCCCTTTAAGATGGATATTTGAAGGTGAAACAAGAGTTTTTACTCCTTTTATAGTTGAAAAAATCCCCATCAATCTGTGGGGAAGAGACATTTTACAACAATTAGGGTTAAAAATGAGGACTTCGTTTTTTTTAGGCAGGGCTGCTGTTGAAGGCCTGCCAACACTTTCACCTGTTCCTATCCAATGGAAAATTGATACACCAGTATGGATAGAACAGTGGCCCCTAGATAGAGATAAAATTCAGGCCTTATTAGACATAGTACAGGAACAACTTGACCAAGGACACTTACAAGCTTCTCTAAGTCCTTGGAATTCCCCAATATTTGTTGTAAAAAAGGAGGATGTTGACTGATTTAATAAAGGTAAATGAACAGATGGAAACTATGGGAACTCTTCAACCTGGACTTACATCTCCTACTCAATTGCCTAGAGAATGGCCTCTTTGGGTTATAGGCATTAAGGATTGTTTCTATTCTATCCCTCTACATAAGGAGGATATGAAAAGATTTGCCTTTTCAGTGCCCAGCGTTAACTTAGCTGAGCCTTATAAAAGATATGAATGGACAGTTTTTCCACAGGGAATGAAAAACAGCCCTACCATGTGTCAAATGTATGTTGCTGCTGCTCTTACTCCAGTAAGAAAAGCATTTCCAAAAGTAGTGTTATTACATTACATGGATAATATATTGGGATGTGCACCTGAGGAATAAATGTTAGAAGCATGTCTACAAAAAACCACAGAAACACTAAGGAATTATAAATTGCACATAGCTTCAGAAAAGATTCAAAGACATGCACCTTTTCAATATTTAGGATATGAAATATATCCTAAGTTGCTTACAGTACAGAAACTCTCCTTAAGAATGGAGAAGCTAGACACCTTAAATAACTTCCAGAAATTGATAGGAGATATCCAATGGATGTGTCCCGTGCTAGGCTTGACTACCTGTCAATTGCAACCACTATATAACATTTTAAAGGGAGACAATGCTTTAAATTCACCACGCCAGCTTACAAAAGAAGTTCAAGAGGCTTTGAGACAAGTTGAGTTGGCTTTATCCAATGTGGTTGAAAGAATCACTCAAAAACCCAGTTTTTGCTACACAAGAGGCACCCACAGAGTCCTTCATCAAGGAGACAGTGTGATAGAGTGGGTGAACCTCCCAGTACAACCAGAACAAAGCCTTATTCCTTACACAGTGCTTGTGGCTAGAATTTTATTAAAGGTCATTAAGCGAGCAGTACAATTATCTGGGATAAGGCCTGACAAGATATACATCTTTTATACTAATGGACAAGTTAATGTGTGCTGTGAAACCATCCCAGAGTGGCAAATTTTATTAACCATGGCTCCAATACACACGGTCCTCCATTAAAGATAACTAGACTGTTACATACTTGGTAGTGGATTCTTGAAGAAAAGGTTTCTAAAGTTCCTCTTAAAGGACCATCTTTACAGATGCATCCAAACATAATATTTGCGCTGTATACTCTTGTGACTTAACTATAGAGTAATCAGAACTCCTTTTCAGTCCACTCAGCAGAATGAATTGTATGCAATCATTCTAGCTCTTGCTTATTATCTGGGAGACATAAATATAATATCTGATTCGGCCTATTCAGTAGGTGTGACACAAAGAATTGTCACAGCCCAAATAAAATTTGTAGCCTCCAATATATATCAGCTCTTTAAGGAACTTCAAGAGCAAGTGATAAAGCATGCAGGTAAAATTTATATTTTGCATGTCCACTCCCATAGTGGACTTCCAGTCCTATTTTTTATGGTAATTCAAAGGCAGATAGCCTTCTAATCATGTTGACCAAGACTCCTTTATTTCAAGAAGCACAAGAATCTCATTCTAAATATTACCAGGCTGCTGGAGCTTTACATTTACAATTTGGAATAACAAGAGAATTAGCTAGGAGCATAGTAAAAGCCTGTACATTTTGCCTTACTTTCCACACTCCTACACTCCCTCCAGGGAAGAACCCTCCTGGTTTGAGACCTAATAAAATTTGGCAAATGGATGTGACCCGTTATAAATCTTTTGGTCATCTATCTTTTATCCATGTTGTGGTAGACACCTTTTCAGGATTCACATTTGTAATGCCAGCAGCAAAAGAGACAGCCCAAGTGGTCACTGAATTCCTTATACAAGCATTTACAATTATGGGTGTGCCATAAGCAATAAAAACAGACAATGGACCTGCATATACTTCTAAACATTTTGCACACTTTTGTGCACAGTATAAGATTTTACATACCACTGGCAGACCATTTAATCCTCAAGGGCAGGCAATAGTAGAGAGAAGAAACCGAGATATTAAGATACTCCTCCAAAAACAAAAGAAAGGGGAAGCCACGGGTAACCCTAGAGAACTTCTAAATTTAGTTCTCTATGCCATTCATTTTTTAAAATTTTTGACAAAGATGCACTGGCTCCAGCAGACAGGTTTTATAACCCACTGGAAGGACAATGTCCAGTGTGAGCAGCTCCATTGTCTTTAGATAATCACCAGGTGATATGGAGAGACCCAGAAAGTGGTGAATGGAAGGGACCAGATAGGTTAACTGCTTGGGGGAGAGGGTTTGCTTGTATCTCCACAGATGGAGAAGGAAACAGATGGGTGCCAACGAGCCATATTTGCCTTGTCTATTGGAGATAGATGGAACAGACCCTTGAAACAAAGGAGGAGACCCAAGAAATATCAGGTGGTTCCATTGCTGACTGTGCCCACTGCTGAAAGAACCTGGCAGTTATTGTGTTTGACTCATGGACATCAAAAATTGTTGAACTTAAAAATCCTCAGGAATCATTGGATTCTCTGAGACATGATAAGACAATTGTAGGACTTCAAAATCTGTAGGTATGATTGGATTCCCTAACATATAAAAAGACTGATGTGGGACTTCAAAACTTGTGGGTATCATTGGATTCCCTAACACATGAAGCAATGGACAATGGATTGGTTTTGGACTATCTCTTGGTTGCTGAAGAAGGCGTATGTGTGACTGATGTTTACATACCTTCCTTCTAGGACTTCTGGAAGTCTTTTACAAAACCGTGTTGATTTATATTGTTTGTTATATCACCACTTGTATGTACAATTCATGTTTGTTACACCACATCAAGCCTGCACTGACTGTGGGGAGAGTCATCACTAATAGCCTCTGCGTTATTGCTATGTGCTTGTGGAATAACTCCCATGCTGATGGGTTTGTGCATACTTGTCTCTAATAAGACCCTTCAACCCAGAAACCCGCTAGCAATCCCCACTTCCCTTTGGTGCTTTTCATCTCCCTTCCTGAGATGTCAGGGAGGGTGTGATCATCTCCTTTTGGGGGTTCTCACCTCCCTGAAAAGTCAGGGATGGCATGACCACCTGTGTTCTAAAACAAAAGAAAGCGAGAGATGTAAAGGGCTAGAACTGAGCAAATGCAGTTGGATAATGGAGCACATGAGACTAATTGCAATTGGACGGTTCTCTATTAACTTTTTTGAAGGTTGACCCTTCTCAGTTGTTCTGTGCTGACTTGATTGGTGGGACAAAGAGGGGCAAGTGACATGTGTGGGGAGAGTAGCAGGAGGAAATTGAGGCACTCACTCTAGTGGCAGTTGAGAGAAGAGGGTGGTGTGGAGATTACTAGATCTAATCCCCTGACCAAGAATAAAGACTTTTGATTATCCTGATTCTGGCTGATTTCTGGGAAGACAGAGTTCCAGCAAGCCTCTTTTATGTCATATAATTTATCCCCATTCTACCTCTCCAGTTTTTACAATGCATTCCTTTTTCCTCACCCTTTAATTTAATTTTATGGGTATCATCCTTGCATATTCAACTCACACTTGTGCCCTTTGTCTATGTATACTCCTAACAATGAGAAAGTTCTTAGCAATTACAAGTATCAACTTTCCATATAGGAATATAGATAGCTTAACATTATAACAACCCTTATGATTTTTCTTCTTGTTTATCTTCTTGTACTTCTCTTGAGTTCAAATTTTGTATTCAGTCATGGTCTTTTCATCTAATTTCAAGCTTCTTAAAATATGGTTTTAGACCCCATATGGTATTTCATAAATAAATGTAGGGACCACAAAATTATGACTTATTATTTTTTAAATATTTGATTTGTATAACTATTATATTTACATATAATATGTATATGTTATATATGCTATACATATTATAATATGTATTATATCATATATATATACATAATGTATACATATATATGTAACATCACATAAAATTTTCAGACAAAAATGGATAATGAGTAGAACCCAGGTCCATGTATAGGTAAAGCAACAGAGTCCTAAGTCAGTGCTAGCTAAGAGAGCCCTGTAATCTCCTTCTGTACAGTTTTTCAACTCCCCTTAACATCATGGATTGAGAATTCTGAAAGCAGCTGCTGCCACTGCTGATTCAATGGTACCTGCTCTTAGTTTGTTGGGGACGACAACTTGTGGTAAAGTGTTATTCATTCTCTCCCAGGTGTGATAGACCTTTCCTGCTGAACTTTTAAATTGTCTTTGGTGTTTATTGGTTGAGAGGTCTGAAAACTACCCTTAAAACTGAAGATTCAGTAACCTTGACTCCTGCTTCTGATTTGCTGTAGCCCAGTGCATAGATATGATTTATGCTGGAATTTGTTCTGTTATCACTCTAGTGCAACAGACCTTTCCTGCTCACCTTCTATTTTTTTTTTTGGGGGGGGAGGCTGGAAATTGTTTCATTCCATCATTTTTTGGGTTGTCACTCTTTAATTTGTTTAGTCATTATTTAAAAGAATTTGGATAAATTTAGGGGGAGAGCCAGATAAGCCCTTGACTTTAACATCTTGGATCCACCTCTCATGAATTTCATTTTCAAAAACTTTTTGAACTTTCATTTTTATATGAAAGCACCAACATAGAATTCTGATCTATAGCATAGCATTTATGCACTGTTTTATTCTTTGGCATACCCTATTGTAAAAAGAGCAACATTTTTAGATTGTCTTGGAATATGTATTATTGAGAAGTGATAGCAAGCTGTTTAATATGTTCTAACTTCTGAGTATCAGCTATTGAATAGTATTGAAAATGCTCTGACATATTGAAGAACTGTTAACTTGATAAGAATGAAGGAAGCTGTCTATTTTCCTAGAATATCTACTGAATAGTGTTATATAAAACTAGAAGAATGAGTAGGCGATTCATTGTTTAACAATCATCGACATTAAACACAAATCACTCTGGCTCTCCCTGATTGGCCAATAACAAATACCCGTGCAAATTTCTGTTGGTCATTGTTTTGATGGCTCAGAGCATAAATAGCAATTGTTTCTGTTCTGTCCCAAATTGAATTTTTTTGAATAAGAAATAAAAGATCATCTTTTGCTTCATTTCTTACCCAACCTTAAAGTTGGATAAGAATGAGTATTGCCTCACACAAACAGAGTTGGGAAAGATCTTAAGTTCCAAGGAGGACAAGGTCTTCACTTCAGTCTGAGTTATTACTAGTCATCCTTATCTATGTTTTGACATTGGACCCAAATGATTCTGGAAAACAGAGTGAGGCTGGTGATTTGGCAGAGCTCTGCCTCATTTAATTCAATTCATTTGTAAGTCAAAACACCACATTCCTGATAGCATTGGTTCTTTTCAAAAAGGAAGGTCAAACAATAATGACAACAATAAGTGATCTCACATACTATATGAAATTGTAACTCAAATGGTTATGTGGACAGTAATAATCTAACTTTAGATAGTCCTTAGTATTTTAAATCATACTCTTTCTATGAAAAAAGGTATTTAGTGATAGCTAAATAGATCATTGTTACCTTTTTCTTAATATAAGAGATATAAATTAGGCAGGAATGGCACATTTAACAATGAAGACTACAAAAACAGTTCTGGGACTTTAACAGAAAGAAGTGGTGCTTGGACACTTTGAAGAATCTTGATGTGCACTGATTGAACAATAAACAAATATGTGAATACCTCTCTTCTCTTTCTATTATACAAAATATTCATTGGTAAATTAGAGCTCATCATATAATCCAATGAATTTTGTAACACATTTCAATCAATTATTCATATAAAGTCCACAGATAATATATAATAATAATAGGACACTAAGTGTGGTCCTGTAGCAGATTAAAAAAAAAACAATAAATCTCTGAAGAGAATTTATTCACAAGATCTTTCAAAGAAGACAACACATACTATTGTACTCAGAAACTTTATTGAAAAAGTATATGTATATGAAAAGGCAAGAAAATGTGATGGAAAATATGAGGTTAGCTCAATGAATAAATGAAGCTAAATCTTTTATTCTATTTATCATCATACTGCCTACATATTATTTGATATAATGTGAGGTAGAAAGTACTGACTGATGATGTTTTACCAAATGGGAAATGCATAGAATTGATGTGAGAATTATTTCTAAATCAGCTAAATAAAATGTGATTACATTCTTAGCTATTTAGATTAAAGGTCAAAATCAATACCAAATTATAATAAAGGATAAATGGCGGGAAAAGATGCTACAAGCAATTTTACCACCTCAAACAAAACTTCATTAGTCTGAAAACTGGGAAAGATATTAGCATAAATATTGGCCCTGAAAAACAAAATTAGAGATGCTTTACCAATGCAAAATGATCACCTTAAGATGGAAACAAATCAGAAATACAGACTTTATATTTCCTTTTAAAATGCCCATCGATTAGTCAATAACCTTTCATTAAATACCTACCATATGCCAACACAGTATTTTTATTATAGTTTTTTTTATTTATAAGATATATGGATGGGCAATTTTTCAGCATTGATAGTTGAAAAACCTTTTGTTCCAAAATAAAGTGTAATATTATCATGGTAAAAAAAAAAAAAAAAGAAAATCCTTTTGTTCCAATTTTTCCCCTCCTTCCCTTCACTCCCTCCCCAAGATGGCAAGTAGACCAATACGTGTTAAATATGTTAAAGTATATGTTAAATACAATATATGTATACATGTCCATACAGTTATTTTGCTGTACAAGAAGAATTGGACTTTGAAATATTATACCATTAGCCTATGAAGGAAATAAAAAATGCAAGCGGACAAAAATAGAGGGATTGGGAATTCTATGTAGTGGTTCTCCCAGAGTTCTTTTGCTGGGTGTGGCTGGTTCTATTCATTACTGCTCTATTGGAACTGATTTGTTTCATCTCATTATTGAAGAAGGTCACGTCCATCAGAATTGATCATATAGTATTGTTGTTGAAGTATATAATCACCTCCTGGCCCTGCTCATTTTACTCAGAATCAGTTCATGTAAGTCTCTCCAGGTCTTTTTGAAATCATCCTGCTGGTCATTTCTAACAGAACAATAATATTCCATAACATTCATATACCACAATTTATTCAGCCATTCTTCAGGGGCATCCACTCAGTTTCCAGTTTATGGCCACTACAAAGAGGACTGCCACAAACATTCTTGCACATACATGTCCCTTGCCCTTATTTAAGATCTTTTTGAGATATAAGTCCAGTAATAATGCTGCTGGATCAAAGGATATGCATAATTCAATAACTTTTTGAGCATAGTTCCAAATCACTCTTCAGAATATACCAACATAATATTAAGGAATAAAAGTAAAAGCAAAAAAAATAATAATAATAATCATTGCTCTCAAGAAGTTCACAGTCTAGTCTATGGACTTTATCCATCATCATCCATTTAACTACAAAACCTCACCTATCCCCATGATACTATTAGAATGATTTTTATATCCATTAGAAGATGTGAACTAAAACAACTGTTCCAAAATAACCATTTTTATCCTTTATATCCTTCATATTTCAGTCATGAAGTTTGTAGTATTTTTCTTTATCAGTCCTCTGGCATCATATTTGATCATTTGTTAGAGATCAGAAGTCCTTCAAAAGTACTTGTTTTTACATTATTAATATTACAGTATAAATTGTTCTTTTTCCGATCACTGTATACTTTCATATAATTGTCTCCATGTTTCTTTGAAACTTTTCCCTCATTTTTCATAACACAACATTCATACATCAGTTTTCTCAGATATACCCAAATGTAAAATACCCAATTCAATTCAACAAAGATAGATAAATAGATAGTAGATATATAGATATACAGATACATGCATATATATGTATATATAAAATTATTCCCCAATTACATGTAAAAACTATCAATATTCATTTTTTTTTAAATTGAGTTTCAAATTCTCTCCCTCTCTCCCAATCCAACTCACTGAAAAAGTCAAGCAATTTGATATAGGTGATACATTTGTAGTCACATATTGCCCTATTAGTCATATTTTTCTTCTCTGTTCATTTATTTAAAACATAAATAAAAACTGGTGAGAAAAGCATTGTCATGTGTACAACAAAACATGAGAAGATTCAAAATATAGAGTAACAAATTTCCATTTCAAGAAAGCTTATAAAACAAATATAACGTGTTCAGTGCTGTTCATCTTTTTTGTTCTTTATGGTTTTTTTTGTTCCCTCCTAGGCAATTTTTATTTTATTCTTTTCCCCTTTCTTCTCTTTTTCCCAAGAAGACTACAAGTAAATGCGAATATATGTATGTGTGTATGTATGTATGTATATGTAACACATATGAATATATATGCAAAATATATATATGCATAAATATATGTGTATAATATATACATATATGTGTATATATGAATACATAGAAATCCATAATCATGCACATATATGCACATAGACATTCATAGTCATCTATGTAAAAGCATATTCTTTTTATTTGCCCTTTGTTTCTCTGAAAATAATCTGCCTTTTTTCTAAATCCACCAACTTCTTATTTGTATGGAGATTTGAATCAAAAAGTAAATCAATACAATAATGCACGAAATAATTAAAGAAAATTGTCCTGAATTGTTGGAGCAAGAGAAATTACAAATAGAAATAATTTACCCATCACCAACTGAAAGAAATTCTATGAAAAAAACCTAAAGTCTGGGGATGGGAGGGAATAAAAGAGGCTTCCTTGGTTGAATTGCAGTATGGGGATAGGTTAAGTGGGTAGTCAAGGTAGTAAATAGAAGTAAAGCAGAGGAGTTTGAAGGTATAAGAAACAGAAGTTATATATTATAGAAATATTCCAACCTTATACTATCTAGTTATCTTAAATAATCTAAAACATAAATTATTAACAAAGCTGTCATATACTGCAGCTTTCCTTTTGTTTATTCTACTTTAGCTTTGTCTTAAATTATGATTCCTACCTCTTTTTTAACCTAATAAATTTTATACCTGTATCTTATTTTATGATAGTATATATCTTCTGTTTATATTTATATTTTGAAGATTATATTTTTTAAAAAAATTACCCAACAAGAAAAAGAGATTATATATATATATATATATATATATATATATATATATATATATTTTACATGGGTCAAACTTCCATCCTGGGATATTTTTTTTCCTAATCTTCTTCAGTTTTCCCAAGAGGAAAACTGTTCTACCTCAATTTTGATTTGATTTTGCCATTCTATGTTCACCATGAGGCACATTGTTTTCTTCTTTGTGAAGACAATCTGGAGATCCTGGAATTTTCAGACCTATTCTGCCATCTGATCTACTTTGCCATATTCCTGCCTTTGTGGTGAGCCCTGTGATTGGTGAATACCTGCTATCATTTTCTCCCTCTCTACATGGTGCTCTGTGAGGAGGTGAGTGGCCACTAACTTACTAATGCCTAAAAGAAAATGTATTTTATTTCCCTTCCTTCTTTCCCTAACAGCAGTAGGATCAGTAGACAAGAGAGAAAAATAAATTATGTACAATTTCATGAATGCTGGAACTCTGTCTTCCCAGAAATCAGCCGGAGTCAGGATCACTAAACGTCTTTATTCTTAATCTTTTATGGTCTAGGTCAGGGGGTTAGGTCTAGCAATCTCACACACACCTTCCTCCCTCAAACACCATGAGAGACTGACTCAGTGTCAGCGTCTCAATTTCCTCTTCCTCCTCCTACTCCTCCCATACATGTCACTTCCCCCTCTTTGTCCCACCAACCAAGTCAGCACAGAACAGCTGGGGAGGGTCAACCTTCAAACAAGTTAATATGGAACTATCCAATTGGCAATTAGTCTCACGTGCTTCATTATCCAAGTGCATTGCTCAATTTTAATCCTTTACAGATGAAGATTATTTGAAATAAGATGATAAAGGAATGCTTTCTTAAAAGTATTTTTTTAATTTTTATTTTTTATTAAAGCTTTATATTTACAAAGCACATGCATATTTCCAACATTGACCCTTGCAAAACCTTTTGTTCTAAATGTTCCCCTTCTTCCCTCCACCCTCTCAACTAGCTGGCAGTTAGTCCAATACATGTAAAATATGTTGAAATACATGTTAGAGCCAAGTTATCTTGTTGCATGAGAAAAATCAGATCAAGAAGGGAGAAAAAGAAAAACTGAGAAAGAAAACAAAATGCAAATAAATAACAACATAGAGAGTGAGAATGCTATGATGAATTTCACACTTTGTTCTAAAGGTTCTCTCTCTGGGTGTAGATGTCTCTTTTCATCACTGTACAAGTGGAACTGCTTTGAATCACTTCAATGTTGAAGAGAGCCACGTTCATCAGAACTGATCATTGTATAGTCTTGTTGCCATGTATAATGATCTCCTACTTCTGCTCATTTCACTTAGCATCAGTTCATATAGGTCTCTTTAATCCTCTCTGAAACCATCCTGCTGGTCATTTCTTACAAAACAATAGTATTCCATAGCATTCATATACCATAATTTATTTAGCCATTTTGCAATTGATGAGCATCCACTCAGTTCCCAGTTTCTTGCCCTATAAAGAGGGCTGCCACAAACATTTTTGCACTTGTGGGTCCCTTTCCTTCCTTTAAGAGCTCTTTGGCATATAATCTCAATAAAAACACTTATGGGTCAAAGTTTATGCACAGTTTGATAACTTTCTGGAATGGTTGGATACATTCACAGTTTCACCAACAATGTATCAGTGTCCCAGTTTTCCCACATCCCCTCCAACATTTGTCATTATCTTTTCCTATCATCTTAGCCAATCTGACAGGTATATAGTGGTACCTCAAAGCTGCCTTAATTTGCATTTCTCTGATCAATAGTGATTTGGAGCAGCTTTACATGTGGCTACAAATAGTTTCAATTTCTTCATTTGAAATTGTCTGTTCATATCCTTTGAATATTTATCAATTGGAGAATAGCTTGAACTATCAAGATTTGAGTCAATATTCTATATATTTTAGAAATGAGGCCTTTATCAGATCCTTTGGATATAAAAATGTTTTCCCAGTTTATTGCTTCCCTTCTAATCTTGTCTACATTAGTTTTGTTTATACAAAAACTTTTTAACTTAATATAATCAAAATTACCTATTTTATGATCAATAAGATATTTATGATCACTAGTACTTCTTTGTTCACAAATTCCTTCCTCCATAAATCTGAGAGATAAACTATCCTGTGTACTTCTTATTTTTAATAGTATCATTCTTTATGTCTAGATCATTAATCCATTTTGATCTTATCTTGGTATATGGTGTTGGGGGGGGGGGGTATGCCTACTTTCTGCCATATTAGTTTCCAATTTTCCCAGCAGTTTTTGTCAAATAGTGAATTCTTATCCCAAAAGGTGGGGCTTGGGATTTGTCAAATACTAGATTGTTATAGTCATTAGCTATATTGTTCTGTGAGACTAACCTATTGCACTGATCAACTTCTCTATTTCTTAGGCAGCACCAAATGGTTTTGATGACTGCTGCTTCATAATATAGTCTTAGATCTGCTACAGCTAAGCCACCTTCATTTGCTTTTTTCTTCATTAATTCTTTTGAAATTCTTGACCTTTTGTTCTCCTGGATGAATTTTGTTGTTATTTTTCTAGGTCAGTAAAATATTTTCTTGGGAGTTTGATTAGTAGCAGTCAACAAATAGATTAGTTTAGGGCATTATTATCATCCTTATTATATCTTATTATATTTGTTTGACCTATACAAGATCACTCGATATTTTTCCAATTGCTTAGATCTGACTTTATTTATATGGAAAGTGTTTTATAGTTTTGCTTATATAGTTCCTGATTTTCCCTTGGCAGATAAATTTCCAAATATTTTATGTCATCAACAATGACTTTTCATGGAATTTCTCTTTGTATCTCTTACTGTTGGATTTTATTAATGATGCATAAGAATGCTAATGATTTATGTGGATTTATTTTGTATCCTGCAATTTGGCTAAAGTTGTGGATTATTTCTAATAGCATTTTAGTTGGTTCTCTGGTGTTCTCTCAGCATACCATCACATCATCTGAAAAGAGTGATAATTTGGTTTCCTCATTACCTACTCTAATTCCTTTAACCTCCATTTCTTCTCTTATTGCCAAAGCTAGCATTTTTAATACAATATTAGATAGCAATAATCATAACAGATAACTTTGTTTCACCCCTGATCTTAATTGAAATGGTTTTAGTTTATCCCCATTATATACGAAGCTTGCTTATGGTTTTAAATAGATGGTATTGACTATTTTAAGGAAAAAGTTGGAACAGAAGATTTTGTAAGGATCAATGCTGAAAAATTACCCATTCATATGTCTTATTAATAAAAAGCTAAAAAATTTAAAAATCTTTAAAAATTTCTATAGGTTCCATGAATTTTGTATAGGTTCCATGATCCTTACAAATTTTAAGAAACCTATTTTTAAAAATTACCTTGAAAGATTTCAAATGCAGCCAGATAATAAAATTTCTAAGGACTATATTTAGAGAGTTCACTGGTATGATTTATTAATTTTGCTCACTCCCATTAAACTTTCAATAGTACATTATGTAATATTCTTCTCTAAAATATAATTTTATCTGAGAGCAGGTTTCTTGAGTTGCTTCTGGGAGCAGCCTTCATTTCAGTTCAGTATAATCACCCCAAATGTAACCAGGAGTTAAAGTCCAAATCCTTTATTGTTTCCTTAAAAGTCTTGTCTCTTTTCCTGGGGCTCAGTTAGCTTTCTTAGAGGCCTCTCTATCCTTGGTTCCAAGAGCTCCAATTACTAGTCCTCTGACTCTGCAAACTTCTGTCTAGCATTCTCCTAATGAGCTTCTAGTGGGCTTTTCCTCTCTGGCCTTGAGACGTCCTCCTTATATGCCCCACACTGAGTATACACCAATCATTATATCACTAGGAAACAATTATTTGTTGTAGGATTAAATCACTGTCTCCTCAATTCCACTTAGTACCTTGTTTCAAGTTCTGGCCCATAATATCTCCTTGTAGGATCAGATCAATCATACTGAACCATGCTAAATTAGATAATTATTATCTCTTATTATCTCAACATTATAAGAAAAAAAAAACCAGATACATTTTCCCTAGAAATTAAGTTACACAATTAAAGTTGTAGAATTACATCTTAGCAGATTCCAGAGGTTTTGAGATTTATCATTAAAGAATTTTAAGATCACAGGGGAAAAAAACTCCTGAGACTTTGGGGAAATTCCAGGAACTCATCCCCTTCAGAAACATTTTTATAGGTTTTGATATACCACTGTATAGAATTTATTTTAAGGAAAAATAAGAATTAAATCTTTAAAAAAGAATTTTAAAGGTTTTAAAAGGAATGATAAAATTAATAGCTTCATTGTTCTAGGTCAGTGAAGGAAAGTTAATCTGCAGAGAGTCCAGAAATGAAAAGAGTAAAGAGAAAATAGATTAACTATCAACATTTTGTAAATCCTTCCTTTGATTGCCTTCCTATTTTTTTCTCTAAATCCTTTTCTATACCACTAGAAAGGAAAAAAAACAACATGGTCCCTTTGAAATAAAAGCATAGGAAGATGCTATAAAAGGAAAAGATCTACAAAAAAATACTGAGTTCTGCCTCACCTGGTTGAAAGAGGAGTCAGCAACTGCTCCACCCACTCTGTTCCAACACACCCCAACCCAGCATCTGGGGGATGCAGAGCATCAGAAGCCAAATTGATCATTCCATGAACTCTACCATGAGGTATTACCACCAAAGGGAGATCCTGGAACAAGCCACCCTGTCTCCTAGGAAGCACCAGGCCTACCCTTATAGGCTAGTTAGTCAGTGTGTCCAAGTTGGGCCTGAGAAGGTACTGCTGGGAGATTTCAGGTATCCTTGGAAATGCTTAGAGTGCCAATGTGAGATGACAGAGCCAATTAACCTCTGTTGGGGAGGCCCACTAATTTATATTTCAGTTCCAGAAATGAATTACTTATGTGATTTATGGCAAGTTATTTTATCTTTCTTTGCCACAATTTTCTGATTTGTAAAGAGAAAAATAATAATGGTTGTTATTATGAGATCAAAATGATATAATGATTGTAAAATGCTTAACACAGTGACTGGCACATGCTAAGAGTGAATTTATTATTTCTCTAATTGAATGTATTCCACATTTGATAACTTTAAAGAGGTTTTAAAATGCCAATAGGAATAATATTAATAATTTGTTAGATGAAATTAATCAGAAATGCAATTGAGGCCATTTGAAATTAATTAATTTTGTTATTCTAAATTATATTGTATTTCTAAATTTATGTTGTAAAATTTGAGCAGAAATGTTAAGGTAAAGAAATGTCTAATCTAAATGTTTTCATGAGTCATGTTTTTTAAAAATGTGACCATTTGAAAATCTGACCATTATAAAAGTATATAAGGTGATTTGAAGATGTAGCTTCAATAGAGTTAAACATCAGGTATTAATGAAATGCCTGAAGCCCTAGAACATAGGTTATATTACCAGATAAGTAAAGGACTAATGTAATATTAATTGTTAGGCAAACATCAGAAAAACATATTCAAGCTCTAACCTATTATTTTGCTATTTTAGGTAAAAGATTGTATATTGGGGACAGAATCAAAAGGGTGGAGAAGACACATGCATCATTCTAAGCTTCCCTTCTACCCTCATTACCAATTACCAAATTCAGCCTCAGAAATAGTGTTTGACTAGTGAAATTCATGATTATTGGGAGTACAACAGAATACCAGCCAAACATAATCTGGAAGATCACCAGAAAAGGTTTGTCCTTATCTGCAGGACCAGGCCAGCAGAGGAAGGGAGCCAGAACCAGAGGCTAGCACACTGAGCTTACCAGAGCGTGGGCAGTCTCCATGGGTGGAAAATTTGCAGGGAGGACTCTACCACAGCTTGGATTCTCTGCTTTAATTCCAAAGCAGTAGATCAACAAAGAAGTTAAAGCCAAAGGTAAAGTGTACCTCCCAAAACTGCTAGAATTTAACAGGATCTGGCTGCACCTACACAGCACTGGAAGTGACTCAGCACAGAACACAGCACAGCTGTGCAGCCCCATTCTACAGAATCGGACTTTTGCCTGGGGCAGTCACACTTCTGATCACTGGGGGGCTCTTCCCAGGGCAGTCACAAATCTACATGGCAGGAGGGCTTTGCCTGGGACAATAGAACTTCCACAGCACAGCTGCGCTTCCCAGGGCAATAAAACTTTTGCATCTTGATCTTGCTTTCCAGGGTAATGACACTTCTGATGTGGGGCTTTTCCCAGGGCACTTCCCCAGCTCAGCCACTCTTTAGGCTATTTGCAGGACAGCTACTGTCCATATATTTATTCCTGCTTTGCAGAGGAAACTGGTAACCTTCTTGCCCTGAAGGCAGACCCTAAGGGTTTTTAAAGAAATGAGTAAAACAGCCAAGAGAACTCTATCCATTGATAGCTTCTATACAGAAAGAGAACAGGTTTTCAACCCCAAGGAGACTAATAGCAGGCAGTCTCCAGACAAAAACCCAAAGGGGGATGTAATCTGATCTCCATCACACAAGGCTCTCCTAGAAGAAATTATTAAAGATCTTAAAAGAGAGTTAGAAGAAAAATGGGGAAAGGAAAGAGAAGCTCTGCAAGAGATTACAGAAAAGACATATAACTCACTAAAAGAAAAATTTGATAAAGTGGAAAAAAAAACTTCCTGAAATGTGAATTGGAAAAGGTAAAGAACTCCCAGGGAAACAGAATTTGTGAATTGGAAAAGATAAAGAACTCCAAGGAAAGTAGGATTTGTGAATTGGAAAAAGAAAATAACTCAGTAAAAAAAATTAGTGAAATGGAAAAAAAAATCATAGAGCAAAGCAACTCATTTAAAACCTCAATTGGACATAGACAAAAAAGAAGTAAAAAAGGTAATGAAGAAAATAATTCATTAAAAATCAGAACTGAACAAATAGAAATAAATGATTCATTGAGACATCAAGAATCAGTCAAGCAAAACAAAAAAAAAATTAAAAAATAGAAAAAATGTTAAATTCTACTTGGAAAAAGACCTGGAAAATAGATATAGGAGAGATAATGTGAGGATCATTGGCCTTCCTGAAAATTATGAAGAAAGAATTAGAAGGTAAAATAGTCATTGAAAGAATCATCAAACACCTTCTAAAAGAGAGACTAAAATGAAAAGTCCAAGGCATATTGTGGCTAAATTTCAGAACTACCAGACTAAGGAAAAAAATTTACAAGCATCCAAAAAAACAAAAAATTCAAATACCGAGGAGTCACAATAAGGATCACTCAGGATCTAGCTGCCTCCATGTTAAAGGATCGGAGGGCCTGGAATCTGATTTTCTGAAAGGCAAAAGAACTTGGAATGAAGCCAAGAATAAACTACCCAACTAAACTGAGCATTTTCTTCCAGATCAGGACCGAAACAAGGCTGCCTACTAACACAATTACTATTCAATATTGTATTAGAAATGCTAGCAATAAGAATTGAGAAAGAAATTAAAGGAATTAGGATAGGTAATGAAGAAACCAAATTATGACTCTTTGCAGATGATAGGATGGTATACTTAGAGAACCCCAGAGATTCTATAAAAAGCTATTAGAAAAGTTCCAGGATACAAAATAAATCCACATAAGTCATCAGAATTCTTATATATCACTAGCAAAACCCAACAGTTAGAATTACAAATAGAAATTCCATTTATTCTTTTATTATATCTTTTTATTTACAAAATACATGCATGGGTAAATGACCCTTGCAAAACCTTCTGTTCCAAATTTTCCCCTCCATCCTCCTACCCCTTCCCCTAGATGGCAAGTTGACTAATACATTAAATATGTTAAATATGTTAAAGTATAAGTTAAATACAATATATGTATACATGTCCATACAATTATTTTACTGTACAAAAAGAATTGGACTTTGAAATAGTGTACAATTACCCTGTGAAGGAAATAAAAAATTCAGGTGGACAAAAAAAGAGGGATTGGGAATTCTATGTAGTGGTTCATAGTCATCTCCCAGAGTTCTTTTGCTGGGTGTAGCTGGTTCAGTTCATTACTGCTCTATTGGAACTGATTTGGTTCATATCATTGTTGAAGAGGGCCATGTCCTTCAGAATTGATCATCATATAGTATTGTTGTTGAAGCAGATAATGATCTCCTGGTCCTGCTCATTTGACTCAGCATCAGCCTTTGTAAGTCTCTCCAGGCCTTTCTGAAATCACCCTGCTGGTCATTTCTTACAGAACAATAATATTCTATAATATTCATATACCACAATTTATTCAGCCATTCTCCAATTCATGGGCATCCACTCAGTTTCCAATTTCTGGCCACTACAAAGAGGGCTGCCACAAACATTCTAGCACATATAGGTCCCTTTGCCTTCTTTAAAATGTCTTTGGGATATATGCTCAGTAGTAACACTGCTGGATCATATTGTATGCACAATTTGATAATTTTTTGAACATAGTTCCAAATCATTCTCCAGAATGGTTAGATGTATTCACAATTCCACTAACAATGTATCGGTGTCCCAGTTTTCCCACATCCCCTCCAACATTCCACTTTATCTTTCCCTGTCATTCTACCCAATCTGATTGGTGTATAGTGGTATCTTAGAGTTGTCTTTATTTGCATTTCTCCGATTAATAAAGACTTGGAGCATTTTGACAAATTCCATTTAAAGTAATTGCCAACAGTATAAAATATTTGGGAATCTATCTGCCAAAGCAAAATCAGAAATTATATGAGCAAAACTACAAAACACTTTCCACACAAATAAAGTCATATCTAACCAATTGGAAAAAATACTAAGTGCTCTTGGATAGGGTAAGCAAATATAATAAAGATGACAATACTACCTAATGTAATCTATTTATTTAGTGCATTACCAATCAGACTCCCAAAAATATTTTAATGACCTAGAAAAAAATAACAACAAAATTCATCTGGAAGAACAAAAGGTCAAGACTTTAAAGGGAACTAATAAAAACAAATAAATAAGTAAAATCAAATGAAGGTGGCCTAGCTGTACCAGATCTAAAACTATACTATAAAGCAGCAGTTACCAAAACCATTTGGTATTGGCTAAGAAATAAACTAGTTGATCAGTGGAATAGGTTAGATTCAAAGGACAAAATAGTCAATAACTTTAACAATCTAGTGCTTGTCAAACCCAAAGACTCCAGCTTTTGGGACAAGAATTCACTATTTGACAAAAATTGCTGGGAAAGTTGGAAATTAGTATGGTAGAAACTAGGCATTGACCCACACTTAACAACATACACCAAGATAAGGCCAAAAGGGATTCATGGTCTAGGCATAAAGAATAAGATTATAAATAAATTACAGGAACATAGAATAGTGTACCTCTCAGACTTGTGGAGGAGGAAGGAATTTGTGACCAAAGAAGAGCTAGAGATCATTATTGATCATAGAAAATTTTGATTATATCAAACTGAAAAGCTTTTGTACAAACAAAATTAATGCAGATAAGATTAAAAAAGGGAAACAATGAACTGGGAAAACATTTTTACAGTCAAAGGTTCTGATAAAGGCCTCATTTCCAAAATATATAGAGAATTGACTCTAATTTGTAAGAAATCAAGCCATTCTCCAATTAATAAATGATCAAAGGATATGAACAGACAATTTTAAAATGAAGAAATTGAAACTATTTCTAGTCATATGAAAAGGTGCTCTAAATCACTATTGATCAGAGAATTGCAAATTAAGACAACTCTGAGATACCACTAAACACCTCTCAGACTAGGTAGGATGACAAGAAAAGATAATGCTGAATGTTGGAAGGGATGTGGGAAAACTGGGACACTGATACACTGTTGGTGGAATTGTGAATACATCTAGACATTCTGGAGAATAATTTGGAACTATGCTGAAAAAGTTATTAAACAGTGCATACCCTTTGATCCAGCAGTGTTACTATTGGGCTAATATCCCAAAGATATATTAAAGAAGGTAAAGGGATCTGTATGTGCAAAAATGTTTGTGGCAGCCCTCTTTGTAGTGGCTAAAAACTGGAAACTGAGTGGATGCCCATTACTTGAAGAATGGCTAAATAAATTATGGTATATGAATATTATGGAATAGTATTGCTCTGTAAGAAATGACCAGTAGGATGGTTTCAGAAAGGCCTGGAGAAACTTATATGAACTGATGTTAAGTGAAAAGTACAGGACCTGGAGATTATTATATACTTCAACAACCAAATCAGCTCTGTTTGTTCAATAATGAATAGAACCAGCTACACCTAGCAAAAGAACTCTGGAAAATGAGTGTGAACTACGACATAGCATTTCCAATCCCTGTTTTTGTCCGCTTGCATTTTTTATTTCCTTCACAGGTTAGTTGTTCATTATTTCAAAGTCTAATTCTTCTTACACAACAAAATAACTATGCATATGTATACATATATTGTATTTAATACATACTTTAACATATTTAACATGTATTGGTCCATCTGCCATCTGGGGGAGAGGGTAGGGGGGAAGGAGGAGAAAAATTGGAAGAAAAGCTTTTGCAGTTGTCAATGCTGAAAAATTACCCATGAATATATCTTGTAAATAAAAAGCTATGATAAAAAAAAGATTGTGTACTTACTGTTGGCATAGTTATTAAGTTGTAGAACCAGCAATTTAAATCGGATTTTGTAATTCCCCTAACCCAGTAAAGTATAGGTATTCAATAACTATTGGCTGATTCATTTACTAATTTCATTTTGGAAGGAAAAACTTTCTTAAAATTGCATTTGCCCCTTATTCTCCTATCCTTGTATTGTTGCCTACTATGCACTTTAACAGTTCCCTACACATATCTTGCAACAGAATACCACATGGAAAGTCAAATGAACACTATATGATATAAGAAATAAACGGCTTTGATTATGATTGAAATTCTGTATTTCTAAGTCTCCAAGCTCAAACTGAATTCTGGTATTATATTTTATGGTCAATTTCTATGGCATTTTTAGTTCAAAATTGTTCTCTAACACTGCTGAGCAAATCAAGAGATGTTGTGATTATGCAAAATTATGTATTCTTTATTCTCTCTTACATAGGTTATAAAACAGAATGAATAATAAATATTGAATTGAATAAAATGCCAATGCCAGAAAAGGCTTTAGAATACAGATCTTTAAAAGATAAAATATCAGATGTTAGGTTCTTACTAAGTGCTAATGAGATAATGAGATATTAGGATTTTACTAAGTGCTAAGTCGGTACTTAACAATTTTCTAGTTCCTGACTTTCCTGGGAGTTTGACTTGTGAATTCCTGGGGAAGAGCTTGCATGCTTAGGAGGAGCAAGTTCATTGGTTGAAGTAATTTTTCCCAGAAGCCCTTGCATTATCCCATGCCCATTCTCTGAGAGGATAAAAGAGGGCAGCTCTGGAGGAAAAGGGAGTCCTCCTTTAGAGGAGATCATAAGACGCTGTGCTACAGTGGGAACAAATGCTTTTTACACCCATACTATAATGAACGTGGAAAGACAGGGTCCCTCCTGCAAGGGACTTCTAGAGAAATTCGTCGATGTTTCCAATGTGAAAAAATTAGACATCTAAGAGCTCAGTGTAAATCTGGAGATAGAGTGAGAAGACAGGGTGAAAGAAGACCTAAAACCCCATGTCCAAAATGCAACAGAGGACTCCATTGGGCATCAGAGTGTAAAGTAATTCAGGGCATGATGGCAGCTGATGTTACACCCAAAGAGCCTTTAGAAGGTCAGGATTCTGATTTGATCAACCAGCAGAAAAGCAATCACATGGCAGAAAGGGATTACCTGATAAATCAGCCAAAAGGCAATCAGATTGCAAAAATGGATTACACTTGGGGAGAATACAGGCCTTTTAAACAACAGGGCTGTGTCCAGTGCAAACAACTCCAATGTAATTGTCAGATGATGAGAAAAGATTTAGAAAGCAGTAAATAGAAGGTAATTAGATAGGTTAACTGCCTGGGAGAGAGGATTTGCTTGTATTTCTTCAGATGGAGAAGGAATCAGATGGGTGCCAACCAGTCTTATTTGCCTTATCCATTGGAGAGAGACAGAAAAAGAGAAAGACCTCAAAACAAAGGAAAAAATCTAAGAAACATCTGACACTGAAAGAGGCTAATAAGAAGACTGTTAAAGAACTTTAAAAACCAGCAGGAATCATTGGATTTCCTAACACAAGATGAGACTAATGGACAATGGACTTATGGACATTTATAAATTCTCAATTAATGATTATTTGATCATGTTATTTGTTACATGCTTCTAGTACGTACAATGTTACTATGTTACTATGTGTTTATGTAATCTATGTAATTATGTGTAATG
The DNA here is from genome assembly GCF_048593235.1 of Sminthopsis crassicaudata. Lineage (NCBI taxonomy): Eukaryota > Metazoa > Chordata > Mammalia > Dasyuromorphia > Dasyuridae > Sminthopsis > Sminthopsis crassicaudata. The sequence goes on from NC_133619.1 coordinate 551,984,338, forward strand.
CCTCCCATATTGATGGATTTATGTTTCAAGGTCATGACCACCCTATGTTCTAAATCAAAAGAAAGGGGGAGATGTTAGGTTCTTACTAAATGCTAATGAGATAATAAGATATTAGGTTTTTACTAAGTGCTAAGTCAGTTAACAATTTTCTAGTTCCGGCCTTTCCTGGGAGGTTTGACTTGTGAATTCCTGGGGAAGAGCTTACATGCTTAGGAGGAGCAAGTTCATTGGTTGAAGTAATTTTTCCCAGAAGCCCTTGCATTATTGCACGCCCATTCTCTGGGAGGATAAAAGAGGGCAGCTCTGGAGGAAAAGGGAGTCTCTGCTCTAGATCAGACTTGAGGCAGCTCTCTGCAGGAAGGGAAATCACTTCTCTGGGCCAGAGTTAACAGCAACTGTCTGGAGACAACGATTCTCTACAGGAAGAAGAATCTGTCTGAAAGATTTGAGTTGACACAGCAGATCTCCTCCCAGAGAGCGATTGGCAGCTTCTGGAGACAACAGTACATTACAATCAGAGAGAGAAGATGCCTTAAAACACACATATTAGAACATAGAACATAGCCTACTAACACCAGTTAATTAATCATATCTCAAGATAACATGTTAGCATTCAAAGGTACATGAGTGATATAAACTATTAAAGTGGAGCTTAAAAATTTATTGAAATCTGTCTCCTCATTTTATAGAAGTAGAAACTATAGGCACAAAAAGGTAAGTTGCCAAAGATCATTCTAATTTCCATTTGTGATTCAATAAAATATTTTTAAATAAGACTGTTACCTTTATTACTATTATGTACTGCTTCTACATTTTTTTACATTCATTTATGACCAAGGAAAAGCTTTATTTCCTCTCCAGTCTGCATGCTGAACTTCCTGCATTATGCTTCAAAAGCCTCTTAACCTTGGGAATTTATCTGTAGTCCTGAATTCATTTCCCAAAAGTATCTTCCACTCCATTTGGTCCCTACTTCTGCTTGAGTCATTCCTCCCAAAACTTTATCATAGGGGAGTGGCCAGACAAGCCAGATCTCTTATTTTCCAGGCTGTACTTTGGATTTTCTGTACTATGTGATGAAAAAGATTATAACCATAAACATGCTTTTGTAAATGTCTTTTTTCTGGATTAACCTATTCCATTAGAATGCAAGTTTCTTAAGGGCAGGAAATGTCCTTCTGTTTACAGAAATGAAATGAGACAATCTGGTGCACAGAAATTAGCATAGGCTTCCAAGTCAAAAGATCTGAGTTCCAATTCTGCCTTCATGTAGTACTACCTATTTAACCTTATGGAATTCACTCTCTCTGCACCTTACTTTCTTGTCTTGTAGAATGAGCCTCGGTAGTGTCTAAGGTCTCTTCCATTTTTAAATTTATGAAGTATAAGATTATCATTTTAAATACTATGAAAATTCTTAACATTGATATTGAGAAATTGTCAAATACTCTTATGTAGTTCTATCATGGGATTATTAGAATGTCTTATTTTCAAATTTAAAGTGCTTCAAACAAACATACTATGGCTAAAATTAAAAGATGGTAAATAGGGGAAAATCTTTGCAGCAAACTTCTTTGTTAAAGATCTCATTTTTAAGTTATATATGGAACTGCCTCAAATTCTCCAATTGATAAATAATCAAAGAATCATGGGCAGAAAGGCATATGGAAATTTTTATATCACTAATTATTTTTAGAATTTCCTTATTAAAACAATTCTGAACTTCCATCCTATACCTATTAGATTGGCAAAGTTTATTCCCAAAAAGAAAAGTGACAAATTCTGGAGAGTGAATTAACATGTTTTTGAAAATGTAAGCTGGTTTAGCCATTCTAGATTAAATTTGTAACTATGCCAATAAAATTAATAAGCAGTACAAAAATGAAGAAATACCATTGTTTTGTCTATAGTCCAAAGAGTTCAGAGAAAGAGGAAAAGGGCTCACATATACCAAAATATTTATACCAATTTTGTGATGTTAAAAAATCAGAAAGAGGGGCTGCAAATCAATTTGAGAATGGCTAAATAAGTTATGTATATGAAATGATGGAATACTATTGTTGCATAAGTGATGAAGGAAATGGTTTCAGAAAAAAATCTGGAAAGTCTAGTATGAAATGAAATAGAGTCAATTCTGCACATACACTAGTTTGTCAAAATATGACATTGAAAAAGGAATGCAATATTGCAAATGTAGTCTACCCTGGGTAGAATGTAATGAGGCCATCACCTTCCTCATTCCAGATCCTATGTTTATATAAAGCAGACCAAGATTACATTGCTTCTTTTGTCCAAAGTGTCACACCATCAGCTCATTTTGAGGTTGTATTCCATTAAAAATATTGTGTTTTCTCCTCTACTTCTCTACTTTGACAAGATGTGCATAAGTTGAGGCTTCAAAGAGAAGTTAGTACACAATCATAAAAGCCCTATTACACCATATTAATGAGTCTGGGTTATATACAATAAACAAGGGAATGGGGTGAAAGGTCACTTCAAAGTTTTAAAGCTGTAGATTAAGGATCACAATAGCAGATACATGAAATGATTGGAGAAGAAAAGTAATAAAAATAATATCACAAAATATTTTCTTAAAAATCATTTTATGAGGAAAATAGTACAAACATTATGTTCCCAATTTTATAGATGGAGAAAATAAAACTCAGAAAGTTTAAGTAATTTGCAGGTCATACAAGTAAGAATTTGAGAGATGAAATAATTTGTTTGATATATTTTGGCATTATTCCCCTTCATAATAGACACATAATTCAGGCTTATGGCATTCAAAAGATGATTTTATTGTCACCCATGGTTTCTACCTTCCTCACTACATTTTTTCCTCCTTTCTTCAAATTGCCTTGTTTGTAACTATTCCACTAAGAGGTCTGTCATTTTCTAGTCACCAAGACAATAATGATTTACTTTCCATAACAATTTAATGTAAATTCTGCTCCAGAGAGATTAGATATGGATTCATTAGGCAGTCACAGATTTTTCAGTATGCCTTTGCACCTTGAAAATTTTTCATTTGTTTAATAAGCAAACAACTAAAAAAACTTTTCAAATTGCTAATTAGGACGTGCACATAAATGTGATAAGATTTAATTAAGCTAAGTAAGCATTAGGTAAACCTTTAATAAAGAAGGGTTAGCTATTTCCCCTTATGATGTATTTAAAGAAAAGCTGGGTTTTTTGCAATAGATCTTTCTTAATTCCAAATTAATGTTATTATTCTGTGACCTTCAGATATAGGTATTTAACTTGCAAAAGGAAAATGTAGTTGCAGTGGAAGTAGTATTGGTAAGCAGCAATAGAAGAATGAAAGAAAAAAAGGGGAAAGATGGAAAGGAAGAAGGAAGAAGAGAAATGAGAATATGAGGAAGATGATATGATAATTATTATTATAATATTACAACAACACAACCCAGTTAAATACCAACCAATTTGATTGTGGTGGTACTATTAAATATATTAGCAACCCAGATAGCATCATATAATTTTTCTTAGAGTTTAGGACAGTGTGACATGTAGTATAGGTCTGAAAATTAATCCTCCTTGGACAAGTCAAGATAATTAGTCTGACACATTAAGTTGGTTTGAATATGTCTTTTGTGTTCTAATTCTATAAGATGACAAAACATACTGGAACAAAGCAGAAATCCCAATATTCAATCTGTTTTATATGGTTAGGTTCTCATGTTACTGACCACTTAGGTAAATAATTTGTGTTTATGTATGAAACAGAATGAGGATATGACTGCCTTTATCATATGGGTGATCCATCATAACAAAATTGAAAACAGATCTTACCAATTACCAGCAAAAACATCCTATAGCTTTTTTTTATAACATCTTTGTCTCCAATTATTTTGTTCTGTCATTTTTCAGTTGTGTCTGTTTTTGACTCCCTTTGAGGTTTTCTTGGCAAAGATACTGGAGCGGTTTGCCATTTCCTTTTCCAGGTCATTTCACAGATAAGGAAACTGAGGCAAATAGCATTAAATGATTTCATCCAAGATCACACAGCTAGAAAGTGTCTGAGGTCAAATTTGACTTCTGTTCTTATTGACTTGAGATTGAACACTTTATTCACTGAGTCACCTACTTACTCAAGTTATACAATAAAATATTGCAGATCCCTATAGGGTAAGACAAGATATAAATTCAATTCTAAACCTATATGTAATGAAATCAAACTAGAAGTTTACCTAAATCTGAGAAATCGAAGTACCTAATGACATTGATAATCTTAACAATACCAGTTTCCAAAGTGATACTCAATAAAATGGAAAGCAAAGATAATGTGAATGTATTGAATGATTCTGAGAATTATATAAGCATAGATTAAAATTTAAAGGTTCCCTTTGAATGTGCTAGTAAGAATTTAACAAACTAATTACCAAATTATAGTAATTCTAAAGAAGTCTAGCATATGCTATATACTATAACCATTATGAATGATCACATTTCCCCAAAATATTTGATACAGAATACAAAAATATTTAGGGTAGCTGAGTAGCACAGAAAATATAGAATCATGCCTAGAGTTAGGAAGACTAATCCTGATTTCAAATTTGGTCTGAGACACTTTTTAGCTATGTAACTCGGGAAATTTATTTAATCCTTTTTGTATTAGTGTTTTCATTCATTAAATGAACTGGAAAAAGAAATAGGAAATCACTCCAGTGCTTTTGAAATTCATTTTATTTTGGCAAATCAACAAAATGAAGTCACAAAGAGTCAGATAAATTGAAAAAATGTTTGAAAAAATATTTTTGTCCCTGTATAAAACTATGTATGCGACAATTATTATCATGGTGAAGAAGTTAGGAAGAAAAGTAGACTTATCTAGCAACAATGTAAAGGACAAATATTTTAATATTACTATGAGAAAAGTGACTTGAGAAAAAAACAAGATCATTAGATCTTTGGAGAGAAATTGGTAAGTTATATTAATATCTAGCTAATAATTATCACTCTTTGCAGATGATATGATGGTATAATTAGATAACTCCAGAGAATAACTAAAAAGCTATTAGAAATAATCCACAACCTCAGCAAAGTTGCAGGATACAAAATAAATCCACATAAATCAATAAATCATCAGCATTCTTATACACCAATAAGAAAATTCAACAGCAAGAGATACAAAGAGAAATTCCATTTAAAATAACTATTGATAATATAAAACATTTGGGAATTTATCTGCCAAAGGAAAGTCAGGAACTATATAAGCAAAACTACAAAACGCTTTTAAAATTGGCAACAATATCCCTATGCATTTTCCACAAAGGATCTCATTGAGGTGGTGATCAGTGGGGTTTTTTCTATTTCTGTTTTCCCTTCATGTTGTATCACTCCAGGACAATATTCTTGAATTATTTACTTTATTATTGTGTCAGGATTGTTTTAGTCAAAGCTTTCAGGCAGTCCAATTATTCTATTGTTTTTCTCTTCATGATCTGTTCTCTAGATATCTTATTTTTCTTATTTACCACATTCTTCATCCTTTAGAATCTCTTTTGTTATTTGTTGGTTCTTCATAGCTTTACTGGCTTCCCCTTGCCCAATTCTGATTTCCAAAGAATTATTTGAGACTTTTTTCCCTTTTCTATTTGGTTGACTTTATTTCATAATGTTCTTATTTTTCATGAATGTTTTTATTTTGAAATTCATTTTATTTTGGCAAATCAACAAAATGCCTACAACAGCATTCCATAATTCTCTTTCTTTGTAAACATTTTATAACACTGATTTTTAATTTTTTTTCTTTTTTTAAAGCTTTTTATTTATAAGATATATGCATAGGTAATTTTTCCGCACCGACCCTTGCAAAACCTTCTATTCCAACTTTTCCCTTCCTTCCCCCCCCCCAATGGCAGGTAGACCAATACATGTTAAATATGTTAAAGTATATGTTCAATACAATATATGTATACATAGAGAGAAAATTATTTTGCTGCACAAGAATCAGAATTTGAAATAATATAAAATTAACCTGAGAAGGAAATAAAAAATGCAAGCAGACAAAACAGAGGGATTGGAAAAGCTATGTAGTGGTTCACACTCATTTCCCAGAGTTCTTTCGCTGGGTGTAGCTGATTCTATTCATTATTGAACAGAACTGATTTGTTTCATCTCATTGTTGAAGAGAGCCATGTCAATCAGAATTGATCATTATATAGTATTGTTGTTGAAATATATAATGATCTCCTGGCCCTGCTCATTTCACTCAGCATCAGTTCATGTAAGTCTTTCCAGGCCTTTCTGAAATCCTCCTGCTGGTCATTTTTTATAGAACAATAATATTCCATAATGTTCATATACCACAATTTATTCAGTCATTCTTCAATTATGGGCATCCACTAAGTTTCCAGTTTCTAGCTGAACAGGGATGAATATAAAAATAAACATTTTTGCACATACAGGTCTCTTTCCCTTTTTGAAGATATCTTTGGGATATAAGGCCAGTAGTAATACTGCTGGACCAAGGATATACACGGTTTAATAACTTTTTCAGCATAGTTCCAAATTGCTCTCCAGAATGGCTTAGATGTATTCACAATTCCACCAACATTGCAACAGTGTCCAGTTTTCCCACATCCCTTCCAACATTCAGCATTATCTTTTCCTGTCATCCAAGCCAATCTGAGAGGTGTGTAGTGGTTTCTCAGAGTTGTTGTAATTTGCATTTCTCTGATTAATAATGATTTGGAACATCTTTTTATATGGCTAGAAAGTTTCAATTTCTTCATCTGAAAATTTTTCATATCTTTTGACCATTCATCAATTAGAAAATTACTTGGTTTCTTATAGATTAAAATCAATTCTCTATATATTTTGGAAATGAGGCCTTTATCAGAACCTTTGACTGTAAAAAGTCTTCCCAGTTCATTGTTTCCCTTCTAATCTTGTCTGAATTAGTTTTGTTTGTACAAAAGCTTTTCAATTTGATACAATCATTTTTATAAAATTTGTGATAAATAATGATCTCTAGTTCTTCTTTGATCACAAATTCCTTCTACTTCCACAGGTCTGAGGTAAAATGTCCTATGTTCTTTTAATTTGCTTATAATATCACTCTTTATACCTAGATCAAGAACCCATTTTGACCTTATCCTGGTGTATGGTGTTAAGTGTGGGGAAATACCTAGTTTCTGCCATACTAATTTCCAATTTTCCCAGTTTTTGTCTATCAGAGGATTCTTACCCAAAATTTCTCTTTGTAACTCTGTTGAATTTTGTTACTCATATATAAGAATGCTAATGACTTATGTGGGTTTATTTTGTATCCTGGAATTTTGCTAAGAGTGTGGATTATTTATAATAGTTTTTTAGTAGAATCTCTGGGGTTCTCTAAGTATGTCATCCTATCATCTGCAAAGAGTGATAATTTGTTTTCCTCATTAACTACTTTAATTCCTTTATCTCTTTCTTGACTTTTATTGCTGAGGCTAGTGTTTCAAATACAATATTTACTATGGTGATAGTGGGCAACTTTGTTTCACTCCTGATCTTATTGGGAATGGTTCCCATTTTCCCCCATTACATATGATGCTTACTGATGGTTTTAAATAGATGCTACTGATTATTTTAAGGAAAAGTCAATTTATTCCTATACTCTCAAGTGTTTTTAATAGGAATGAATATTGGCTTTTATCAAATTTTTTCCTGCATCTATTAAGATGATAATATGTTTTTTGTTAATTTATAGTCAATTATGTTAATAGTTTTTTCTAATATTGAACCAGCCCTACATTCCTGTATACATCCTACTAGGTTGTGGTGTGTTATCCTGGGGATGATTTTCTGTAATATTTTTGCTACTATTTTATTTAAGATTTTAGCATCAATATTCATTAGGGAGATTGGGCTATAATTTTCTTTCTCTGTTTTCAATCTACCTGGTTTAAGTATAAGTACCATGTCTGTGTCATAAAAGGAATTTGGTAGGACTCCTTCATTCCTTTTTTTTTTTCAAATAGTTTATATAACATTGGAGTTAATTGTTCTTTAAATGTTTGATAGTATTCACATTAAATTCATCTGGTATTTTTTCTTAGGAAATTGATTAATAGCTTGTTCTATTTCTTTTTTCTAAAATTGGACTATTTAAGCAATTTACTTCCTTCTCTGATAATCTGGGAAACTTACATTTTTGAAGAGCCATCCATTTCACGTAGGTTGTCAAATTTATTGGCATAAAGTTGAGCAAAGTAACTCCTAATTATTGCTCTAATGTTCTCTACATTAGTGAAAAGTCCTCCCTTTTCATTTTTTTGCACATATGAGTCTTTTTTTATTAATTTACAATTATAACATTTTTGACAGTACATAAGCATAGGTAATTTTTTACGACATTACCCCTTGTACTCCCTTCTGTTATGAATTTTCCCCTCCTTCCCTCCACCCCCTCCCCTAGATGGCAGGCTTTCCCATACATATTAAATATGTTATAGTATATCCTAGGTACAATACATGTGTGCAGAACAAAATTTTGTTGTTGTTGTTGTTGTTGTTGTTGTTGTTGCAAAGGAAGATGGATTCTGAAGGTAAAAATAACCTAGGGAGAAAAACAAAAAAATACTAACAGTTTACGTTCATTGCCGAGTGTTTCTTCTCTGGTTTAGCTGATTCTGTCCATCATTGATCAATTGGAATTGGATTAGGTCTTCTCTATGTTCAAGATATCTACTTCTATCAGAATACATCCTCATATAGTATTGGTGTTGAAAATCTCCTAGTTCTGCTCATTTCACTCAGCATCAGTTGATGTAAGTCTCTCCAAGCATCTTTGTATTCATCCTGGTCATTTCTTACGGAACAATAATATTCCATAACATTCATATACCATAATTTACCAAACCATTCTCCAATTGATGGACATCCATTCATCTTCCAGTTTCTAGCCACTACAAAAAGGACTGACGCAAACATTTTGGCACATACAGGTCCCTTTCCCTTCTTTAGTATTTCCTTGGGATATAAGCCCAGTAGTAGCACTGCTGGATCAAAGGTTAGGCACAGTTTGATAACTTTTGGGGCATAATTCCATATTGCTCTCCAGAATGGTTGCATTCTTTCACAACTTCACCAACAATGCATCAGTGTCTCAATTTTCCCACATCCCCTCCAACATTCATTATTATTTGTTCCTGTTATCTTAGCTAATCTGACAGGTGTGTAGTGGTATCTCAGAGTTGTCTTAATTTGCATTTCTCTGATCAATAGTGATTTGGAACACTCTATTATGTGAGTGGAAATAGTTTCAATTTCACCATCTGAAAATTGTCTGTTCATATATACTTTGACCATTTCTCAATTGGAGAATGGCTTGATTTCTTATAAAATAGTGTCAATTCTCTGTATATGAGATGAGGCCTTTATCAGAATCTTTAACTATAAAAATGTTTTCCCAATTCATTATTTCCCTTCTAATCTTGTTTGCATTAGTTTTGTTTGTGCAAAAGCTTTTTAATTTGATATAATCAAAATTTTCTATTTTGTGATCAATAAGGATCTCTAATTCTCCTTTGGTCAGAAATTCCTTCTTCTTTCACAAGTCTGAGAGGTAAACTATCCTATGTTCCTCTAATTTATTTATGATCTCGTTCTTTATGCCTAAATCATGGACCCATTTTGATCTTATCTTAGTATGTGGTGTTAAGTGTGGGTCCATGCCTAGTTTCTGCCATACTTATTTCCAGTTTTCACAGCAGTTTTTGTCAAATAATGAATTCTTATCTGAAAAGTTGGGATCTTTGGGTTGTTAAACACTAGATTGCTACATTTATTCACTATCTTATCCTGTGAACCTAACCTATTCTGCTGGTCAACTAGTCTATTTCTTAGCCAATACCAAATGGTTTTAGTGACTGCTGCTTTATAATATAGTTTTAGATCAGGTACAGATAGGCCACCTTCGGAGTTGTGAAAGAATCCAACCATTCTGGAGAGCAATTTGGAACTATGCCCCAAAAGTTATCAAACTGTGCATACCCTTTCATCCAGCATTGCTGACATTGGACTTATATCCCAAAGAAATACTAAAGAGAGGAAAGGGACCTGTATATGCCAAAATGTTTGTGGCAGCTCTTTTCGTAGTGGCTAGAAACTGGAAGATGAATGGATGTCCATCAATTGGAGAATGGTTGGGTAAATTATGGTATATGAAGGTTATGGAATATTATTGCTCTGTAAGAAATGACCAGCAGGATGAATACAGAGGTTTGGAAAGACTTACATCAACTGATGCTGAGTGAAATGAATAGAACCAGAAGATCACTATACACTTCAATGCTGTATGAAGATGTATTCTGATGGAAGTGGATATCTTCAACATAAAGAAAATCCAACTCACTTCCCGTTGATCAATGATGGACAGAAATAATTACACCCAGAGAAGGAACACTGGGAAGTGAATGTAAATTGTTAGCACTACGGTCTATCTACCCAGGTTACTTATACCTTCGGAATCTAATACTTAAAGTCCAACAAGAAAATTGGATTTACACACATATATTGTATCTAGGTTATACTGTAACACATGTAAAATGTATGGGATTGCCTGTCATCTAGGGGAGGGAGTAGAGGGAGTGAAGGGATAATTTGGAAAAATGATTACAAGGGATAATGTTATAAAAAAAATTACTCATGCATATATACTGTCAAAAAATTTATAATTATAAAAAAAACGATAGGCCACCATCATTTCATATTTTTTTTCATTAATTCCCTTGAAATTCTCAACCTTTTATTCTTCCATATGAATTTTGTTGTTATTTTTTTTCTAGGTCATTAAAATAGTTTCTTGGGAGTCTGAACAAATAGATTAGTTTAGAGAGTATTGTCATCTTGATTATATTCACTCGGCCTATCAGAGATCACTTAATATTTTTCCAATTATTTAAATATGACTTTATTTTTGTGGCAAGTGCTTTGTAATTTTGCTCATATAATTCCTGACTTTTCTGTGGTAGATATATTCCCAAATATTTTATACTATCGACAGTTATTTTGAATGGAATTTCTCTTTGTATTTCTTGCTGTTGGATTGTGTTGGTAATGTATAAAAATGCTGAGGATTTATGTGGATTTATTTTGTATCCTACAACTTTCCAAAGTTATGAATTATTTCTAATAGCTTTTTAGCAGAGTCTTTGGGGTTCTCTAAGTATACCATCATGTCATCTGCAAAGAGTGATAATTTGATTTCCTCATTACTTACTCTAATTCCTTTAATCTCTTTCTTGGCTCTAATTGCCAAGGTTAATATTTCTAGTACAATATTGAATAGTAATGGTGATAATGGGCAACCTTATTTTACTCCTGATCTTACTGGGAAAGGTTCCAGTTTATACCCATTACATATGATGTTTACTGATGGTTTTAAATATATGCTCCTTATTATTTTAAGGAATAGTCCATTTATTCCTATACTCTCAAGCGTTTTTAGTAGGAATAGATGTTGGATTTTATCAAATGCTTTTTCTGCATCTATTTAGATTATCGTATGTTTTTTGTTAATTTGGTTATTGATATAGTCAATTATGCTAATAGTTACTAATATTGAACCAGCCCTGCATTCCTGGTATAAATCCCACTTGGTCATAGTGTATTATTCTGGGGATAATATTCTGTAGTCTTTTTGCTAATATTTTATTTAAGATTTTAGCATCAATAGTCATTAGGGAGATTGGTCTATAATTTTCTTTCTCTGTTTTCAGCCTACCTGGTTTAGGTATCAGAACTATGTCTGTGTCACAAAAAAAATTTGGTAGGACTTCTTCAATCCCTATTTTTTTCAAATAGTTTATATAGCATTGGAGTTAGTTGTTCTTTAAATTTTTGGTAGAATTGATGTGTAAATCCATCTGATCCTGGGGATTTTTTCTTAGGGAGTTGGTTAATAGATTATTCTATTTCTTTTTCTGAAATGGAACTATTTAGACTATTTACTTCTTCCTCTGTTAATCTGGGCAAGCTATATTTTGAAGGTATTCTTCCATTTCATTTAATTGTTGAATTTGTTGGCATAAAGTTGGGCAAAGTAGCTCCTAACTATTATTCTAATTTCCTCTTCATTAGTGGTGAGTTCTCCCTTTTCATTTTTAAGAGTAACAATTTGCTTTTGCTCTTTCATTTTTTTAATCAGATTTACTAAGGGTTTGTCTATTTTGTTGGTTTTTTCATAGAACCAACTCCTAGTTTTATTAATTAATTCAATAGCTTTTTTTCTTTCAGTTTTATTGATTTCACTTTTTATTTTTAGAATTTCAAGTTTTGTGTTTGTCTGGGTGTTTTTAATTTGTTCCTTTTCTAGCATTTTTAGTTGTAAGCCCAATTTGTTGACTTTTTCTTTCTCTATGTTATGCAAGTAGGCCTCTAGAGATATAAAACTTCCCCTTATTTGACTGCTTTGGCTGTATCCCACATATTTTGGTATGATGTCTCATTATTGCCATTATCTTGGGTGAATTTATTAATTATGTCTATGATTTGCTGTTTCACCCAGTCATTCTTTAGTATGAGATTATTTAGTTTCCAATTATTTTTTGGTCTATTTTCCCCTGGCTTTTTATTAAATGTAATTTTGATTGCATTTTGGTCTGAAAAGGATGCATTTACTATTTCTGCCTTACTGCATTTGATTTTGAGGTTTTTATGCCCTAGTATATGATCAATTTTTGTATAGGTTCCATGAACTGCTGAGAATACTTTAGTATCCTTAAAGTTCCTCCCCCTATTTTACCCCTTTTCCTCACAATTTCTGTATTCCCTTCCCCTTTGCTTACTCCTTCCCTCACACTTTTCAATGAAGCGGAAGAAGTTTCACCATAAATCGAATATGTCTGTTGATACACACTATGTTCATCCCCCTCCTTATACATGTGTTCTTTACATATCTTTATGGCAGAAATATAGTTCTCAAGATTTCTTTTTACCTTTATAGAAATCTCTTGAGTTCTGTATTTGAAAATCAAACTTTTTTGTGTAGGTCTGGTTTTTTCATAAAGAATAGATGGAATTCATTTATTTCATTAAATGTACATCTTCTTCCCTGGAAAATGTTGCTAATTTTTGCTGGGTAAGTTATTCTTGGCTGCATACCAAGTTCCTTAGCCTTTTGGAATATTTCAGGCCCTTCGTTCCTTTAATGTGGACGCTGCTAGATCCTGGGTTATCCTTATTGTGGCTCCTCCATATTTACATTGCTTTTTTCTAGCAGCTTCCAATATTTTTTTTTTCCTTCGACTGATGGTTCTTGAACTTGGCCATTATATTTCTTGACATTTTGATTTTAGGGTCCCTTTCAGTAGGTGATCGATGAATTTTTTCCATGCCTATTTTACCCTCTGTTTCTAAAATGTCTGGCAGTTCTCTTTCATAATTTCCTGAAAAATAGTGTCCAGGCTCTTTTTTTCCTCACATTTTTCAGGGAATCTGATTATTCTCAAATTGTCTCTCCTGGATCTGTTTTCCAGGTCTGTTGCCTTCCCAATAATCTACTTGACATTCTTTTCAATTGTTTTGTTTTTCTGGTTTTGCTTGACTACTTCTTGGTTTCTCCTTGAGTCATTCATTTCTACTTGTTTGATTCTAATTTTTAATGATGTATTTTCTTCACTCAATTTTTAATATCTTTTTGTAATTGTCCAATTGAGTTTTTAAATCAGTTTTTTTTTTTCTTCTATGGAATTTTTTTCCATTTCATCAATTTTATTTTTTTAGAGAACTCTTTTCTTTTCCAGCTCACTAATTTTATTTCTCAATGATTTGATCTCTTTATCCACTCTGGATGACTTCTCCAGACTCTCTTGCCAAGCTTCCCTTGCTTTTTCCCATTTCTCTTCTAGCTCTCTTTTGAGAGCCTTTTTGATTTCCTCTATGATAGTCTTGTGTATTGAAGAGCTGATCATATGCCCCTTAGGGGATTCCTCTTGAGACAATCTGCTTTTAGTCTCCTCAGGGCTTGAAGTCTGCTCACTATTTATACAGAAGCTGTCAATGGTTAGAGCCCTTTTAAATTTTTTGGTAATTTTGTCAGAGTGGGAATTGAAGAAAACAAATTGACAAGAGAAACAATTGGTCCGTTTCGGGGGGGGGGGGCTGGATGATGTTATTAGCCTTTCTCTACAGACTGGGGGAGACAGCAGCGAGGCACTAGCAGGGCAGCAATGGCTGTGAGCTGCGTCTGAGCTCTGAGGCTCTAAGGAAGCACTCAGTCTGGTTGGGGTGGGGGTAGCCAGATCTGGAGAGATGCTAGCTTTCTGTAGTTTTATTCTACCTTCTCTGCTGATCCTGGCTTGCTGCCAAGATGGAATATTCACACCGGGGTAAAGGTTTTTTTGCAGAAATGGCAGAGATCACACCCCTCCCCCCTCCAGTCTGAGCAGTGTGAGCTGCCTGCCTCACTCTTGCTGCTTGCCCTCAGCCTTCGCCAAGTCTATTCGTCCCCTCCCTTGAGCAAACACAGACCTTTTCTGGCAAATTTCAAGGATGTCTTCTATTGGTAATTATTTTTGGGGTTTTTTTCTGGTCAAGCATTAATTCCGAGGCTTGTTATGAAGTAAATTCTGAGAGAAAACGCAGAGCTCAAGAAGTTGTGCACCTCCTTGCTGCCATCTTGGCCGGAAGTCCCTCCCTTTTCATTTTTAAGACTACCAATTTGATTTTCCTCTTTCCTTTTTCTAATCAGATTTTCCAGAGGTTCATCAATTTTATTGTTTTTTTCCCATAAAACCAATACTTAGTTCTATTTATTAATTCAATATTTTTTTATTTTCAATTTTATCAATTTGTTCTTTTAATTTTAGTATTTCAAGTTTAGTATTTGGTTGGAGGGATTAATTTGTTCTTTTTCTACTTTTTAAGTTGCAGGCCCAATTCATTGATCTTCTCTTTTTTTATTTTATTCAAGTAAGCCTCTAAAGATAAAAAAATTCCCTTTATTACTGGTTTGGCTGTATCCCACACATTTTGAAATGTTGTCTCATTGCTGTCCTTCTCTTGGGTGAAATTATTAATTGTGTCTATGATTTGCTGTTTCACTCATTCATTCTTTAGTATGAAATTATTTAGTTTCCAATTACTTTTTTTGTTTATTTACTTCTTGATCAATGTAGCTTTTATTGCATTATGATCTGAAAAGAATGCATTTACTATTTCTGCCTTCCTGTTTTTAATTTTGAGGTCTTTATGTCCTAAAATATGGTCAATTTTTGTGTAGGTTCCATGAACAGCTGAGAAGAAAATGTACTCCTTTCTCCATTCAGTTTTCTGCAAAGATCTATAATACCTAACTTTTCTAATATTCTATTTACCTCTTTAACTTCTTATTTGTTTTGTGGTTTGATTTATCTAATTCTGAGAGTGCAAGATTGAGATCTCCCATTATTATAGTTTTACTGTATATTTTTTCTTGCAATTCTCTTAATTTCTCTTTTAGGAAGTTAGATGCTATACCACTTGGTGCATATATGTTTAGTATTAATATTGGTTATTGCTTATGATACCCTTTAGCAAGGTATAGTTTCCTTCCTTATCTTTTTAATTAGATCAATTTTTGCTTTTGCTTGATCTGAGATGAGGATGGTTACCCCTGCTTTTTTTACTTCACCTGAAGCATAATAGATTCTGCTCCAGTCTTTTACTTTTACTCTGTATGCATCTCCCTGCTTTAAATGTGTTTCCTGTAAACAACATATTGTAGGGTTCTTGCTTTTGATCCAGTCTGATATCCACCTCTGCTTTATGGGAGAGTTCATCCCTTTCACATTTACAGTTAAAATGACAAATTCTGCATTTCCTGCCATCTTATTATCTCCAGATTATGCTTTTCTTTTTCCCTCTTACCCACCTCTCCAGTATTAAACTTATATGCACCACTTGCCTCATGCAGCTATCCCTCTTTAGAATACCTCTGACCCACTTTGAGTCCCTTCCCCTTTCTTATACCTTTCCCTTATTACTGTTTTCTTTTTCCCTTTTGGTCTCCCAATTTTTAATGAGGTGAGAGCAGTTTCTCTGTAAACCAAATATGTCTATTATTTTCTCTTTGAGCCAAATCTGAGTAAGATTCACACAATATTCCTCCCCCTCCCTAAATTCCCTCAAATATAATAAGTTTCCTTGGCCTCTTTGTGGGATATAATTTCCCTCTTTTTATCTCCCCTTTTACCCTTTTTCTGATACTATCACATTTCCACTTCTACTTTCCCTTTTTATATTATGTCAGTAAAACCAAAATTTACATGTACTCTTTAAGTATCTCCAAAATGTTTGAATCATCTCATTGTTGAAGAAATTCATGTCCATCAGAATTGATCATTGTATAATGTTATTTTTGCCCTATACAATGATCTCCTGGTTCAGATCATTTCACTTAGCATAAATCTCTCCAGGTCCCTCTGAAACCATCCTGCTGATCATTTCTTACAGAACAATAATATCTTATAACATTCATATACCATAACTTATTTAGCCATTTTCCAATTGATTAGCATCTATTCAGTTTCCAGATTCTTGTCACTATTAGAAGCACTGCAACAAACATCTTTGCACATGTGGGTCCCTTTCCTTCCTTAAAGATCTCTTTGGAATATAAGCAGAGTAGAAACACAGCTGGATCAAAGGCTATACACAATTTGATAACTCTTTAGGCATAGTTCCAAATTGCTCTCCAGAATGGTTGGATCCATTCACAGTATCACCAACATATTATTACTGTTCCAGTTTTTTTTCAATGCCCTGCAACATTTGTCACTATCTAAGCTTATCATTTTACCCAATCTGAAACATATATACCTGAGAGTTGTCTTAATTTGCACTTTGCTGATCAATAGTGATTTAGAGTACCTTTTCATATGATTAGAAATGTTTTCAATTTCTTCATCTGAAAATTGCCTGTTCATACACTTTGACCATTTATCAACTGGGGAATGGCTTGAATTCTTATAAATTTGAATCAATTCCTTATGTATTTTAGAAATTAGGCCTTTATCAGAACCCTTAAAATGTAAAAATGTTTTCCAAGTTTATCGCTTCTCTTCTAAATCTTCTCAGCATTAGTTTTGTTTGTACACAAAGTTTTTAAGTTAATGTGATCAAACTTATCAATTTGGTGTTCAATAATGAGTCACAGTTTTTCTTTGGTCACAATTCCTTCCATTTCCACAGATTTGAGAAATAAACTATGCTGTGTTCTTCTAATTTACTTATAATATCACTCTTTATGTCTGAATTATGAACCCATTTCAACCTTATTTTGCCTAGTTTCTGTCATACCAGTTTCCAATTTTCCCACAGTTTTTGTTAAATATTGAGTTCTCATCCCAAAAGGTGGGGTCTTTGAATTTGTCAAAGACTAGATTGCTTTAGTGTCACCTGTTTTGTCCTGTGATCCTAACCTATTCCATTGATTGACTATTCTGTTTCTTAGCCAGTACCACATGGTTTTAATTTGCACTGCTTTATATTATAGTTTTAGGTCTAGCAAAGCTAGGCCACCATCTTTAGGTTTTTTTTGTTCATGAATTCCCTTAAATGTCTTGATCTTTTGTTCTTCCAGATAAACTTTGTTATTGTTTTTTTTCTAGATCTGTAAAATAATTTCTTGGGAGTTTGAGTGGTATGACACTAAATAGGTATATTAATTTAGGTTTTTGTCATTTTGGTATTGTCATTTTTATTATATTCGCTTGGCCTACCCATGAGCACTAGATATTTTTCAAAGTAATTAGATCTGACTTTATTTGTGTGAAAATGTTTTGTAGATGTGTTCATATATTTCCTCACTTTCATTTGGCAGATTCCAAAATATTTTATATCATTGACAGTTATTTTGAGTGGAATTTCTCTTAGTACTTCTTGCTGCTGGACTTTGTTGGTAATAGATAAAAATGCTGATGAATTATATGGATTTATTTTGTATCCTGCAACTTTGCTAAAGTTGTGAATTATATCTAGTAGTTTTTTAGTTGATTCTCAAAGAACACCATCATATCATCAAAGACTAATAATTTGGTTTCCTCATTACCTACTCTAATTCCTTTAATTTCTTTTACATCTCTTATTGCCAAAATGAACATTTCTAATACAGTATTGAATAGTAATGATGATAGTGGGAAACCTTGTTTTACTCCTTATCTTATTGAAAATGGTTCTAGTTTGTCCCCATTACATATGATGCTTGCTTATGGTTTTATATAGACACTACTGATCATTTTGAGGAAAAGTCCATTTATTCCTATACTCTCTAGTGTTTTAATAGGAATAGGTTTGGGATTTTATCAAATGAACAACTTTATTTTTAATAGAGAGAGAACTTCATCTTATTTCTACATAATGTAAGTCCTACCTTGCTTTTATGTCATGCTGTAGTGCCTGACTTTTGAAGTATTTACATCTATTTCCTCTTTCTGTCCAGGTAGCCTCTAATATTCTGTGATAATGTACTGTTCACTTGTAGTAGAAGATGTAACTACCTATCTATCTTTGATGACTGTGTCCTTCAATTCAAAAGGCATTTATTAAACACTTGTTTTCCTAGCCCCAAGTGAGGTTAGATGAGCTCTATTAGAGTATTTTCAAGTAAGGGTTTGTGCATGAGTTGCATTATATGCTAGTAAAAACCCTTTCATTTCTCAAATTGTGATTTTAAAATATCTTTCCTCCTAAAAGGGTATTATGACTCCTCTTTTATAAAGTAGTTAGCAGATATAACAAGTTCACTAATTGAATCAGAAGTAAGAAAGTGAATATGGATATATTCCAGGTTTGATTGTCCATTTGCTATTTGAACAAAAATTATCCATTGCTCCTGCCAGACTTTAGCAACTCATAGCAGCACAGATTTGGCTTTCATCTGCATCCTGAACAAAATCCTGACAAATAGAAGATAAATTAGATCAACTCCCATACTATTCAGAGATGTATGTCTAGGGGAAGATGCTTGTTTTGGAAGATTAATTATACTGTGGTTTCATTATGTGTTTAGCAATCATAATCTTTTTTAACTATCCAATCTTCCTGTTAGATTAGAAACTTATAGTCAATACTACGCCCTTAAAATGCCCTTACTGGAATTTATGTTGTTTCAATGATATATTTATTTGATGCAGTTGAATTATAGTTCTGAAAACTTTTTGCAAAGATGTTCCAAATGGCTATTTTCATGAAAAAAATTAGCCTAACAACTTGCATTGCAAAATTCTCCAGTCAGAGATTCAAAGTAAAAGACCTTGTATACCTTAACTATAGAAATGTAGTAGTTCGATTTAGAATGATAGCATATTAACAAAAGAATTATACCATGTAATAGAGAATGTTACAATCTAGAGTATATGATGCTAGAACTAGAAAGAACTTTTGTTAGTAAATTACAATGTTAGAGTTGAAATGATATAATCCAACCTTTTCTTCCTACCAATGATGAAATTGAGGTTCAGAAATGGAGACAACCATGATCTCACAGCTAGACAGAACAAGAATTAGAACTTGTGTTTTGTCTTCAATTCTATCACTCTCTGTTAACACTGATCTAACCATGCTAATAAAATTAAAAACAAAATGGAAATGCATACTTTGAAAGTAACCAATTTCTTGAAGTTTAATACAGAAGTATAAATATTTCACATCATTAATCAATTAGCAGTACAATCACAAATCTTTGCTAGAACTAAGTATACTGTAAATACCATTCTCCCATGCCAAGAGAAAAAAAGAGTTTAGCTGAAATTTCATAATTGCCATGATGGAAATTATAATCTAAGGTCTTTATAATACATAGTAAGTTTAAAGGGGAATTCAAAAACAAAGTAATGCATTCTAGGGCTGAGTTAAAATCATGTCTTAAGACATGATGAATCAAGGAAGGCTTCATGGAAAAGGTTTAAGTAGAGCCTTAAATACGCAATCATAACACACACACATACAAATACACAGACACAGACACACACACACACACACACACACACACACAAACACATGTATGTATAAATTTTTAGCAAAAAAGGACAAAAGAATATAGTCCAGATGTAGGAAAGAGAGAAGGAAAAGTACAGAGGAATAATATCCCATGTGTCTTTAGGACATAGAAAGAAGTCCAGTCTGACAAGAATGTAAAAACCTAAATGGAGGCAGCTAGGTGGTGCAGTGGATAGAGCATCAGCCCTGAAGTCATAAGGACCTAAGTTCAAGTGTGGCTTCAGACACTTACCACTTCTTAGCTTATAACTCTCAGCAAGTCACTTAAACCCAATTATCTCAGAAAAAAAAATTTTTTTAAATGGAGTTTAATATAAAATGAGTCCAGAAGAGTCATATCATATTATGTAAGGTTCTGAATTGTAGGCAAAGGAGAATTGACTTTGCCTTATAAGGAATGTTGAGCTTATTTATGAACCTTATGAAATGGCCATGGTCCTGTATAAAAACATTTTTCTAGCAGCAATAAGTATGAGAGTTGTTGGGTTAAGGTATGAAAACCTATTAAGTGCCTAAGAGGCAATAGGGAAAATTCTTTAGTGCCAAATTCCCAAATAGTGCCACTAAAATTGGACTGTATATGACTGTCTCCTAACTTTCTAGGCAGAAAAAAATTTTCAGGCTCTGAAGTAATGTTTGTATGCTCTTTCACAAATGACTAATATTGTAGTATGCTTTGCATGATTGCACATTTATAACACATAACACATTACTTAATAACTGAGGGAGGGGGGCAATAAGGAAGAGAAAAATATTTTGGAACATAAAAAATTTAAATGAATGTTTAAAAAAAAGTCTACCTGTAACTATGAAAAATAAAATACAATTTAAAATTAATAAAAGAAGAGATCATTTAATACAACTGACCACCTCCAATAGATGAAATAATGAAGACCCATTAAAGAGAAATGATGTTACTAGGGTCACACAAATAATGTGATGAAACTTGTGTATGAAACAATGTTTTCTAGTTCCAAATTTAATTTACAGAATGTTCTTCTCTTTGTTACTCATAAGTTCAGAGAATCAGACCTGAAAAGTACCTTAGAGAGCATTCTTCATTTGATAAAGAACAGAGTGAGAAAATTATTTCCCTAACATGACATAGCTATAGCACAATAGAAAAAGAGCTAAATTTTGAATCTAATAAACTGGTTTCATTTATCACCTCTGAAATTTACTATATGTGTGACCTTGGACATGCTACATGCTTTCTAGGTCTCAGATACCTAATCTACAATATTAGGGGAGTCACAACAAATGACCTTAAGAGATCCCTTCCAGCAGCAAATTTATTCTTATAATCCTAGTAACAGCTTGGAGAATACTAGCCAGCTTTCTCATGTCCTATTCCAAAACCTATAATCCTAAATAAGTACAACTTTAGGAGTAATGAGAACAATGGTATTGGTCAGTATTCTTAATACAAAAGAAAACAGAATACTTTATGTAACACACAGAAACTACTCATGATGGATAGGATTCTATATTTCAAATGAGAAAGACTTGGGTTCAAATCCTGACTCAGAAGCTGACCTGCTGATATACTAGTATTGCTAAATAATTACTTTCTGACTCAGTTTTACCTTACTGGCATCCTCCTTAAACTAAAGAAACAAATGATAAATTGATTTTTTTAAAATCAGCTCCATATTTGGATATTATGTCTGAGGAATTACCTAGAATTTTCTTTTAATACATTACTAGCTGTATATGTGTGTGTATGTGTGTGTGTGTATACATATAGATAGATAGATAGATAGATAGATAGATAGATAGATAGATAGATAGATAGATATAGATAGATGGATAGATAGATATATGGGTTAAGTGACTTGCCAGGGGTCACACAGCTAGGAAGTGTTAAATGTTTGAAACCAGATTTGAACTCAGATCCTCCTGTCTTCAAGGCTGGCATTTTATCCACTGCACCAACTAGCTGCCCCTATTACTATATATTTTATAATTTTCATTTTTTCCTTTCATTGTGGAAAATTCACAAACCACTATCACCTATACTTTCAACTTTGTAACACTAATTTTACTATATTTTTATGTTTTTTGTTTATTTTACATGTAAAATCTTAAAATACTTTTTAATAATATATTACTATAAGTTGTGGGCCAGATGCTGTTCTCCATTTGGTAGATAGAGTTTCTCACTGGATGTTCCTTACATTTATGAAATTTCAAATTCTGTAATACCAACAAATGTTGTACATATATTTATACATGTAAAACCATTTCTTCCAATAGATTGCCTTCCTTAAGGACATGATCTATTTGATGTGTCTTTGAATGACCAACCTATATAAAGTCTGATACATGATAGGTATATAATACCTATTTTTTTCTTTTGTTTTGTTTGGCAATGCAATAGTGCACTGATCATGGAATGTCGCCCTTACAGGCATAAATACAATGTCATTTAAGCTATTTTTTCCAAAAGCAAAGAGGATGGAGTATCTTCTATGAGAGTCATGGAGATATATAATTAGAAAAGCCTTGGAAAGACTGAAGCACACATATAATTTCTGGACCTAGTTTTGGTCTACTAACCAGGTCATGAATAAAAGCCCCTTTAAGTTGACTACAGTTGCGTTACCAGAACTGAGAGCACATTTAAGAGCCTTATTTGACTTACTCCTTAGCTCTGAATTCAGCCACTTGTTAGGGCTCCTTCCTAGACGATGACATCCAGAAAGAGGTAATACTGTAAGGGGAGAGGGACCCAGGCCCATGTGTATATGGCTCTATGGATAAGAACTTCAACTCCTCTCTGTTAATTTTACATGAAAATTCTGTACATTTCCAGAAGGAGATGTAGATAGTCTTACTCAAAGATTATGAGAACAAAGACTACCATTACCCCAACAACAATAAGTTTAAATTACACATAAAGTATACAACAACAATAAATTACATTTTCTTTTTGCCAGTTCCCACAACTCAGTCACATAATTGGCCTCTTTTCATCTTCATAAGAAATATGTAAGCTAGTTAACGAAAGTTTTTTATCCCTTTTATTATTATTACTATGAGAAAGTCACACAAGTGAAATGACTAACCCTGAGGCACACAGTTCAAAAATGGAGAACTGAGAATTGAACCTATGTATTTCAACTTTAAATTTAGTGCATCGAATTTATTGTATTAAAACCGTATGTGAAAAGGAACAGCAGGTCCTGGTAAAATAACTGCCTCATATATTCTCTCCAATGAAGTCCAGATCTGTACACATAGTCTTACTCCCTACTTCCATGTTAGGATCCAACATCTTCATACCTTCTACTATACCATTTAGCTACCCTGTCTTAATGAGACTAAGAAAATCAAGCAATCACAATCTTTCTTTTATTGGCTTATCAGCAAGCAATTTGCTTGTTTGAATGTTCAGAGAAGAATGAGATCCATTTAAAATTTTCCATGTTTGAAATTATGGCACATTTCTATATTCATAAGTAGTCTGAATTTAAATATCATACAACGAAGCATCTGTGTCCACTCCCATAGTGACCAATGAAAGCATCTTTTATGCAAGCAGGACAAATTATCTCCCTTTAAGGACAATCGCAGCTGTCTCAGTGATATATAAATGTGTCTTCCCCTTTAGCCTGAGAGAATATTCATTTAAGAGGGATAAAGAAGCAAGGGTATCATAGAAAGTATGCTCCTCATGGAAAACCAGCTGTTTTCTATTTATCATTTGGTGGCCAATGAGCCTTTATCCACAATCCAGCTGTTACTTGCTAGCCTCTCTATTAGACACACCTGCCCCATGTATACAAGACTGATCATTAGGTACATTTATCAGCATTCAAAATCGTCTATTCTCAATTCTTCTCTTGAAGCCTCAAGGGCAAAAACATAAAAATCAACCTTTTTTAAAAGTGTATACTGGACTAGAGGCCATCCTGTTCAACCATCTCATCTTAGTTATCAGAAAATTGATGACTCCAAGGGGTTAAATGATGTGCCCATGGTTAATACTTATATAATAATCTTGTCTAATATTCTGATTCTATTAATGAGGAAACTCAGGACCAGACAGCTGAAGGGAATTGCCAAAAGACAGTAATTTTGAGAACATCTTGTCCAATTTCTTCATTTTACAGAAATTGAAGCCCGAAGGGGTTGTGTCTTGTCTAAAATCACCCAGGAAGAATGTGACAGAGTGAGGATAATGAACTATGGTATTCTAATGATAAATACAATATTCTTTCCATTACAAATCACTGCTTAGAAACTCCTTCTTAGATAGATATTTGATCCATAATTTCTTCAAAGAATCTGGGGATGTTTGGTCTGAAGAATACAAGATTTAAGAGAGGATGAGAGGCAAATTATATTATTTACCATTTGAAAGGCTATCATGCACAATTGCAAAGTAGAACTAAAAAAAGAGAACTAGAGATGATGATAAGGAATGAGGTTTTAACTCAATATGAAGAAACATATCTCAACAATTAAAGCTGTTTGAATATTGATGCCATGCCTCAAAAAGAATTGGGTTCATCATCAATAAAGATCTTCAAAGAATTTGGATAATCAAGTGACAGGAAAGTAGAAGAGGGATTCTCTGCCTCAGGTAAGGTTGGGCTAAGGTGGTAGGTAAGCTAAATAAATGAAACTTGGAGCAGAGAGAAAAGGGAAGTAGTGAATACAAGAAGGCAAGACAAAATCTGGAATGCTAGAAGAATGTGATCTCAAAACAATGTAGATTTAAAAAAAAAGGAAGGAAGGGAAAATTTCATCCTTAGTATAGGTTATTAGAATTTCAAAAAAAAAAAAAAACAGAGAATAGAAAGCAGAATGTGAATCAAATAGCAAGAAGAGTCATAAGATTCAGAAAAGCAATGAAATATTGAAGAAATGTGTAAATGGTACCAGGAGTATTAAATCACATGTTTAAATATGTTCTTATAACTTTGAAATACATATGTATATGTAAATATATGTATGCATATATGTTCGGGGAAAAAACAATAATCATTGAGGATCAGAGAAAAGCCCTAAGTAGTAGAAACTATACACAATATCCAGTGGGGACCAAGGCCAATGACAGCAGCATGATGACATCTCTGGAAGATAATAGCATCTGCAGAGGAATAAGTATGCTACAGGCATCCATATTGCCTACTTGTACATCCCTCTGTGCATGAACACTAATCATTTTTGATGTGTATATTTCTCCAAGTGCATGCTGTGGCAGCATGTATTATATGTTCCTCCAGATGTGTTCTCTTGACATGCCAAATCTTCTCATTGATGATGGCATGCCTATTTTTGAGCAATTCCCCCCTAGATTTAAAGGGGAAATGTTAAATTGCTAGTTTTCTTACTACATTATTTCATTAAATGCCATTGCTTTGAACTCAGAAAAAAAGAAAAGAAAAAAAAGAAAAAAATTCAGGAAAGTGGTAAGGGAAAAAAAAAACACAAAACAAGACTTAAGTAGAATTATATCAGTGTTAGAAAGCTTGTCCTCATAGCTTAGAAGCAGATGCTATGAACAATTTATATCCCATATGGTTACTTAAGTAATGAGCAAAGATATGCATTGGGACATAAGAACAGCAATCTTGCTGTTCTGTTTTTTCAGTCATGTACCTATTCAAGAAAACTTAGGTTTTCTGGACAAAGATATTGTGATGGTTTGCCATTTCCTCCTCCAACTCATTTTACATATGAGGAAACAGAGTTAAGCAATTTGCCAGGGTCATAGAGATAGTAAATGGCTGAGGCCATATTTCAACTCAGGCTTTTCTGACTCTAGGCTTAGTATTCTTTCCATTGAGACATCTAGATGCCCTAACACCTGCAGCACTTTATAGTATTTATATCATTAGCTTCTTATTAGTATTACTGAATCTGGGCTACATGCACTACATATGTACCTTGCATACAATCAAGCAATGGACAACCCAACCCCTTGGTCTTGATGAACTGACTCAATAAAAGCACTGATCTATCAATCTAACATAAGTGCCCAGGAGAATAGATCTCACATAGAATTTGTCCAGAGGCCTCAAAAGCGGAAACTTCAATTTCAGGGATTTCTATACTTTCATGAATCAGCAAAGTCCCAAGTTGAAGTTTTGAGAATCTTGGCCCTCCTGGACCCAAAAATATGAATAGAAATTTTCATTTAGTGATTACCTTGCATACCACTTCTATTTAACTCTTCTCCCTCTACACCTCTGTCCCCAGAAAGTGTATACTTGATGTTTTATTTAGAATATTGGCTTTTTAAAAAAAAAAACATTCTTTGCCTCATTTCTTTCCTATCTAGCCTTAATCACTGAATAAGATAGTTGCTTCAGTCAATCTGAGACCTATTAAATTTTTTAGCTTAAAAAAGCCAATGTTGTCCACTGCATCCAGGGCCATTTCCAGTCATCCTGACAAATCTAGAGCCATTGGACCCAGGTGATTTGAGAATAGAAAGTGAGGCTGTGGACCTTGAACAGCCCTCATTCACTCAAATCCAATTCACTTGTAAACCATAGCATTAATTAACTTATATGGATGTTCTTGGGATCCTTCTTTTCCTTCTTTTATGATGTTCTTGGGATATAGACCCAGTGATGGCATGGCTGAGTCAAAGGGTATGCAGTTTTATAGCCCTTTGAGCATAGTTCCAAATTGCTCTCCAGAATGGTTGGATCATTTCACAATTCCATTGACAATGCATTAGTGTCCCAGTTTGCCTACATCCCCTTCAACATTTTTCAATATCTTTTCCTGTCATCTTAACCAATCTGAAAGATATAAAATGATACATCAGAGTGATTTTGATTTGTCTTTTTCTAACCAATAGTGATTTTCAGCAATTTCTCATATGGCGATAGATGGTTTTATCATCTAAAATCTAAAATCATCTATTGTTTCATCATCTAAAAATTGTTCATATCCTTTTGAACATTTATCAATTGGGAAATAACTTGCATTCTTATAAATCTCCCACAGTTCTTTATATATTATAGAAATGAAACTTTTACAAGAAATACTAGCTGGAAATATTTTTCCAGCTTTGTATTTCCCTTTTAATCTTGTTTCTGCTGGTTTTATTTAATCAAAACCTTTTTAATTTAATGTAATCAAAGTTGTCCATTTTGCTGTCATAATATTCTCTAGTTCTTCTTTAGTTATAAATCCCTCCCTTATCCAAAAATTATGGTATCATCATTTATGCCAAAATTATGAACTCATTTTGATTTTTTTTGGTACGGGGTAGGAAATTTAGACATATATTGAGTTTCTGACACATTATTTTCCTGTTTTTTCCATCCATTATAACCAATTCATACTGTTGGTTTTAGATATGTCCTGCTTCTTACTTTAAGGAAAGCTACATTTATACTTGTGTTCTCTAGTGTTTTTAATAGGAATGGGTGCTGTATTTTGTCAAAGTTTTTTTTTTTTTTCCTGCATCTATTTTTTTTTATTTTTATTTTATTTTATAATTATAACATTTTTTGACAGTACATATGCATGGGTAATTTTTTACAACATTATCCCTTGCACTTACTTCTATTCAGATTTTTTCCCTTCCTCCCCCAACCCCCTCCCCCAGATGGCAAGCAGTCTTATATATGTTAAATATATTACAGTATATTCTAGATACAATATATGTGTGTAGAACTGAATTTTTTGTTGCACAGGAAGAATTGGATTCAGAAGGTAAAAATAACAGTTTACATTCATTTCCCAGTGTTCCTTTTCTGGATGTAGCTGGTTCTGTCCATCATTAATCAATTGGAATTGGATTAGCTCTTCTCTATGTTGAAGAAATACACTTCTATCAGCATACATCCTCATACAGTATCATTGTTGAAGTGTATAATGATCTCCTGGTTCTGCTCGTTTCACTCAGCATCAGTTGATGTAAGTCTCTCCAAGCATCTCTGTATTTCTCCTGTTGGTCATTTCTTATAGAACAATAATATTCCATAACATTCATATACCATAGTTTACCCAACCATTCTCCAATTGATGGACATCCATTCATCTTCCAGCTTCTAGCCACTATGAAAAGGGCTGCCACAAACATTTTGGCACATACAGGTCCCTTTCCCTTCTTGTAGTTCCTTGGGGTATAAGCCCAGTAGTAGTATGGCTGGGTCAAAGGGTATGCACATTTTGATAACTTTTTGGGCATAATTCCAGATTGCTCTCCAGAATGGTTGGATTCTTTCACAACTCCACCAACAATGCATCAGTGTCCCACTTTTCCCACAGCCCCTCCAACATTCATCGTTATTTGTTCCTGTCATCTTAGCCAATCTGACAGGTGTGTAATGATACCTCAGAGTTGTCTTAATTTGCATTTCTCTGATCAATAGTGATTTGGAACACTCTTTCATATGAGTGGGAATAGTTTTAATTTCATCATCTGAAAATTTTCTGTTCATATCCTTTGACCATTTATCAATTGGAGAATGGCTTGATTTCTTATAAATTAAAGTCAATTCTCTGTATATTTTGGAGATGAGGCCTTTATCAGAACCTTTAACTGTAAAAATGTTTTCCCAATTTGTTACTTCCCTTCTAATCTTGTTTGCATTAGTTTTGTTTGTGCAGAAACTTTTTAATTTGGTGTAATCAAAATGTTCTATTTTGTGATCAATAATGGTCTCTAGTTCTCCCTTGGACACAAACTCCTTCCTCCTCCACAAGTCTGAGAGGAAACCATCCAATGTTCCTCCAATTTATTTATGATTTCGTTCTTTATGCCTAAATCTTGGACCCATTTTGATCTAATCTTAGTATGTGGTGTTAAATGTGGGTCCATGCCTAGTTTCTGCCATACTAATTTCCAGTTTTCCCAGCAGTTTTTGTCAAATAATAAATTCTTATCCCAAAATTTGGGATCTTTGGGTTTGTCAAAGATTAGATTGCTATTTTTATTCACTATCTTGCCCTGTGAACCTAACCTATGCCACTGATCAACTAGTCTATTTCTTAGCCAATAGCAAATGGTTTTGGTGACTGTTGCTTTATAATATAGCTTTAAATCAGGTATGCTTAGACCACCTTCCTCTGACTTTTTTTTCATTTGTTCCCTTGCAATTCTCGACCTTTTATTCTTCCATATAAATTTTGTTGTTATTTTTTCTAGGTCATTAAAATAGTTTCTTGGGAGTCTGATTGGTATAGCACTAAATAAATAGATTAGTTTGGGGAGTATTGTCATCTTTATTATATTCACTCGGCCTATCCAAGAACATTGAATGTCTTTCCAATTATTTAAATCTGACTTTATTTTTGTGGCAAGTGTTTTGTAATTTTGCTCATATAATTCCTGACTCTCCTTTGGTAGATATATTCCCAAATATTTGATACTATCGACTGTTATTTTGAATGGAATTTCTCTTTGTATCTCTTGCTGTTGGATTGTGTTGGTAATGTATAAAAATCCTGAGGATTTATGTGGATTTATTTTGTATCCTGCGACTTTGCTAAAATTCTGAATTATTTCTAATAGCTTTTTAGCAGAGTCTTTGGGCTTCTCTAAGTATACCATCATGTCATCTGCGAAAAGTGACAATTTGATTTCTTCATTTCCTACTCTAATTCCTTGGATCTCTTTCTCGGCTCTTATTGCCAAGGCTAGATTTTCTAGTACTATATTGAATAGTAATGGTGATAGTGGGCAACTTTGTTTCACTCCTGATCTTAAAGGGAAAGGTGCTAGTTTATCACCATTACATATGATGTTTACTGAAGGTTTTAAATATATGCTCCTTATTATTTTAAGGAATAGTCCATTTATTCCTATACTCTCAAGCGTTTTTAGTAGGAATGGATGTTGGATTTTATCAAATACCTTTTCTGCATCTATTGAGATGATCATATGGTTTTTATTAATTTGATTATTAATATGGTCAATCATACTAATAGTTTTCCTAATATTAAACCAGCCCTGCATTCCTGGTATAAATCCCACTTGGTCATAGTGTATTATCCTGGGGATGATTTTCTGAAGTCTATTTGCTAATATCTTATTTAAGATTTTAGCATCAATATTCATTAAGGAAATTGGTCTATAGTTTTCTTTCTCAGTTTTCGATCTACCTGGTTTAGGTATCAGTACCATGTCTGTGTCATCGAAGGAATTTGGTATAACTCCTTCAATCCCTATTTTTTCAAATAGTTTACATAGCATTGGAGTTAGTTGTTCTTTAAATGTTTGGTAGAATTCACCTGTAACTCCATCTGGTCCTGGGGACTTTTTCTTAGGAATTTGGTTAATAGCTTGGTCTATTTCTTTTTCTGAGATGGGACTATTTAGACTACTTACTTCTTCCTCTGTTAATCTGGGCAAGCTATATTTTTGAAGGTATTCTTCCATTTCATTTAAGTTATCGAATTTATCGGCATAAAGTTGAGCAAAGTAGCTCCTAACTATTGTTCTAATTTCCTCTTCATTAGTGGTGAGTTCACCCTTTTCATTTTCAAGACTATCAATTTGCTTTCTCTCTTTCCTTTTTTTAATCAGGTTTACTAAGGGTTTGTCTATTTTGTTGGTTTATTCATAAAACCAACTCTTAGTTTTATTAATTAATTCAATAGTTTTTTTACTTTCAATTTTATTAATCTCACCTTTTATTTTTTGAATTTCAAGTTTTGTGTTTATCTGGGGGTTTTTAATTTGTTCCTTTTCTAGCAATTTTAGTTGTAAGCCCAATTCGTTGGCCCTCTCTTTCTCTATTTTATGCAAGTAGGCCTCTAGAGATATAAAATTTCCCCTTATTACTGCTTTGGTTGTATCCCACACATTTTGGTATGATGTCTCATTATTGTCATTTTCTTGGGTGAAGTTATTAATTATGTCTATGATTTGCTGTTTTACCCAATCATTCTTTAGTATAAGATTATTTAGTTTCCAATTATTTTTTGGTCTATTTTCCCCTGGCTTTTTATTAAATGTAATTTTGATTGCATTATGGTCTGAAAAGGATGCATTTACTATTTCTGCCTTACTGCATTTGATTTTGAGGTTTTTATGCCCTAGTATATGATCAATTTTTGTATAGGTTCCATGAACTGCTGAGAAGAAAGTATATTCCTTTGTCTCCATTTAGCTTTCGCCAAAGATCTATCATATCAAACTTTTCTAGTATTCTATTTACCTCTTTGACTTCTTTCTTATTTATTTTGTGCTTTGATTTATCTAATTCTGAGAGTGCAAGGTTGAGATCTCCCGCTATTATAGTTTTGCTATCTATTTCCTCTTGCAGCTCTCTTAATTTCTCTTTTAAGAATTTAGATGCTGCACCACTTGGTGCATACATGTTTAATATTGATACTGCTTCACTATAGATGCTGCCCTTTAGCAGGATATAATGCCCTTCCTTATCTCTTTTAATTAGATCAATTTTTGTTTTTGCTTGATCTGAGATGAGGATGGCTACTCCTGCTTTTTTGGTTTTGCCTGAAGCATAATAGATTCTGCTCCACCCTTTTACTTTTAGTTTGAATGTCTCACCCTGTTTCAGGTGTGTTTCCTGTAAACAACATATAGTAGGATTCTGACTTTTAATCCATTCTGCTAACTGCTTCCTCTTTATGAGGCAGTTTGCCCCATTCATATTTATGGTTAGAAGGACTAATTCTATATTGCTTGCCATCCTATTAACCCCTGCTTATGCTTTTCCCCTTTCCTTCCCTTTTACCCTCCTATCCAGTATTAAACTGGTGAACACCACTTGCTTTTCACAGCTCTCCCTTTTTAGGATCCCTCCCCCACCTTAAAGATCCTCCCCTTATTTTACCCCTTTTTCTCGAAATTACTGTATTCCCTTCCCCTTAGCTTACTCCTTCCCTTTCACTTTTCAATGAAGTGGAAGAAGTTTCACCATAAATCGAATATTTCTATTGATACACGCTATGTTCATCTCCCTCCTTTCTTTCTCTCAGATATAATAGGTTACCTTTGCCTCTTCATGAGATGTAGTACCACCACTTTACACTTTTTTATGATATAATCTCCTTTCCACCTCTAGTTTCTAAGACAAATTGTACATATGTTCTTTACATATTTTTTTGACAGAAGTATAGTTCTCAAGATTTCTTTTTACCTTTTTAGAAATCTCTTGAGTTCTGTATTTGAAGATCAAACCTTTTATGTAGGTCTGGTTTTTTCATCAAAAATAGATGGAATTCATTTATTTCATTAAATGTCCATCTTCTTCCCTGGAAAACGATGCTCATTCTTGCTGGGTAAGTTATTCTTGGCTGCATACCAAGTTCCTTAGCCTTTCGGAATATCATGTTCCAGGCCCTGCATTCTTTTAATGTGGACGCTGCTAGATCCTGGGTTATCCTTATTGTGGATCCTCCATATCTGAATTGTTTTTTTCTAGCAGCTTCCAATATCTTTTCCTTTGTCTGATGGTTCTTGAACTTGGCCACTATATTTCTTGGCGTTTTGATTTTAGGGTCCCTTTCAGTAGGTGATCGATGCATTTTTTCAATGTCTATTTTACCCTCTGTTTCCAGAATGTCTGGGCAGTTCTCTTTGATAATTTCCTCGAAAATGGTGTCCAAGCTCTTTTTTTCCTCCCATTTTTCAGGGAGTCCGATTATTCTCAAATTGTCTCTCCTGGATCTGTTTTCCAGGTCTGTTGTCTTTCTGGTAAGGTACTTAACATTCTTTTCAATTGTTTCATTTCTCTGGTTTTGCTTGACTACCTCTTGGTTTCTCCTTGAGTCATTCATTTCTACTTGTTCCAGTCTAATTTTCAATGATGTATTTTCTTCACTCACTTTTTTCATATCTCTTTGTAATTGTCCAATTGAGTTTTTATCTTCTATGGAGTTTTTTTCCATTTTATCCATTTTATTTTTTAGAGAGCTGATTTCTTTTTCCAGCTCACTAATCCTGTTTTCCTTGGAGTTGTTTACCTTTTCCAGCTCACTAATCCTGTTTTCCTTGGAGTTGTTTACCTTTTCCAGCTCACTAATCTTGTTTCTCAATGATTTGATTTCTTTATCCACTCTGTCTTTGAATGCATGGGATGACTTCTCCAGGCTCTCTTGCCAAGCTTCCCTTTCCTTTTCCCATTTCTCTTCCAGCTCTCTTGTGAGAGCCTTTTTGATTTCCTCTATGAGGTTCTTTTGTATTGAGGAGCAGCTTATATCCCTCCCAGGGGATACATCTTGGGACAGTCTGTTCCTAGTCTCTTCAGCATTTGAAGTCTGCTCCCTCTCCACACAGAAGCTGTCAATGGTTAGAGCCCTTTTGAATTTTTTGTTCATTTTGTCAGAGTAGGAATCAAAGAAAACAAACTGACAAGTGAAACAATTGGTCTGTTTTGCGGGGGATGGGGCTGGATGGTATTAATGGGCTTCCTCTACAGACTGGGGGTAGGGCAGCAGAGAGCCACTAACAGAACAGCAATGACTGTACTGAGTCTGTTCTCTGAGGCTCAGAGAAAGCACCGAGTCAGTCCAGGTGGGGGTTGGGGGTGGCCGGGCTCTGAGAGAAGCTGGCTTTCTGGGGTTTTAATCTTCACCTCCGGTGTTTACACCCTCTCCACCGCTCCTGGCTTGCTGCCAAGACGGAGCATCCACACTGGGGCAAAAGCCCTTTCACAGAAACGGCAGAGATCACACCCCTCCCCCTCTGGTCTGAGCTGTGTGAGCTGCCTGTCTTACTCTGGCTGCCTGCCCTCAGTCTGCGCCCAGTCTGATTGACCATCCCCTGAGCAAACACAGACCTTTTCTGGCGACTTTCAAGGATGTCTTCTCTTGGTGATTATTTGTGGATTTCTTTCTGGGTCAAGCATTAAGTCAGAGGCTTGTCATGAAGTAAGTTCTGAGAGAAATCGAGGAGCTCAAGCAGCTGTCTGCCTCCACACCGCCATCTTAGCCGGAAGTCTTTTCCTGCATCTATTGAGATTACCATATTATTTTTGTTGGTTTTGTTATTGATATGGTCAATCTGGGTAATATTGCTGATATTAAACTACCTCTGCATAATTGGTATAAATCCCTCTTGGTCATAGTGTATTATCCTGATGATAACTTGCTGTAATTTCTTTGCTAATATTTTATTTAAATTTTTGTGTTATAATTCATTAGAGGGATTGATCTATAATTTTCTTTCTCTGTTTTGGTTCTTCCTTGTGTAAGTATCAGTATCACATTTGTGTCATAGAAAGAATTTGTCAGGACTACTTATTTACCTATTTTTCCATTACAGTTTACATAGAATTGGAAATACTTGTTCTTTAAATGTTAGGTAGAATTCAGTTGGAAATCCATCGGACTCTAGAGATTTTTCTTAAGGAATTCACTAATGTCTTGTTCAATAGGAGTAAATAAGTAATTTATTTCCTCTTCTGTTAATCTGGGAAATTTATATTTTTGTAAATATTCATCCACTTCAGTTAGATTGTCAGATTTGCTGACATACAGTTGGGCAAAATTGTTCTTAATTATTGTTTTAATTTCTTTCTTCATTGGTGGCAAATTCACCCTTTTGATGTTTGATGCTAGTGATTTTTTTTCTTTCTTTTTTCTAATCAAATTAACCAAAGGTTTATCTATTTTATTGGTTTTTTCATAAGATCAACTTTTAGTTTTATTAATTAGTTGAACAGTAGTCTTGTTTTCAATTTTATTAATCTCTCCTTTGAGTTTCAAAAATTTTAATTTGGCATTTAATTGGGGTTTTAATTTTTTTTTCTTTCTAGTTTTGCTTTTTTTTTTTTTTTTTTTTTTAACTTAAAAACCCAATTCATTGATCTCTTCTTTCTCTGTTTTATTCATGTAGCTATTTAGAGATATACATTTTTCCCTAAGGATTACTTTGGCTGTATCCCATAGGTTTTTCTGAGATTTGTTGTATGAACCACACATTTTTAAAAATTAGCTTACTTAATTTCCAATTGCTTTATTGTCTATATTACTTGGCCAGTTATTGAAGATATGTTTATTGCATTATGGTACAAAAAGGAAGCACTTACTATTTCTGGCTTTTTGTATTTGATTGTGAAGTTTTTATGGCCTAATACATGGCCAATTTTTGTATAGGTGCCATGAAAAGAGTTAAAAAAAAAAGTGTATTCTTTTCTGTCCCTATTCACTTCTCTCCAGAGGTCTATCATATCTAGGTTTTCTAGGATCCTATTAAACTCCCTAATTTCTTTCTTGTTTATTTTGTGGTTAGATCAATCTTCATTCTGAGAGAAGGCTGATGTCCCCTACTAGAATAATCCAACCTTTTAACTTTACTTTGTTTGTGTCTCTCTGTGTCAAATCTATTTCTTATAAACAACATCTAAACAACATTCTATTTTTTAATCCATTTTGTTATTTGCTTCCTTTTTATGGGAGAGTTCATGCCATTCACATTCACAGTTAGGATTACCAGTTCTGTATTTCCCTTCATTCTTTTTTCTCCCCTACATACTTTTGTGCTCTCTTTCCACCTCGTTGTTAGAAGTATTTTGTGTTTTTTAACTCACTCCACCCTTTACCTTTACTTCTCTCACCCCTTTCCCCTTTTCTTGTTTTTCTTAGTGATTTTTTTTTTTGGTTTTTTTTTTAATCCACCCCTTATCTTCTACCATCCCTTCCCCTTTTCTCAACTCCTTCCACTCTTTCCCTCCGTTTTAACAGATCTTTTGTGCCTCTTCCTGAGCTCTAATTTGTCCCATTATACTTCCCTTTACCTCTTATTCCAGTATAGACCTTTTCCCATTTTTTAATGTAATTTTGTTTTGATATCATTACATCAGTGTTTCTTCACAACCATAGCCCCTTTCCATGTGATGTCCCTCTTTATCTGGCTCAGTAACAGATACAGTTGTCAAGAGTTATAGATATCATTTCCCCATTTAGGGAAATCACAGTTTTACCTTCTATTTGTGAGATCAAATCTTGACTTCCCTTGGATTGCTTTTCTACCCACATTCCTCAGATTCTTTCTCATATTCTCAAATTTATGCTGATATGACACCATATAATTACCCATATCGCTAATCTTATGCCGGCTTCCTTAATATTTGACTCCTAGCTCCTGGGGCCTGTGTGTGTGTGTGTGTGTGTGTGTGTGTGTGTGTGTGTGTGTGTGTGTGTGCCTGTGTGTGTTATTCTGAATTATATAGAGCAATTTATTTTTAGTTTGGGAAGCCTTTCATTATTAATAGTCTCTGGTATGGGGACATTTTTGCATATCTTTTGGGATATATAGTACAGCTGAGCATTTCTATGACCTTTCCCATTTTCATCTTAACTGGAAATCCATGTTTTTATAAATATAGATGAGTTAGCTACACTTATCTTTCAAAGGAAATGTAAATATGCTTCATCAGAGGCAAGGCAAATTCATATTAGAATTATGATATGGTTAAAAAAATTTGAATCTAATATTTAATATAAGCATTTATTCTTAGCTATATGAATCCCTTTTAATTTATATAGATATAGATATAGATATAGATATAGATATAGATATAGATATAGATATAGATATAGATATAGACATATATATACATACACACACACACACACACATACACACACACATATATATTCCCCCTGTTTATCTTTCTATGCTTCTCTTAAGTCCTGGGTTTGTAGCTTAAATTTTCTGTTTAGTTCTGATTTTTCAAATAATTTATATAACATTGGGGCTAATTGTTCTTTAAATGTTTGGTAGAATTCACATGTGAATCCATCTGGCCCTGGGGATTTTTTCCTGGGGAGTTGATTAATAGCTTGTTCTATTTCTTTTTCTGAAATGGGACTATTTAAGCAATTTATCTCCTCCTCTGTTAATCTAGGGAGCCTATATTTTTGGAGAAAGTCATCCATTTCACTTAAGTTATCAAATTTATTGGCATAAAGTTGGGCAAAGTAACTCCTTATTATTTCTCTAATTTCCTCTTCATTGGTGGAAAGATCCCCCTTTTCATTTGTAAGACTATCAATTTGATTTTCCTCTTTCTTTTTTTTGATCAAATTTACCAAAGGTTTATCTATTTTATTGGCTTTTTCATAAAACCAACTCTTGGTTTTATTTATTAATTCAATAGTTTTTTTACTTTCAATTTTATTGATTTCTCCTTTTAATTTTTGTATTTCGAGTTTAATTTTTGGTTGGGGGTTTATAATTTGGTCTTTTTCTAGCCTTTTAAGTTGTAAGCCCAATTCGTTAATCTTCTCTTTCTCAATTTTCTTCAAATAAGCCTCTAAAGATATAAAATTTCCCCTTATTACTGCTTTAGCTGCATCCCAAAGATTTTGATATGATGTCTCATCATTGTCATTATCTTGGGTGAAATTGTTAATTGTTTCTATAATTTGCTCTTTCACCCAGTCATTCTTTAAGATGAGATTATTCAGTTTCCAATTACTTTTTGGTCTATTTACCCCTAACTTTTTACTGAATGTAGCTTTTATTGCATTGTGATCTGAGAAGAAGGCATTTATTATTTCTGCCTTCCTACATTTAATTTTGAGATCTTTATGTCCTAATATATGGTCAATTTTTGTATAGGATCCATGAACTGCTGAGAAGAAAGTATTTTCTATTGCCATTCAGTTTTCTCCAAAGGTCTATCATACCTAGTTTTTCTAATATTCTATTTACTTTTTAAATTTCTTTCTTGTTTGTTTTGTGGTTTGATTTGTCTAAATCTGAGAGTGCAAGGTTGAGATCTCCCACTATTATAGTTTTACTGTCTATTTCTTCTTGCAGTTCTCTTAACTTTTCCTTTAGAAAGTTAGATGCTATACCACTTGGTGCATATATGTTTAGTATTGATATGGCTTCATTATTTATGCTACCTTTCAGCAGGATATAGTTTCCTTCCTTATCTTTTTTAATGAGATCTACTTCTGCTTTTGCTTGATCTGAGATAAGGATAGCTACCCCTGCTTTTTTGGCTTTACCTGAAGCATAATAGGCTCTGTTCCAACCTTTTACCTTTACTCTGTATGTATCTCCCTGCTTTAAGTGTGTTTCCTGTAGGCAACATATTGTAGGGTTCTGCTTTTTGATCCAATCTGCTATCCGTCTCCGTTTGATGGGATCGTTCATCCCATTTACATTTACAGTTAAAATTACTAATTCTGTATTTCCTGCCATCGTATTATCCCCAGATTATGCTTTTTTCCCTTGACCCCCCTGATCCCCCTCCCCATTATTTAATTTACAGACCCCCCCTTGTGACGCGCAACCCTCCCTCTTTTTTTTTTTTAGGATCCCTCCCCCCTCCCTCCAAGTCCCTTCACTTATTCTCCTTTTCCTTTTCCCTTTTCCTCTCCCCCCTTTTAATGAGGTGAGAGAAAATTCTCTGAAAAACAAATATGTTAATTATTTACTCTTTGAGCCTCTCCTGATGAGAGTAAGATTCACACAATGATTCTCCCCCTCACTAAGTTCCCTCAGATATGGTGTATTTTCTATGTCTCTTCCTGGGATGTAGTTTCCCTCTTTTTATCACTCCTTCCCCTTTTTCTGAACCAACCTCCTTCCCTTTACTACACCCCCCTTTTTTTCTTTTATATCAGTAAAATCAAATTATCCTTGAGTATTTTTTATATACCCACAACAGAGTTACAGTTCTCAAGGGTTCTGTGTACCTTTTTCTGTTTCTCTTCAGTCTTGTGGATGTAGATCAAATTTTTTGTTTAAGTCTGGTTTTTTTCTTAGAAACATATAGAATTGCTCTGTTTCATTGAATGACCATCTTCTTCCATGGAAAAAGATGCTAAACTTAGCTGGGTAGTTCATTCTTGGTTGCAATCCTTGATCTTTTGCCTTACGGAATATCAGGTTCCAGGCCCTTCTATCTTTTAATGTGGAGGCAGCCAGATCTTGGGTGACCCTTATTGTGGCACCTTGGTATTTAAATTGTTTTTTTCTAGCTGCTTGCAGGATTTTCTCCTTTGTGTGGTAATTCTGCAGCTTAGCCACAATATTCCGTGGTGTTCTTTTTTTAGGGTCTATTTCAGAAGGAGTTCGATGAATTCTTTCCACATCTACTTTCCCTTCTGTTTCTATTACCTCTGGACAGTTCTCTTTGATAATTTCCTGTAAAATAGAATCTAGGCTCTTTTTTTGGTCATAGTTTTCTGGAAGTCCAATAATCTGCAGATTATCTCTCCTAGATCTATTTTCCAGGTCTATAGATTTTCCCAGTAAGTATTTGACGTTGTTCTCCAGCTTCTCATTTTTTTTGTTTTGTTTGACTGATTCTTGGGTTCTCTGTGAATCATTCATTTCTATTTGTTCCATCCTGACTTTTAAGGAGTTATTTTCTTCTTTCACAGTTTTTAGTTCTTTTTGTAAATGCCCAATTTCGTTTTTAAATGAATTATTTTGCTCTATTGAATTTTTTTCCATTTCCCTAATTTTTTTTTTGAGAATTATTTTCTTTTTCCAATTCAGAAATTCTATTTTCTTGAGACTTTTTTATCTTTTCCAATTCAGAAATCCTACTTTCCTGTGTTTTTTTAACCTTTTCTAATTCACTAATTTTGTTTCCCTGCATCTCCTGTGAATTCTTTATTTTTTCCAACTCCAATTTCAGGACGTTGTTATTCTCTATCATAACTTCCCTTTCCTTTCCCCATTTTTCTTCGATCTCCCTCAATTTTTTAAGAGGTTCTTCTAGGAGAGAGTTATGTGATGGGGGGCAGGAATCGTTCCCCTTTAGGTTCTTGTCTGCTGATTCTCTGCTGTCAACTTCCTCGGGGTTGGATACCCGCTCTTTCTCTGTATAGAAGGAATCTATAGTTTTTCTAGCTTTTTTGCTCATACTTAAAAAAATGTTTTGGGGTCTGTCCCTGGGGTAGGAAATTATTTACTTCTTTACCAGCTTCCTCCCAGACTGGATGGATGCAGCGGCCCCTGCGCCTGAGCTAAGAGAGAGCTCTGGGAGAGAGTTCCCCACCCCCTCCCTGGAAGTGCCTCAGAGGTGATTAGCACTACTGTGCTTCGAGGGCGTAGAATAGTGAAGACAGCACGAAGCCCAGCCTATGTGTCCGGGTGGGGAGTGGATGTCTGCAGCAGGTGACGTGAGAAGCCCCTGTGCTCAAACTGGAAGTGTCTGCCAGAAACCGCGGTCCCTAGTTCAAAGGTTCCGCTTCTCTGGGACTTCCTGGAGCTGAGTTCCACTCCCTCCAGCTAAACTAGGCAGTGTGTGTTGCCTTGGGCCGTATCCACCCACTTGTCAATCTCTTAACTATTCTCAGGAGGTAGCTGAGGCCACACCCCCTGGTGCCAAGAGTTCTGCTGAGTCACCCCCAGGATCGGGGAAAATCTAATCTGAGTTTTAAAATATTTTGGCTTTCTCTTCTGAACTGCTAAATAATTAGCAGAGAAGAGCTAACAGCCTGTGCCAGATTCCTTTACCTCAGTGGCTTCTCTGATCCCAGAGCCCTTCCCAGCGCAATGGGCGCAGTGTGCCCCTACCCCACCATCTGTGCTGGTCTCTCTTATTCCTCCCCTGAGAACTGACCTTTCCTGTTGAAACTCCAGATTCTCTTCAGCTGGTAAGTCGTGCTTCCAGTCCTTGTGGTATCTGTCAGTCCTGAGCTAATTCTGAGACTTAATTTATCTAATTGGTTGTGAGGGAGTGAGGACGTTCACTGAGTCGTGTGTTTCTTCTCCGCCATCTTGGCTCCGCCCCCTAGTTCTGATTTTTCAATAGAAATGATTGAAAGTCTCTTACTTCATTAAAGATCCAGCAGCTCCACTGAAAGATGGTACTTAATCTTTCCTGTTTTGCAACAATGTTCTTGGAATTTTCCTTGTGGGATCTTTCTGAGTGTTATTGATGGATTCTTTCAATGACTATTTCCCTCTCTGTTTTCCTTGATGATCTCTTGAAGAATGCTATCCAATATTTGTTTGTTTGTTGTTGTTTTTTTGATCATGGCCTTTATTTAGACCAATAATTTTTAAATTGTCTCCTCTGGATCTATTCTCCAGGTAAACTTTTTCTAATGATATATTTCACATTTTCTTTCTTTTTTTTTATTTTTAAAACTAAAAAGTTTTTTTTTTAATTGATTCTTCCTGGCTCAAAGAATCATTTGCATCCATTTATCCTGTTCTAGTTTTTAATGCATGATTTTCTTCAGTTAGCTTTTGCAACTCTTTTTCCATTTGCTTAATTTTACTTTTAAAGGTATTTTTCCCCAGAGGATTTTTTTGCATTTTGCAAATTTTTTTAAGGAATTCCCTTCCTTTTCCAAGCTGTAAACTCTCTCTTGAATAATTCTCATTCATTTTCTCATTTTGTCTTCTGCCTCTCTTATTTGCCTTTTAAATATTTTATGAACAATTCAAAGAAGATTCTTTGAGTTTAGGACCAATTCACCTTACTCTTTGACATTACTTCTAGAAGTGGATATTTTTTCTTCACCTTAATTTGTGTTTTGGTCTTCCTTGTCATCATAGTAGCTTTCTATGCTCAAGGTTCTTTTCTGTTTATTGCTCATTTTCTTTCCTTATCTTTTGGTACTTCATCTTTTTGTACTTTTAAGTTGGAGCTCTGGTATTGGATTAAAAGGTATGCTATTCCAAACATCCTGTGCAGCTCTGAGCCTTGGCTTTGAATACTAGGATACCTTGTGTATCTTTATCTGCTCTTTCCAGGGAACAGCCTGGTTTCCCAGAATTTGCCTTTTGATCTGGGACTGTTCAATGGTCTACTACTCTATTAAACCAAGACCAAAGGACTCAGTTTCTGATATGCTGTGATTAAGACCCTGTCACTAGCTTTCTCAGAGTCTGAGTTGAGTTAAACATCCTTTGCACCCCGGTGATACTGACCTTTCTTGAAGTTTTTCCAACTTATCTTGAGTTGGAGTGTGGTTTAATTCCATCAGACTCTCTTAAGGGGCTTGTTTTCATGTAGTTTCCCCAGGACAAGTGGAAGAACTAGAACATTTTCCTGGCTTTTCTCTGCCATCATGGCTCTAAGTCCTAGAAATTTTCTTGCATCTCTTGCTTGTAATACTTAGGAGAAAATGATGTTTTTCAACAGGATACAATGCTCCTCCAACTTCATTGAATTCCTGTTAGTTCACAAAAGTATTCTATGTTGGCTTTATTCTTTCATTCTTCTACCTCAGACCCATTCTTAGCTGATAACAAAAATTCTGTCTTTGGAATAACATATCCAAAATGTTAATCATTTGCCTAAATAACTTCTCCTTTCACAAAGCAAATGATAAAAGGGAAAATAGCATAACAGTGACTCAATATCCTCAAAATCAGAATAATTCTTATGACACCATCACTCCAAAGTTTAAAGAAGATAATTCTTATTCTTACTTTCTTTTATAGTTGATTGAAACCTCTTCAGAAAGAGCATGATTTGATAGACAGGATGCTATGGAGTCAAGAAAGACCCTGCTTTGAACCCTCTTTCTGGTACTTATTATTGGAATATGGGCAGATTTACATCAACTGTATAACTTTCAGTCTCCTAATCTGTAAAATGAGAACAATAATAACTGCTGAGAGGCAGCCATGCACTGTGCCTGAAGTTAGGAAGACCTCAGTTTAAATCTTCCCCTCAGAAAATCACTAGCTGGGTGTTCCTGAAAAAGTCACTTAATATTAACTTGCCTTAATGTATTGGAGAAGAAAAAGACAAACCACCAGAGTATCTTTGCCAAGCAAATGTCACATGGGATCACATATAAGTCAGATACAACTGAACAACAACATTTCAGAGAATCATTAGGAAGTTTAAATTATATATTCATATACATGTATACACAGATATATATATACATATATATATATATATATATATATATATATATATATATATATATATATATATATATATATTCTTTCATTAATTGTTTTTCTTCAGCAACTTGATAACTTCCATACATCTTTCACATGATCTGACAGCTTTATATACCAGGTACAAATATATCTAGGCAGTCACTTCATTAAAATTCTGTTATTATTTTTCACATGTTGTTATGTGACTTGATTCATTTATATAAAATATATTTTAGTTCATTCTTAAAATTGCTATTAACCCTGTCATAATTATTGATAAATCTGTAGTCAACTTCAAACCTTGTCTTCTATCAGGTATGAATAAGGACCTGCTGAAGAAAAAAAAATCTCATGTAGCAACATTTTCCACCCAAATATTAAATAAGTTATTTTGTTTGCATCTAAAATATATTATATTATAATTTTCAGGTTGGAAAATAGCTTTACAATTGCTTTGTCTCCCCTACCTCACCCCAGAGTGTATCAAGTATGTCCAGAACCCCCAGACTACTATGAACAGGCTCCATCAAAATATTTCAAGCCCCATGGAATTCAGGGACTAATTTAGTTTGAGAAACAGTGAATTAGAGATGTGGCTCTAGAAAAAAATACTTTATAATGGCCCCTAGTCTGAACAAAAAAAAGTAGGTGTATCTGAAAAGAAAGCCCAGCCCAACCTGGCCAATAGCCAGCTTTCATGGTAATGAGGCTTAGCATGATGACAGGCATCAAGGCTCCTCTTATGGAAGAATATATTTGCTTATTAATCCCTCCAGATCACAGCAACCATCTCTTCATGACACAAAGCTTGCACAGGAAGAACTGTAAGACTGATCAGGACTACAAGCATCCATGACACATAAGAGCCCTGCTTGAAAACAGAGTCAAATGATGGGGAAGTACTATATTTTTGCCTTCAGATACCTCTCAGTGTGAAGAGTTCTCTACAATAATGCTAGCCAAGTAAGATCTTTACTTGCCTTACTGGCAAATTTAGGCTAAATAGAGGCTCCCTACATTGTGGATCTAATAGCTACGAATAGGCTCTGTCATGTGCACAAGAAAATTCACATTTAACAGATGCATTTATAAAGGTATATTGACAATCACAATTTTCAATATACAATAGAGTTACTTGGAGTAGAACAGGTGGTGGTTGTTGTTGTTTGTCTCTTGTCCTGGGAGTGGATGTCATGACATGCAAGTGAATTGGATTTAAGTGAAGGAGGGCTGTGCAAGATCACCAGCCTTACTTTTTCCTCCAGATCCATCTGGGTCCTGTGGCTAGATATACATCAGGACCACTGAATATGAAAGGCACAGGGGTAACAAAAGAGGTTTACTTACCCTGGCATACACAAACTTGCTATTGATTAGTTTCAAGGTATTCATGAACTTGGACAAACACATTGCATATTTTTTTTTGCTAACCTCTGAAATCTTTTTTAATCCTATAAATGTTTTCTGGGAATAGATCCATAAGTATCAACAGACTTAAAAAATATTTGATAAAATTGGGGTAGGGAGTGAGGTTAAGAATGTCTAAGAATCTCAGGAAGGCTTGGAGAGACTTACATGAACTGATACTAAATTAAGTGAGTATATCCAGGAGAACGTTGTACACAATTGCACAGAGCAACAAAAAGATTATGAGATGATCAATTCTGATGGACATGTCTCTTTTCAATAATGAGGTGATTCAGGTCAGTTCCAATGGTTTTGTGATGAGAGCCATCTGCATTCAGAATGAGAACTGTGAGATCTGAATGTTGACCATAACATAGTATATTCACTTTTTTTATTGTTGTTTGCTTGGACTTTGTGATTTTCTAATTTTTTGTCTTTTTATTTGATTTTCTTGTGCAGCCTGATAATTGTGTAAATATGTATAGAAGAATTGCATGTGTTTAGCATATATTACTTGCCATCTAGGGAGGAGGTAAGGGAAAGGGAAGGGGAAATTTTGGAACACAAGGTTGTGCAAGGGTGAAATGTTGAAAATTTTCAATGCATATATTTTAAAAACAAAAAAATTAATAAAAAAAAGAATGTCTAATAATCTTTAGTGCTATGGAAAGAACATGGAAATGGGCTTGAATTCCTTCTCTCTAACATTTACCTTCTATAAGAATTCAAATTGTTTAGTCTTCTGAATTTCAGTTTCTTCATCTGCAAAATGGGTATGAGTGATTTAACTACATATGCCAAGTCTTTATAAGCAAAGTGATCAGGACAAC
This sequence comes from Sminthopsis crassicaudata, assembly GCF_048593235.1. Classification (NCBI taxonomy): domain Eukaryota; kingdom Metazoa; phylum Chordata; class Mammalia; order Dasyuromorphia; family Dasyuridae; genus Sminthopsis; species Sminthopsis crassicaudata. Next base: position 552,029,329 of record NC_133619.1, read on the forward strand.
TCAGTTTGAATTCCATTTCTTTTTTTTTCTTATTATACATGTATTTTATTTTATTTATTTTTTTATTTAGAATTTTTTTCCACAGTATATATGCATGAGTAATTTTTTATAATATTATCCCTTGTATTCATTTTTCCAAATTATCCCCCCTCCCTCTACTCCCTCCCCTTGATGACAGACAATCCCATACATTTTACATATGTTACAATATAACCTAGATACAATATATGTATGTAAATACCATTTTCTTGTTGCACATTAAGTATTAGATTCCGAAGGTATAAGTAACCTGGGTAGGTAGATAGACAGTAGTGCTAACAATTTACATTCGTTTCCAAGTGTTCCTTCTCTGGGTGTAGTTATTTCTGTCCATCATTGATCAACTGGAAGTGAGTTGGATCTTCTTTATGTTGAAGATATCCACTTTCATCAGAATACATCTTCATACAACGTTGAAGTGTACAGAGATCTTCTGGTTCTATTCATTTCACTCAGCATCAGTTGATGTAAGTCTCTCCAAGCCTCTCTGTATTCCTCCTGCTGGTCATTTCTTACAGAGCAATAATATTCTATAACCTTCATATACCATAATTTACCCAATCATTCTCCAATTGATGGACATCCATTCATCTTCCAGTTTCTTGCTACTACAAAAAGAACTGCCACAAACATTTTGGCACATACAGGTCCCTTTCCGCTCTTTAGTATTTCTTTGGGATATAATCCCAATAGCAGCAATGCTGGGTCAAAGGGTATGCACAGTTTGATAACTTTTTGGGCATAGTTCCAAATTGCTCTCCAGAATGGCTGGATTCTTTCACAACTCCACCAACAATGTATTAGTGTCCCAGTTTTCCCACATTCCCTCCAACTTGAATTCCATTTCTAATCCTGGAATACATACATAAAGTATCCTATTAAATAATAAATAATTGGCAGAATATTAAATAATAAATAATTAGCAGAATCCATTAATTTTGGGAGTGTAACAAATTACCCAGCAGAAGATGATTTCAAAGCTTGCCAGAAAAGGTCTGTTTCAATAAGACATGAAGGGAGGAAGGCCAAGCTCAAGCAGGCTGAGCACAGATGGATGGGGTGCAGGCACCACAGACCTGGCATCATGCACACTGAAGAATCTACAGGGAGGAATCTATAGCCAATGTTGGCTACTCTGCCCTGGTTGCAAGCCAATAGATCAGCATAGAAGTTATAAAAGATCCAACACAAACACAAAAGGTAAAGAGTGAACCCCAAAGTGCCAGAGTCTCATGGGATCTGGCCATGTCCACACAGCATCAGGAGTGAGTTGGCACTCAGTGTAGCCACTGCCATTTGTAAAGGAAGCTTGGAGAACCTACCTTGCCCAAAAACGGTTCTCAAATTTTAAAAATGAGTAAAAAAGGAAAAACAACTTTGATCATAGACAAGTATGATGAATAAGAACAGATTTCAAACCCAGGAGACTAATAGCAGATAATCTCCAGATGAAGCTTCAAAAGGTGATATAACCTGGTTCCCATCAAATAAGGCTCTCCTAGAAGAAATTTTTAAAAGATTTTAAAAGAAAGCTAGAAGAAAAATGGGGAAAGAAAATGAAAACTTTGCAAGAAAGTTTGGAAAAGGCAACACAGAAATTATCTGAATAAAATTCGCTACAAAACAGATAGTGAAATGGAGAAAGCATATAACTCATAAAAAGATAGATTTGATAAAATGGAAAAAGAAGGCAACTCCCAGAAAATCAGAATTTGTGAAATCGAAAAAAATAACTCCTTAAAAAACAGAATTTGTGAAATGAAAAAAAAAAAAAAATCCATAGAACAAAACAACTCATTTAAGATTCATTTGGACGAATACAAAAAGAAGTATAAAAAAAGTAAATGAAGAAAATAATTCACTAAAAATCAGAACTGAATAAATGGAAGTGAATGACTCAATAAGACATCAAGAATCAGTCAAGCAAAACTAAAAAAATAGAAAAATATAGAAAAAAGGTGAAATACCTACTTGAACAAACAACTGACCTGGAAAATAGATCTAGGAGAGATAATTTAAGGAATATTGGACTACCTGAAAGCCATGATGAAAAAGAAAAAAAAAAAGAACATAGACATCATTTTTCAAAAAATCATCAAAGAGAACTGCTCAGATGTCATAGAATCAGAAGGAAAAATAGCCACTGAATGAATTCACCAAATACCTACTGAAAGAGACTCCAGAATAAAAACTCCAAGGAATATCGTGGCTAAAGTTTAGGACTATTGAACCAAACTAAAAATTACAATCTTCCAGGGGAAAAAAACAATACAAATACCCAGAAGCCACAATAAAAATTTCCCAGGACCTAGCAGCTTCCACCTTAAAAGATCAAAGAGCCTGGAATCTGATATTACAAAAGGCAAAAGAACTTCTAATGCAGCCAAGAATAAACTACCCAGGTAAACTGAGAATTTTCTTTCAGGGAAGTGGTGGTGCTCATTAGTAAAATACTGGGGAGATAGAAAAGAGAAATGTATAATTTGGGTTTAATAAGAAGGCAAGAAATTCAGAATTAGAAGTTTTAATCATAAATGGAAATGGGGTAAACTCTCCTATAAAGCAAAAGGGATTAGCAGATTGGATTAAAAGCCAGAATCCTGCAATATATTGTTTATAAGATAACATTTAAAGTAGAGCAATGCATATAGATTAAAGATAAAAGGCTGGAAGAGAATCTGTTATGTTTCAGGTGAAGTAAAAACAGAAGGGGTATCCTGATCTCAGATCAAGAAAAATCAAAGATAGATCTAATTAAAGAGATAAGGAAAGAAGCTATGTTGATAAAGGGTACCATAGATAATGAAGTGATTTCAGTATTAAATATATATACACTAAGTGGTATAAGATGACATTTCCTAAAAGAAAAGGTAAGACAGCTGCAAGAAGAAATAGGCAATAAAACTAATAGTGAGACATCTCAACCTTGCTCTCTCAGAACTAGATAAGTCAAACCACAAAATAAATGAGAAAGAAGAGATAAATAGAATATTTAAAAAGTTAGATATGATAGATCTTTGGAGAAAATTGAATGTGGACAGAAAGAAGTACACTTTCTTCTTGACAGTTCATGGAACCTGTACTAAAACTTATGATATATTAGGACATAAAGACCTCAAAATCAAAGAAGAAATAGTAAATGCGTTTTTTTCAGATCACAATGAAATAAAAAGTACATTCAATAAAATGCCAGGGGAAAATAGGCCCAAAAGTAATTGGAAACTAAATAATCTCATCCTAAAGAATGAACAGGCAAAATAGCAAATCATAGACACAACTAATAATTTCATCCAAGAGAATGACAATAATGAGGCAACATACCAAAATTTGTGGGATGCAACCAAAGTAGTAATAAAGGGAAATTTTATATCTCTAGAAGCTTTCTTGCATACAATATAGAAAAAGAAGATCAACAAATTGGGGTGCAAGTAAAAAAGCTAGAAAAAGAACAAATTAAACCCCCCCAATCAAGTACCAAACTTGAAATTCTAAAAATAAAAGGAAAGATCAATAGAATTGAAACTAAAATAAATATTGAAATAATAAATAAAACTAAGAATTGGTTTTATGAAAAAACCAACAAAATAGATAAAGTTTTAGTTAATTTGATTAGAAAAAGGAAAGAGGAAAATCAAATTGTTAGTCTCAAAAATTAAAAGGTAGCTTAGCTGTACCAGATCTAAAACTACATTATAAAGCAACAGTCATCAAAAACATTTAGTGCTGCTAAGAAATAAAGAATTTGATCAGTGGAATAGGTTAGGTTAACAGGACAAAATGCTCATTGACTATAGTAATCTAGTGTTTGATAAACCCAAAGATGCCAGCTTTTGGGAGAAGAATTCCCTATTTGATAAAAACTGCTGGGAAAATTGGAAAATAGTACGGCAGAAACTAGGCATTAACCCATATATAACACCATATACCAAGATAAGATCAAAATGGGTTCATGATCTAGACATAAATAATGATATTATAAATAAATTAGAAGAACATAGAATAGTTTACCTCTCAGACCTGTGGAAGAGGAAGGAATTTAAGACCAAAAAACAACTAGATATCATTATTAATCACAAAATAGATAATTTTGATTATATTAAGGTAAAAAGGTTTTGAACAAACAAAAATAATGCAGACAAGATTAGAACAGAAGCAATAAACTGGGAAAACATTTTTACAAAAAAAGGTTCTGTTAAAGCCCTCATTTCTAAAATATATACAGAATTGACTCAAATTTATAAAATTCCAAGTCATTCTCCAATTGACAATTGGTCAAAGGATATGAACAGACAATTTTCAGATGAAGAAAATGAATCTCTTTCTAATCATATGAAAAGGTGCTACAAATCACTATTAATCAGAGAAATGTAAATTAAGAGAGCTCTGAGATACCATTACACACCTCTCAGATTGGCAAAGATGAGAAAAAAAGTTAATGATTAATGTTGCAAGGGATGTGGGAAAACTGGGACACTGATACATTGTTGTGGAACTGTGAACGGATGCAACCATTATGGAGAGCAATTTGAAAGTATGATCAAAAAGTTCTCAAACTTTGTATACCCTTTGATCAAGCAACATTTCTACTGGGCTTATATCCCAAAGAGATCTTAAAGGAAGGAAAGGGACCCACATGTGCAAAAATGTTTGTGGCAGCTCTTTTTGTAGTGGCTAGAAAGTGGAAACTGAATGGATGACCATCAATTGGAGAATGACTAAGTAAATTATAGTATATGAATGTTATGGAATATTGTTGTTTTGTACAACATGACCAGCAGGATGATTTCAGAGAGGCTGGTAGAGACTTACATGAACTGATGCTAAGTGAAACGAGCAGAATCAGGAGATCATTATACATGGCAGCAACAAGACTGTACAATGATCAATTCTGATGAATGTGGCTCTCTTCAACAATGAGATGATTAAGCCAGTTCCAATTGTTTAGTGATGAAGAGAGCCGTCTACACCCAGATAGAGGGTAGTGGGAACTGAGTGGTGACCACAACACAGAATTTTCACTCTTTCTATTGTTGTTTGCTTGCATTTTGTTTTCTTTCTCATTTTTTTCCTTCTTTATCCAATTTTTTCTTGTGCAGCAAGATAACTGTATAAATATGTATATATATATTGGATTTAACATATATTTTAACATATTTAACATGTATTGTGCTACCTGCCATCTAGGAAAGGGGATAGGAGAGAAGGAGGGGAAAATTTGGAACAGAATATTTTGCAAGGGTCAGTGTTGAAAAATTACCCATGCACATGTTTTGTAAATAATAAAATTTAATGAAATAAAAAGACATTTGATCCCATTTTATTTGTCAGTTAGCAAGCATTTATCAAATGCTTACCATGTACTAAATGATAAGTCAAGTAGATACTAAGATGCATCACTGCTGCCCCTATCAGAGATTTGAAATTTCAGTTGAATTCAAACTTGTTCTTTAGTCTCAGCACTAAAATATTAAATAAATAAAATGCTTCTAAACCCATATACATTAGCTTTGTACTACAAATCTGGTATCCAATCTAAGAGACTGAAAAGCATGTTTTTTTTTAGCCATTTAGTTTCTTTCTTTGACTTTCAAATCAAAGAAATCAAATTAAAGAAATACTGTCCTATATTTAAAGACATTGCTCCTTGTTTGATGTATGTCTAAAGGGTATGAATCTAGGCTGGTAAATGATCCAAATGAGGATTCAGAATGTCATTATACTAGGAACAGAAAGCTTAAATGCCTGGCTAAACATCATCATTATCTTCTTTCTACATACATGTTTTTTAGCTTCTAAAGAAGAAAAAAATTCTTTTGTTTCAAATACAAAATGCACTCAGGATTCTTAGAAAAAATCCTCAAATCTTGAAGAAAAATAATTATGTATATTATTATTATTCCAGTTTTTTTAAATGGGTTTGTTACTATCCTTAAAGTACTTATAATGGAATTTACATTTATAATAAGCAAAGCAATGCAGCACACATATCAAAGGGAAACTAAGTTTAGAATTTTTATTTCTAAATTTATTATATATTTTCTTCATTTATTCTAAAATAATTATCTTTTAAATTCTTATGTAGTAATATAATGAGCAGGGGATGACATGTATATGGAGAGGCTGGGGAAAGTATGAAGCTGAGTAAGCCCTGTCTGTTGCCCCCTTTAAGAATGGAAAGTGGCATAACTCTTAGAACACAGAAAAACTGAACTTGTGAACCTGCTGCTCCAACTTGCTTCCCATTTATTACCTTGAAAATTTACCTTGGCTCTTTACGTTGCCAAGAATATAACTTTAGAACTAGAAGAGTACTTAGAGTCCAATCATCTTGATTTTATAGATGAAGAAACTGAGGCAGAGAAACAAATTAAATTTTAAAAGCATTTATTGAGTATTTGCTATGTTATTTGCAAGGTCCTATGCTTAGTATTGTGCAGATGAGCTGGATATGATGATAGTATATATCTAGCCCACAAGAAATTAAATTCCAATATAGAGGAACAAAATTTGTCCATACAGCTATAATAAAAAGGGAGATGGAAAATGGAAAGAAGACACCTAAAAGTGACCTTGGAAAGTTGAGGATGTATTACTTTCAACTGAACAGTCAGGTAAAGCTTCCTAGATAAGGGAAGGCATTGGGTCTGACTTCTTCATTTTGTACCAAAAAGGACTCGGCTATCTAAGGAAATAATGAGTTCCCTATTCAAAGGCACAGATCAGATGTAAAGGGAACATGCTGTTGACAAGTACTTGATGAAACCTATGTGAATGAAAAATTGCTTTATCACTGATGCATGTGATAGTTTGGTAAGTGGAGTCTACTTTTTCCATGAAGTTTTCCCTGATCCCCATCTTGTTCTTTTGGTGCTATATAGTAGAAAAAGTAATAATCCTGAGTCAGAAAGCCTAGAGTCATATCTCATTACAAATACGTTGTTACTCTGGAGAAAACCATAGTCTCAGTTTCTTCAATTATAAAAAGGTTAACTATGTCGGCAGTGAGGTAATAATGAGCTTTTTAGATCTAGTAAATAATAGTGATCCTTTCTGAGTCATGGATCCCTTTTCAGAATAATATTTTATAAGGCATTTAAAAGTCATAAGGCTTGCAAAAGGTACCAATTATATTGAAGTAATTAACAAAAATTATTTAAAATTATTCATGCTCTAAATCTGTAATTGTTTTTACATTCTACACATTTTTCTTTCATCATATTAATATGCATTTTAATAAACTTCTAAAGGATAGAAACTATACCACTTTTATGTGTAGAATCTGCAGGACCCTGAAAACAGTCTTTGTTGCTGTATGGTCCTTCAATCATTTCTAACTTTTTTGTGAGCCCCATTTGAAGTTTCTTGGTAGAAAAAAACTGGCATTTTGCTATTTTCTTCTTCAGCTCACAGATCAGCTAACAGACGAGGAAAATGAGGCAAACATAATTAAATTACTTGCCCAAGGTCACATAGCTAGTATTTGAGGTCAAATTTGAACTCAAATCTTCCAGGCTGCACTACTCCCTGAACACAATATTCAAATAATCAATACTTATTGAATCCAATTGAATTTTTGCCAGAATTTTAAAAGTATATTCCCCTTTTCATATACTACATGCAAACTATAAGTAATTCAATTATTTTGCTACTCATTTAAGAAATTCTGCACATTTTCTGAATCTGAATAAATCCAAGTTCTCATCAGTGACAAAATTTTGTAAGGTTCATGCCACCATGTCAAAATAAAATTTTATTATTATTACACAGCAGTTCAATATTCTTCTTCACTGATTATGACACAGAGACATAGACTAAAATCAAAACAAGTAAATGTTACTTGTGATGGCTTACACTGACAATGAAAATAGAAAACAACATTGAAATGTTACTCCACTTGAAAATAAATACTGGTGTTCACTGTGCAAGTTTGGATAAAATAAGGGCACTCCTGTGGAATGAGTCTCTCCCAGGTTTGGTTGATAGGTGAATATTCCTAGGTGGGTTTTATGTCCCTACTTCATAAGACTCAGATTTAGAGATATAAAATAATTTACCAATTAGGGCTTCATTTTAAATGAAAAAGTTGAGACTAAAAGAAGCTCAATAACTTGGCCAAAGTCATACTGACTGAACTAAAATTCTGACCCAGATCTTCTAACTTGGTATATAAAGATCTTTCCACTACATCAAAACCACTCACTTCTCTTCCCCTCTATCCCTTCTACTCCCTATAAATTTTCTCCCCTTTTCTCATCTTTCTCATTTCTTTTCTCTTTTTTTCCATCTCCTTTCCTTTGATTCCCTATATTTCTTTGATATCCCACTCCCTGAGCTAAAAGTTATGTTTGTTCTTAAATAACTAAGCTTTCTCTAGAAATACTTTCTTCTTTCAAAAAATAAAAGATGTGAGCAAGTAGAAAAGTAAAGATAAGCTAAAAAGAATAGCCCTCCAAATGTTTACTTTACCATGCAATTCCCCATTTCCACAGACTTATTACTGTAATGTTTGGGCTAGTTTTCTGGAGATCCTTCAGAAGGGCTTTGGCCTCAGTATGATAGATACCATGAAATGGTCAGGAATAGAGTCTAGAGTCTTTATTCTGGCCCAGTCTTAATCTTAGTGGAGGAATACAGGAGGTAGGAGAGACACCAGGAGGATGGTCAAAAAACAGAATGTTTCTATTTCCAGTCCTTCTGAGCCCTTAAATACCTTGGTATGATTACATCATTACAGCACACTATGTATGTGTGAACTAGAGAACCATTACATCACCATGCTAAGTATTAAGTATATGTATATTAAAGAACTATCATCTCATCAATTCCACTAAGTTAACACCTTATTGTAAGTATCCTTGTTTCAAGCATACTTCTCCAAAGTTCTAGCCCTCTGCACATTACTGTTTTATTGAGTAGCCTACCTAGTTCTTGGCCACCATGATTCTAGGCCTCAAAAAATAAATAAATAAATAAAAGAATAAAAAGCCATAAAGCTTGGTTCAGATTGACAGTAATACTTTCTTTACCCTTTTGTTAGAGACAGGACATTTTTGTATGTGAATTGCAAGATAATAATAATACTATAGAGTATATATTAATTGCCTAATAAGAAATAAGAATAAAGTAAGCCATTGAACTTGAAAAGTGTATTATCATCACTGCTGATTGGGTCAGATTGAGACTGTTTAGATTAGAGGTCCTAAATAAGATTCAAGAATGGGGAAAGGAGTGGATAAGGTATTTCAAACAGCTATAATTGAAAGAGCAATCTGAAAAATAATAAATAGAGAATTTGGTAGGTTTGCAAGTAGCAATGAAGGAAATAATGGGGAGAAGAGTAAGTAAAATCTAAATTGACTATTTTGAAATACATAGCTTCATAATTTGGACTTTATCTCATGGGCAATGGGAAATAATTGAAGAATTGAGGTCAGCATGTGAAAAGCAATACATTTAGGAAGATTAATCTGCAGAAATAAGTTGGATAGACTATAAGAGAAAGAGAGAAGGGAAGGTAAGAAACATTTATTAATCACTTAATATTGTCAAGCACTGTACTAAGTTCTTTAAGATCCTACATTGTTAATAAAGTGAAACAAGTATGGTGGCAACAGGGAAAAAAAGAAATGTTGGATGGTGAAGAGACAATAAACCTTTAATTCAATATTTATTGAGCAACTCCTATGGGAAAGGCAATATGTCAGGTGACTAGGATAGGAGGAAATATGCTAAAAATGGATATTTTTCTTAAAATAATATTTTAAGGTATTTTTATTTAAGCTTTTTGTATTCAAAACATATGCAAAGATCATTTTTAACATCTACTCCTGAAAAACCTGTGTTCCAATTTTCCCCCCTTTTCCTCCCACCCCTTTCCTAGATGGCAATTAATCCAATACATGTTAAACATAGTAAAATATTCTTGAATCAAATATAGGCATACATATTTATACAATCATCTTGCTGCACAAGAAAAATCAGGTACAAAAGGAAGAAAAACAAAGAAAATACAATTCAAGAAAACAACAACAAAAGAAGTGAAAATGCTATATTGTGATCCACAATCAGTGGCCACAGTCCTCTCTCTGGGTGTAGATGGTTCTCATCATCACAAGATCATTGGAACTAATCTGAATCATCTCATTATTGAAAAGAACCATGTCCATCAGAAGTGATCATTGTATAGTCTTGCTGTTACCGTGTACAATGATCTCCTGGTTCTCCTCATTTCACTTAGCATCATTCTGCCAGGATAATCTTCACAAATTTTGGGTAGACATCCCATTAACTCACTGCTGCGTCTGAGGTCTGTCAGTTTCCCCCAATCTGATATAACTTATCTGCCAAGATGGGTTTACCAGGGTGTGACTGCTGTTCATGATATAGTTTCTTGGAGCTACAAATGAGAGTTAGGTGAAGGAAGGGAATGAGCAGCCCTAAAACAGCCTCTGCAAGCCTTCATAGCAGAGATTCTAGTCCTTCCTGAAAACCCCCATAATCTCATAGGGAGATATGTACCATGTACAAATAACTACAATACAAGAAAGAATGAAATAGATGTTTTTATTTGAATTATATCTCTTCATTTATCATCATGTAGCCTTGAAAAATATATAGCTTCTCAGGTCTCAATTTCCTCATCTGTAAAATGAAGGGTCTGGGATTGATAGTTCTTACAAACACAACCGCATACTAGAAACTTCAATAAGTTGTTTAAAAAATATGAGACAAATGTGAGAAAGTTAGTAGGCAGAAACAAAGGAGACACATGGGAGAGGAAGACAATGAAAATTCATCAAGGATTAGAATAAGGTCCAGGATGGGGTTAAAATAGATCAAATTAAAAATTCAGGTGAAGGAGTTAAACTTAAGTGAAAAGCATATAGATATAGATATAGATATAGGTATACCTTCTCTGTAACTGATAGAAAGACAGAAAGAATGTATGAATTAAGAATAAGTTTTATGGTAAAGAATTTGTGGCTAAACTACGCATCAAAGACACTTAGATCCAATACCTATATCAATAACTTATTATCTGTGTGACCTTGATCAAGTTAATTAACTTTTTCTTAGCCTTAGATTGCTTATATATAAAATAAAAATAATAATACTAGTCTTATTTCACAGAGCTGTGAGCATCAAATAATATATTGTATTTAAAACTTTCATACATTAGAATACTTCATAAATTTTAAATAGAATACTATATAAAAGTTAGTTTAAATTTAGAACTAAATATATGAAAACTAAAAATAAATATATGATTTAAAAATTAAATAATAGCTCACAATCATTGAGCTATGACTCCCTGAAAGGAGGGAAGGAGATATATATATATATATATATATATATATTCCACAAATACAAATAAGCACTAATGGCATTTAAATCTTTATTTGCTTTCCACCAAATCAGCTTTCATATAATGCTCTGTGGGTCCATGGTTGGGAACTAAATGACCTCTAAGTGACTTTCCAGGTCTAAATATATAATTGTATGCTACTTATACTTCATTTGTATTTAACAGAGTAAACATTTTTTTCTTAAAATCTGACTGACATCTGACTACACATTCTTATATGTTCCTTCTGAGTGTCTAGAATTGTGTGATAAGGTTGTGAAATGCATGCCTTTTCCATAGAATATGTTGCAAATCTTACTTCCTGTACCAGTTTCATTAAAATCTAAATACTCAAGCAAGCTTCTTGTGGAATTATGTCTAGGATCAGAAATATCATCCCAACTAGACTTCCAAACTCAAGCTAAATGTGAGATAGTAACAGCCATTATTTTAGATGACTGTATAATAAATAAGTAAATGTTCCCCAGGTAATTTGAATACATTGTGTTTCACTCTGACATCTTTTACTATATTTCAAATGAATGTCAGTGTTGTTGTGATTAGAAAACCATTGCATTTAAAAGTAAAGCTAAATTTATACTGTATCCTTGGTCATATTGCATTTTATCAAAAACATTATCAGATGTGGTACATAGAATGCTAGATCTTGAGTCTGGAAAATATGGGTCCAAATCTTAGCTTATAAATTTACTAACTGTCTGATTCTAGACAACTCAGTTAACCATTTTATGGCTGACTAGGCCATAGATGGATTAGGATCTGCCTTGGAAAGGGTTCTCACACAGAGAATTATTTATGATGATAAGTGGTATAGTTTATGTTTTGGGCTTTTTTGCTAATCAATGGAAATAAATAATGAACAAAATATTAAATACAGTGCATAATAGTATAACTATTATAATAAACTTAAATCCCCCTTTAGGAGGCTTATTCCCCTCTCTTTCCTAATGTCATTCAGATTATCTTCATAAATTCTGGATAAATACATATCTATATCTATATCTATATCTATATCTATATCTATATCTATATAAATCTTATATAAAATATATATGTGGTTTCTCTCCCATTTGAATGTATTCTTGCCACTTTAGAGCAAGTACTGTTTTTGCCTTTCTCCCATGTTTAGAACAGTGCTAGCACATAGTAAATCTTTAAATAATTATTGACTGATATGAAATGTTTTGGTATTAGAAAAGACTGCCATTAATTATTCAACAAATATTTATTAAGTGGCCACTATGTGCCAAATATTGTGCTAGGTAGGCTCTGGGAATAATCTACTGGGGAATACAACAGGCAAGTAGTAAAGTCAATAGAAAATATATTTTATACTAATTTATACTCAAAATTAAATTGAGAAGCAATAATGTTATATTGCTGTTCTATTCAGAGTTGAGCATGCTGGAGACAGCTTCTTTGGGCACTAATCCTGTGCCCATAATGAGCCAGTTGGCTAAATTTTTGATTTTTTCCGTCTCAAACTACACCCACTACCATTGTCACACTGGCTATTTGCCTTCAGTAATTGTTGAACGAAATTGTTTAGCTGACTTCATTAAAATGTATATTCATAGAAGACAGAAAGCAGTATCAGGTGATGATACATATAATAACTATGATAGTGTAAATGAAAACAGTAATACCACATTACTTCTGATTTAAGATTAAATGAGGTAACAAATCTTGGTCCTGAGCAAAGAGCTGTTAAATCACAGATAAGGGAAGAGGAGGATGGTACTAATGTTTGAGGAATGTTATATTAGTGTAAAATAATTTCAGCACCAATGTTCTTCCAGAATCATTTTAAATCTTTCTTTCACATGTTACTTATAGGCTTCAATCATATCCAAAACAACTTAATTTGGGATTTTGTTGATAGATACTGGAGTATTTTGCTATTTCTTTCTCCAATGGATCCAGTAGGACCATTTTGTAAAGCAATCAGAAATTGTGTCTTGCCTAGTCCTAGGCTTAGGAAGAGCATGATGTAAGATTTGAGTCAGATGTTCTATCCACTGGTTACAAGCTGCCTTATTTATGTATTTCTCCCATAGAGGCATTTCAAATACCATCTTTTCTATGGGGCAGCTAAGGGGTGACAGAACTTTGAATCTGGAGTCAGAAAGACTTGAATTTGAATCTTACCTCAGATATTTACTAGCTATATGACTCTGGGTAACTCATTTAATCCTGTTTGCCTTAGTTCCTTCATCTCTAAAATGTGCTGAAAAAGATAATGGCAAACTATTCCAGAATCTCTGACAAATAAAGTCAGGAAGAGATAGATAGGACTGAAATAACTGTGTTTCATAGCTCTTGAAAGTTTACAAAGTATTTTCCTTATAATTAACCAGTATCGTAAATAGTTTTGCAAATAAGGAAATGTGAAGGCTTTAAGAAGTACAGAAACCCCACTACTACCACCAAGGTCACATATTTATAAACAATCAAGCTGAGGAATCAAACATTCCTGAAGCTTGATGAACCAGAAGCCAAGTTGCTTCTCTTGGCACTATACCATATGGGAACTTTTGACCAGATATGATTACCCTGAGTATTTTATTTACAATCTCTCTTTTTTTGGGCTGCAGCACCACAATTGTGCTGTTGTAATTAAGATTCACTCAATGTGTCTTTAACAAAGGCATCTTCTTTGAGAAACTCCTTAGAGAAAACACATGCCCAGAATTTCATTTGGTATTGAACTGTCTCGACCTGACAGTTAATACTTTTACATGGTTCTAGTTGAAACAAAAATGTTAAAATTCTGACCCTTCTCTAAAGTTTTTCTCATGGTTTTTCATGACTTAGCCATGACCTTGGATTCTTGAAATCCCTGAAGTCTATGGAAAGACTTACCAAATCCTAGTGAGAGATTGTGAATCTATTTTCTCAAAAGGAACTTGGCAAATCTAATTCCTAAGTACTAATGGTCAAAGGCAAATAAAAAGTTCCTGGCCCCAAGAAGTTTACATTTTACTAGTGTGTGGTACAGAAATGGTGAGGGTCACCATTTAATAAAAAAGCTGGAGAGATCTCTAGAGTGAAGCAAAGTTTATTGTACATTCTTGTGAGAAGGGCGTCCCACCCCTTGAGCAGACAAGGGAGAAAGACACAGGTCAATTATTTGGGGCTTTTTCAAATGAAAGGAACATCATCTTTTGTTAATGTTATTGATGGTGATATTGTTCAGCAACTTGAATGAAAAATTAAAAGTATGTTTATTCATTATGTTAAGAAGTCAAAGTGAGAAAAAGGGCTAACAAATAATTTTTTTTCCATCTTTGTATTCCTAGGTTGGTTCCTTGAATTAAATTAAATAGAAGAATTAAAATTCTATCTGAAAAATGACTTGTGGGAAGTACTTTGCAAAACTTAAATATAGTGGATAAATGTGAAGATAAAGAATGTTAGGATGAAATTTAATTGGCATACACAAATGTAAAGTCCTAATCTTGGATTCAAAAAATCAATGCCACAAGTAGAGGATGAGGGAGTTAGGAATATTGATTCTGAAAGCAGAAACTGGGTCATTTTTTCTCTTTTAATTCCAATCTCTTTAGAGTAACTTGTACATAGTAAATACATAATATTCATTTAATGAGTAGCTCATAGATCATACAAAATATATCTGAGGGATGGGGATTAGTGAAAAACAATTTCAATAAAGCAGTGAGAGAGTGACATTGACAGATATACAAAAAATGTAGTCATAACGAATCAATAGAAGTATTGAAGTACAGAATAAAAGGAGAGTGACAAACCAACTATATTTTGCCATACCTACAACACATCTGAAATAATGTTCCTCTTCAGTGCCACATTTTAAGAGAGAGAATTACAACCTAGAGCTTTTCCAAAGGAGAATAATAAGGAAGTAAAGGAGATTAAAATTCTATAAAGAAAAAAAAAGGTAAATTTATGGATTTGTCAATGTTTAGCATGAAAAGGGGAAGAATGGAAAACAGTAAGTTAGGATAGAACTATGATCAAAGCTTTCAAATATATAAAGTTTTTATAATAATAAACACCCATTTGTATATATGTATATACGTGTGTATCACTTTAATATTCCTAAAATGTGTTCCTCACAGTGAGTTTCACAGTTAATCAATAGAAATATTTTATTCTCTTTTTACAGCTAAGAGAAGTCCCAATGTAGGGGGGTAGAGACTGAGGAGATGTGTGTAATGAACTTACTCCTTAATAGATATTGTAGAGTTAATTGGTGATGAAGGATGAGTATCAAGGTTAATTCAATCTTACAGTATGTGAGGTTTTCCCAATGATAAACTTCCAGGGATATGGTGAAGTCAAAAAAGTCTCAAAGTACTGAATTATGGATAAGAACCTTCCCTATGGCCTGGAGTAGGATGTGTTATAATGGAAAGGCAGCACTGGGCCTAACCCCTAGTTAGTGCAGGAAGTTTACTGTCACATAACCATAAAGGAGTTGCCAACAGAAATTTCCTAGTTCTTATGTTCAACAATAAGAATTATCTCTCTTAGAACTGAGTCTAACAATTCTCTGAAGTTCTTCTATTCCCTTACTAATTTATAACTAACTTTATTTTATCTGAATGCCAGTATCAGAGACAGAGAGATCTATATATCCATGGTTATATATCTCTATGAGCATATGCATGTATGTGTATAAATAAATAAATAAATAAATATATACACATGTGTATATGAGTGTGTGTGTATATATATATATATATATATATATATATATATATATATATATATATATATATATATATATATATAATAAATAGATGCACTATCTATAGTCTATATTTCATGTATGGATTATATACATGTGTATTATGTCTATATATGTATAAAAGCATATATAGACATTATTCATATACAGGAAATATGTGATTGTCTATATAGCTATATATATATATATATATATATACACGTTATGTGTTTATATCTGTATATTTACTTATATGTATATATATATGTATGTATGTATGTATGTATGTATGTATATATATATATATATATATATATAATACATATAATTGTATATATCACCCATAAACTTCAGCTGTCTTGACTTTACTGGACTCTATCCAAATTCTAGACAGTTAGCCTTGCTGCCCTGAACTTACTAGTAACAGATGGTGCTTTACTGACCTGAATACCCAATAGGTATGATGTTCTCCTGTTCATGAGGCAGAAACATTTGTTTCATGCATTAAATGGGCATAGACTGGCAGGATATAATCCTTTTGTAAATGTGTTATCTCAGTACCCTTAATTGTTCTTCCCTGAGCAAGATAAAGTCTTATTCTGTAGGTATGTAGGGCTATAAAATCAACTGGTAGAGAATTCCAATATGACTTTAACTTTCCTGGCTTCAAAAATGAAAGTTTTGACATGAATAAAATAAATACAAATAAATTTAAAAATAAAAACAAACTTCAAATGAGGAAAAATAATTTCATCAAATATCACTAATAAAACATTGTTACCAATGACATGTAGAGAATTGATATATGTACATATAATCTCGTGTATTTAAATAGTCAAAGAATACAACTTTCAAGAGAATTAGAGTCTATTAGAAGTATGTTCCAAATCCCAATAAAATAAAGAAATACATGTTAAAGCAACTCTGTTGTGTTGCCTTACAACCTGTAAATTGGCAAAAATGACCACAAAAGAGAAATAATCACTGTTTGGGAATGTGAGAAGGTAGGAACACTAATTTGTTTTTGATAGAGTTTTGAACTTCTCCAATCATTCTGGAAATAATTTGGAAGGATGTGATAGAAATGTCTAAACCATTGCTACCAGTTAGTGCTCATTTATTATTGGATATGTACTCCAAGGTAAAAAGATGCAACAAGACAAATCAAAAAACATTAATTAAGTGTTTACTCTAAATCAGGCACTGTGCTAAATGCTGGAAGTACAAAAATAAATGAAAGGAAGGAGAATTTTTAATGGTGAGGACAATACAAAAAAGGAAGATGAAAAGGTAGGAAAGATCTAGGGAAAGTAGAAGAGAATATAATCACATAAGGGCATGATGAAGAAAGAATACAAAAAATGAGACAAATACCAATTGTCAAGCAATTACATATATCATGTACTATTTTTAACAATGTAGATACAAAACAAAACAAAACAAACAAACAAAACAAAAAAAAAAAAAAAAACACCTGAAAGACAATCCTTACTCTCAGGAATCTTACAGTCAAATGAGAATGACAATATATAGTCAACTACGTACAAACAAGAACTTTCCAGGACAAATTGGAGATAATCAACAAACAGAAGATTTTAACCTTAATGGAGACTGAGAAAGACTTCTTGACGTTGATAAGATTTTAGATGGCACTCAAAGGAAGTCAGGGAATCCAGGATGCAGATATGAACGAGGAAGGAGAACAGTACAGGTATGAGAGGAAGTCGATGAAAATACTCAGAATTAGGCTATTTCATGTCTTGTGCAAAGAACATCAATGCCACTGGAATATATAGTAATTGTCTAGAAATGAGCTATTAGAAGACTAGAAAGTTAAAAAGAAGAAACATTTGCAAAGAGTTGAACAATCCAAGTAGAAGCTTTCATATTTGATACTGGAGGCAAAAATGAGCATTAAAATTGATTGAATAGAAAGGTAACATATTCAGAGTTGCATTTGGGAAGATCAGTTTGACATTTGAAAGAATGGGGAGAAATTTTTGAAATGAAGACCAATCAACAGGCCATTAGAGTGGTCCAGGCATAAGATGATGAAGGTCTACTTCAGTGTGGTCACAGTAGCAAAAGAAACAAAAAAGGCACATATAAAAGATGTTACAGAGTCTAGAAACAGCAAAACTTGAAAACTTATTAGATACAATGTAAGAACTTAGAGTTTGGGAGAGAAAGTGAGGAGCTGAAAATGGCACCTAAGTTGCAAGCCAAAGTAACTGCAAGGTACTCTTAAAAGTAGTAGGTAAGTTAAGGAGAAGGGAGAGATTTGGGGAAAAGATGGGTTCAGTTATGAACATATTGAGATTTATATGTCTACAATATATCTAGGTTGATATCCATTAGGTATATTATTGTTTTGATTATTGTTGCTTTCTTTAGTTGGCAAAAATAGAGTAGCAATGGATGGATATTAACTCACTATTTGAAAATTAACTTGTTTTGACCTTTAGAAGTCCTGTTCCTACATGTCTTTAGAAGTCATATTCCTTCTTCTATCAGTTGCAATTCATGAATGGACACATTTTAGAACCAAGGCAACCAACATGGCCAAATTATAACAGAATGTTTCAAGTGAAGGCACAGGAAAGAAAAAAAAGTCTTTGGGGAAATAAATGTCACAGAGAGAAACTGCTACAAAAGTTTATGGTTTAGAGGCAGAGTTAGAAGTAGTGAAATAATTTTTTAGGTAGAATAAAAAGATAAAATGAAAGGGAAATGAAATATATATGTGTATGTATGTACATATTTATGTGGATGGCTGTACATATATGTGTATATATATATATATATATATATATATATATATTGTGTGCATACATGTTTATATGTGTATATTTGTGTTGTATGTTCATACATGTATATATTGTGTATATGTACATTTGCATCTGTGTGCATATATGTATTTGTATATACATATAGTCTTTATATGTACATATATGTATGCATATGCTATATATATATATATATATATATATATTCACACACAATAGAGAGACATGGGGGCGGAAAGTTAAGTGGATCATCACCTTGGAATGAAATGCTTTTTAACACTTTTAACAATGACTTAAAGTTATGGATAGTGATATTTATCAATTTTGCAAAAAAAAATAAAAATAAAATTAAAAAGTAGTAGTAGGAGGACAAAGAGGATGAGGAGGACGAAGACAAAGAAAATGAGGAGAATGAGTAGAAGGATGAGGAGGAGGATGACAAGAAGGGAGGAAGAGGTGGAAGAGGACTACAAGAAAAACAAGAGGAAGAAAAAGAAGAGCAAGGAAATACTCTATACCAAGATAAGTTCAAAATGGATTCATGACTTAGACATAAAGAGTAATACTATAAGCAAATTAGAAGAACAAAGGATAGTTTACCTCTCAGATCTGTGAAGAAGGAAGGAAACTGTGGACAAATAAGAACTTGAGTATTGAGTGCAAAATGGACAATTTTGATTATATAGATTTAAAAAGATTTTGTACAAAGAAAACAAATGCAGACAAATTAGAAGAGAAGCAATAAACTGGACTTTTTTTTTTACATTCAAGGGTTCTTATAATGGCTTTATTTCTAAAATATATGAAGAATTGACTCAACTTTATAAGAATTCAAGCCATTCTCCAATTGTTAAATGGTCAAAGGATATGAACAGACAATTTCTAGACATATGAAAAGATATACTAAATCATTATTGATCAGAGAAATGCAAATTCAAAACCACCTCTCAGATTGGCTAAAGGGAAAGGAATAGATAAAAATGGAACAAGAAAAGATAATGATGAATGTTAGAGAGGATGTGGGAAAACTGAGACATTAATACATTGTTGATGGAGTTATGAACTCTTTGAACCATTCTGGAGAACAATTTGGAACTGTGCCTAAAGGGCTATCAAACTGTGGATACCTTTCAATCTAGCAATGTTTCTACTGGGCTTGTACCCTAAAGAGATCATAAAGGAGGGAAAGGAACCCAGATGTGCATAAATGTAGGTGGCAGCCCCTTTTGCAGTGGCAAAAAGCTGGAAACTGAGTGGACCAGGAGATCATTCTATACAACAACAGCAAGATTATATGATGATCAATTCTGATAGATATGGCTCTTGTCAACAATGAGATGATTCAGACTAGTTCCAATGGTCTTAGGATGAATAAAGGCATCTACATCCAGAGAGAGGACAGTGGGAACTGAATGTTGCCCCACAACATTTTCACTCTTTTTGTTGTTTGCTTGCATTTTTTCCTCATTTTTCTTGTCCAGCATGATATTTATCGAAAAATGTGTAGAGGAATTGTATGTGTTTAATATTTATTGGCTCACTTGCTGACTGGCAGGGGGTGTGGGAGGGAAAAAATTAGATTTTGTAGGGGTGAATGTCAAAAATTATTCATGTATAAATTTTGAAAAAGCTATAATTTAAAAATGTTAAATCATAAAAAAGAATAATAATTACAGTAAGAATAAAGAAAAATAAGAAAAAGAACAAGAAAAAGAAGAAAAAGTACTGTGAGGGATAATCAATGAATTCTATGAAAGTGAAGACCCTCAAAGTCCTTAATAGGATGGAACAATTATCACACCAATAATAACATTAAATTTTATTAAGCTTAATCCAATATGAGTACAGGAAAGGAAAAGTTGTGGACCTGAGAACTTAGCAGATTTCATGACAGTAATAGAATATAATATGAGTATCACATCATAATGTCCCAAATGAGGTAATTTTCTCATGACAGTAATAGAATATAATATGAGTATCACATTATAATGTCCCAAATGAGGTAGTTTTCTTTTCTTCAGACCTTATCTTTTCTGGACCTTGAATTTTTTTCTGGGTGCCATGCTTTAGAATGTAGATTGATAAACTAGAACTTGACCAAAGGATATGGATTAGCATGATGAAAGGACCAAATAACATGCCATATTAGAATCAATAGAAGGCAATAATCATCCTTAGCCTAAGGAGGGAAGGCATAGTGCCTACATGGCAGCATCTGATAATTTACATGGAGAAAGTATTATTCTTGTTCTGCTAAGACATAAAAAGTAAGAACTTATAACTAAAGATCAGGGGTGGGAGTAGAAGTTGGAATGGAGAGAACAGTTGAATAATATTTTAGGTTTCTTTTAAGGAATAATTTCCTTATTCATAAAGCTCTATAAAAAACAATGGACTCTCCCAAGCAGTAGGTAATGACTAGCTATTTAAAGTCTTCATGCAGAAACTGTGTGATAACTTGTCAAAGATGTTATAAATGGGGTTTGTGTTGCATTACAGGTTCAAGAAAAGATGATGACCTCAGAATATTCTTTCTAACTCCAACATGTTGTGATTCTATAATGGCCATTATAAAGATGGATTCTCAAATGGTTAGACATATGGTCGGTATCTAGCAAGTCACCAGAACAGATGGAGTAGGGAAAGGCTAGACAGGGAACAAGTCCATAGCATTAGCAACACTAGAAAGCATTAATGCTTAGATAGCTTGTATAATCGAAATCATCTCTCTATATTTCCTTCACAGTCTTATAAGAACAATGCTCAGCTTAGCTTGACCTGGAATTTTAATGGTAATTCATTCATTCTTCAAACAAATAATTAATGGCCTATTTCGTGTTGCTAAGTACTATTCCAGGCAATAAAAGATAAAAAAAGATAAATAATGTCCCTTCAAAGAGCTTAGAGTCTACTAATTGAGAAAGACATAGAAAAGAGGAAAGGAATAAGCATTTCTTTACAATTGTTATCTCCTTTGACCCTCACAATAATCCTGTGATCATTCCCATTTTATTGCTGAGGAAACTAAGGCAAACATATGTTAAATAACTCACACAAAGTCACACAGCTAGTAGATACCTAAAAATGGTTTTGAACTCTGGTTTTCCTGACTCTAGCCTTAGCACTGTATCCATAAAATAACTTGACAGATATAGAAGTTATAGCTAGTTGACTCAGTGGATACTAATGCTAGAGTTGGAATGGACCTCAGACACAATATTAGCTTTATGGTCTTGGACAAGTCATCTTACCTCAGTTTACCCTAATCCACTAGAGAAGGAAAGTGAAAACCATTTCAGAATCTTTGCCAAGAAAATTTAATAAACAATGTTGGCATGCTATGGTTATGGAGGCACAAAGAGTCAGACATGACTGAACACTTGAACAACATACCTATAATACACAGAGACACAGACATACACACACTTGAAATATAGTGCTTAGGAGAAAAAAGTGCTATAAAACTTTAAGGAACAAGGTAGATGATAAAAGTAAATTATCAAAAGTAAAATTTACTTTTATATCTTTTTATGATTTAAAAACTGCTTGAATATAAGGTTTACTTTCAATAGAACAACTTTTACTATTTACTTATCTTAGGGAATGATGATGGTAATGCCATTTCAATTAGAATTTGAAGGGTAGGATTTCAACAATTGAAAATATTGGAAGATGGGGCAAGATACATCAAGGTAAGAAATTGTGAGGTATGTTTAGGATTTGTCCATTAGCCAGATGGGAGCTGAAAGTATATGAAGGAGAAACACTTTAGGGAGCTTTGTATGCAAGTCTAAGAAAACTGGATTTTATTTGAATTCTATTTTATTTAATTTAAGAAATATTCATTAAATACCTACCATATGCAAGGCTCTATTCTAAGGTTTCAAGGGCAAATATGAAAAATGACATAGTCCCTTCCTCTCAAATTATTTTTAATATATTAGTGGCTATAATGTATGACTATATTATAGTATGTATATGTATGAATTCATGTATACATATTTAAACATACAAGCATTTGTGTGCATATATATCATATTTGTATGTTATAATATATAATATATATATAATTTTATGTTTTATTATATATTTATATATTATACAATCTGTATAATTATGTAATAAATAATAGTAAAGTAAATATAATTAATAAATTTAAAATAACTATATAATAAATAAATACTTTTAATAAATAATGAAATACATTTATGATTTTATATATTTATAAGTTTATATATTTAATTTATTTTTTAGGCAGACTCATGATTTCACTGGTGTGGTAAATTTCTGGTGACTGAACTTCTTCTACCTTTAGAGATCCACCACTACTTTACAACTTGTAGTTAGAAACGTTTTTGGGGACATGGAAAAGTTAATTGACTTGCCCAGAGCATCACAGTAATGAAGCAAGAGCCCAGATTTCTCTGCACTTGGAGCTAAGTTCTCTGTCTACTATACTATACTACCCTAATAAAGCTATAATAAAAAATAAAATATAATTAAATATATTGCAGTTTAAATAATATATTATGAAAAAAATTAAGAGGAAATATTAATTTCTACCTGAGGGAATGAGAGAATTCATGAAGGAAGTAGCCAATGAGGAGAGCTTGATGAACATATCTATAGGCAGAGCTCTGAAAGGAGGTGAAGAAAGATAATGAGTCATCATTATAAGTCTATGAAAAGATTATCAATATTCTAAGTACTCTCATACCTATAAGCATGGAAGATCAATCTGTCTATATATACATAGAATGAATTAGAGAGGAAGAGGAGAGATGGGTAGCAGGAATATCAATTAGGAAGATATTCTAGTAGTATCAGCAAAAGGCAAATATAATGACAAAAATTTGGCCGGTTGAGTATTAAATGAATGGAGCCAGTGTGAGGAATAGAATCCTTATACTGGCATCCTGGAATCCCCTTTGGAAATGGATGTACTTTGAAATAAGGGAGTGATTATAGAATCACAGAGACTGAGAGTTGGAAGGCAATGGAAATTCCTATACCCAAAAATGATCCACATTAACACTCCTGTGGAAGGTATCATACAATCTCTATTTGAAGATCTTTCTAAAAGGGGTTATGCATCCACCACTTTTCAAAGCAATCCATACCTGGAGAAGAGAAACAGAAGAGAGATAAAAACTACACTCCTAGTAATGATAGGGGAAGAGAAGAGAATATATAAAATGCCCAAAAGAGGCAATGTGTGCACAAAAAAGCAACATGGGCTTCCAAGAGCAAATTCCACTTATTTTACTCTTTTTATATATTCTCAGAGTCAGAGAGGATAGTCCTAAGAGGTCATTTACTCCAACTCTCTGCCTGATAAATGAATCCCTTCTACAACAAACCTGACAGGTGGTCATCTAGATTCTGTGTCAGGGATGCACAGCTGACAACAAGTACATAGCCCCTGATGCAGCTGGGTAGGCATTTGACAAGTAGTTATCAGAACCATGTGCAGTCAGCAGAAGTCATGCCACGTTATGCAAGAATGAACAGCAGAGGCAGGTATCAAACATATTGGGGTGGAAAAAGCAAAAAAGGCACAAGCCAAGAGTTAAGGGAAAGAAACTATGCTTTTTATGCAGTAGAGATCTTCCTAATAGATTCAAGGAGTGTCAAAACTGGAAGAATGCTATGGGCCAGAACTCTGAACTTGAAATAAAGGATTCTTACAAGGTACTAAGTCAGTGGAATTGATAGATATAATAGTTATCTAATTTAGCATGGTTCAGTATGGTTGATTTAATCCTACAAGGAGATGTTTTGGACCAGAACTTGAAACAAGGTACTGAGTGGAATTGAGGAGACAATGGTTAAATCTAGTTTAGCATTGATTTAATCCTACAACAAAGAATGGTTTCCTAGTGATACAATGATTGTTTTATATATAGTGTGGGGCATATAAGCTAGGAGTCTCAGCCAGGATTCAACCAGGGAGATTCAGAAGCCAGAGAAGGCAGGGGGGAACTCAAGCTCTCAGAACCAAGGCCATACTGAAAGGCTCTCCAGAAAGCTGCCCAGCCCCAGGAAGGAAATAATAAAGGATCTGGACTATAAGAAAGCTAACCGGACCACAGGAAAGGAGACAAGACTTGGAAAGAGACAATAAAGGATTTGGACTTTAACAGCTGGCTGCACTTGTGGTGATTACTGAACTGAAATGAAGGCTGCCTCCAGATACACCAAAAAAACCTCAAAAGAGAATATTACATTTTAGAGAAGAATAATACAGAAGAAGATTTAGGTAAAACATCATAGGACTAAAATTAATAAATATCTTGGAATCATTTAGTCTAACTATATGATCATTTAACACGAGAATAGTTAGGCTTAGAGAGATTAAAGTTTGCCCAAAGTCATGTAAGTATCAGTGACAATACTTGAATCTGAATCTAGTGACTCCAAATCAAGTGTTCTTTCCACTACACAGTATTGTTGAATATAGGGCAAAATTTTGTAATTTATTCAGGCTTGGTCCAGAACATTTCAAAAGTTTATAGTTTATTCACTCTTACTGCCAAATTGTTCCAAGCTTACCAACCTTCATGATGTAACGCAAATCACACTACACTAGTAGCTAGAATATTGGGCTATAGTCCAAATTCTTGTGCTATTCATATGACTTTGGGCAAGTAATCTAACCTGAATCAATTTCAGAATCTATAAAATGAAGATAATACATTGCTATCTCTGATGTTTGTGATAACCAAAATACATATATGTGTGACAAATGTAAGATACTATTGTAATTACTTTCAATTGATTGATTACTTTCTTTCAGTAATTATAATCCTGCCTATCTTCACTACTTATTTTTTCCTCACTGAAGTTGCTTCATAAATATCAACCAGGAAACCACAAAACCACTTATAGAAATGGGGAAAGCTCAGAGTCACATATCAGTTGTGGTCCTCTCCTCTTTTCTTCATGAATGCTTTTGACCAGAAGAATATGGAGCAGGAGGCTTTTATTTTAATAATGGAAATCTGATTGCATTCTATTATTATCTGCATAGGAAAATCAAGTTATTACTATGTGAATTACTATTTGATTTTTTTCACTTATCATGCTTTCAAAACCAGTGATCAAGGGAATACCTCACTCAAAGTGCTAAGATTTGACTTCTGTATCTGATTGCATAGTGGAGAATACAAGTGATGCTTGGGACTGTCTGGTCTAACACCTCTTCATTTTATTGATAAAAAAAGAGAAATTACTCTTATAATATGGTATCTGGCCTGGAGGCAGTTTTAAGCCTAGATGTGGTAATCAGTGTCATATTCTTGTTCCCTCTCTTTGTAAGAAAATCTAAAATTTGAGAAAGGATGTCTGTTTGTACTTGTCTTTATGGACAATAAATAGAAATCAGAGAACTAATCTGAGCCATTTCAGAGTAAGGCTCTATTGATGAGAACTTGTACTATAGAAGACAAAATAATCTCATTTGAGACTATCCCTCTGAAGAAAGCGTTCTTATTGTCAAGTAATTTAGTACCTTCTTCTAAGCATCAATCTTAAAACTAGAAATTGTAATTTCCCATTTTATTGAAAATGAAGCAAATTCAAGGAGGTTGAATGTTGTAATTATATTCACAGGTCTAATAAGAGAAGGACAAGATTAAAATTCACTTCTGTTGACTGTAAGAGTAACTGAACTGAAACCTACTCCCCTTAGTCCATCCATGAACCTTAGTCCAGCCCTGAGTAACAGGTTCTGGGGTTTACTTTGGTTCAATCAATTGGTGTGTTAAAATAGTAAGTCTTCATTCATTCCAAATGAATTTAAGAAAGATCTCAACTCTTAAGGTGTAATCCATCATGAATGTGGGTGTGCACTGGTTGTGTGTAGGATATTCCTAAAACTCTTGTTACTTTAAAGTCACAAAAATTTAAAGATGGAAACTTTAATAACTTAGCTTATAGGTAGGCTAAAAACAGTTTTAAGTCACATTTGAAGGAAATTAAATTTTTCCCTAATGGTTTCTATAAGCTTCTATTCTGCTCACATAGGACACAATTTGGCATTTCATGGAATCATAACATTTCAGAGCAGGAACAAACATATCTGCCTATGTAAGCCAACCTCTTCATTTTTCTATATAGGAGGCAATTTTTTACTCAGCAACCAAATCTGAAATAAAATCCTAACAAGAATCTAGAATGTATAATTATATAATATAGCTGTCAGAAATTTAATAAATTGGGTTTTATGTATATATTTTTATAAATATTTATATCCTTAAAGTTATTAACATCTTTAAATATATGGAGTATATCCTCCATTAAGTCAAACTCTGCTATCTTATCATACTAGAAAGGTGACCTCACATTCTCAAAGGTTAGGCCAGCAGACTATAAGCTCTGGCAGTCTTTTTGTTTTGTTTTGTTTTTACCAGACTAGAAAAGCTTTGAGTATGTTTCCTAGGTATAAATCAAAACTGTTTTTGGTGGGTCAAGTTTAGCTAATTACAGAAAGACACATAACTACTATACTGGCTAAATGGTGATTTATCTCCATACCACTTTATTGTTTTCATAAGTTCCCATGGATTTAATTACCATTCCATTTCTATGCTAATCATTTTTAGATCTACCTATCCTGACCCAATTTCTCTACTGATCTCCAGACTTTGTTCTAAAATTTTGCTTTAAGACATTTAAATCTGAATACTGGATATTCAATATGCAGCTTAAACTCAATATATACTAAGCAGAATTTATTATCTTTTCCCCTAAATCCCCTTACTTTCTAACTTCCCTATTGTTATAGAGAGAAAAACCATCCCCCATGGTTTCTCCTCTCTCCCTCTATCTTTCTGTGTGTGTCTTTCTCTGTCACTGTCTCTCTACCTCTTTCTGCCTGTTTCTCTGTCTCTCTCTCTCTCTCTCTCTCTCTCTCTCTCTCTCTCTCTCTCTCTCTCTCTCTCTCTCTCTCTCTCATACACACACACACACACACACACACACACACACACACAATCTGTTGCCAAGATCTTCTGATTTCATCTGTACAACATATCTTGAATATGCCGTTTTTTCTCCTTTGACACTGCCACCATTCTAGTGGTATAATGACCTCATACCGGAATTATTGCAATAGCTTGCCAATGGATCTAACAACTTCAAGTCTTTCCCCATTTCAATCTACTCTCCATTTTGTCAATAAAGTGACATATATTCTTTAATCCAATGATACTGATCTCCTGACTAGTCCATGAACAAGACATTCCATTTCTTAGCTGCTAGCATTTTCTCTGCCTGTCCCTAGGCTTAGAAAAATCTCTATCTCCTCTGACTACTGGTTTCCTTCAAGTCCCAAATAAAACCTCAGTTTTTTATAGGAAGCCTTCTTCAACCTCTCTTAATTTCAGTACTTTCCTTTTGTTGATTTTCCTACTTATCCTATAGATAGCTTATATATAGTTTTCAATTTCCATCAGATTATAAACTCCTTGAGGGCAGGGGCTATCATTTACCTCTTTATGTATCTTCAGCACTTAGCACAATGCCTGACTCATACTAGGTATGTAATAAATACTTAATTTTCCTTTTTAAAAGATGATAGATACATGGATGGATGAATGAATAACCTTTATATAATAGTTGCTATATGTGAAACACTGTGCTAAATTCTTTATGATTATATCATTTGATCTTTATAATTATGGAGGGTAGGTACTATTATTACTTCCATTTTAGAGGTAACAGATTATAGACTAAGATATACCATGGTATAGTGCATAAAGAGCTAGTCTCAGAGCAAGGAAAACCTGTGTTAAAGTTGTCCTTCTACTGACTCTCATTGATTGTGCATCCCTCTGAAAGTCCTGTCACTTCGCAAGTCCTAGGCAACTCTCTATAATTTTAACTTGCATAACATGTGCAGACCTGCTTAGGTAGAAATTTCTCTTTGGGAATTTTCTACACTCATTAATAATAAAAGTAATCATAATAACATTCATATGTTACTTAAAACTGAAAATTATTTTACATACATTATATCATTTGACCATTAATATAACCTGAGAAGGTGGATACTATTTTTATACTTATTTTAAAAATTAGGAGACTGAGAGACATAATGTGTCTTGCCTAGTGTCACATTGCTACTAAATATCTAAAGTGCAATTCATACACAACTCTCCTAACTCCAAATACAGGATTTTGACTACTGTATATTTAGCTGCTTATGAATCATAAGTCTGGCCCTTGTTACTATGTCTATAATGATTATATATATATATTATATATATATATTATATATATATTATATATAGATATCATGTTTTATATATATATATATATATCATGTTATATATAATATGATCATATGATAATGATAATATGTATAGAGAGGGATAAAATGAGAGCAAATAAAAATCAAGTGACATATGCAAAGTACCTCCATATATATATGTGTGTATGAGTGTATATATATGTATATCTGCATGTACATGTATATGTGTGTATGTGTATGTTTATACATGTGCATCATATATATACATACATATATATCCTTTGAAGGCTTCAAATAGGTGAATGTATATTATCTCATTTGATTCTTACATGACCAATTGAGGGAGTAACCCTATTTAACACCAATTTTCAGATGTTATTTGCTTAAGGTTATTTTACATATTTAGAAAATTATGCCTGACCCAGAAGTCAAACTCATCTTCTGAGTGTCTCATGTACTTCCAATATAGAATGATGTCTCCATGATCTCTGTTTTTTTTTTTTTTGCAACTTTTTTATAACTCTTCCTGGTTAGTAACATCATCATCATCATCATCATTAATATTATAACTAAAGAAGTAACTAAGATTTTTGATGTTAAAAGTATATGTAACAAAGTATGCCTGGGGCAATCAGGGTTAAAGCCACTCTCAGCTTAATGGGAAAACAATGATGAGGCTTAGACTTCTACTCCAATAGGAAACAAAAAAAGCTCTAGCACAAAATCCTGTAGAAAAAGTTTATACATAGACTACATAGCAGGTTCACCTAGTTTTTGGAAGGATTTCAAGCATACTTATGATCCTCTAAATCCTGGTAATACATCCCTCTTGCTTTCCCCCATTACAATTTTGAAAATAACTGTCTTTGAATATAACACTTTCAATTTTCAAAGTCATTGTCATTCATAGTGTCATTTAAACCTCATCATATCTTTATGGGGTAGGCTGACTATCCCTCTTTTACAGATGCAGATCCTATGATTCAGAAAAATCACACTCTTTGTGTTTAGCATGTGACCAGCAAGAGTCCTGAGAGGTTTGGGAACACAAGGTCTCCTGATTTCAGGTCCAGGAACATTTTCCACTATGCTATGTTGAATGTACTACAGAGGTTATTAAAAGCAGGTCAATGATAAATGTGTTAAAAAGTGCTTGACAGTATTACTGATTCTTATTTGGGGATCTAAATTTAATTAAAGAAATGAGACAATTCTTAGTGCATCCTTAATCAAACCCCGGAATCATCAGGGTAGCTAGTCACCTGGAGAGCAGAAAGCAATATGTAAGTTAAATATAAAGTCGACCTTTAGGGAATTGATTGGGAACTTAATTCTTGACATTGCAGCTAAATAAACAATTACTTATTAACGGTTGCCTGGAGGTTCTCTCCTTTTTTAATCTCCTGAACTAGCGATAGAGTAGAGATTTGATTTGAAGGTTTAAAATCAGACTCAAGACAATTTGCAGTTGAAAGGAAGAAGCAATAGGAAACTGTGGGACTTAGGTCAAATGGCAGAAATGCAATTTTGTTGTTTACCAGAGCAACAAGTGGCCTGAGGAGACAGTTAGGAGGTTAAAAAGATCATTCAACTGATTTTGCCTAGGCTGCTGAGTAGCTGAGAACATTGCTTATTAATACTTAATGAATCATCTACCACTTTTCTCTCCAATAACCCAATTTCAGCAAAGCCACATCTCCTGGTTTTTATTTTTATTTTATTTTATTTAGTGTTTGCTCATCTTTGATTTCTTTTTATTTTGTCTGAATAGTCCTTGTCATTACAACTTGAGAGTTTCAAGGTGTTATTTACATGAAGTAGTGAGTTCTTTATCCTCAGAGAACATGAAATAAGGATTTGGTAGTTATTTTTAGGGCATTATATAGACAGAATTTCTGCTTCAGTGTTAGATAATATTTTTAGATTCAATCAAATATCTGGTGTGGCAAAGAAATAAATATCACAGTAAACAAAAATCACATGGTATTTGAACCAAGAATAAAACTATTAATGTGGACACATTCTATCCATAACTTTTGCTGGTTTCCCCATCTCCTGAATCTTGGCACAGTCTATGGCACTGACATGATCTTTACCAGTTACCTTCTGCAATATTAGTTTTCTTTCCATGTATTACGTACAAAGATTATATCTGATTTTTTTTGATATCAGGATTGTATGATATTTGGGGGAAAAAAACACTATACATAGAATACTGACTTAAAGGTCCAGCTCTGATGCTACCTATGTAATGTCTCTGAATCTCATTTTCTCATTTATAAAGTGGGAAAAGTTGTAGCCATTTTGCATTGAAATAATGTGTAGAATTCAACTTCTGACTAATAGGTCTCTAGGAGATGCAAGATGTGACTATAGTGGGGATAGTAGGGGAGAAGAAATAGTGAACTTGCACATTTTATTTAATAAATAGAAATGTATTAAAACTGTAAAATCTCCTATCTTAATTAAAGACCTCCAGAAAGTAATTCTTTCCACTAAACTATAAATTGTGATGTTAATAAAAACTAAATTAATGTTAGTATTATTATGCTTTCCCTACATTTCTGTTTTGTTATATAACTGAAACAGAAAGATAACCCTAGATTTTGAAGGTTTTACCACAAAATACAAGCTCTGGTCATTACAAGTTTTTAAAAAGGCTTCAACTATAGTTCCAAAAATGGATTATATGTCCAAAGACCAGCCTAGCTAAATTCAGAGAAAGACTTGTCAATAATGACTTGGCAGCTAGATGATGGATTTTTTTCAACCACACTAAAACACAGAAAAGTTGACCGACCAATATTTGAAGAACTTTTCTTTTTTATTGATGTAGGGATTATTCACATAGATTTAATTGGAGATCCTTGAAATGTACTTGAAGTGTATTTTGTATTTTTTTAAACCTTTATTATCAGAAATCTTCCTAAAGATATTATATGGCTCCTTACACAACACCTTCCTCCCTCTTCCACTTCTAGGAGGCTTTTCTTCTTTGCTTCCACCTTTTAGATTCTCTTTCTTCTTTTAAGATGCAGCTCAGACACCATCATCTGCTTGCAGCTTTTCCTTATTCACCCCAATAGCTAGTCCTTTTAAACATATTTATACTTAATCACTTTGTACTTATGCTGTATATCTTTATGTATGTACTTTGCCCTCATTAAAATATGAAGGCCAAGTGAACAGAGATCATTTCTTTCTTTGAACGTATATCCCTTGTCCTTGCACCACATCTGGCAAACAATTTGCTTAGTTGTTTTCAGTCATGTCTAACTCTTTGGTCCCTTTTGAAGTGTTTTTTTTTTTTTGGCAAAAATACTAGAGTGCTTTTTCTAATTCCTTCTCCAACTCATTTTATAGATTAAAAAAAAACTGAAGCAAATAGGATGAAATGATTTTCATGGAGTCATACAGCCATTACGTATCTGTGGCCAGAAATTAACTCATTTCTTTTGAATCTAGGCCCAGAACCACCCACTGTATCACCTTGCTGTCCACAGAAGATGATAAATCTTTGTTGATTGATTGAAGATATTCTACAACATAGTTCTATATATCTTCTGCCTGTTTCTGACTACATATGGCTGACTCATCACTAGTAAGCCCAAGTGGTTTTTGAACCAAAAAATCTTATAACACATTGAAATACTGTACAGAATACAACTTCTGGCTAATAGGTCTCTCAGAGATGCAAAATGTGACTATAGTCAGGGAGAAGGAATGGGGAACATGACACAATTTTCTTAATAAATAGAAAATGTATTAATGTATTAATACTGTAAAATCTAATATATTCATTAAAAATCTCCTCTAATTTTTCCTCTAAAAATTCCATTGAATCCTTATTATATGGGCACTTAAAGATTATGCTAGAAAGAGTGTAGAGGGGGAGGAGATGATAGTACAAAAATGTGCACTTATAAATCTCATCTTAAAGTATTCTTTAAAACAAAGGGGAGGGGAGGGAAATTTATGGGTGAAAGCAGAATTAATTGTAAAATAATATGTGTTGAGTTTCTTTTTTTTGTATTGGTTTCATTGCAATATGTTTAATAGTTGGGCAATATGGAAGATTATGTGCTATTTTATATAGTGAATTATTTAAAAGATATAGGATGTTAGATATAAAAATTTTAGTGTGAATATAAATTGTTAAGTTTATTTATGTAAAATGAGAATAGTGTTATTAAGTGGATCACAAAATATACCCCAACACCACAGTAAAGAAACATACCCTACGTAGAAACACATAAAGATTTAAACCAGGAGAATAGACTAAAATTTATTGTGTTAGCAAAATACAGAGGACCTAAAGCAGCATGATAATTTTGGACAGATTGAATTTAAATTATCAAGTATTAAGGGGGGGAGGGAGGTGTCAAAATATACTTAAATATACCACATTGTTATTGTTCAGTTGTGTACAACTCTTACTGATCTCAGGAACCATCAGAGGACTTTCATGACAAAGATATTGGAGAGTTTTGCATTTCCTGCTCCAGTGGATTAAGATAAAGTTGGTTGAGTGACTAAGCCAAGGTCATACAGCTAATATAAAATGTCTAAGGTTAGATTTCAACTCAGATATTCCTGACACCAAGTCCAAGACTCTCTCCATTTAGATACTGGCTGTTTTTAAGATCCTGTAAGAGAAAATGTAAATGCCAAATTATCTATCTAAAGATGAAACTATTACATCTAAAGATATAGTTACTAAATTAATAAAAAGGAAAAATTTACTGAATTGCAGTTTTCTTAAATCTAAGTCCCATTTATATACACAAACTCTGAGATTCAGTGACACTAGCTTTTTTGCTGTTCCTTGCTCAAAACATTCAATTTGCATCGTATGAACATCTTCACTGGACCATTCTTCATACTCTCTGCTTCTATCTTCCCTGGCTTCCTTCAGGGCTCAGAAACTTTTAGTCTTAAGATGTTGCAGGCCAATATGAATTAATTAAAAACAAGAGATAAATAACTTAATAAACTAATATCAGAAAAAAGAAGTGCCCATCTAATTCCATGTAAAAAGACATTAAGATTAAATGAATTTTAAGTGAATTCCACTACATGCAGAAGAAAATAATGTTTATAATACACAGAATTCAAAAGAAAACACTCAATTTTAACTTGTTTATTAATTCAAATTAGCCTTGAAACATTTCATACTATCACTTTCTGTTAGAATGTAATCTCCTTAAAGACCAGGAATGGCTCATTTTTGATTTATGCTCCCAAAGCCTAGCATATTACTTGGAGCATAGCAGGTTATTGGTAATTGTTTTCATTACTTTGTTAATTAATCACAAGTTCTTAATAAATTGAATATTAATTAATAATGACCATATAAAGAAAATAAAAAATAGTTTATGTATTTATTAAAAAAGGGCAATATAATTCATAGAAGATTCAAAATATACAAACTACTTTAGTCTAACCCAAATTAAACATGATCTTTATTAACAGACTTTTCAAGAATTTTAATTAAGCACTCCTTCCACCAAGGAGGATTAAAAACTGTCTATGCTTAGAAATGGATTTACCCAAAGTCACATGGCCAGTAAGTAGTTAACCTAAGTCATGGCCCTACACCTGAAAATCAACCCACAATCCACTATGGCATTTCTCAAACATAACTTCTGTGTAACTCTTTTATTTTCCTTCCATTATTCTCTCGTCTTAGAATTCATTTTCTGCTCAGGAGTCCACCCTGCTTCTGTCCTCTCTGATTACCTCCACAGCCTTTTCAATGTGGACATTAGACAAGGCTCATCTAAGTCATTTTAATTGAAAAGACCTTTTAAAATTTAACAACTTTACTGAGAAGGGACATTTTTACAATCTGCATATTTGGTGGCATTTGATTTAATTTATGATTCAATGAACTTGCCTCTGACTATCTGAAGCCAATCTTTATATTTGCTCCTGTCTTTTTCATTGCTTCCCTGTAATGGTCTTGAACACTAATAAACTTTTACAAGAGTTGTGACTTCCTGATCAAGCATAAAGTTCCTCAGTTGGTGATACACTAGAGAATTAGTCCTCTAATACTGAAATATATTTGGTTCTCAGGGGTAAAGAATGTGTTGTTATTTAGTTACACTTCATTACTAAATTACTTTAATAAATTTCTGTGCATATGAGAATGATTTTTTAATTATATAGACAAAGGGAGTCCCTCTTTTTAGAGTAAAGGGAGTAGAACACAGTTTAAGATTTTGAGTAGAGCTTATATTTCAAAGGTAAAAAAAGTTAATCCTATTTTGACAATCTATTCTAGTATTTTTCTCTTTAAGTTTCCCTCTTAGCCTGCTTCCTCCTTGCTAAGGTGTGGGTTTCTGCTCATGTCTAAATTGGTCTAAGTAACCTCTAACATTACTCCCAATTTTCTGAAATTCCTTGATTCTGTGATTTTGAGAAAATACATGACATGAGTGGAATTGAATGTTATAATGTATGGGAACATGAAATGGATGGGATATTCAGGAAACAACTTTCTTTGATATTCCTGGAACTAGTGTCCCAACTTTGGCAGCAGAAAGCAAAATACTCACTGTCTAAGAACAGTCAGTTCTACTTTTGGTAGAGAAAAAAAGGCATGGGAACATGCCTTTAACTTTTCTGAGACTCAATTACCTTACTGGTAAAATAAGAAAATTAAACCAGATAGCTTCTGAGGTAATTTCTAACTCTAGATATATGATCCTAATCAGAAAAGCAAAGTTTGAGGGGGAAAAAAACAGACTCAAGCATTGTATGCTTGGTAGAGGGTAGAAGAAATAGGTAAAAGGCTACAAATTCATGGAAATAAACTGAAAAGAGATTTTAGAAAAGCATTATAGATCATAGCAAACCTAGTCTTGATGAAGTCTTATATACATTCGAGATTTTGCCAGGAATTAATGTCCAGAATACTAGCCAATAGTTTGCAGAATTAACTCTATGGCCAGTTGACCATTTCTGAAGTTTATCTAGACCTAGCCTTTGATGCAAGGGAAAGAGAGAGAGAGAGAGAAAGAGAGAGAGAGAGAGAGAGAGAGAGAGAGAGAGAGAGAGAGAGAGAGAGAGAGAGAGATACAATGCATATACTCCAACTGATCAAAAAACTTCAAAAGTTATATTCCTTCTTATGAATATTCTTTTCATGTTCTTTAAATAATTCATTATAAATCATGCAAAATATGTGTTCAAAAGTATTTGTTTCAATTGTTCAGTGATGAAGAGAGCCATCTATACGCAGAAAGAGGACCATGGGAACTGAATATGGTTCACAACATAGCATTTTCACTCTTTTTGTTGTTTTTTGCTTGCATTTTATTCTACTGCTTCTATTGTTTTATTGGTTTGATTTGATTTTTTTCTTATGCAGCACAATAATTATAAATATATATGCATATATTGGATTTAACATATTTCTACCATGTTAAAACATATATTGTACTACTTTTCATCTAGAAGAGGGCATGGGGGAAGGGAGGGACAATTGGAACACAAGGTTTTGCAAGGGCTAATGTTAAAGTATTGTCTATATGTATATTTTGAAAAATTAAAAAAAAAGTTTTAATTTTAAAAAAAGAAAGTATTGGTTTTTACAGTGTTTAAAAATCTTCAAGGGGCTTTTTTTGTTATTTTTAATCTCTAGAACATAACCAATACACAACTTTTTTTTTGCATAACTTACTATTTATAATGGGCTTTGTATTTTTCCTCTTCTCAATAGGTAGGGAATGAGTTAGGGAAGGAAGAAAACTGCAAATAAAGTAAAATTGAACTAAAAATCATCAGTGGCTCTCTATTGCTCCTGGGACAAAATACAAACTCATTATAAAGAAAGTGATATCTACTGCATTCAGGATTTATCAAGTTCTTTCTCTGGAGATGAACAGCATCTTTCATTGTAAGCCCTACAGAATTGTCTTGGATTAATGTCTTGCTGAGAATATGTGAATTATTTAATATTGCTGTTACTGTATCCAATCCAATGCTTCTACTCATTTCACTTTGCATCACTTCATGTTAGTCATTCTATTTTTCTAAGAGCATCCTGCTTAACATTTCTTAAAGCAAATAGTATCCCATCATGATCATAGGCAATATATCCTCTCAATTTCCAATTCTTTGTCACCATTAAAAAAGCTACTGTAAATATTTTCATACACAATGAAGATGAAAACACGAAGGTCACTTACCATACTAATGATAAATTGTTTAATTTTAAAATACTGCAAGCCAAGCTTAAAGCAGAGAGAGAATTGGTGAGAGTTTTTGATTGCAGATAGTTGGGCACTCAATGTAGCCTCTAAAACTGAGATGGAACAGAGTAGAGATGAATTCTTTGTTGCTTGTATTAATTTTGGCTTGAAAATTAGCACCAAAACCTAAGTTTTACACCAGCTAACAACACACCACCTATGCCTGGAGTATTGGTAATAGCAAATAGAGCAATTTTGAATAATGTGGACAAGTTCACATACTTGGCAGTATACTTTTCAGGGATGTGCACATAGATAATGACGTTGATGTATGCATTGCCAAGGCTAGCTCAGTGTTTGAGAAACTCTGAAGGAAAATGAGTGACACAAGAATTATTAGACTATCTATGAAAATAAAAAACCCCAAAGTCCTTGTACTGACCTCATTGTTGTATGCCTGTGAAACCTAAACAGTCATCATCATCTTGCCAGCAAACTATATTGAATTGTCATTTGAATTGTCTTAGGGAAATTCTGAGGATCACTTGGCAAGAAAGGTACTAGACACTGTGATCCTTTTTGAGCTGAACTGCCAAGTATTCAAAATCTCATGCAAAGAATGCAATAGTAATGGGCTGGTCATGTTTTTCAAATGCCAAATATACATTTGCCTAAGTGACTATTTTAGAGAAGACTCACACAAGGCAAGCCCTCACATAGAAATCAGAAGATGTGACACAAGTATATTCTGGAGGTCTCTCTGAAAAACTTTGGAATTGGTATGAGACACGGGAGACACTGACACACAACTGCCCAGTCATGGTATATCCACATCAAGAAAGACTTTGTGCTATATGAGTAAAGCTCAAAACAAATGTGAAATGTACATATGTAAGAGACATGTCCCCTCCTAATATCCATATTCACTTTCATGTTTCATGATTCATGTTCCCAACCTGTGGTAAAACTTCCGAAATCATGCTCATAATGATCTGATCAGCCACAGGTATACATATTGTACCTTGAATGCAATATAGTGGTTTTAGCCTCTTCAAGCACAAAGGACAACAATCAAATGCATAGAAAGAACAAATAACAAGAGAGAATACTGAGAAGATGAAAGAGTAAGTCAGAAAATTGCAAGCTCTTCAGATTTTCCCAACAAATAAGATAAAATACTGCCTCAGGGTGAATGTAGGATGGGTAAAATAAAAAAGAGCTGGGGCAGAGTAGTGATTAGTGATGCTCCTGGAACAACCAGAGAAAATCTGAAGGGGAAATTCCCAGAATGAAAGTTTAGCCTGTATAAGCTATATCTGCTGAGATAGCAAGTGGCAATCCATGCATCTTACTAGGTTGGGGGATGGCCACAGTCCTAGTCATGGCAATTTTCATTTCCCAGACAGTATGAGAAGCTGGGAATCTGAGCAGGGCAAAATTAAGGAACCGTCTGGTGATGAGGGATGCCAGGTCCAGCTGGGCTGCCAAGAATCATCCCTGGGAGACAAGGAACCAGCACAATCCCTATGAGTGCAGAAGCAGTGGGATATGGATGCTTCTGGCTCTAGGCACTTACATGAGGACAGAATTCTTAGCTTCAGTTACAGGACAGAGGGGAGAATTAAAGGAGGGTCTGAGACCAGAGACACCATTCCCCTCACCCCAGGACTAGAAGTATTTACAATAACAACTTCCTATTTTGAAAATGAGCAAGCAAAGGTGAAAGAACCCAAATATAAAAAATTACTAAGCAAATTGAGAATCTCAGGGTTTGTCTTCAAAGGATGATATTAAAGCAAATAAATAAATAAACAAAGAAGCAAAGAAATGAATAAATGAGTAAAACCATTCCTATCCCTGTGAAGACCAAGTTAGCACCCTGGATACTTTAGAATCAGCCAGAGTCAGGATAAGCAAAATTCTTTGGTCTTTATTCTTGGTTGAAATGAGAAGAAGGGACACAGGAATCTCCACACTTTCTCTCTCTCTCTCTGCATCACCAAAAAGTAACTCTCCCTTGTCTTACTCCACCTTCTAATGCCTCTTACAATTCTCTGTATACACCAACAGATCAAGCCAGCACAGGATAGTGGGCAGAGCCATTCTCCAAGTATTGTCCAATTGGTAATTAGCCTTAAGTGCTCAGTTATCTGACCTCAGTGCATCAACTCAGTTTCAGCCCTTTACATATCCCAAAGGGTAAAGTCAAATGATCACCTGTCAAAAAAAATTACAGAAAAACTTTTTAAAAATCTTTAAAATCAAATTACAGAGATTGAGGGGAAAAATTTAAAATAAGAATAATTAAAAAAAAACAAGATTATGAGAAAAAAAATCAACTACTTGGAAAAAAAGATCTGGAATCTGAAGGAAGAAAATAATTCCTTGAAAGTTAGAATATGGCAAGGGAAAGCCAGTGAAGTTATAAGACCAAGAAATAATAAAATCAAATACAAAGAATGAAAAAACAGAAGAGAATATGAAACATCTCATAAGGAAAACAAATGTTATGTAGAACAGATCAAGGAAACATAAAAATAATTGGACTATATCAACCAACAAAATCTAATAGCAAGAGATACAAAGAGAAATTCCATTTAAAATAACTGTCAATAGTATAAAATATTTGGAAATCAATCTGTCAATGGAAAGTCAGGAACTATATGACAAAAATTACAAAATACTTTCTACACAAATAAAGTCAGATCTAAACAATTGGAAAAATATTAAGTGCTCGTGGATAGGCTGAGTGAATATAATAAAGATGGCAATACTACCTAAACTAATCTATTTAGTGCTATACAAATCAGACTCCCAAGAAATTATGTTAATGACATAGAAAAAAATAACAAAATTCATATGGAAGAACAAAAGGTCAAGAATTTCAAGGGAACTAATGAAAAAAATAAAAATCAAATGAAGGTGGCCTAGCTGTACCTGATCTAAAACTATATTGTAAAGCAGCAGTCACCAAAACCATTTGGTATTAGCTAAGAAATAGACTAGTTGATCAGTGTTTTTTTTGTTTGTTTGTTTGTTTTGTTTTGTTTTGTTTTGTTTTTGTTTTGTTTTTTAAATTGTAGCTTTTTATCGACAGAACATATGCATGTGATATTTTTCAACATTGTCCTTTGCAATAACTTCAGTTCCAACTTTTCCCGTCCTTCTCTCCACCCCCTTCCCTAGATGGCAGGCAATCTCATACATGTTAAACATATTTTAGCATGTTTATATACTTAAGATATACTTTAGCATATCTTAAATGCAATATATATGTACATATATGTATAGTTCTCTTGTTGAACAAGAAAAATTGGATTCAGAAAGGTAAAACTAACCTGGGAAGAAAAACAAAAATGCAAGCAATCCACATTCATTTCCCAATGTTCTTTCTTTGGGTATAGATGGTTCTGTTTATTGTTGATCAACTGGAACTGAATTGGATCTTCTCATTGCCAAAGATATCCACTTCTATCAGAATTTATTCTCATATAGTATTATTGTTGAAGTGTATGAAGATCTCCTGGTTCTAAATAATGATGAATGTTGGAGGGAATGTGGGAAAACTGGGACACTGATACATTGTTGGTGGAGTTGTGAAAGAATCCAGCCATTCTGGAGAGCAATTTGGAACTATGCCCAAAAAGTTATCAAACTGTGCATACCCTCTGACCCAGCATTGCTGCTATTGGGATTATATCCCAAAGAAATACTAAAGAGCGGAAAGGGACCTGTATGTGCCAAAATGTTTGTGGCAGCTCTTTTTGTTGTAGCTAGAAACTGGAAGTTGAATGGATGCCCATCAATTGGAGAATGGTTGGGTAAATTATGGTATATGAAGGTTATGGAATATTATTGCTCTGTAAGAAATGACCAGCAGGAGGAATACAGAGAGTCTTGGAGAGACTTACATCAACTGATGCTGAGTGAAATGAACAGAACCAGAAGATCGCTGTACACTTCAATGCTGTATGAAGAGGTATTCTGATGGAAGTGGATATCTTCAACATAAAGAAGATCCAACTCACTTCCAGTTGATCAATGATGGACAGAAATAACTACACCCAGAGAAGGAACACTGGGAAGTGAATGTAAATTGTTAGCACTACTGTCTAGGTGAGAGAGGAAAGATAAACAGGGTAACATGCATTTTCACTGACAATAAGTTTCTTGAAGGCAAGGACTGTTTGTTTCTTTTTGGTCCCAGATATCAATATAGTCTGTTGAATATGGTTTGTAAGTAATAGATACTGTAATTGGATTGGAAAATAATATTGCATTCCTACCACTTACTAGGATGCTTATCCCTGATTATTTCAACCTAGTGATGTATGATAGGCCATTAAATTGGACAATAAAAATAGGATGATAATGGTCAGAGTTTTGAAGAAGTGAAATGAAAGTTCTTGATTTAGAATAAAAGTCATACTCTATTTACTGAATTAATTGTAAACCAACTGACCATGAGCCAAAACTTATCATTCATGTTTCTACCACTGGAAAAATGGGCACAGTGAACTTGAATCCTGTGATCTGATTAGTAGAAATATTAAAATTGTGCATTTTGCCAACAATGCACTTTCTGATTGCAACATAATAATTGCTCATTAAAACATATTTTGAAAATTCAACTTTGAAGTATTAGGAATTGTACCAAGCAATGAGCTATGAAATTATAGCACATGAATTTTAATAATCTGTCTGTATTCAAAATAACAGAGCCTATTCAATGAACCCTAAATTAAAAATGTGTAGTGAAGAGCACTTAGCACACCATAAATTAGAGATTAATTTTAAAATATATCTTCCTCGGTTTTAAGTGTACAAATGTTAACCTTTTAGAATATAAATCTCCTAATGACAAACAGATGAAGATAGATACAGCACTACAGTGAGTATCCATAAAGGAAAGGAAACATGAAGATTTAGAATGATTCCTTTTGTGAGCCCCATGAATAATCTTGAGGAGTTTGATAAGCCATTTATCAAATCATAAATCATACCATGAAATTAACTCAAATACTATCAGAATAAAGTTTTGGATCCTTAAAACGCAAGTATGCACATGGTCTAGAATAATATTTTAAAATGCTAAGTAGCTTACTCCTTCATGCTCATTTCAAATACTTGGCCTTTACTATTAAGTCCCAAGTTGTTTTACCAATTCCTTTGCCAAGTAATAGGACAAACAGCTTGAGGTACCTCTTTCTGAGAAGTGGCTCATTAGCCTCTGAACTTGGTTCATAAAGGAAAAAATAACAGACTATTATTCTACTTGATTCACCTAATCCTGCTCTTCCAGTTATTTTTTACATTGGAATAACCTACCTAGATAGATCCGTATAATGTCCTGCAATATAGTAAATAGAGCTGTCCTTGGAAAAAGGAAAACTGAGTTCCAAATCTGCCTCACACTTCTTGTCTGTGCAGTCCTGAATAAAGTTACTTATAAATGATCTGGGGAATTCTCTAAATCTAAAACTTGCAGACTTCTGATATAGCATTGTTAGAAGGAGTTTCTTCATACCAGAATTTCCTGTACCAATAAAATAATAGGTTTAGATTTTATTTCTATTATTTAATTGATTTTTATTGATGTTTTTTCTTATACCATCTAGATTTTTCCCTTTTCCTACCTTTCCTACAAAAAGAACTGTTCTTTACAGCTAAATTTGTTTTTCAATACAAAGAGGAATGAGTGAGAACAAAATTATCTAAATCAATCAATGTTCAAAAATTCTTGGCTTTCTATGTTAGATGTAGTACTACTGAATAAAAACCAGGAAATGACTCCAATGACTTAATGAAATTTTTTCTAGATTCTGAGCCTATAAATGTAAAGAAAACTCCCTTTTTTACTGAATAAATGTGTACTGAATAAAAACCAGGAAATTACTACAATGACGATGAAATTTCTTCTAGATTCTGAACCTATAAATGTAAGAAAACTCTGTTTTCCTCTTGCTAATAAAAATCATAAGATAAATAATAATAACTCATATCTACATATACATATATGTACATAATCATATATATATATATATATCAATTTACCATTTCCAAAAAAAATAAATCTCACAACAATTCTGCAAGAAAGATTATTATTACTATTCCACTCCATCCCATATACTCACAGTTTCTAAAACAACAGCTACATATTTTTTCTACCTTCTGTTTGATTCAGTAAGGCACTTTGTGATTTAGCATAGATTAATTTAATAAAGAGCTATAGGGGGTTAGTGGTATCTTATTTCCACTGATTCTATGTTTTAGCAAGAATTCAATATAGTACACAGAAAAAAATACAAACTCATATGTCTGTAGATGTTTCTCTTTGGAAGGCTGAATACATACATATATTCATACATACACACATTATATACATCTCCTATCCATTCAACAGGTTTCATGTCAAACTTAAGTATCTCCTTCTAATTCTGAGTTTACTTTTCTTATGTTTCCCTAGATCATATGGACATTGGCAGGTGATAGAGAGAAGGAATACTAGCCCCTCCAACAGGGCCAAAACTTGGAATTATTATAGCTTTTCTTTGTTCTAGTTCTTCCTTGACTGATCTACAGGCATGGGATATAAACTAGAACTACTTCTCAAACTTCTGTGTAACTTAGCTGTGAAATAGAAAAGATGTGCTCATCTAAAATTTTAAGGAATCCCTGGAAAATCCATTAGATTCAGAATCAATCAACAAACACTAAACATAGTGTTTACTATGTCCCTGACATTCTGCTCTACTAGGAATATAAAAATAGAAACAGTCCCTAGCTTCAAAGAAATTATGTGCTGTGGAGAAATACAGTATGTACATTGATAAAGTTATACATTGTGCACATAGTTATTATGTGCATTGTATGTAGTTTATATGTATATGGATTATGTACATGTATGAATGTCAGTCTCAGCCAGGAAGATCTAGACTACCTCTGATTATGTGACCATGGGCTATTCATTTAATCTTTCAATTCTCTAATAACTTTCGAAATTATTCTAGTCTACAAATTGCAGAGAAGATACTGACATGCATGAAGGGGATTCCTCATTTTGGAGTTCTTTATGCCAATGAATCACAAATCTTACCCCTATCTCAAGAAATATACATACATATATGTATATAAATGCATCCTATATACAAAATGAATAAATTTTTATTTGGGTACCTAATAGCAATTGAAAGGAA
Source organism: Sminthopsis crassicaudata (assembly GCF_048593235.1). Taxonomy (NCBI): domain Eukaryota; kingdom Metazoa; phylum Chordata; class Mammalia; order Dasyuromorphia; family Dasyuridae; genus Sminthopsis; species Sminthopsis crassicaudata. Next base: position 552,073,873 of record NC_133619.1, read on the forward strand.
GGAATGAGGAAACATTTCATCTAAAAGTTGGCATTTGACTAGAACTGTGAAGGAAACTAGAGATTCTAAGAAATAAAAGGAAGAAGAGACCATATTCCAGGAAAGGAGAATAGCCTGATTAAAGGCATGGAAATGGAAGATAGTGTGTCATATGTGTAGAAATAATAAGGCCAGTTTGGATAAATAATAATATCTGTGAAAGAGTCTATTGCATAAGACTGAAAAGATAGATTGGGGCTAGAATTTGAAGAATTTCAAATGCCAAACACATAAATTTGTACGTGACCATGGAAGTAATAAGAAATTACTAGAATAATATTTAGTAGGAATATGGCATTATCACTATCAGACTTTACCTTGATCTTGGTTCTAGTCTTGGCTTTAGCCTCACTTAATTCTTGATAAACTTCCCTTCATCTCCTTTGATTGGAGGGATGATAGGATGTAACAGCCAAACATTTAGATGCCACTTTGAGGCTTACAAATTGAATGCTTTCCAACAGTCCCATGACATCATGAGTACAACTTTCTCCATTTTTCATTTGAAAAAACTGGGTTGCAGAAAGATAAAGTGATTTACACATGGTTACAAAACTAATAACTATCAAGCAGAGGATTTGAATGGTATAGTCAGGATTCTTAATTCTAACTGGAGTAAGTCACTTTACCTCTGAATCTCAGCCTACAAATCTTTAAAGTGGAGGTAACAGTTCTTGGTTCATAGGGTTGCTATTCAATTTCAATGTTAAAATGAGTCTGAAGCTATTTTGTAAAATATAAAGCACTATGTATATAAATATAAGTGAGTAATTTTAGTAGTAGCATGTCCAGGAACATTGATCCCCTTGATTTAAACAATTTTTCCTTTGAATGAGTAGTAAAGTTGAAGTTTGAGTCTTCTCACAGTTTTATATGCCTCTACATAAAACCAAAGCAAATAATATATATATACATAACTTTTTTTCTGAGCTACTAGAGAGAGTAGATATAACTCAAACTCATTCTTTAGAGTACCTCACAGTTGCTGCTAAAACTGCTAAATATCCTCCCATCCACCTGAATGCTTGTTAAAATGAATTACATTAACTTGTTTTGCCAGCCTCCCAGAAGACAAAGCTAGGAACAGTGAGATAAGGTAGAGAGGGGAAACTAAAATTTCAGTATTAGAAAGATCACTGTACTTGGAAGCAGGAGAAATCTAAAGTCAAATCCCATTTCTGACACTCATTACTTGTGTAACCATGGGCAAATTGTTTGCCCTTCCAGAACCTCATATTTCTCAAATTTCAGTTATTATTGTTGTTGCTTCTGTTACTTGTCTAGACCTGTGATTTCATTAGTACAGTGTTCAGTTACTAATAGAGATAGTCAACTATTCTACAAGATAAAGTCTTAAAGATTTGCCTCAAATACTAAGAGGTTAAACAATTTGCCCAGAGTGAGAAATTTAATAAGGATGAGAGGCAAGACTCTGTGTATAAGGTCATCCTGACTCCAAAACTGGGTATCTGCTAGTTTCATTATTACTATTATTAACTCAATTTACTCTTTACCTCACTCACTGGCCATCTTCTCAACAGTTATTGAGATAATAGATTTACCCTCCTCGTGGCCTTTTGCATTCTGGAATCATACTAGAATTAACTTTGTCATTATTCCAAAAAGAGTGTGAATCTTCTACCCTAGCTCCTTTCACCATAATTGTAATTTTTCAACCAAAATATCCCTCCCTTGCCCCATTCCCTTATGTTTTGTCTCTTCCTAATAGCATGTATGATCTTTAAGGACAGGGATTACTTTCACTTTTATATTTTTATCCCCAGAACTTACTACACACCTTGTTACACAATTAATGCTCAATGAATACTTTCCTTCATTACTTTATTCATGCATGCAATTCATTTGTAATCCATACTAACTCTCATTAGTAAAATCATCACTATTATTGTTACTTTTAAAAATGTAATTTCCTGGAGGGCAGATACCATTTTATGTTAATTAATTGTAAACGTTGTGAGATATATGTATATATGTATATTCATAGATATATCTGTATTATATATACATATGTGCATGTATATACATATATCTATATTTGTTGAGTTGCAGAAAAAGCAGATTTCATTTCATTATGATAAAAATACTTTCCAATAATTAGGACAATCTGAAAAGCAAAGGACTATACCTATTCTTCAATCAAATCAAAGTTGGACAATATCAGCATCATGGCATAGTTTTTGCAGAGGGGGTTCATGTTTCAAGTATAGGTTGGAATCATTGCACTCTAATTCTTCCTTCCAACTCTTAGATTTTATGATTTTTAATCTTCTCATGAGGTTGATGCCAATTTTGGTTGAAAATTTGGCATAATAAGCACCATATGGATGAGTGGGAGTGGCCTTTGATCATCTCCTGTTTTGCATTCATGTGGAATTTCCTGCCAGTCTGCTGCTGGCCTGTAGGTCATTAGGAGGCATCTGCTGGGCAGATATGACTTCTCAACTGAGTTATTTATGCCTCCAAAAAGAAATGCTTTTGAATGCAAATGCACTTGAGACTTATTACAATGCACTTTGTCATTATGGGGAATTTGGAAATCATTCAAAAGTCCCTCCCTCCTCAATGATCATATGCTTATCGCTTACCCATACATTTAAATCTTATCTAACTTGTAGTACCATATTGCAGTATATACATTTCACTGAGGATAAATTCCATTGAACAGTGATCCTGCCTTTTTAAAATTTCATCTCTTTCCCTCAATTCCCATCAGCCTCAATGATCAGCATACATATTTGCTAAATCGAATTCAACTGAGAACCTACCATACACTACTGAGAATGCAAAAATTCTAAGGGTAAGGAATATATTTTTTCTGTAATTTTTCTTGTTGTGTTTTTGTTTTTCCTTTATTTTTATGTATTGTCATCAGGAAAATCATCATAGTAGAATTAATAAAGGATCAACTTTAGCTGAGTGAGAAAAACCTGCCTCTTAAAGATACTGCTGTGTGACCAGAGACCAATCACTTTATTTCTCCAGTCAAAAGCATCACTCTCAGGTTTTGCAGATTATTTCCATATCTATTTCAGGAGGATGGTGTTTCCACACCAGGAATTGTTCACAGTGATGAAATTAGTTATAAAGCCACTTTAAAAAAAAAAAAAAAAAAAAAAAAAAAACAAAAACAAGAACAAAAACAAAAATTTCCTGTATACATTATTTGCAAATAATTTAAATAATTTTGTTTAGACTTGAACTTAAGCTGTCTGCTTCCAAGTCTAATGCTCTTTACCATACAAAGTGAATTCTAATACTCCTGATTCATCTGCCAGGAAAACTTCCCCAGCCTCTGTCACCTATTTTGTCCATTAAATTAAACCAAGATTCTAAGGGGCATTGTTAACTGCCTATTATTATTTATTATCAAGTTAGAAAAGAAGGAATAGCATATTTCTAGTTAAAAGGCCTAGTTTCCAATCTCAATTTTGCTATAGAATTTGACATTGAGGAAGTCAGTCCCTTAACCTTTCTTAGCCAAATTTTTCATCAGTATGATAAAGGGATTGGGCTAGTTTATTGCTAAGGTCACTTCCAGCTTGAAATCTTGCAATTTGGTGATCCATTTGCAGACCCCCAAGAAGCTTCTGATGCTACATGCAGATGGCAGCTTGACTGGCCTGGGGATGGGTATATATCAAGATGACAGCAACATTCAGAAATCCCATTGCCTTTGCCAGCCAAAGACTCACAGGCAGTGTAACTCATTGGCTGTCCTTGTGAAGAATCAGAGATCTTGGCGCTAAAATGGACACTCACTGACAAGGCATGGGATTAAATATATGGAGCCTAATTCCAAGTGTAGCTGGACAACAACTCTTTAACCTACATTCAGACTCATGCTTAACTGACTTTCTCAAAGCCAATATGGGAGGCAACATTGACTAATTAGGACTCTGGTATATGTGGATGTGGGTTCAGTCATGTCTCCACCAGGAAGAAACTGTAAAAAAATATTGTAAGGGCACAGTGACTAACATATAGCAAGTATTTAATAAATATTCATTGACTTTCAGGTAAGAGAAAAAATCATTGCCTAACAAGTAACTTGATCACACAAATGCTACAGGACTTATGCCAGATAACTAAAAATGTAATCCATCCCAGAAGTCTAGAACATTTTTACCATGAGTGGGTTTTCCAGTCTATATATATTAACAAATGGAGAGTTTGTATGATGAATGTGAAAATAGGATTGCCAGATGGACCAATAGTACAGAAAATCAGGAGGTTATGGAAATATTTCAGGAGAGATAATAAGCTGAACTAGTATATTTATAACTGGAGTAGAAAAATGCAGAAGTAAAATTCACAGGACTTAGCAAATGATTGATTTTGAAGAAGATGTCAAAGATGACTCTAAAATTTTAAACCATAAATTCGATAAGTCTCATGTCTCTTAACTGTACACAAAATATAGTATTTCTTAGACTACTTATCTCATGGTATGGTTGGGAAGATCAAGTGAAAAATTAATCAACCATAAAGTATAACTATTGTCCCCATTTCATGGATGAAGAAACTAAGATCAAGTGAATCTATGTAAGTTTTCTTAGGGCACAAGATAAAAAAAAAAAAAAAAAAAAAAAAAAAAAAAAAAAAAAAAAAAAAAACTTGATAACCATCAAGCTACATTTCATATTTGAATAATGTTTTCAAAATTACAAAACCCTTTCTTCACAATGCTGTGACATAAATAGCATCAGTATAATTACTCTTTTAGTAAAACAAAAGAATAGATAGGAACCTGTATCTCTGGTTTCCTTGATATAGGCAACTCCCAGATAAGGAACTTCCCATTCCTAAGGCAGTCTTGCACCATTTCCACAACTTATATTCATAAAGAGTTGCTTAGAGAATTGAAAAGCTAAATGATTTGCCAGAATCGTGTACACAAAATGGGTTTCAAGACAGACTTAAATTTAGATCTTCCTGTCTCTAAGGCCTCCTTTCTAGCTATTATAGAGTACTACCTCTTCACAGGTGAAGAAATGGAAGTCAGAAAAGAGATAAGTGATTCATTTTATGTCTCAGCTAAATAGAGGCTGTGAAGAGGGAAGTAAAATGTACCATTTTGTGATAAATCTGCATCTTCTGCTAATGTCATATAGCAGTACAATTCCTTTTACTAACAGGGTCAAATGTCATAAAAATAAGATACAGGATTAAATATATGGAGCCCCAATTTAGCTAGGCAAGACCTCACTGTGATAAAGAAGCACTCTTCATTGCAAATAAGGAATTTTTTTTTTTTATCTTAGATCTAAAGTCAATCATATCTAATGCAAAACATCAAAAGTTTCCTTAATTAAACCATCCAGTAAAAGAGGAAAAAGTTGCCAGGCATGGTTTTATTAAAATTGCTTTTCACAAAATGAAAGTGATCCATGTTCCAGAACATGAAAACACCAGGTGAGCCTTCAAAGTATATAATACAAAGCAGTCAGCTTTTAAAAGTTGAAAATGTGAACTTGCCCCACTCCACCTGCTCTTTAATTAGGGTCCTCTCTGAATTCCACATCCTACTTTTGTTAAGTTAATTTCACTACACTCCCTCTTTTCAGGAAAGTTATTCTTTAGTTTTATTTTCAATCTGGTAGTGACTGATAACATTGTCTGATCAATGAAAAGGCAGGGTTGTTTCCAAAAGTAATGGTATGTAATAAAACCATTCGACTCCAACAATTAAAGGCATTTTATTATGTAATAAAAAGTGAGCAATTTTTCTCATTGCAGCAACACCACATTAATCCAGACACTAATTTGCACATGATATATTATTGATAGAGCAATGAGGGTATTTATTACTAACAATCCAAACCACATATACACAGTATATATTAGCATATTAATAATAGATTCTCAGTTTATTTGCTTGTTTTAAAGTAATAGAATCTACTTTCCAGGAATGAGAAGTCTCTTCAACTTTAAAAGTGAAAGGTGTCTTTCTTTGAAATCACACTATTATGAATGATGTGTGTATGTAAGTGTGTCCCTAGGAAAATGGTTTGAAAAGACCTGAATCACAATAGAAATATAAGAGTTTATTTATGACAGTCAACAGTTGGATCTTCAAAAGGGACTTTGATGTTTATTTTGATTTGTTTTTCTTTTGTTTTCTTATTTAATATTTATTTTCCCAATTACATGTTAAAACAAATTTAACACTCTATTTTTTAAATTTTAAGTTCCAATTTTTTTCATTTCCCCTCCTTTGAGGAGGCAAGCAATTTGACATAGGGTTTATATGTGTAATCATGAAAAACACATTTCCATATAAATCACTCTTTAGGGAAAAAAATACAGAAAGTAAAGAAAAAAATCTGCATTCAAGCTATATCAATCTATATCAATTCTTTCTCTGGAGACTGACATCTTTCATCATGTCCTCCAGAATTGTACTGGATCATTGTATTGCTAAGAATAGCTATTATATATGTTATATATAGTATATAGTAATATACAATATTGCTATAACTATGTAAAATGTTCTGGTTCTGCTCATTTCGCTTTCCAATTCTTTGTCAGCATGAAAAGAGCTGCTATAAATATTTTTGTATTTTGTATATATGCCCTTTTCCTTTTTTGTTTTTATCTCTTTGCTATGCAGATATGATAATGATATTGCTTGGTCAGAAGATAAGCATGGTTTTATAGCCCTTTGGGCATAGTTCTAAATTGCATTACAGAATGGTTGAAAGTATAAAATTTTACCAGTACTACATTAGTGTTTTAATTTTTCCACATGCACTCTACAATTTGCCATTTTCCTTTATTGTAGTATTAGCTAATCTTATAGATGTAAGATAGTAGCTCAGAGTTGTTTTTCTTTCATTAATAGTGATTTTTAGAGCACTTTTATATAACCATAGCTACCTTTGATTACTTTGAAAACCGCCTGTTAATAACCTTTTAACATGAATCAATTGAAAAATGACTCTTATTTCTATAAATTTCACTCAATTTTCTGTCTGAGAAACAAAATATCATAGAACCTCACTTAATTTTTTTCTACAGGACTTCTGGCCAAGATGCCGGCATGGAGGCAAACAGCTGCTTGAGCTCCGCATTTTCTCTCAGGACTTACTTCATGACAAGCCTCAGAATTAATGCTTGACCGGAAAAGAAACCCACAAATAATCAGCAACAGAAGACATCCTTGAAATTCACCAGAGAAAATCTGTGTTTGCTTGGGGGAGGGGACGAACAGACTGGGCTCAGGCTGAGGGCAAGCAGTAAGAGCAAGGCAGGCAGCTCACACAGCTCAGACCCAAGGGGGAAGGGGTGTGATCTCTTCTGTTTCTGCAAAACAACCTTTAATCCAGTGTGGGTATTCCATCTTGGCAGCAGGCCAGGAGCAGGGAGAGGGTGTAAACTCTGCAGGTAAAGAATAAAACCCTGGAAAGCTAGCTTCTCTTGTGACCCGGCCACCCCCACCCCCACCTGGAGTGACTCAGCGCATTCTTAGAGCCTCAGAGCACAGACTCAGCACAGCCATCGCTGTCCTGCTGATGCCTCGCTGCTGTCTCCAACAGTCTGTAGAGGAAGCCCCATCCACCCCCCCAGAAACAGACCAATTGTTTCTCTTGTCAATTTGTTTTCTTCAATTCCCACTCTGACAAAATGAACAAAAAATTTTAAAGGGCTCTAACCATTGGTTCTATATGGATAGAGAGCAGACTTCAAATTCTGAGGAGACTAAAAGCAGACTGTCTCCAGAGGAATCCCCTAAGGGGGATATAATCTGCTCCTCAATACACAAAACTCTCATAGAGGAAATCAAAAAGGCTCTCACAAGAGAGATAGAAGAGAAATGGGAAAAGGAAAGGGAAGCATGGCAAGAGAGTCTGGAGAAGTCATCCAGAGTGGATAAAGAGATTAAATCATTGAGAAATAAAATTAGTGAGTTGGAAAAAGAAAACAGCTCTCTAAAAAATAAAATGGATGAAATGGAAAAAATTCCATAGAATAAAAAAACTCACATAAAAACTCAATTGGACAATTACAAAAAGATATAAAAAAAAGTGAGTGAAGAAAATACATCATTGAAAATTGAAATGAATGACACAAGGAGAAACCAAGAAGTAGTCAAGCAAAACCAGAAAAATGAAACAATTGAAAAGAATGTCAATTCGCGCTTCAAAATGTAACTTGCTTCTTAACGTTCATTACATATTTTAGAGTTTTGTTCCTGACATAGAGAGTACCATGGTCTTCAAAAAGAAATCAAAAGAAAGGGGGAGATGTTAGGATTACTAGGTGAGAACTCAGGTTGTCTGGACAGTGACAAGGTGAGAATTCAGGTTGTCTGGACAATTACAAGGTGAGAACTCAGGTTGACTTGATAGAAGGAGCAAGCTCATTGGCTGAAGTGGTTATTCCCAGAAGCCCTTGCATTATCCCACGCCCATTCTCTGGGAGGATAAAAGACACAACATTGGGCCTGGAGGGCAGATTGGACTGGAGAAGGACAAGAGTTAAAGAGGAAAAGACTCTGCACTACATCTGGCTTGACGCAGCTCTCTGCAGGAAGGGAAGTCACTTCTCTGGACAAGAGTTAACAGCAACTGCCTGGAGAAGTGACTTCCCTTCCTGCAGAGAGCCCCGTCAAGCCTGATGCAATGCAGAGTCTTCTTCTATCTCTGGGTGTCCTCTCTTTTATTCTCCCAGAGAATGGGTGTGGGATAATGCAAGGGCTTCTGGGAAGAACCACTTCAGCCAATGAGCTTGCTCCTTCTATCAAGTCAACCTGAGTTCTCACCTTGTAATTGTCCAACCTGAATTCTCACCTTGTCACTATCCAGACAACCTGAGTTCTCACCTAGTAATCCTAACAGTCAAGTACCTTATTGGAAAGGCAACAGACCTGGAAAACAGATCCAGGAGAGACAATTTGAGAATAATCAGACTCCCTGAAAAATGTGAGGAAAAAAAGAGCTTGGACACTATTTTCGAAGAAATTATCAAAGAGAACTGCCCAGACATTTTAGAAACAGAGGGTAAAGTAGACATTGAAAAAATTCATTGATCACCTACTGAAAGGGATCCTAAAATCAAAACGCCAAGAAATATAGTGGCCAAGTTCAAGAACCATCAGACAAAGGAAAAAATATTGGAAGCTGCTAGAAAAAAGCAATTCAGATATGGAGGAGCCACAATAAGGATAACCCAGGATCTAGCAGCGTCCACATTAAAAGAACGAAGGGCCTGGAACATGATATTCTGCAAAGCTAAGGAACTTGGTAGGCAGCCAAGAATAACTTACCCAGCAAAAATGAGCATCCTTTTCCAGGGAAAAAGATGGACATTTAACAAAATAAATGAATTCCATCTATTCTTGATGAACAAACCAGATCTACACAAAATGTTTGATCTTCAAATACAGAACTCAAGAGATTTCTAAAAAGGTAAAAAGAAATCTTGAGAACTATATTTCTGCCATAAAGATATGTAAAGAACACATGTATAATTTGTCCCAGAAACCAGAGGTGGAAAGGAAATTATATCATAAAAAAGTGTAAAGTGGTGGTACTACATCTCATGAAGAGGCAAAGGTAACCTATTATATCTGAGAGAAAGAAAGGAGGGAAATGAACATAGTGTGTATCAATAGATATATTTGATTTATGGTGAAACTTCTTCCACTTCATTGAAAAGTGAAAGGGAAGGAGTAAACTAAGGGGAAAGGAGTACAGAAATTGTGAGGAAAAGGGGTAAAATAGGGGGAGAAACTTTAAGGTGGGGGAGGGATACTAAAACAGGAGGGCTGTGAAAAGCAAATGGTGTTCACAAGTTTAATACTGGGTAGGGGGATAAGAGGTAAGAAAAGGAGAAAAGCATAAGCAGGGGTTAACAGGATGGCAAGCAATATAGAATTAGTCATTCTAACCATAAGTGTGAATGGGGTAAACTCCTCCATAAAGAGGAAGCAGTTAGCAGACTGGATTAAAAGCCAGAATCCTACTATATGTTGTTTACAGGAAACACACCTGAAACAGGGTGATACATTCAGAATAAAAGTAAAAGAGTGAAACAGAATCTACTAGGCTTCAGGTGAAGCCAAAAAATCATGGGTAGTCATCCTCATCTCAAATCAAGCAAAAACAAAAATTGATCTAATTAAAAGAGATAAGGAAGGGCATTATATCTTTCTAAAGGGTAGCATAGATAATGAAGCAGTATAAATATTAAACATATACACACCAAGTGATAAAGCATCTAAATTCCTTTTTTAAAAATTAATTTTATAATTATAACTTTTTTTGACAGTACATATGCATAGGTAATTTTTTTTTTACAACATTATCCCTTGTACTCCCTTCTGTTCCGAATTTTTCCCCTTCTTCTCTCCACCCCCTCCCCTAGATGGCAGGCATTCCCATACATATTAAATATCTTCTAATATAAGCTTGGTACAATATATATGTGCATAACCGAATTTTGTTATTGTTGTTGCAAAGGGAGAATTGTATTCGCAAGGTAAAAATAATCTGGAAGAAAAAAAAAAATGCTCACAGTTTACACTCATTTCCCAGTGTTCCTTTTCTGGGTGTAGCTGATTCTGTCCAACATTAATCAATTGGAATTGGATTAGCTCTTCTCTATGTTGAGGATATCCACTTCCATCAGAATACATCCTCATACAGTATCATTGTTGAAGTGTATAATGATCTCCTAGTTCTGCTCGTTTCACTTAGCATCAGTTGATGTAAGTCTCTCCAAGCCTCTCTGTATTCCTCCTGTTAGTCATTTCTTACAGAACAATAATATTCCATAACATGCATATACCATAATTTACCGAACCATTCTCCAATTGATGGACATCCATTCATTTTCCAGTTTCTAGCCACTACAAAAAGGGCTGCCACAAACATTTTGGTACATAAAGGTCCCTTTCCCTTCTTTAGTATTTCCTTGGGATATAAGCCTAGGAGTAGCACTGCTGGGTCAAAGGGTATGCACATTTTGATAACATTTTGAGCATAATTCCAGATTTCTCATCAGAATGGTTGGATTCTTTCACAATTGCACCAACAATGCATCAGTGTCCCAGTTTTCCCACAGCCCCTCCAACATTCATCATTATTTGTTCCTGTCATCTTAGCCAATCTGACAGGTGTGTAGTGATATCTCAGAGTTGTCTTAATTTTCATTTCTCTGATCAATAGTGATTTGGAACACTCTTTCATATGAGTGGAAATAGTTTTTAATTTCATCACCTGAAAATTGTCTGTTCATATCCTTTGACCAAAAACCCAGAAAGGAACACAAAGTGAAAAAACAAGAGAACATTGCCATGTGCCCAACAGATCATTAGGGAGGATTTAAATATACATAAAAGCAAATGACTTGTTCAAGAAAGTACACACACACACACACACACACACACACACACACACACACACAGATATACAGATATAGATATATATACATATATGTAGAAATTATATTTATGAGTATCCATCTTTACTTCCTTGTAAATTGTTCTTTTGTTCTCTGCTGTACACTTTTTTTTTATTTTATTTTTTCCCTTGCATCCTTCCACCACTCCCAAATAAGCCATAGTTAAGAAAGGATATATTTGTGTAGATATATACATATACATAACATACACACTGCTTCCTTCCCCATGTTCATAAAAATATATTTATCCCATCCCTGCTAACTCTTTGCTTTAATTCTGCTTCTTCACTTGCTTTGCTATTACTTAATCTCTCCCAGACACGGATCCCTCCTTTGTCTTCTTTCCTCATCCTTTACTTCCCTGTCCATGTATCCCTCCCCACTTATTATTTTTTTCTTTTTAAAAAAAAATGTGTTTATTTATTTACAAAACATATGCATGGATTTTCAACACTGACCCTTGTAAAACCTTTTGTTCCAATTTTCCCCTCCTTCACCCCACCTCCTCCCATAGTTGGCAGATAGTCCAATACATGTTAAATATGTTGAAATATATATTAAATCCAATATATGTATACATAGTTATACAGTTATCTTGCTGCACAAGAAAAATCAGATAAGAAGGAAGGAAAAGAAAAACTGAAAGAGAAAACAAAAACAACAGTAAGCAAATAATAAAGAGCAAGTGAGAATGCTATGCTGTGTTCCACACTCAGTTCCCATGTTTCTCTTTCTGGGTCTAGATGGCTCTCTTCATCACTGGACAAGAGGAACTAGTTTGAATCCTATCATTGAAGAGAGCTACATACACCAGAATTGATTATCATATACTCTTGTTGTTGCCATGTATAATTATCTCCTGAATCTACTCATTTCACTTAGCATCAGTTCATATAGGCCTCTCTAAACCTCTCTGAAATCATCCTGCTGGTCATTTCTTATAGAACAATAGTATTTGATAACATTCATATATCATAATTTATTCAACTGTTCTCCAATTGATGGTATCCACTCAGTTTCCAGTTTCTGACCACTATAGGTCAGTTGTTTTCCCAATTAGGTATTTTACACTTTTTTCTATTTTTTTATTTGTTTTGGTTTTGCTTGATTGATTCTTGTTATCTCATTGAGTCATTCATTTCCATTTGTTCAGTTCTAAATTTTAGTGAATTATTTTCTTCATTTACTTTTATTTTTACTTCTTTTTGTAATTGTCCTATTGAATGAGTTGTTTTGTTCTTTGGGATTTTTTTTCTATTTCACAAATTCTGTTTTTTTTTTTAAGTTATTTTCTTTTTCCATTTCCACAAATTCTGTTTTTAAGAAGTTATTTTCTTTTTCCATTTCCACAAATTCTGTTTTTAAGAAGTTATTTTCTTTTTCTGTTTCCCAAATTCTATTTTTCTAGGAGTTGTCTTCTTTTTCCATTTTATCAAATCTATCTTTTATATGAGTTATATGCTTTTTCCAAACCCTCTTGAAAAGTTTTCATTTCCTTTCCCCAATTTTTTTAGCACTCTTTTAAGATACTTTTAAATTTCATTTAGGAGAGCCTTGTGTGATGGGGACCAATTATGTCACCTTTTGGGGCTTCATCTGGAGACAATCTGCCTTTAGTCTCTTCAGGGTTTGATACCTTTTCTTCTCTTTCACCATAGAAGCTATATTTCTTCAGAGTTCTCTTTACTTTTTTACTCATTTTAAAAAAATAATTAAAATCTGTTTTTATGGCAGGGGAGGATTTCCAACATTCCTCTAAGCTACTGCCACTGTGCTGAATCAGTGTTGACTCACTCCCAGTGCTGAGTGGGTGTGGCCAGGTCCCATGAGATTCTGGTCTTTCGGGGTTCTCTATTTACCTTTTATGTTTGTGTTGAATGTTTTCTAATTTCTCTATTGATCTATTGGCTTGCAGCCAGGGCAGAGTAGCCAACACTGCTGTTGTAGATTCCTCCCCATAGATTCTCTGCCCTGTGGAGTCTACACCACATTACAGAGTTTGCACTACATCACAGAGTTTGCACTGCCCCGGGCTCTAAGCTGTCTGCACTGGCCTTTAGGATCAGCTGCTAGTACTGGTTGTTTCCCTCACATTTCCATTTGAAACAGATCTTTTCTGGCCATCTTCTAAACTAGCTTTTGTTAGTAATTTATTGCATTCCCAATTCTGCTGGCCCAGAGCTAATTCAGAGGCTGGATTTGCTAGTTAACTAAAGGGTTGTAGGAGAAGGTTAGAGAGAAATATGTGTCTTCTCTGCCATCTTGGCTCTTCCCCAGGAAGCCCCACCCCCACTTATTTCTTTATAGATTTTGGATAATGCTGCATCCTTCATCAATCCATTTTCTTGGGTTATTACTTACATTATTATATCAAGATTCTCTTTTTGTTCACAACTTTCAGGCAGTCCAAATATTCTTATTTTTTATCTTCTTTATCCATTCCTGAGCTGTCGTTTTTCTTATAAAATTTTTCATATGCTGTTCTATTTTTTTTATTATTTAGAATTTGTTTTGTTATTTATTGCCCTCTCAAAGCTTCACTTGCCTTCACCTTGTTCTAATTTTCAAAGACTTATTTTCATCTTTGAGACTTTGCATCTCCTTTTCTACTTGGTTAAATTTTTTCATAATCTTCATAATCTTGTTTTTCTTGGGTTTTTTTAGCTTTTCCTTAATGTATCTCTTTTAATGTTTATTTTAAATTCCTTTTTGAGTTCTTCTATGAATTCTCTCTGGGAAGAGAACCAGTTCACATTACTCTTTGGGGTAGACCCTTACTTCTATGTCTTCCTCTGAATATGAATGCTGGTCTTTTTGTTTTGTTTTGTTTTCAATAAGTTTTTAGGGTGTGGTTCTTTCTTCTTTTAAAGTTCATTTTTTAATAGGAGGTACTAGTGTAAGCATCTCTAATCATGGGGTGGGAAGATGGTGCCTCTGCCTTCACTTTATCTTTCCCCTCTGACCTTGAATCCCAGACCAAAAGCTTCATCCTCCAGCAAATATCTGCAGCCAGCAATGTCCCTGCCTCACTGTTTCTGCACTCCCAGGTGTGCTGATTCCTTCTCTCCCAAGGCTGGACTTGGTATTTCTAAGGTTCACCCAGTCTGCAAGGACTCATAGCCCCCAGTTCATCATGCAGCCTTGGAGGTAAATGTTTCCATAGTTACTGCTGAGGCTCTAGCCAAACCCAGCTAACCTCAAGGTTCCTCACTCATTATTTCTGTGAATTACCTGGGAAGTGTTTGCACTTCTCCCAGGTTAATCAGTCTGGGGTCGTTCTTCAGATCTTCTGAAGTTGTACCTGAAAATCACCTATTCTGCCCCAAGTCTAATTGTTTTTTCAACAATCTATGTTCACCCTGAGGTACAAATTTGTTCTATTGATTGGGAAAATATGGAGAAGTTGAAATTTACTACCCTATTTGGCCATCTTTCCAGAACACTCCTAACATTTTACATTTTCTTCTATTTTTTTTATTATGTTTGATTGTTTCCTGTCTCATAGAGCTGTTAGTTTCCTGTTGATCAATTCCTAATTTAAAGGAATTTCCTTCAGTGAGCTTCTGTACCTCCTTTTCTATTTGACATATTCTTCTTTTTCAGGAGTACTTCTCTTCAGTAAAGTTTTGTACATTTTTTCCATTTGACCAATTATAAATTTTAAGGCACTCTTCTCTTCATTGGATTTTATGCCTCTTTTACCATTGGCCTATTCTGGTTTTTAAGATATTATTTTCTTCAGTATTTTTAATGTTTCCTTTACCAAGCTCTGTATTGACTCTTTTAATCATTTTTCATTTCTTTCATTCCTTTTCCCAATTTTTCCTCTACCTCTCTTACTTGATTTTTAAATCCTTTTTTGAGTTCCAAGAGCTAAGATCAATTCTTTTTTTTTTTATTTGAGACTTTGGATGCAGCAGTTTTTACTTTGTTGCCTTTTTCTGAGCATGTGTTTTGATATTACTTTCGCATCAACTTTCAGTGGTCAGAATTATTTTTCTGGTGTTTGCTCATTTTCCAATCTTCTAACTCTACACTATAGTGGGGGGTTCTCTTCCTAAATGGAAGAGGCACTGTCCAAAGCTTCAGGGTTTTTTGTGCAGCTGTTTTGATAGGTAATTTTGGGACTAAATGTGATCTTCCAAAGTGGAATGATCTAGGTAGAGATGTATTTACTACTCCCCTACACTGTGCACATGTTTGTGATTAAACAACCCTGAAATTGTGACCAGAGAGTCCTTTCTCTTCCACAACCACAAAATCTGCTCTAATAGTGCTCCTCCTCACACTGGATCTAATACCCAGGATTGTAATCCAGAACCAAATATAGGCAATGCAACAAGTCCTATATCTGATGTCAGCCAAGGGATCCCTGAAAAACTCTTTCTCCCCCATTTTCTGATCCCTTTACTGTCTGTGGGCTGATAGGTCTAGAAACCACCACTGCAGTTGCCCCAAGTCCTTCTCTTGGTTTTCTGGGGTGTGGTTTGCACTGGCTCAGTCCGCCCTGGACTATACTTCTCTCTCACCTTTCCTGCCAACCTTCCAAGTTATCTAAGTTATCCTGCATTCTAAAATTGTTTCATTTCATCTTTGTGTGGGTTCTGACATCTAGAATTTGTTTAGAATTATTATTTAAAGATACTTGGAAGGATTTGGGTGAAAGCTCTGTCAAGTCACTGCCTTTATATTTTCTTCTTGGATCTGCCTTTGTTTGTTCTTGATTAACAAATATGATAAAAATATTTTGATATTTGATAAGTCTATACAATTTTATCAGTGTGGATTTTTCAACCACAGATGCATTATAAAAATCCAATATGTTTTCTGATTTCATGTGCTTCTGATCCATATTTTCCAAAGTCACCCAAAAAGATTCTATATGATGTGTTCCTATTTGCAGATGTCACCTTAAGAGTTTTATCATATCCCCATGTAGCACTTACCTCTAATCAATTCTCTCTCACTCACAGGTTATTGCAACCTAAGGGATAGGTAGTCTAGGTTTATATATATAGTAAATTGACTGTTGTACTTTGGGTGCATTTGTCCCTAATCCAAATTCTGCATAACTTTCTAGTGACAATGGGAAGCTAAAGAATTGTCTTTTTGAGAGTTTCCTTATTGACTTATGCTTAAGAGTCTCATTCATATATATAGCATGTAAGAACTATAGTTCAATGGCCTCCAACAATGTTGGCAGCATTAGCAAATGCTAAAAAAGTTACTAGCATAACATAAATAATGGAAATAAAACATTCTTTCATAATACTATGGGATAGGTATGGGCCAGTGGTGGCATTCTTACACAAAAATGAGGGAAGAATAGAATACATTATTAGAAAGGCATACTTGTAGAAAATATAAATGGCCAAAGTAACATGCTTCTCGACCTGCAGGGCCTGGATAGTTTTCACTATCATGCCCTATCACTATTCCTCCAGGCAGCAGAATTTCTGAATGAAGAATTGGCTACAGTACATAGATCTATTTATTCTCCTTCAAAGCTAAATGTGAAAATGCAGTTGAACTCTTGGGGCCCATTCCTTATTGGGATTAGTATCTCCTATTAAACTGAGATATCCTCCAGCAAAATTCCACTTTTGAGGGTGCAGGAAGAGTAGAAAAAAGACCTTTACTCCTGATCCTGCTGCTCTATGACAGAAAGACAAGGAGAAGAGTGAAGAGTAATTCTCTTTAAATATTTAGGTTCTTACTCCATACTAGCCAGAGATCACACTTCCTTGATTGACTACCAGCTTATTTTTAAAAGCCTCTTAGGGAATGGTGGCTGATTCTTTAGCCCTTAGATATCTAGCTGCTCTATAATGCTATCAAATTGATTTAGGGACTTCACACTTCTGGTGGGAATAAAGTATAAACACTTGATTATACATGTTTTATAGTATTCTTCAGTTAAATATTTGCTGTCCTAGCAAATTGGCTGATGTGCTTTGGGTGCATTTGCCTCTAATCCAAATTCTGCATAACTCTCTGGTGACAATGGGAGGCTAAAGCATTGTCCTTTTGAGAGCTTCCTTATTGACTTATGCTTAAGAGTCTCAGTCAGCAAAACTCACATGTTTGGACAATACAGAATAAACACTTTACTAAAAGTTAGGTGACTTTAGTTTTAGTCTCAATTTTGCCACTAGGTCATTGTACAAACTTTAAGAAGTTTTTTTGTTCATCTCTCTGACATTCCATGATCTTATCTTTTAAAAAAATGAAGAATAGGTGATGGAGCACATGATCTCTACTTTTTTAACTGGAGATATCTTGCCTTCTAAATTGAACCTTTCCTTTCTCTTTCCTTGTTCTTCTCTCATTTGTGATTGGGAAGGCCATGACAGAGTTTTTGGCATTCACCAGATATCTGTCAATCGTCTATCCTTCATGCCTGTTAGGTAAATGAAGGAGCTCAAGATCTCAGGATCTATCTGGGCATAGGGGCAGGAACTATTCCTTGTCTGGTATGGTGCATTATCTCATATTCTGGAGAGAGGTCAAGAAAAATGAGCTTGCTGATCATACATCAATCATGCTGTTCTCCTTAGCAGCTTTAAGTGAGACTTGTGTAGCTTTTTAACTCAGCTCAGCTCTTCTGTCTGGCAATATCAGTGTCAGGGTATACAATCTGTCATTCAAGCTGTACATAAGTCAGAAGAGGACCATTCATTCAAAGTCAGCCTTCATGTGGACATTGTTTTTACCTGAAAAAATTTCCCTATTTATCTGTATGCTGTTATGGTACATGTAAAGAAGGCTCACAAGTTCATCATTCATTTCTGACATGTTTAAGGAATTCTTTAAAACTGGCAGTCTTCAAGTGGCTGATGACATACAGAGGTGCATTTTCCATGGAATTTCCCTTCTGATTCTTGATTAATTTCTAGGTTTAAGTGTTGTATTAAAAGTACATTTGATTCTCATCATTAATGATAGTTATATATTATAGAGTTACCACATATACTAAATTAACAAATATGGAACTTTGTTCTTAAGAGAAATATAAAATTAGATTACCACAAGTCACTGATTATAATATTTGCTTTAGTCCTTGTCAGAGTGGTCTCATTTCCAAATCTCTTTTTTTCCTGGTTGTGCCATATTATTGATTCATTAATCAGAGTCAACAGTTCTATAACTCATGCCTGAATGATGCTCATACAGCATGCATTTTCTCCATAAGGTACATCACTACCCTGCTTATGCTTTAGAACACTAGATAGCATTTCATTACTGTGCATGGGGTATTTTTTAAAAAGTAAACTTACCAAAAAAAAAAAAAAAAAAGCAAAAAAAAAATTTTTTTTAATGTAACTTGTTAGGATTACCAGATGAGAACTCAGGTTGTCTGGACAGTGACAAGGAGGACTTAGAGAAGGCCTCAAGTGTCCTTGGTCAAGTTTTTCGTTCACTATGTCTAATAAGGCCTAAACCAAAGGTCTTAGCCAGAGAACTGTCAAGTCAACCTGAGTTCTCACCTTGTCACTGTCCAGACAACCTGAGTTCTCATCTGGTAATCCTAACAGTAACTAGATAGACTAAAAAAGGCATTTGCTTACAATATCAAAACTGATGCAGCATGGCAAAGCTTCACTATATATGACCTCAGCTGGGAATATGGATACTGCACAATTCCAATTGTTAATACCTGTGAATGCCTGAGAAAATGCCATGAGTATTGATTTTAGATTTACAAATAAATTTTAGTGAGTAGGTGAATGCACAATTATAGAATCCCAAATGATGAAGATCAACTAAATCACTTGCCATAAAAATCCAAACATAGATTCCTGACATTAAAAAGACACTAGAAATCTGAAAGCTAATTAATTGCCATTTAATAGTTATACTCAGTACAATTTATACCTAAGACGGAATATGTTTATTGGCAATTGGGGTTACATCCTAAAGTAATTTATATTTTTAACTTTAAAACTCCTCCTTTAACTTTTGCTAGAAATATAAATCTCAAGGGAATCATAAAAAATAACCAATGTTTTAGGACCCACAAGAATAAATGGAAGACTAAAATTAACAGGATAAATCAATAACTCATAATGATGGAGTTTTACCTATGTCTTGAACTGTGGGGAAAAAAAAGCAACAGAAGGGAAAGGTTGAATGAGGAAGGGTATCTACCAATACATTTCTCTGTATTATCCATTAGTGGATCTCATCCAATCTATTAAAACCAGTCATTTTCCAACTTCCCATTAGAGATTTAGACTTATTTCTAAGGTAAGGGAGAACAACTGTTAAATTTTGGACAGTTATTCTGGAATAAAATTGTGAGAGTAAAATGACTAGAGTAATTTTCAAATATTCTCTTATGTGGATCTCTCCTAACTCTTCAGTCTAATTTACCTGCCCCACTGGATGAAAAGCTAAAGTGTTTGGTCCACATTTATTTGTATTCTGATCTTATCTCCTGGAGGACCACTGTGTACCTTTCAGTTTCATTTAATCACTTATAGTTATAACATTTCTCCTTATTATCAAACACAACACTGATACTGTTATAGGAGAATAGAAAGAAGAGTACCTAAGAAGGGATAACTTTAAGCTTGCTACTCTCCTCTTAGACAATTACAAAACTACTATTTTGAGAGGCAGATATATGTTTTACCTCCTATAAATATCATCTGAGTATTAGTCTTCAAACCGTCCCTGTAATGTACTTTCCTCTGTATCACCTCATATCAAGTTTAAAGGTGCTTTATTGTATTTTTTATAGTACTGGTCTAGTGACTAGATTTTCTGGAACATAACAATATCAGCTGTGTAACTAAGCAAAATCTTTAACCTTATTGTTACAGACTAGAGGTATTAAGCATCCAGGCCTCATGTAACACAGAGATATTGGATGCGGCTGAACCACATTAAAATAGAATTGGAAGATATTTAACAAAAATAAATAAAAATACAATAAAATATAAATAATGTTACATTTTTAAATTGTTAATATGCATCCACAAGATTCTTCATATACAGATTAGTGGATCCTATTCCCATTTGAGTTTGACAACACTACTCTAACAACATTCTCTAAGACTTTAAGTTGCAGAAAAGATATGTACCTTCATTTGTTTCATATGTGGATTTTCTGTGTGAAAGAAAATGACATATCTAGTCTTTCTGATGATTAATGAAACAATTTAGGGAGCTGTGAGGCCCATAATAAACCCTAATTCCTTTGCATAGATTTCCCTGAATATAGGCTCCAGTGAGGACTCTCTTATTTCATTGTCTAAAGAACTATTATTTATATGGCATATCAAGGTTTTCAAAGTTCTTCACATACATAAATTCATTTGGGCCTCCCAACAATTCTGTGAAATAATTGCAATAGATAGATAGATATACGTGTGTGTGTATGTGTGTGTGTGTGTGTGTATATGTGTGTGTGTGTAATGTTTCTCATTCTATAAATGAGGAAACTGGAACTTAAAGAGGCTGTGACTGCTCCATTTTCCTCTAATTCCAAATCCAACGCTTTTACCAGTAGTCCAACCTCCTAAAAAGGTAAGACAGAATTTAGTTTAATATTATACTGTACAATTCCCTAGTTCTTTAATTCACATGTGCAAATGTCATCTTACTTGTCAGATTTAAATGTCTTAAGGGAAAGCCATGTCTTTTAATTCACTCCTATCATAATTTACCAGGACAAGCTCAGGGCTGGCATTTGGGAAGAATGACCACTGACTGATTGCTTGAAAATCATCTTGAAGGCAAGTACTGTTTCATTTTTGTCTTTGTACCCCCAATACCTAGCACAATGACTAGCACATAGTCAGGGCTTAAAACATGCTTTTATTAATTGATCACAGAATGCAGAAATAGGAGAAAGCTTGGAGATCTAATTCCACCCTCTTATTTTGCTAATGAGGAACCTGAGGCCCCAAGATATGAAGTGACTTAACCAACCTCAAAATAAATTCAAAATATTTCAAGACAGGATTGCCAACCCTCTTGACCTATATCAAAGTACAGACGTTGGCTGCTGATAAGAATTTATAAGGAGAAAGATATGAAAGAATATTTGGATCATTTCATCCTTTTTAAAGCACCACATTAGGGAAATGCCAGGTTAGGGCAACTTGGCAATCTGGAAGTGTTGGCCCAGTGTATCTAATAGATTTGCTAGTCTTAGAGAACTATGCTGATTTTGATAACCACATTTCAGAAGCACAAAATAATAATAATAATAGTAATAATAATAGTAACAATGACAATAATATAACCTTAAGGTTTGTAGAATTTTTGACATATATCTCACTCTATAGTCACAACAATAATAGGCTATTAATCTCGTCATTTTACAGAGGATGAACTAAAGTGAAGCAAAAGATAAATGACTTTTCCAAAGTTACACAACTAGTAATTGCATGAGACAGGATTTGAATTCAGGTCTTTCTGACTGCAGATCCAGCTTTCTATTCACTAAATTACCTAGCTGCCTTATCCAACCCTCATCCCTAAATATGACTAACTTGAAAGAAAAATGGCATAGCAGATAGAGCATTAAACATGGAATGAGAATAGATGTGTGAATATAATTGTTATTGTGCAGGCAGTCCTTTTCAGTTATGTTCAATTCTTTATGACACCATGGGGTTTTCTTGACAAATATACTGGAATGGTTTACTATTTCCTGCTTCATCTCACTTTACAGATGAGGAAACTGAAGCAAAGAGGGTTAATTGACTTGTCTAAGATCCAACAGCTAATAAGATTCTGAAGTCAGATTTGAAAGAAGAGAAGTCTTCCTGAATTCTGGCCTGGTACTCTATCCATTGTGCCATCTAGTTGCCCCTGTGTGATTACAGGCAAGTCACTAAACTCTCTGATCCTCACTTCTTAGTTATAAACTGAGAATAATTCTAACTGCAGAATTTACCTTATAAGGTGAGGATTGTTGTAAAAATGACAAGAGTTAGATACTGTCTGCAGAATTTAGCAAATGTTAAAGCACTCAACTAATGTCAGCTGTTACTAGGATAGTGTATAGTAGGCACTTAATCAGTGACTATTAATTGAATGAGAATGGAAGATGCCCAGAGAAGATCACTTATGAATACTCTCATTTCTAATAAGATTATGTAGCAATGAATACATTACTCAATACATCAAAATTTCACAAGTCAATAATCCATCATTTTAGCTCTACATCTGTGTCTCTGTATTAGGCATGAAGTATTGGTTAATAACACAAGCATGTGCTAAGTATCTACTGTGTCAAGTACTATGCTAAGAGTTGGATATACAAAAATAAAGGAAAAGTCATTTCCTGTCCTCAAGGAATTCACATTGCTCATATTCTAATATACAAATAATGATGTACTAATAAGATGTAGACAGCTGAAATTAGAAATAACTATCAGAGGTAAGGCACTAACAATGAAAGACCAACACCAGGAGAAATATAAAACTAAATAAGCTAAAGTTCCCATCTTATGGTATATTCAAAACTACAAAGCACTTTCTTCACAATTCTATGATTTAAGGCAACAATTTTAATTATATACTGAATTGTAATCTGAATTATATATTAAGTTCAAGAGGAAAGACTAAAAACATGAAAAGTTGGGTTCATGCCTAGCTCCCTTATAAGTAGCTACATGACCATATGCAAAACATGTCACCTCTTTGTGAGCCAAGGAACTCAGTAATTAATTACAGAAGAAAAGCTAACTTAGATCAGAGAAAGAAATTTCCACACTGGAATTTTCCCTCTTTGATGAAATCATGAGTCCAGACTAAAAGTGGAGGGTGGTAGTGATGTGCAAAAGAGAAACATTGAGGAGACAGACAGACAGTCACAGACATAGAGACAGAGACAGAGATAGAGAGACAGAGGCAGAGACATAGAGAGAGAATATTTAGAGGAAGATATATAGAGAACAAAAAAGAGATAAAGGCAGAAAAAGAGATAAGGGAAAAGTATTTACTCATTTCAAGGCAATACAAGTTAGCAATCATTTAATAAACATTTAATATAGGCCAGGCATTGTAAGAGCAAAGCAAAAGATAATGCTTGCCCTCAAATAGCTTAAATTGGGGAATATAGTGTGTAAAATGGAACTAAAAGGGGAAAAGAAAAGTGCAAATACTCTTCATGAGGAATGTTGTTGAAGGTCAAAAATTATGGTAGCAAAAATTTGGGGAAAAATGAAGGTATTTCTCCAGAAAGTATACCTGAGAAGAAACTTATGAATATGAAAGGGACACCATACTACCTAGGTGTCCCTTTATTTTATGGAAGAGGAAACTAAGACTGATATGACTTGTAAAGGATAAGAGTCAAAGTTTGAACCTGTTGTGAAATGTAAGAGAATTCAAGAATCTTCATTACTTTTACCATTTTTTGCTTAGGATAAGAATGGAATGAGGTTTGCTTTATTCAGTCATTCATTGAACAAGTTTTTTTTTTTTTATGAACTTATGAAGGAAAAAAGCATTTATTAAAAACTTAATATGCGCAAAGGATTTGTGCCAAGTACTGGGGACACAAATAGAAAAGGAAAATAATTTCTGCTTTCAAGAGAGTCATTCTAATAAGATAGGAGAATTGGAGTTGTAAGCTAGATGGAAGGACCCACAGGCCTTAGTGCAGTAGCAAGTCAGCAACACATCTTCTTTAATGACATTGCTTCTAGTAGAATCATATCTGGTTTTAATGTAGAACTATATGATGCTGCAAAAACTTTGATAATAAAAACATTTTTCTATTATCATTTTGTAGACATTACTACTGAGGCAGTAGCTGTAGCATTTATAGAGGCAGTTAACAGGTTGCATTTCCACAAGGAAGTCTCCTTACTTAGAAGTAAGACTGGTCATTGGATGAGTAATGCACTTCCACGGATCTTAGGCATTGAATCTTAACTTATTCCACTGAAATCTAAGGAAAGAAAAAGTCAAACATGCTAGTAGTGTTTGTTTGACCTACTTGTTATATAGCAACCTTACATACTGTTTCTCCTTCAGTACAACTTGCTGTTTCATCTAGGACATCTTACTTACCCTATATAAGGCAAGAAATGGCCAGTGTGAATATTGAAGCAGAAAAAATTGGGGTTAAGTTACAGTACAATTTGACTAGAACATAGAATATTGAAGAAAGAACTTTGAAATAAAACTGCAAAGCATTTTGAAGGTGAACTGCAAAGAACATGGAATTCCAGTATTTTTTTAAAAATGTACTTTTCTAGCAATAATTAGGGAATAATGAAAGTTTTGGGGGGAAAGAAGGGCATGATATGAACTATGCCTTAGGAAGGTTATATTGGCAGCTTTATAAAGGATGGATTTAAGAGAAGTGAAAATAGAGTTGAGGAAAGAGACTATAAGGATATTCCAGGAAAATGTTGATGAGATCTAAACAAATTGTGTGAGAGAAGGGGACAGATATAAGACATATTCTGGAGGTAGAATAGTCAAGAGATGGATAAAAAGAGAAAAATGTATAGGATAAATTATACTTTTTTTTCCAAACTGCTAGTATGGTAGGACCCACAATTAAAAGAGTAATCTGGAAAAGAAGTGAACACGGTAGGGAAAGGAGAGAAGGAGTTCAATTCTGGATCGGCTATATTTCAAGTTTCAGAGAGACATACAAACAGAAATAAATTACAGCTAGTTCCATTTTATTTCACTTCAACATTTTTCCACTTCTATCCACTTTATCTGCAGATATTCAACTCTCTCTCCTGGATCTGAATCTTCTTCTCCATTACTGAAACAATGACTATGTTGGCAAACCCCTTAATTACAATAATCTAAATACTTTCATTAAGAAGTCTTAATTTTTCCAATCAAAATGTGCTTACATTTTACTCTGTCTCTTCATGTTGTCAAGCTAATGTGGTCTGAAGGATGAAAACATTCAACAGAAATATAATTGTGCTTTCATATGTTTAGCTTTAGCTTCTCTGGTTTCTGTTCAGGTGGATATTTTGTGGAAAGCCATTTTTTTTCATTTCCTGCCCATCAAACCAACTCATTTCTATTCTTCCACAGAAGGCAACGGCTTTTGTTTATGACATCAAGAGCTGTCTGGAGCCCCACACCGGCTGTGCTGAGACATGAAGATGCAGATAAAGGAAGAAAGAAAATAATGTCCTTCATCCGCATACCACCTTGGGTCCCAGGGCACGTGGCTGCATAATAGAAGCCAACTTCTGTTCTCCTTCTGTCTCCATTTATTGATACAGGTCCCATTGTTAGTGAATTCATCAGCAGGAGCCCATTACAGAAGAAGCCAGAGCTTTCAAAATGAGATATAAGATAAAAAAAAACTATCTTGCAGTGAGAGGTAGAAAAATTGATACAAACTGGATCTTATTTTTCAAACTGTTTTCCTACTCAGAAACATCATAATAATAGCTGACATTTATAACATACTTCAAAACTTGCAAAGAACCTTTCATATATTATCCTGTTTTGAGTTTTAAACCAATTTCTCTTCTTTTGCGTAACTTGGATATGATTATCTCGTTTTTCAGATGAGATTCAAATTTGAGATTCAAAGAAGTTGGGTGACATTGCGTGGGTTACCCAACTGATTAATTTCAAAACTGGGGGAATAAACATAAATCTTCATGGCTCCAAATTAGGAACATCAACTAAACCAGAGGTGTAAAACAAAAAGCAATAGACCCTTGCATGTGTCATATTGACTTAGAAAATTAAAATTAACTTTGTCTATATTGTATTGTATTTTTATTTATTTTGTCAAACTCTTCTTAGTTATATTTGAGCCTAATTCTTGTAACATTCTTCTGCTTACATTTTCAGCTACAGGTCATATGCAGTTGTCATCATTCAATTCTCAACATATGCTGCAAAACCAGACATATAATCTTTGTATGTCAGAGTTGAAAAGTGTCTTAGAATTTTAAGATCTAAAGCATATAAGATTAGAACAGAGAACAATGGAACTTTCAGAGCTAAAAGAGCCCTTAGAAATCATCTAGTCCAATCTCCTTTTTTTAAGTATGAAATCAATGAGATCATGTTTCCAATCTCCCAAAGCCAGTTGTGGCAAATATCACAAAAGACATATGGGACATATGTCCCATACAGACTTGTGGTATAGGAAAAGTTGATCTTCAATACATTTCTAAACTTGGTTAAGTCCAGATTCTCAATGGCTAAATGGAAAAAGCTGGTTTGAAGTCAGAAGACATCAAGCCAAATTCTGTTTTTTTTTTCTTTCTAGTTTTTGGTCATAGGCAATACGTGTAACTTCTGCGGGCCGCATTATTTTCTGTTAAATGAGGAAATTGGATAATACACACACACACACACACACACACACACACAGACACATACACACACATATGTGTGTGTACATATTGTTGAATTGTACATAGCCAATCCTGGTCATATCAAACTTCCCCCCAAAAAATCATCCAAATGGCCTTTTCTTGTACCACCAAGTATGCAAATGTATACATTTTGGCCACTTTCTTTATTCTTTTAGGCCTATTACTTTGAACAAAATATAGTGCCATATTCTGGGCATAAGTCCATCTTAAGGGAAGTTCCCACATTTGGTACAATGAAACAGAGGTTTCAAAGAAAATCATTCTGTGGATTAAAAAATATGTTCAGCTACTTTCAAATAAAAGTATCCCAAAGGAATGTAAAAGAACCATGCAAGGAAATTTCATGGGAACCATCTATTGGTCTATAAAAGCTTCTTGCTTCATAGTTAGGTGTCAAGTCAATCTAAGAGTTAAATTAACTCAACTACTCTCATCTGTGCTATAGCATACTGGCTCATGAAAGCTCCGGTTGATGGTATAAGGCTAATCCATTTATTCCCAATTCACTATGCCTCCTATATAACATACAAAAGAGGTCTATCCTACAATGTGTCAATGGGAAACCTGAAACTAAATGTAAGAGAGGCAGGTTGTCACATATATCACAACCTTCACAGAAAGCAGAGCCATAACCAAGGTACAGTGATCAAATTAATCAGTGCCTCCAAGGAATACAATTTATTTATTTATATTTTTTCCCACGGTACATATGCATGAGTAATTTTTTAATAATATTATCCCTTGTATTCATTTTTCCAAATTCTCCCCCCCTCCACTCCCTCCCCCTGATGACAGGCAATCCCATACATTTTACATATGCTACAATATAACCCAGATATAATATATGTGTGTAAATCCCATTTTCTTGTTGCACATTAAGTATTAGATCCTGAAGGTATAAGCAACCTGGGCAGACAGACAGTAGTGCTAACAATTTACATTCACTTCCCAGTGTTCCTTCTCTGGGTGTAGTTATTTCTGTCCATCATTGATCAAATGGAAGTGAGTTGGATCTTCTTTATGTTGAAGATATCCACTTCCATCCAGAATACATCTTCATACAACATTGAAGTGTACAGAGATCTTCTGGTTCTGCTCATTTCACTCAGCATCAGTTCATGTAAGTCTCTCCAAACCTCTTTGTCAAGGAATACAATTTAGAGGATGCTAAAAGAACTTACCCCCCTCAATGAGTATAACTTATTGAGCCAAAAAAAAGACCTTCTTAAATTGGAAATTTTCTTCCTCACCCCATCCTCAATCACAAAATTCATGAGGTCCTCCTTTGGTAGTCCTTGTCATATTACCATCCTCAGAGTTGATTTCTACTTTAACAATCTCATTCTAG
This sequence comes from Sminthopsis crassicaudata, assembly GCF_048593235.1. NCBI lineage: Eukaryota > Metazoa > Chordata > Mammalia > Dasyuromorphia > Dasyuridae > Sminthopsis > Sminthopsis crassicaudata. Next base: position 552,102,025 of record NC_133619.1, read on the forward strand.
CTATGATTTCTATCTCCTTCTATGACAATAAACCTCAAAGAAGTAAGAAAATATATGTTTCCCCTTTTTATGAGGTTAGGGATTATGAGCATCACATATTGCATATTCTAGTAGGAACAATTTATATGTTGATTAATTTTTCTATACTGCCTTTTTTAAATATTTTGTTATAATGAGTGGATTGCAAAAGTAAGGAAGCTAAGTCATATTTGAAAATAAAGGTTATATAAACAAAGGACTCAACAAAATAAAAATAGAATAAAATAAATGTTATTTTACATGATTAGTGTCATTTACTTCTAATTTATTTTTCTGAGCTGCTTTTTTAAAGTTTTGTATGAGGGACAAATTACAAGAGGAAAGAAATGGAATAAACTATATTTGAAAGTGAAAATTATATAAAAATCAATAAAATTAAATTAACATTAAAAAAACAATTAATTTGTTCACATTTATATTTTTAATACTGCTTTCCTTGGCAAATAAGCACTTTTTTCTGTGATGTCTATTCCTATAGTATGATAGTAAGGCCACAAAAATTTGCATTCAGAGGAGGGAACAATAGATAGAACAATGACATATAGCAATTACATCTTCATAACTGGCCTAAGGTGTATAAATGTTTTGCCCTAGTTCTTTTTTGTTAAGGTAAATTCAATTTGAACACAACAATTTCAAATCCATATTCTTCACTTATTACCTGAGCTTTATATTTATTCTTAATATAGGGTCTTACTTTTTTTCTCTTTTATAGACTTTCAGCTGTCTTTCTGGTGATGTCTTCTCAGAATCACATTTTTTTAATAATTTAAAGAAATATTAAATTTCAGTTAAAGTTCGGTGAAAATAAGGATTTATTTTTCTTCTCATCTATCTTGATGAGCACTTTTCCATCTAACCATAAATCCCTTAGAAGTAAGTGGATCCCATTGTAATAATCCCTATTCTATAGAGATCTGTGGCTATATCAGCATTCCAGACCATCTTCTCTGTATTTTTCTTCATGAGAATTCCTGGATCCCTCTTCCATAATTGCACTTTCTTTATTCATAATCCTCCCTGATACTTATACCTACTTTACAAGGAAATTTCAAAGATCAAATTAGAAAGTGTATATAAAGCAATGTGTTGAATGTATAGCATTATATAAAATGCACCATTCTGCATCAGGTCACAAAAGTTCACCTCCATATCTCTGAAACCATTTCATTCACCAATTTCTACAGGACAGTAGTATTCCATTACATTTATATACTTAATTTTTTTTTTAATTTTTTATTTTATTTTATAATTATAACATTTTTTTTTTGACAGTACATATGCATGGGTAATTTTTTACAACATTATCCCTTGCACTTACTTCTATTCAGATTTTTTCCCTTCCTCCCCCAAGCCCCTCCCCCAGATGGCAAGCAGTCTTATATATGTTAAATATATTACAGTATAATTTAGATACAATATATGTGTGTAGAACCGAATTTTTTGTTGCACAGGAAGAATTGGATTCAGAAGGTAAAAATAACAGTTTACATTCATTTCCCAGTGTTCCTTTTCTGGATGTAGCTGGTTCTGTCCATCATTAATCAATTGGAATTGGATTAGCTCTTCTCTATGTTGAAGAAATCCACTTCCATCAGCATACATCCTCGTACAGTATCATTGTTGAAGTGTATAATGATCTTCTGGTTCTGCTCGTTTCACTCAGCATCAGTTGATGTAAGTCTCTCCAAGCCTCTCTGTATTTCTCCTGTTGGTCATTTCTTACAGAACAATAATATTCCATAACATTCATATACCATAGTTTACCCAACCATTCTCCAATTGATGGACATCCATTCATCTTCCAGCTTCTAGCCACTATGAAAAGGGCTGCCACAAACATTTTGGCACATACAGGACCCTTTCCCTTCTCTAGTAGTTCCTTGGGGTATAAGCCCAGTAGTAGTATGGCTGGGTCAAAGGGTATGCACATTTTGATAACTTTTTGGGCATAATTCCAGATTGCTCTCCAGAATGGTTGGATTCTTTCACAACTCCACCAACAATGCATGAGTGTCCCAGTTTTCCCACAGCCCCTCCAACATTCATCGTTATTTGTTCCTGTCATCTTAGCCAATCTGACAGGTGTGTAATGATATCTCAGAGTTGTCTTAATTTGCATTTCTCTGATCAATAGTGATTTGGAACACTCTTTCATATGAGTGGAAATAGTTTTAATTTCATCATCTGAAAATTGTCTGTTCATATCCTTTGACCATTTATCAACTGGAGAATGGCTTGATTTCTTATAAATTAAAGTCAATTCTCTGTATATTTTGGAGATGAGGCCTTTATCAGAACCTTTAACTGTAAAAATTTTTTCCCAATTTGTTACTTCCCTTCTAATCTTGTTTGCATTAGTTTTGTTTGTGCAGAAACTTTTTAATTTGGTGTAATCAAAATGTTCTATTTTGTGATCAATAATGGTCTCTAGTTCTCCCTTGGACACAAACTCCTTCCTTCTCCACAAGTCTGAGAGGTAAACCATCCCATGTTCCTCCAATTTATTTATGATTTTGTTCTTTATGCCTAAATCTTGGACCCATTTTGATCTAATCTTAGTATGTGGTGTTAAATGTGGGTCCATACCTAGTTTCTGCCATACTAATTTCCAGTTTTCCCAGCAGTTTTTGTCAAATAATGAATTCTTATCCCAAAATTTGGGATCTTTGGGTTTGTCAAAGATTAGATTGCTATTTTTATTCACTATCTTGCCCTGTGAACCTAACCTATGCCACTGATCAACTAGTCTATTTCTTAGCCAATACCAAATGGTTTTGGTGACTGTTGCTTTATAATATAGCTTTAAATCAGGTACACTTAGACCACCTTCCTCTGACTTTTTTTTCATTAGTTCCCTTGCAATTCTCGACCTTTTATTCTTCCATATGAATTTTGTTGTTATTTTTTCTAGGTCATTAAAATAGTTTCTTGGGAGTCTGATTGGTATAGCACTAAATAAATAGATTAGTTTGGGGAGTATTGTCATCTTTATTATATTCGCTCGGCCTATCCAAGAACATTGAATGTCTTTCCAATTATTTAAATCTGACTTTATTTTTGTGGCAAGTGTTTTGTAATTTTGCTCATATAATTCCTGACTCTCCTTTGGTAGATATATTCCCAAATATTTGATACTATCGACTGTTATTTTGAATGGAATTTCTCTTTGTATCTCTTGCTGTTGGATTGTGTTGGTAATGTATAAAAATCCTGAGGATTTATGTGGATTTATTTTGTATCCTGCGACTTTGCTAAAATTCTGGATTATTTCTAATAGCTTTTTAGCAGAGTCTTTGGGGTTCTCTAAGTATACCATCATGTCATCTGCGAAAAGTGACAATTTGATTTCTTCATTTCCTACTCTAATTCCTTGGATCTCTTTCTCGGCTCTTATTGCCAAGGCTAGAGTTTCTAGTACTATATTGAATAGTAATGGTGATAGTGGGCAACCTTGTTTCACTCCTGATCTTACAGGGAAAGGTTCTAGTTTATCACCATTACATATGATGTTTACTGAAGGTTTTAAATATATGCTCCTTATTATTTTAAGGAATAGTCCATTTATTCCTATACTCTCAAGCGTTTTTAGTAGGAATGGATGTTGGATTTTATCAAATGCCTTTTCTGCATCTATTGAGATGATCATATGGTTTTTATTAATTTGATTATTAATATGGTCAATTATACTAATAGTTTTCCTAATATTAAACCAGCCCTGCATTCCTGGTATAAATCCCACTTGGTCATAGTGTATTATCCTGGGGATGATTTTCTGAAGTCTATTTGCTAATATCTTATTTAAGATTTTGGCATCAATATTCATTAAGGAAATTGGTCTGTAGTTTTCTTTCTCAGTTTTCGATCTACCTGGTTTAGGTATCAGTACCATGTCTGTGTCATAGAAGGAATTTGGTATAACTCCTTCAATCCCTATTTTTTCAAATAGTTTACATAGCATTGGAGTTAGTTGTTCTTTAAATGTTTGGTAGAATTCACCTGTAAATCCATCTGGTCCTGGGGACTTTTTCTTAGGAAGCTGGTTAATAGCTTGGTCTATTTCTTTTTCTGAGATGGGACTATTTAGACTACTTACTTCTTCCTCTGTTAATCTGGGCAAGCTATATTTTTGAAGGTATTCTTCCATTTCATTTAAGTTATCGAATTTATCGGCATAAAGTTGAGCAAAGTAGCTCCTAACTATTGTTCTAATTTCCTCTTCATTAGTGGTGAGTTCACCCTTTTCATTTTCAAGACTATCAATTTGCTTTTTCTCTTTCCTTTTTTTAATCAGGTTTACTAAGGGTTTGTCTATTTTGTTGGTTTTTTCATAAAACCAACTCTTAGTTTTATTAATTAATTCAATAGTTTTTTTTACTTTCAATTTTATTAATCTCACCTTTTATTTTTTGAATTTCAAGTTTTGTGTTTGTCTGGGGGTTTTTAATTTGTTCCTTTTCTAGCAATTTTAGTTGTAAACCCAATTCGTTGGCCCTCTCTTTCTCTATTTTATGCAAGTAGGCCTGTAGAGATATAAAACTTCCCCTAATTACTGCTTTGGCTGTATCCCACACATTTTGGTATGATGTCTCATTATTGTCATTTTCTTGGGTGAAGTTATTAATTATGTCTATGATTTGCTGTTTTACCCAATCATTCTTTAGTATAAGATTATTTAGTTTCCAATTATTTTTTGGTCTATTTTCCCCTGGCTTTTTATTAAATGTTATTTTGATTGCATTATGGTCTGAAAAGGATGCATTTACTATTTCTGCCTTACTGCATTTGATTTTGAGGTTTTTATGCCCTAGTATATGATCAATTTTTGTATAGGTTCCATGAACTGCTGAGAAGAAAGTATATTCCTTTCTGTCTCCATTTAGCTTTCGCCAAAGATCTATCATATCAAACTTTTCTAGTATTCTATTTACCTCTTTGACTTCTTTCTTATTTATTTTGTGGTTTGATTTATCTAATTCTGAGAGTGCAAGGTTGAGATCTCCCGCTATTATAGTTTTGCTATCTATTTCCTCTTGCAGCTCTCTTAATTTCTCTTTTAAGAATTTAGATGCTGCACCACTTGGTGCATACATGTTTAATATTGATACTGCTTCACTATTGATGCTTCCCTTTAGCAGGATATAATGCCCTTCCTTATCTCTTTTAATTAGATCAATTTTTGTGTTTGCTTGATCTGAGATGAGGATGGCTACTCCTGCTTTTTTGGTTTTGCCTGAAGCATAATAGATTCTGCTCCACCCTTTTACTTTTAGTTTGAATGTCTCATCCTGTTTCAGGTGTGTTTCCTGTAAACAACATATAGTAGGATTCTGGCTTTTAATCCAGTCTGCTAACTGCTTCCTCTTTATGAGGCAGTTTGCCCCATTCACATTTATGGTTAGAAGGACTAATTCTATATTGCTTGCCATCCTATTAACCCCTGCTTATGCTTTTCCCCTTTCCTTCCCTTTTACCCTCCTATCCAGTATTAAACTGGTAAACACCACTTGCTTTTCACAGCCCTCCCTTTTTAGGATCCCTCCCCCACCTTAAAGATCCTCCCCTTATTTTACCCCTTTTCCTCGAAATTACTGTATTCCCTTCCCCTTAGCTTACTCCTTCCCTTTCACTTTTCAATGAAGTGGAAGAAGTTTCACCATAAATCGAATATGTCTATTGATACACGCTATGTTCATCTCCCTCCTTTCTTTCTCTCAGATATAATAGGTTACCTTTGCCTCTTCATGAGATGTAGTACCACCACTTTATACTTTTTTATGATATAATCTCCTTTCCACCTCTAGTTTCTAAGACAAATTGTACATATGTTCTTTACATATTTTTTTGACAGAAGTATAGTTCTCAAGATTTCTTTTTACCTTTTTTTAGAAGTCTCTTGAGTTCTGTATTTGAAGATCAAACCTTTTATGTAGGTCTGGTTTTTTCATCAAAAATAGATGGAATTCATTTATTTCGTTAAATGTCCATCTTCTTCCCTGGAAAATGATGCTCATTCTTGCTGGGTAAGTTATTCTTGGCTGCATACCAAGTTCCTTAGCCTTTCGGAATATCATGTTCCAGGCCCTGCGTTCTTTTAATGTGGACGCTGCTAGATCCTGTGTTATCCTTATTGTGGATCCTCTATATCTGAATTGTTTTTTTCTAGCAGCTTCCAATATCTTTTCCTTTGTCTGATGGTTCTTGAACTTGGCCACTATATTTCTTGGCGTTTTGATTTTAGGGTCCCTTTCAGTAGGTGATCGATGAATTTTTTCAATGTCTATTTTACCCTCTGTTTCCAAAACGTCTGGGCAGTTCTCTTTGATAATTTCCTCGAAAATGGTGTCCAAGCTCTTTTTTTCCTCCCATTTTTCAGGGAGTCCGATTATTCTCAAATTGTCTCTCCTGGATCTGTTTTCCAGGTCTGTTGTCTTTCTGGTAAGGTACTTGACAGTCTTTTCAATTGTTTCATTTCTCTGGTTTTGCTTGACTCCCTCTTGGTTTCTCCTTGAGTCATTCATTTCTACTTGTTCCAGTCTAATTTTCAATGATGTATTTTCTTCACTCACTTTTTTTATATCTCTTTGTAATTGTCCAATTGAGTTTTTATCTTCTATGGAATTTTTTTCCATTTTATCCATTTTATTTTTTAGAGAGCTGTTTTCTTTTTCCAGCTCACTAATCCTGTTTTCTTTGGAGTTGTTTACCTTTTCCAGCTCACTAATCTTGTTTCTCAATGATTTGATTTCTTTATCCATTCTGTCTTTGAATGCATGGGATGACTTCTCCAGGCTCTCTTGCCAAGCTTCCCTTTCCTTTTCCCATTTCTCTTCCAGCTCTCTTGTGAGAGCCTTCCTGATCTCCTCCATGAGGTTCTTTTGTATTGAGGAGCAGCCCATATCCCTCCCAGGGGATACATCTGGGGACAGTCTGTTCCTAGTCTCCTCAGCACTTGAAGTCTGCTCCCTCTCCACACAGAAGCTGTCAATGGTTAGAGCCCTTTTGAATTTTTTGTTCATTTTGTCAGAGCAGGAATCAAAGAAAACAAACAGACAAGAGAAACAATTGGTCTGTTTTGCCGGGGATAGGGCTGGATGGTACCAATGGGCTTCCTCTACAGACTGGGGGTAGGGCAGCAGAGAGCCACTAACAGAACAGCAATGACTGTACTGAGTCTGCACTCCGAGAACGCACCGAGTCAGTCCAGGTGGGGGTTGGGGGTGGCCGGGCTCTGAGAGAAGCTGGCTTTCTGGGGTTTTAATCTTCACCTCCGGTGTTTACACCCTCTCCACCGCTCCTGGCTTGCTGCCAAGACGGAGCATCCACACTGGGGCAAAAGCCCTTTCACAGAAACGGCAGAGATCACACCCCTCCCCCTCTGGTCTGAGCTGTGTGAGCTGCCTGTCTTGCTCTGGCTTCCTGCCCTCAGTCTGCGCCCAGTCTGATTGACCCTCCCCCGAACAAACACAGACCTTTTCTGGCGACTTTCAAGGATGTCTTCTCTTGGTGATAATTTGTGGATTTCTTTCTGGGTCAAGCATTAAGTCAGAGGCTTGTCATGAAGTAAGTTCTGAGAAAAAACGAGGAGCTCAAGCAGCTGTCTGCCTCCACGCCGCCATCTTGGCCGGAAGTCCACTTAAATTTGTTTAGTCATTCCCCAAGTTAATGGATACCTCTCTAGTTTCTAACTTTTTTGTTACTACAAATAATTGCTTGAAATATTATTACAACTATCTCTGCCATGTTAGTACTTGATGCCTGACTTTAGGATTATTCTTTGATAGCTCCATATTTCCCTCTATGATCCTTGCCATAGAAATTACTATTTTTAGCTATAGGTAGGTCAAGAAAAAACATTTTCTGTTAAACAATATGGGGAAATATACTCATTCATTATGATTATAACAGATATCACCTTTTACTATTCTTTTTGTTACAAGTAATTTGGTGTTTGGATTTGTGTTATAAAACTCAAAAGAAGGGATTTTATTTCCCAGAGAATTATACCCAAAATATATCTTTTTTTCAAAATCAGTTCAGGTATTGGTGATGATCTTATCATCCATGTCGTTGTAAGGAATAATGTCTGAAGCTTATATTAAGTGAATATTTTCAATGAACTCAGCCTCTTCTATTTTACTCTCTCAAATTTTAGTAGCTCTTCAATTTTAGCTACCTTGTGTTTTAGGAATTAATTTTTTATGAGTATTCTGCTTTGGTCAATAATATGTTATTAAAGGTAAAGGTACCATTTGAAGCAAAGCAGTATTAAGCATTTACCAATTTAAGTGGGGAGTTCTATTTCTAACTTTGTTATGATAAGGAACCAGAAGAAAATGAAAATATTCATGTATTCAATTTTTCTCTGTCCACAAATGGTTTGCTTTTCTCAATATTCATTTGTGTTGAAGCATTCCCAGCAGGTTTATAGTGTATCTTACTTGCCTGTGATACTTGGACATAAAGGAGAATGGTTAACCCATCTTTCCTTCTTGTTATCCTGATGATAATTATGAAAATTTAAGTAGGGGATACCTCTAATTTTAGGTAACTATATTTATTAAATTCATAGAACCAATTTTGTAGAATTGGTCAATCTGCTAACTCAGTTATCCATATTATCAAAATCCAGCTGACCAGTGTGGCAGGAATTCTAGAAGACTGCTACAATAGTTTCATGGTGAATAAAGTCTCTGTTATATATTACTCTGGTTGGCATTCCTCTTTCTCCCAAACAATTTCCATTTTAAGCCCATTGGTCCAGTAGAGTAATTCTTTTGCCAAATATATTCCTTTGGTCTTAGTAAGATGCTCTCCCTTGATAGGAGTTAACTACTCCCAAAATGTTTAGATATGATACAGCAGAAGAAACAAATAAAAACAAGCAAACCCTTCTTCAACATCTTTCTGCTGTATATGGCCAGATCTTCATCTCTAACCACCACCTGGTTAGAAGCCTCCTCCCCTAAGTTTTTCATATTCGCATCTAGGCTATCAAGGTCACTAGAGATACATTGTGGATTTCTTCTAACTGAATCAGCAGGTTTGATGAGCCTTAGCAATCTTTAAATATTTGAAAGTTGTCATATGGAACTGGGAACAATCTATAAAAGTTAACAGGGAAAGCTACTTCAGCTCAACGTATAGAAGAATTCCCTAATCATTAGAACTTTTCCAAAATGGGACTTGTGTTGAGATCCCCGATCTCTTAGAATCAGCAGGAGTCAGGATAAGCAAAAGTCTTTATTCTTGATCTTTTGCAATGGCTGTCAGGGGATAAGATCTAGCAATCTCCATACCTCCTTCCTCTCTCTCCACCTCCAAGAAAATCAATCAATCTCCTCCTCCTACTCCACCCACTGATCTCACTTCCCCTTCTTTGTCCACACCCATCTATCCAGCCAGCCCAGAATAGTTAAGTAGAGTCATCCTCCAAACATGTGGTAATAGAGAATTGTCCAATTGGTAATTTGCTTCAAGTGGCAGGTTACCTTGCATCTGCTCAGTTCTAGCCCTCTACACACTTGTATAGATTCCCTGCTGTTACAAAAATCTACTCCCTCTTAATGTCCATCTCAGAGAATCATTAAGTCCCTTTAAAGCTCAGTTGCCATCCCATCATCACTTTTCCTCATTTCCCAGTGGTTAGTGTTCTCCCACTCCTGAAAAATCTTGTTTATGTTATGACCTTCTTCATATACACACTTAATTGAATATAAGCTATAAGTGTATATACATTTAGTTTTGCATTCACAAATGTCCTACATTGATTTTGGAATAAAATATTGAACTCCTCTGCTTCACATTTAAAGCTTTTTGCAGAATAACGCGTCTACCCTTCAAGACTTTTCATATCATTTTATTTCAATATTCTATATTCCAGCCAAGCAAGCCTATTTGTTATTCCTAGATTTAGCATCTTTTCTTCTACCTCTGTGTCCCTGGAAAGACTGTTCTCCATGTCCATAAAATTCTTCTTTCTTAAACTCAAACTTAGTGCAACCTCCTCTCCCAAAACTGTAGCTCACATGGTTTGGGTTATGTCCTAGTAGAGAATGACTACAAGAACATCAGTATGTCTAACTCATTGCCCCCATCTGAAGTATTTCCTGAAAAAAAATATCCTACTATGCTATGGTATAGCTTGTATAATTGTTTTTGCAAATGTGAGGTATAGAGTTACCAGTTACCATGAAGCACTAAAAGTACCAAGTGAATAATGGATGCAAGATAGCCAATAATGGGTAGAAAATACCCTGCATTTCATTATGTAGAAAATGCTTGATACATAGAATTCATAGAGGCCAGTACAATAAATAAAGAGAACTTCATCATCAGCTTCCCACATCCATCCACAGAAAGAGACACCAAAGCTATGATATTCAGACAAATCCCTTTTCTCCAACCACCAAGATTAATGGTCTTGTCCTATTGTATAGACTCCTCCCAGAAGACCAGCATACATGGAGAACTGCTAAAGAAACAGTCTTCTATCCTAGGGAGCTGTACTGTCTGAATAACTCTTTAACTTTTCTGTGTAAGTAGAATGTTGTGCAGGAACTTTATCAGTGGGATTTGACAGGATAGTGATATTAGTAGCCTCAAATCTATTTCTCTTCTTAAGAATATCCAAATGAGAATATGGTGCTATGAGTCTAGAGGACCTTAGGAAACTATGGAAAGTGGGAAGCTAAGCACTAGAGAAGGAGAAGAATTATTTCATTTACTTATGGGCTATTATAAAACTTTTTTTCCATCTTCTACATAGTATGTAGGTTTGTGTAAATTCTTTTAGATTTGCTTCATTTTCTGTGAAATATAAGCTGTTTCATATCCAATAAGTGTAATGTTAATTTGAGGGCTTATTGTACTATATTGTAAGTGTTGAAATCTTTTCACCCTTATATTTGGAAACCCAAATGAAAGTTATATTTGGCGATTTTCTAAAAGTAAACTGAGTGGGGGAGAGGCAAAATAAGCCAAAAAAAGGGAACATTTGTAAGGGGGAAGGTTAGCTCTTTATATTTGGCCTTGACCATGAAAGGCCAGGCAAAGCATGGGGTGTTGCATATTCAGGTTGTATCACCAATAGTAAAATATAATTTTAACAGAGAATTAATGGTAAAGGAGCTTTTTCTACTCTTTTCATGCTGGAATATGTCTCCACAATGTAAAAGTGATTGTTTTTTGAGTTGAATTGAACTGAATGTCCTGTCTATATATTATATTTCTACAGAGGATGGCTCTGTAAATGTATAACAAAGTCACACAATCTCAAAGTTGGGAAAAATTCATAGAAACTATCAATTCTTGCCTACAGGTGGCCATGAATGTTATCACTAACAGTCTGCTTATGAAACCTTCGTTTGAATACCTCTAGTGAGAGGGAATCCACTAACACTCAGAGCAGCATACTCCACTTTTGGATAGCTCTGGTTTTTAAGATTTTTTTCTCATGTAGCATGTATAAGGTGTGTTGCACCAATATAGCACCTAGTTTTCTCTCCTTCTCTATCTCACTCACTCACCCCAAACTCTATAAACATGGTCAGGTTTGGGAGACTTTTCAGAAAAAAATAATGATCACAGGATTTTAGGATTACAAAGTGCTAACTCAGGTTGTTAAACAATTGTTAAACAAATTCTACTCAGAATTCACACCTTTAGTTCAAATCTTTAAAAGGAGTTTACACCTTTAGACTTCTGAAAAGGAGTTTACACATTCAAAGGAGTTTACACCTTTAAAAGGACCAAGTTCATTGGCTGTAGGAGTTCTCACAAGCCCATTCTCTTTGAGGATAAAAGAAGGCGATATTGAGTCTGAAAAACAGTCTAGACTGGGACATTGAGTTGGGACGGCAGTCTGGATTGAGTCAAAGAGAAGATGTCCCGTGCATTTGCAATCCAACAATCCCACACTTTTTGGAGGGGAAGGCCCCAGAAGCCTCCCAAGAAACCTGTTCACATAGAAAAAGATTCACAGATAAAAGAAACCTCCTCCCAGAGAAGGATTATAATTGAGAGACAATCAGAACTTTACAATTGTTCCTATACTGCTATAACTCAACTAACAGGATTCTAAGGATAATTTTGGTGTTATTAGGTTATTTAGTTTATTTACTAAAGATGTACATTCTTTATATACATCATTCACAATGAGACTATAAACTATTAAACATGAAGAATTTTAAAATAAAAATCAGTAATATCAATGATAATCATAATATAACATAAATAAATAGGAGACAAAGAAATAATTAAAATAAAACAGTCTACCTCTAAACCTAATACACTCTTCCACTAATGCATACTATACTAATGATCAGAAAAGGGTGGGAGGTAATGAACACAAATTATATATGTGTTTATTATAAATTATATATGTTATTGTAGCAGGCCAGGATTGTGAAAAGGTGTACTTGAATCTAGGTCAGTATGGTGCTTATAGTTAAGTATTTATTCCATGTGAGATAATGGTTCTCTGTGGTGATGTAATGGTTGCAAGGGCTCAGTGTAATGCAGTGATGTAAACATAAAAAAATATTTAAGGGCTGGGACAACTGGGAATACTCTCTCTCAGCTACAGACACGAGAGAAGATGCCAGATTCTAGACTCCATCTTTGATCAGCCATGTGGTAGCTCTCCTGCCTCTTTCATTCCTCCACTAAGACCAAGGACTCGGATTGATCCCCAGGTCCTCCCCACACCTAGTCTGAACATTACATTTTGGCAGCCAAATATGGGGCCCTAGAAATGCAGGGCCTTGAAAAGCAGGGCACAAAGTAATTCAACTGATGTGATCTTAAGCTCACTGGAGAAGTCCCTGTGACCAAGAAATAGGGTGAGTATAAAAATAGACAAGCAGAAAACTTTGGTAAGGGCTAAATTAGTCACTTTTGTTTTTTAGTTGAAATGGGGAAAATACTAAGAAAAGAGCCTCCTCCACCCCAAGAAAAATATGCAGAATGCATAGTTAGGTTAATAAAGAAGCAAGGATTGTTGGTAACTTGGAAGTAGATCCCTGGACTCTTAAATATATTAGAGTGAATGTCTCCTTGGCTATCTAAGGAAGAAAAATTAGAGCCAGATATGTGGGAGAGCAACTATTTGAATATTACAAAAATAATGGTCCTTATTCAATTCCTGAGAAAACATTCTATAAATACAATATAATATAATTGGCTTTAAAGAATTCCACAAGTTCTAAAAAAAAAAGGAAAAGTGCTAAGGAGAACAGCCAGAGAAGAAAGTGTGAGGAAAAAGAAGAGGAGAGGAATGGTACTGACAAAGCAACTGAAAAGTATGGAGAATTGGACAAGAACAGAGCTGATAAATGTAAGGGGTGTGGTGCTTCTCACTTTCACAACTCAATTAATGGCAGGTGCCATTAGGGCATTCCTCATCTCTTGGACTGTCCTCCTTCAATTTAGCCTTCATGGGTGGAAAGAGGAGGAGGAGGGGGAAAGTCAGTAACACCATCAGCACTACCCTTACAGCAGCTTTGTTCACCCCCTATGACATGACTACAAGGGGGCACTAATTAAAGCTAAAAAGGAAGGGCAGGATACATCTGATTTGAGAATATAAAGGTACCTTGTGATTGAAGAGTTTGACTCTTCATGTCAAGAAAAAAAGAAAATATACTCCATTTAATCTGGAAATTATCAAATATTTGAAAAAAGCTTGTACTCTTTATGGATCTATATTGTCTTATGTTAAGATGTTAGAGAATTTGGCTTCTGAAATTTTAACCCCTAATTATTGGAAACCTGTAGCACAGACATGTTTAGAACTTGGACAAAACTTATTGTGGCTTTCTGATTATAGAATATAATGAAATTTGTAGAATACAAGCCCAACAAAATAGGCACCCTGAACTTAATATACCAGTCACCTCTGACCAACTAACAGGTGCATTATGCAGGCACTTTAACACAGACTAATCACTATTTGATGGCATATGAGCAAATTGCTTCTGCTATTATCAAAGCATGGGGCAGCCTCCCAGAGAAGACAAGATAGAGGGGAAGCCTTTATGAAAATAGTGCAAGGTATAAATGAAGCCTTTGCTGATATCATAGGATGTCTGCAGACAGCTGTCATACGAACTATTGGTGAAAATGTAGCAACAGAAATTATGATAAGACAACTTGTTAAGGAAATGCTAATGAGATTTGTAGAGGAGTTATACTAGGACTACACAAGGATGCTCCTTTAAAGGAGATCATAAGACACTGTGTCACAGTGGGCACAAATACCTTTTATACCCAGGCTATGATGCAGACTTTCCAAGATTCAAACATGGGAAGACAGGGTCCCTTTTGGCAAGGGACTTCCAGAGAGACTTGTCAATGCTTTCAATGTGGTAAAGTAGGGGATCAAAAAGTTCAGTGTTGGCAGAGAAGGCAGGGTGGGAGAATAAGACCCAAAACCCTACATCCAAAATGCAACAGAGGCTTCCATTGGGCATCAGAATATAGATTGACTCAAGCAATCTAGAGGGGCTGGCTTTAGGGCCCCAGGCAAAAAAACACTTAGAGACTGATGGCAGCCAATGTTAGATCCAGAGAGTCTTTAGAAGTTCAGTACTCCAATATGATCAATCAACCAAGAAGCAATCTGATGGGAGAAAGTGATTACATGATTAATTAGCAGAGAAAGAACTTGATGGGGTAAAGAGATTACAATTGTGGAGAATAGAGTTATATGCAGCTGGGACTACTGGAGAGATGAAATTTGTTCCTGTCCGGCCTATGGATCCCTTGCCTTTAGGCACAGCAGGCTTGAACATATCACCTCCTGAGAGTGCTTACAGAACAGTGTCTATCCATATATCTATTTGGGAAACTGGAGAATATGTAGCTAATAACCCAGTCACTAATACAAGTAGACAACATGCGACTTATCAATCAGGAGAGGAAGTAGCATCAGGTTTACTGATACACACTCCTGATAGGCAATGTGGTGCTATCTGCCCAGATTTTAACTCCCAGCAACAGAATCCAGGAATATTTTGGACTACAGCTGGTTATAGCTGACCATCCTATGCTCATTTTCTATGTAAATGGAATACCACTGAAAGAGTTGGTGGACACAGGTGCAGATTATACAGTTATTAGAGGTGCCAGATGACCCAGATTGACCAAAGATTAAGGCAGGCATCTATATGTCTGGCATAGAAGGATCAATAGCAGCTAAAGTTAGTACTATCCCTCTGAGATTGACATTTGAAAATGAACGAGGAGTTTTTACTCCTTTTGTAGTTGAAAAAAAATCTCCATCAATCTATGGAGAAGAGACATCTTACAACAATTAGGATTGCAATTGAGTACTTTGGCTTTTTAGGCAGAGCTGCTATTGAAGGCCAGCCAGCACTCTTACCTATTCCCATTCAATGGAAAACTTCTACACCAGTGTGGGAAGAACAGTGACCCTTAACAAGTGATAAAATTCAGGCCTTATTAGATATAGTACAGGAGCAACTTGACCAAGAACACTTACAACCTTCTCTAAGTCCTTGGAATTCCCCAGTATTTGTTGTAAGAAAGAAATCTGGAAAATGGAGGATGTTCACTGATTTAAGAAAAGTAAATGAACAGATGGAAACTATGGGAACTCTTCAGCCTGGACTTCCATCTCCTACTCAATTGCCTAGAGAATGGTCTCTTTGTTTATAGACATTAAGGATTGTTTGTATTCTATCCCTCTAGATAAGAAGGATATGAAAAGATTTGCCTTTTCAGTACCCAGCATCAATTTAGCTGAGCCTCATAAAAGATATGAATGGACAGTTTTGCCACAGGGAATAAAAAAATAGCTCTACTATGTGTCAAATGTATGTTGCTGGTGCTTTTACTCCAGTAAGAAAAGCATTTCCAAAATTGTTGTTACATTACATGGATGATATCTTGGGGTGTGAGCCTAAGGAGCAATTTTTAGAAGCATGTCTACAAAAAACTGTAGAAACACTAAGGAACTACAAAGTGCATATAGCTCTACAAAAAAAAATTCAAAGAAATGCTCCTTTTCAATATTTAGGATATAAAGTATATCCTAAGGTGCCTCCAGTACCAACACTTTCTTTAAGAAAAGAGAAGTTGAACACCTTAAATGACTTTCAGAAATTTATGGGAGATATCCAATGTATGCATCCAGTTTTAGGCTTAATTATCTATCAATTACAACCATTATATAGTATTTGAAATGGAGACAACGCTTTAAAGTTACCACTTCAGATTACAAAAGAAGTTCAGGAGGCTTTGAGAAAGGTTGAACTGTGGTTCAGTGAAATGTGATTGGAAGAGTCCCTCAAAAACCCTTGGAAAGAGTTTTGCTACAAAAGAGGCACCCACAGCAGTCCTTAATCAAGGACACAGTGTGATAGAGGGGGTGCACTCCCCAGAACAATCAGAATAAAGCCTTACTCCTTACCCAATGCTTGTGGTGAATTTTGTTAAAAGTCATGAAGCAATTAGTACAATTATCTGGGATAAGACCTGACAAGATATGCACCTTTTATACCAATGCACAAATTAATGTGTGCGGTGAAACCATACCAGAGTAGCAAATTTTATTGACCATAATTCCAAATTTTATCCATGTGTTTCCATTAAAGATAACCCAACTGTTACATAATTATCAATGAATTTTTGAAGAAAAGGTTTCTAAAGTTCCTTTTAAAGGAGCAACTATCTTTACAGATGCATCCAAACATAGCATTTGTGCTGTATATTCTCATAACAACTATAAGGAAAATGGTCAGATCCCCTTTTCAGTTCACTCAGCAAAATGAATTGTATGCAATCATTCTAGCTCTTACTTATTATCCAGGAGATATAAATATAATATCTGATTCAGTCTATTCAGTAGGTGTAATACAAAGAATTGCCACAGCCCAAATAAAATTCATAACTTCTAATATATGTCAGCTCTTTAAGGAACTTCAAGAGCAATTGGGAAAGCATCCAGGTAAGATTTTTATCTTGCATGTGCATTCTCATAATGGACTTCCAGGTCCTATTTTTTAATGGAAATTCAAAGGCATATTGACTTCTAATCATGTTGGCCAATACTCCTTTATTTCAGTAAGCCCAAAAATCTATTCTAAATATCATCAGGCTGTTCAAGCTTTATGTTTTCAATTTAGGATAACAAAAGAGGGAGCTAGGAACACAGTAAAAGCCTGTACAGTTTGCCTTCCTTTCCACACTCCTATGATCCCTTCAGGGAAGAACCCTCGTGGTTTGAGACCCAATGAAATTTGGCAAATGAATGTGACCCAGTATAAATCTTTTGGTCGTCTGTCTTTTATCCATGTTGTGATAGACACATTTTCAGGATTTATTTTTGCAATACCAGCAGCAAAAGAGACAGCCCAAGTGGTCACTGAATTCCTTATATAAACATTTGTAATTATGGGTGTGCCACAAGCAATAAAAACAGATAATGCACCTGCATATACTTCTAAATATTTTGCACATTTTTGTGCAGAGTATAAGATTTTACACACTACTGGCATACCTTTTAGTCTTCAAGGACAGGCAATAGTAGACAGAAGAAAAAGAGACATCAAAATGCTCCTCCAGAAACAAAAGAAAGGGGGAGCCAAATGTAACCCTAGAGAACTTTTAAATTTAGCTCTTATACCATTATTTTTTTTTTGATTTTTGATAAACATGCACTGGCTCCAGCACACAGGTTTTATAATCCACCAGAAAGGCAGTGTCCAGTGCGAATAGCTCCACTATCTTTAGACAATTACCAGGTGATGTGGAGCGATCCAGAAAGTGGTGAATGGAAGAGACCAGATAGGTTAATTGCTTGGGGGAGAAGGTTTGCTTATATCTCTACAGATGGAGAAGGAATCAAATGGGTGCCAAAAAGCCACATTTGCCTTGTTCATCAGAAAGAGACAGAAAAAGTGAAGACCCTTGAAATGAAGAGTATGTAAGAAACATCAGATGGTTCCATCACTGACTGTGCCCACCACCAAAAGAGCATGGCAGTTATGGCAATTGGCTCACGAACATCAAAAAGTTGATAAGACTGTTGCAGGACTTCAAAACTTGCAGGGATCATTGGACCCCCTGACACATAAAGAAATGGACAATAGATTGGTATTGGGACTATCTCTTGGCTGCTGATGGAGCTGTATGTGTGATTGTTATTTATATACTCTCCTTCTAGGAATTAGGAATATGTATGTTCATATTTTTTGTTATATCACTATGTTGATTCATGTTGTTTGTTACATCACTACTAGCCTGAGTTATATTTCTATGTGTTTGTGTAATACCTCCCATGCTGATAGATTTATATATACCTGTTTCAATTTCAGCCCAGAGAAAACCCTCTACCAATATCTGATTTGACTCCCCATTTCCTTTTTGGTGTTTTCACATCCTTTCCTGAGAAATTGGGGAGGGCATGATCACCTCCTTGTATCTCTAGTACATGGATGCCATATATATTTAGTTTCTTTGTGTTTCTTAGCTCCACCAGCTTCTGTGTTCCATTCCCTCAATTTCTCTGATAAGCTTTTGGAATAATCTTATTAGCTTCTCAACTAGCTTATCAAATGACTTTTCAAGCTGTGGCTTCTCATTGACCCTGCTTCTAAAATGAGGGTCTCCTCATATATAGTGATTTACTTTTACCTTAGTCTGAGAAATCCAAAATACACATTTTTCGCAAGAATTAATCCATATACAATTGTATCACATTGTCCCCAAAATATCTTTGAATCAGCATTTCTCAGCAACAAGTTGTGGCAAGAGCAATTATTTAACATCTGCCTGCATAAAAATTAGAGTAATTTATCCATAAAAATATTAAAGTCATCTGAGTGCATCAAAGACCTAAATTCAGGGAAGGAAGTCTTTTGCTCACCCAAATTAAATCAAGATATCATCAATGGCTATCCTTACTGAACATTCTTCTTCTTCTATGGTTACATAAATTTCCTTTTGTTAACTGTTCAATGGGTTACAAGTATCTCATCATCTGATATAGAACATAAATTACTAGAGGTTTGACCTCAGTCAGGTCCAGCCCAGTACAATTCCAAAATCTAGAAAATAATCATATTTAAATGAGCCGCTGAGCAATAATGCATTGTACATATCTGTTAATCTTAAAAAAAAAAAAAAAAAAAAAAAAAAAAAAAAAAAAAAGCAGTTAACTACTGTCACTCAAGTTCTTTTAATACTTTTATCTGGAGAGCTGTTTTCTCTCAGATTCTCAGAATTCTGAGCTTCTCAAGCTGCTTTTCTCTTCTTATGTGAATACCATTTTCTTTCCTTTTTAATAAATAAAATGATTGTATAGGAAAAAGACAGGACTTCATATTTAAGTTTCTTTCCTGAAATTTCTACTTGCTCCTAATTCTGCCCAAGCTGTACAAGCCTAAACCCTCTTCCATATGGCGATTCTTCACATTTTTCATTATTTATTTTCCTTTATTTCCTCACCTTAAAGAGTTATGTGTTGCAGTGGATAGAATACAAGACTTGGAGTCAGGAAGAGTCATCTTTCTGAGTTTAAATCTGGTCTCAGACACTTACTGATTATGTCAACCTGAACAAGTCACTTACTCCTGTTCACCTCAGGTTCCTCGTCTGAAAAAATGAGCTGGAGAAGGAAATGGCAAACCACTGCAGCATTTTTGCTAAGAAAACCTATAATGGAGTCATAAAGAGTTTGACACAATTGAAACAACTGATAAACATGTCTTTACTTACAATTCTTCTATATTTTCTCTGTTCTAGACTAAACCTTTCTAGCTCATTTTACATGGATTCATATTGGATGGACTTGAAGTTGTTCACCATCTTGCTCATCTTTCTCTGAATGCTTTCCAATTTATGTGTCATTGAATTTATTATCCATATCTGAAATACCACTCCAGATGGGGCCTTACAGGGCAGAATATACAAAAGAATTTTCATTTTCATTCAACTCATGAATAATTTTATGTAGTCATTAATAAGAGCTATAATTGTATGAAATTTTAAGATTATTCAAAACATGTTGTAAAATTCGGGGAATTTGCTACTTTTATTATCCCCATTTTGCAGATGAATAAATTGTCATAGAATGATGCTAAATTACTTGCCTTATTGCACATTACTCCTTACGCAAAAAGTAAGGATTTGAAGGTAGATTTGAACCCAGGACTTTTTTGATTCCACATACAATACTCTATCCATTATACCATTTTAGCTGCCTTATCATTCATGATAAAATATTAACTCATATTGAGCCTTTAGTTTCCATATTATATTGACACATTAAGCTGGAATTCTAGTTTTCAAGTCAATTCCAAATAAACTGTGGTATGAAATAAAATTATTATTAAGGTATGCCATGAAGGTATTAGCTGCTCATATTTTTGGCAAATCACAGCTCCAACAGATGTCTTTCTGTCCATAGGTATCCAATAACATCACTTTTATTTTTGCCTTTAATGTTTTTCTAAACCCTTGTACCATGTTTACCCTCTCTAAATTTTAAATTGGCTCATATAAGTATATTTTCTTAATATGCACGGCTATTTCTTCTGCTTTCTCTTTCGTCTGGGTAAGATATTCCCTCCTAAGGTGATATTCTAGTCATGGGACCTATAAGTCTTAAGCAATGCTAGGAAACTCAATTAGGATATTCAGTTCACTATGCTTATTACCCAATTTGTTACCAATATTTAGGTGTATATGTGTGTGTGTGTGTGTGTGTGTGTGTGTGTGTGTGTGTGTGTGTAGTATAGATTGAATTTTTGTATGCATATATACATATATACATACACACACATATCTGGGGGCAAGAATTTTATAAGTGGGCTCCTTATTAAATTATTTAAGTCATGTGTGATCTTATCCATGTTCTTTGCTTTCTAATTTTCATTGACTATAGTTAATCTCTAGAGACCTTATGGTCAAAGACAGTTACTTTAGAACTGATCTTATACAAGTTTTCCTCATTTACAAGTAAGGAAACTGAGACAATGGGATATTGAATAGGAGATACTTAACTCATTCTTTTTCCTTTATAAAAGGATTCACCTAAGAAAGCATCATATGTCGATGGGGTTGTATAGATCCCTGGATTCTCAGCCATTTTTGATTCCACTGGAGGTTGAGCAGGTGTAAATAGGGGTAAGAGCTGGATAGTCCCACCTGTGCAATTCTCAAGTGAAGCTTTACAAAGTGGGATGAGCACACTTAAAAAAAAAAAAGAAAGAAAAGAAAAGTCCAGAATATTTACCCTTTCTCTCCACATATGAATATACTCCTAAAAGCCAATACTCCTGGCAGAAGTATGTGAGAGTATGGTGTAGTTTTTATTTCTCTCAACTATTTGTCCTTCTGTGGGAACAAATATACAAAATATACAAATATATCTTTGTATATCATATACATTTGGGTATTTTTTTTCTTTTCTTCCTTTTAGAATCCATATACAGATTATAGGAAAAGAATGTGGTAAATAAGGATGAGCAGTCTCAGAGTCAGTTTATGAGTTGTGTATCTGAATTCACCAGTAGAGATATCTGTAAATAAAATAAATAAATTATTTCTAAATAATCAAATAAATAAATAAATAGGTAATGTATTGAATAGACAATAGTAAATCTTTAATAAACGTTAGAAGAAAAAAGGGTGAAAGGGAGGGAGTGGGAAAAACAGAGGGAAAAATAGATGGAATGGGTTCCACTAGACCTATATTTGTTTCTCAAATTGGTTGTTTACAAACTATAACATCACAAACAAGTCTGATCCTTTGTTCACTCATGTAAAACTGAGAATAATCTTCATTATACTTGCAACAGTTCATGGGATTGTTCTAATAAATGCACTCTGTAAATTATAGATGGTTATTGCTTTTATTTATCACTATGTCTATCTTACTGTCTAACACAGAACCTTGTGCAATGTAAGATCCTAGTAGAAATATTTGTTAAAGGAAGGGGTAAGCAATTCAGTTTCTAGTGAAGACCTCTATTGAACTCTCTGCATACTACTAGTTGGGGAAGCAATATGCCCTTTGCCGGTCATAGCAGAACAACGTGATGAAGGTATTCACAAGGGGCTCTATCCAATCCATACAGTTAGATTATTCAGCAAGTCACTGAAGTTCATTCTATAGTAGATTAGATCTGAAATGTCATGGGGGACCTGAAAACGCAGCAGGAAATTGCATCTACCTGCACTAAGTAATTGACTGAATGACAAACACTTCAACATAATCTAGTTAAACCAAAATTAAACTTTACAGACATCAGCCTTTCTATTTCCTTGCCTATTTCAAAAGGGAGCAAAGTTAGTCATTTTCTTCTGCCTACTTATTTAATCAGAAGCTTGAAACTGCTAAATGTGCTTTCTCTTCCTGGATAATTGTGCACATTTTAATAAGGAAGATGTAATTCAAACCCAATCATTCTTATGTGGCCTTTTACTTTTGCATGGCATTTATTTCTAGAATATGCAACTTGAAAATAAGATCATAACAATAAGTAGTAAATATATTTTGTCCTAATTATTTTTCCACCTACTAATATGGAAAAAGAGGTGGGCCAGTCTTGAATGAGAGAGAGGCTGGATGTTCAGCCCATGTTCTAGTATGATATATACCTAAGTCAGAATATCAAAAGTAAGACTCCAGACTGTTGTATGAACTCCTCATGAAAGATTTATAGGAAGAAATCAACAAGAATCCTATTGGATGAGAATTGTTAATGAATAGCAACCTGTGCTATTGGAGAGAGTATTCACATCTTCAAAATCACAGATCCATGGAAAATCTAGGTAAGAAGGAATTGTCCATAGAAGTACAGATAATATGATAGGTTAAAATGCAAAAAACAACCTGCTATTGTCCATGGAAGTACAGATAATATGATAGGTTAAAATGTAAAAACAACCTGCTATCTTGTCATAATAGAGTCATAGAATCTTAGAAGGAGAAACTTCTTAAAGATCATATAATACAACAAGCCTCTTTTCTTTATAATGTTTGTGAATTTCTGAGATGTAAATTCTCACACTAAAAATATAATTGGTTTTGGATTTTTTTCTTCATTGTATCTCTCTTCCTTGCTGCTCCATCCTCACTTCTGGTTCTCACTCAATCTACAAATGTTTCTATTGGTTTTTTTTTCATTCTACTGTAGGAAGTCTATCATAGTACTCCTGTTTGTTTACAGGCTTGAAGACCCTGACCCAGGAATTCTTTTTAAGTTCCATGTCTCTGTCCTTTTACTGTCATTTGTAGACATGGAAGCTAAAGTTTCCATTAAGGGGCATACAGATAAAAGTTCCTTTGTAATTTTATCCTCTCTAGTCCATTCCCATCCATGCACCCCTTGGGAAAGACAAAGAATTTGCATTTTATTAAAGAGAGTGAAAAAAGTCATCATGGGCCGGAAGGGATTGTGAGCACTTTAACTTGAATAGGGAAACATTTTTAATAGTATTTTATTTTTCCAATTACTTGTAAAGACAATATTAAAAACTCATTTTTTTTTAAATTTTGAGTTCTAAATATTCTTCCTTCTTCCCTTCTTCTCCTTTACACTTCCTTATTTCCCTTCCCCCCAAAAAATATAGTAGACAATTTGATGTAGGTTCTATATGTGCAAACTATGTAAATATATTTCCATATTAGTCATGTTGTAAGAGAAGAACTGATCAAAAAAAAAAGCCACAAACAAAGTAAAAAAGTACACTTTAATTTGCATTCAGACTTCATAAATTCTTTCTCTGGAACTGAATAGTTCTTTGGAAATGTCTTAGAACATTGTACTGCTGAGAAGAGCCAAGGTTTTCATAATGGATCATCATGCAATGTTGCTGTTATTGTGTACAATGTTCTTCTAGCTCTGCTCATGCTACTTTGCATCAGTTCATGTAAGCTTGTACAGGTTTTTTTTTTTTCTGAAATCAGGCTGCTTACCATTTCTTATTCCATAGTAATATTCTATTACATTCACATACCACAATATTTCAGCCATTCCCCAAGAGCTGTACATCCCCTCAATTTCCAATTCTTTGCCACCATATAAAGAACTAATATAAATATTTTTTCCATGTAGGTCTTTTTCCCTTCGTGGAAAACATCATTATTTAGGCCAAAAAAGGACCCTTAAAATGCCTGAGTATGTCAACTACAAAGAGTCATGAAATCAATCACCTATTCCAATTTGTATCTGAATATTAACTCCTTTTACAATATCCTTAGAACGTGATTATTCAGCTACTATTTGAAAATTTGTTGGGGAACTATCTCATTGTCAACTAACAAGGATTTATCATGTCTTTACTCTGTTCAAATCATTATGTTTAATGCAGGGGATACAAAGATAAAAATGAAACATTTCCTGTCTTCAAGGAGCTTATAATCTAACAGGGAAGATAGCATGAACATAATAATATATTCAACTGACACTAAATGAATAGAGTATCATTTGAGAATGGGAAACAGTAAAGCTTAGGGGATGAGAAAAGGCTATTAGTTAAAGATAGAAATTTAACTGAGTCTTAAGTAAATTGCAGGTTGCAAGATTCTGAATGAAGAAGAGAATTATAGTGGAGGAAACGAAGTCAGGACGAAGACAAAAAGATGGGAGATAGAGCATCTTGCATATGTAGAACTGGTAGTGTATAACAGCTGAATTGCAGAGTTGCTGGAATAACTAATTCCACTTTTTACATTTCTATTGTTAGGAAGTTCTGTCCATCAAAGTGCAATTTGGCTCTGCTATTTCCACTATGCCTTATACATAATAGGTGCTTAATAGATGTTTGCTGACCTTCTGATTTCTTCTAATTCTTTTATCTGAGACCAAGTAGCCTAGTCCTTCTTTCTAAATAAAGACCTTCAAATACCTAAGGAAGCTACAGTATTCCCATAAATCTGTTCTTCAGGCTAAGGATCCTAACTTTTATCAATCAGCATTAGTAGGGCACGTCTCACCAACTTGTTTACATTCTTCTTGAGATCATTCTAATTTGTTCCTCCAAAAAATGCGGTACCAAAAAGTGAACTAAATGATTGATGTAGTCTAATCAGGGAAAATCACAACAAGATTACAATCTGGGGACTTCCGGCCAAGATGGCGGCGTGGAGGCAGACAGCTGCTTGAGCTCCTCGTTTTCTCTCAGAACTTACTTCATGACAAGCCTCAGAGTTAATGCTTGACCCAGAAAGAAATCCACAAATTATCACCAAGAGAAGACATCCTTGAAAGTCGCCAGAAAAGGTCTGTGTTTGTTCGGGGGAGGGTCAATCAGACTGGGCGCAGACTGAGGGCAGGCAGCCAGAGCGAGACAGGCAGCTCACACAGCTCAGACCGGAGGGGGAGGGGTGTGATCTCTGCCGTTTCTGTGAAAGGGCTTTTGCCCCAGTGTGGATGCTCCGTCTTGGCAGCAAGCCAGGAGCAGCAGAGAGGGTGTAAACACCGGAGGTGAAGATTAAAACCCCAGAAAGCCAGCTTCTCTCAGAGCCCGGCCACCCCCAACCCCCACCTGGACTGACTCGGTGCGTTCTCAGAGCCTCAGAGCGCAGACTCAGTACAGTCATTGCTGTTCTGTTAGTGGCTCTCTGCTGCCCTACCCCCAGTCTGTAGAGGAAGCCCATTAATAACATCCAGCCCTATCCCCAGCAAAACAGACCAATTGTTTCTCTTGTCAGTTTGTTTTCTTTGATTCCTGCTCTGACAAAATGAACAAAAAATTCAAAAGGGCTCTAACCATTGACAGCTTCTGTGTGGAGAGGGAGCAGACTTCAAATGCTGAGGAGACTAGGAACAGACTGTCCCCAGATGTATCCCCTGGGAGGGATATAAGCTGCTCCTCAATGCAAAAGAACCTCATAGAGGAAATCAAAAAGGCTCTCACAAGACAGCTGGAAGAGAAATGGGAAAAGGAAAGGGAAGCTTGGCAAGAGAGCCTGGAGAAGTCATCCCATGCATTCAAAGACAGAATGGATAAAGAAATCAAATCATTGAGAAACAAGATTAGTGAGCTGGAAAAGGTAAACAACTCCAAGGAAAACAGGATTAGAGAGCTGGAAAAAGAAAACAGCTCTCTAAAAAATAAAATGGATAAAATGGAAAAAAATTCCATAGAAGATAAAAACTCAATTGGACAATTACAAAGAGATATAAAAAAAGTGAGTGAAGAAAATACATCATTGAAAATTAGACTGGAACAAGTAGAAATGAATGACTCAAGGAGAAACCAAGAGGGAGTCAAGCAAAACCAGAGAAATGAAACAATTGAAAAGACTGTCAAGTACCTTACCAGAAAGACAACAGACCTGGAAAACAGATCCAGGAGAGACAATTTGAGAATAATCGGACTCACTGAAAAATGGGAGGAAAAAAAGAGCTTGGACACCATTTTCGAGGAAATTATCAAAGAGAACTGCCCAGACGTTTTGGAAACAGAGGGTAAAATAGACATTGAGAAAATTCATCGATCACCTACTGAAAGGGACCCTAAAATCAAAACGCCAAGAAATATAGTGGCCAAGTTCAAGAACCATCAGACAAAGGAAAAGATATTGGAAGCTGCTAGAAAAAAACAATTCAGATATGGAGGATCCACAATAAGGATAACACAGGATCTAGCAGCATCCACATTAAAAGAACGCAGGGCCTGGAACATGATATTCCGAAAGGCTAAGGAACTTGGTATGCAGCCAAGAATAACTTACCCAGCAAGAATGAGCATCGTTTTCCAGGGAAGAAGATGGACATTTAACGAAATAAATGAATTCCATCTATTTTTGATGAAAAAACCAGACATAAGAGGTTTGATCTTCAAATACAGAATTCAAGAGATTTCTAAAAAAGGTAAAAAGAAATCTTGAGAACTATACTTCTGTCAAAAAAATATGTAAAGAACATATGTACAATTTGTCTTAGAAACTAGAGGTGGAAAGGAGATTATATCATAAAAAAGTACAAAGTGGTGGTACTACATCTCATGAAGAGGCAAAGGTAACCTATTATATCTGAGAGAAAGAAAGGAGGGAGATGAACATAGCGTGTATCAATAGACATATTCGATTTATGGTGAAACTTCTTCCACTTCATTGAAAAGTGAAAGGGAAGGAGTAAGATAAGGGGAAGGGAATACAGTAATTTCGAGGAAAAGGGGTAAAATAAGGGGAGGATCTTTAAGGTGGGGGAGGGATCCTAAAAAGGGAGGGCTGTGTTAAGCAAGTGGTGTTTACCAGTTTAATACTGGATAGGAGGGTAAAAGGGAAGGAAAGGGGAAAAGCATAAGCAGGGGTTAATAGGATGGCAAGCAATATAGAATTAGTCCTTCTAACCATAAATGTGAATGGGGCAAACTGCCTCATAAAGAGGAAGCAGTTAGCAGACTGGATTAAAAGTCAGAATCCTACTATATGTTGTTTACAGGAAACACACCTGAAACAGGATGAGACATTCAAACTAAAAGTAAAAGGGTGGAGCAGAATCTATTATGCTTCAGGCAAAACCAAAAAAGCTGGAGTAGCCATCCTCATCTCAGATCAAGCAAAAACAAAAATTGATCTAATTAAAAGAGATAAGGAAGGGCATTATATCCTGCTAAAGGGAAGCATCAATAGTGAAGCAGTATCAATATTAAACATGTATGCACCAAGTGGTGCAGCATCTAAATTCTTAAAAGAGAAATTAAGAGAGCTGCAAGAGGAAATAGATAGCAAAACTATAATAGCGGGAGATCTCAACCTTGCACTCTCAGAATTAGATAAATCAAACCACAAAATAAATAAGAAAGAAGTCAAAGAGGTAAATAGAATACTAGAAAAGTTTGATATGATAGATCTTTGGCGAAAGCTAAATGGAGACAGAAAGGAATATACTTTCTTCTCAGCAGTTCATGGAACCTATACAAAAATTGATCATATACTAGGGCATAAAAACCTCAAAATCAAAGGCAGTAAGGCAGAAATAGTAAATGCATCCTTTTCAGACAATCAAAATAACATTTAATAAAAAGCCAGGGGAAAATAGACCAAAAAATAATTGGAAACTAAATAATCTTATACTAAAGAATGATTGGGTAAAACAGCAAATCATAGACATAATTAATAACTTCACCCAAGAAAATGACAATAATGAGACATCATACCAAAATGTGTGGGATACAGCCAAAGCAGTAATTAGGGGAAGTTTTATATCTCTACAGGCCTACTTGCATAAAATAGAGAAAGAGAGGGCCAACGAATTGGGTTTACAACTAAAATTGCTAGAAAAGGAACAAATTAAAAACCTCCAGACAAACACAAAACTTGAAATTCAAAAAATAAAAGGTGAGATTAATAAAATTGAAAGTAAAAAAACTATTGAATTAATTAATAAAATTAAGAGTTGGTTTTATGAAAAAACCAACAAAATAGACAAACCCTTAGTAAACCTGATTTAAAAAAGGAAAGAGAAAAAGCAAATTGATAGTCTTGAAAATGAAAAGGGTGAACTCACCACTAATGAAGAGGAAATTAGAACAATAGTTAGGAGCTACTTTGCTCAACTTTATGCCGATAAATTCGATAACTTAAATGAAATGGAAGAATACCTTCAAAAATATAGCTTGCCCAGATTAACAGAGGAAGAAGTAAATAGTCTAAATAGTCCCATCTCAGAAAAAGAAATAGACCAAGCTATTAACCAACTTCCTAAGAAAAAGTCCCCAGGACCAGATGGATTTACAGGTGAATTCTACCAAACATTTAAAGAACAACTAACTCCAATGCTATGTAAACTATTTGAAAAAATAGGGATTGAAGGAATCCTACCAAATTCCTTCTATGACACAGACATGGTACTGATACCTAAACCAGGCAGGTTGAAAACTGAGAAAGAAAACTATAGACCAATTTCCTTAATGAATATTGATGCCAAAATCTTAAATAAGATATTAGCAAATAGACTTCAGAAAATCATCCCCAGGATAATACACTATGACCAAGTGGGATTTATACCAGGAATGCAGGGCTGGTTTAATATTAGGAAAACTATTAGTATAATTGACCATATTAATAATCAAATTAATAAAAAACATATGATCATCTTAATAGATGCAGAAAAGGCATTTGATAAAATCCAACATCCATTCCTACTAAAAACGCTTGAGAGTATAGGAATAAATGGACTATTCCTTAAAATAATAAGGAGCATATATTTAAAACCTTCAGTAAACATCATCTGTAATGGTGTTAAACTAGAACCTTTCCCTGTAAGATCAGGAGTGAAACAAGGTTGCCCACTATCACCATTACTATTCAATATAGTACTAGAAACTCTAGCCTTGGCAATAAGAGCCGAGAAAGAGATCCAAGGAATTAGAGTAGGAAATGAAGAAATCAAATTGTCACTTTTCGCAGATGACATGATGGTATACTTAGAGAACCCCAAAGACTCTGCTAAAAAGCTATTAGAAATAATTCAGAATTTTAGCAAAGTCGCAGGATACAAAATAAATCCACATAAGTCCTCAGGATTTTTATACATTACCAACACAATCCAACAGCAAGAGATACAAAGAGAAATTCCATTCAAAATAACAGTCGATAGTATCAAATATTTGGGAATATATCTACCAAAGGAGAGTCAGGAATTATATGAGCAAAATTACAAAACACTTGCCACAAAAATAAAGTCAGATTTAAATAATTGGAAAGACATTCAATGTTCTTGGATAGGCCGAGCGAATATAATAAAGATGACAATACTCCCCAAACTAATCTATTTATTTAGTGCTATACCAATCAGACTCCCAAGAAACTATTTTAATGACCTAGAAAAAATAACAACAAAATTCATATGGAAGAATAAAAGGTCGAGAATTGCAAGGGAACTAATGAAAAAAAAGTCAGAGGAAGGTGGTCTAAGTGTACCTGATTTAAAGCTATATTATAAAGCAACAGTCACCAAAACCATTTGGTATTGGCTAAGAAATAGACTAGTTGATCAGTGGCATAGGTTAGGTTCACAGGGCAAGATAGTGAATAAAAATAGCAATCTAATCTTTGACAAACCCAAAGATCCCAAATTTTGGGATAAGAATTCATTATTTGACAAAAACTGCTGGGAAAACTGGAAATTAGTATGGCAGAAACTAGGTATGGACCCACATTTAACACCACATACTAAGATTAGATCAAAATGGGTCCAAGATTTAGGCATAAAGAACAAAATCATAAATAAATTGGAGGAACATGGGATGGTTTACCTCTCAGACTTGTGGAGAAGGAAGGAGTTTGTGTCCAAGGGAGAACTAGAGACCATTATTGATCACAAAATAGAACATTTTGATTACACCAAATTAAAAAGTTTCTGCACAAACAAAACTAATGCAAACAAGATTAGAAGGGAAGTAACAAATTGGGAAAAAATTTTTACAGTTAAAGGTTCTGATAAAGGCCTCATCTCCAAAATATACAGAGAATTGACTTTAATTTATAAGAAATCAAGCCATTCTCCAGTTGATAAATGGTCAAAGGATATGAACAGACAATTTTCAGATGATGAAATTAAAACTATTTCCACTCATATGAAAGAGTGTTCCAAATCACTATTGATCAGAGAAATGCAAATTAAGACAACTCTGAGATATCATTACACACCTGTCAGATTGGCTAAGATGACAGGAACAAATAACGATGAATGTTGGAGGGGCTGTGGGAAAACTGGGACACTCATGCATTGTTGGTGGAGTTGTGAAAGAATCCAACCATTCTGGAGAGCAATCTGGAATTATGCCCAAAAAGTTATCAAAATGTGCATACCCTTTGACCCAGCCATACTACTACTGGGCTTATACCCCAA
Organism: Sminthopsis crassicaudata; assembly: GCF_048593235.1. Taxonomy (NCBI): domain Eukaryota; kingdom Metazoa; phylum Chordata; class Mammalia; order Dasyuromorphia; family Dasyuridae; genus Sminthopsis; species Sminthopsis crassicaudata. Next base: position 552,132,900 of record NC_133619.1, read on the forward strand.
GGAACTACTAGAGAAGGGAAAGGGTCCTGTATGTGCCAAAATGTTTGTGGCAGCCCTTTTCATAGTGGCTAGAAGCTGGAAGATGAATGGATGTCCATCAATTGGAGAATGGTTGGGTAAACTATGGTATATGAATGTTATGGAATATTATTGTTCTGTAAGAAATGACCAACAGGAGAAATACAGAGAGGCTTGGAGAGACTTACATCAACTGATGCTGAGTGAAACGAGCAGAACCAGAAGATCATTATACACTTCAACAATGATACTGTACGAGGATGTATGCTGATGGAAGTGGATTTCTTCAACATAGAGAAGAGCTAATCCAATTCCAATTGATTAATGATGGACAGAACCAGCTACATCCAGAAAAGGAACACTGGGAAATGAATGTAAACTGTTATTTTTACCTTCTGAATCCAATTCTTCCTGTGCAACAAAAAATTCGGTTCTACACACATATATTGTATCTAAATTATACTGTAATATATTTAACATATATAAGACTGCTTGCCATCTGGGGGAGGGGCTTGGGGGAGGAAGGGAAAAAATCTGAATAGAAGTAAGTGCAAGGGATAATGTTGTAAAAAATTACCCATGCATATGTACTGTCAAAAAATGTTATAATTATAAAATAAAATAAAAAATTAAAAAAAAAAAAAAAGATTACAATCTGTTAAATATAGTGGGATCATGAGAGAAGAGATTATTTTGTCCAAAGTAATTATTGATCTTATGAGTCTTTTATTGTAAAGATCATAATTCATTTCTAGTGACAGAATCCTCCAAAAAAATTTGTTCCAGAAAAGGACATGAGAAATTATTATTATTATTATTATTATTAATATTACTGAGGTAATTGGGGTTAAGTGACTTGCCTCACACAGCTAGGAAGTGTTAGATATCTGAGGTCGTATTTGAATTAGGTCTTCCTTACTTCTGGGCTAGTGCTCTATTCACTACACCACTTAGCTATTCCTTAAGAAATTATTTTGTCAGTCATACAACATTTTGAGATATCAAGGAATGCCTCGCTCACTTAGTCCTACCATCTCGTTTTGAAAATAAGGAAACTAAAGTGTCAGTTTGAGGGATAGGGAGTGACATATAATTTCAACCAGATAATGAATAGTAAAACTAGTACTAGAACCTAGTTCCTTAACTTTTGACTGATTGCATTTTCCATTATGCTCCATCCCTTCCAAACTTCCCATTGTTTCAGGGAGGAAATTGATTAATTCTAGAAGGATCAATGAGGTAATGTGATTTAAGGCCACAAAGAAAGTTAAAAATAAAGTAGAAATATTAAATTACTTTTTCAACAACTAGTTAACAATACTTTTAAAAAATCAAATTTTACATTGTGTGTGGTATATAAATGTGGAATGAAAAGAAAAAAAAAAAATCCAAAGTGCTATCATTACTTAAATTTGAATTTAGTCTTATCATTCTTTATGCTAACAGAGATGAAAACATTAATGAAAACTGCTTTTGTTTCATTATTACTGACTAAATTAGCTCTGTTAAAAACAAGTCAATTTGAGGTGCCTTAAGTGATTTGGGGAATTACTTTCCACATAAATGGAGCTACAAGAGAAGAAAGTCACATTCATTTAGAAGACTTTTATTAACTTAGGGTTGCTTAAGTTTTGAATTTATAGGTAATTCAAGATTGTATTTATTACTATTGATTATTAGATAAGATGAATAAAAGTTAAGTAGGAGCCATTTGAGGGGAAAACGCACAAACCCAATACGATGAAAACATAATTCTTTTCAAATGACTATGGCAATTTAAGTATTTCATTCATGCAAACAGTCCCAAATAAAATGTGCTAATATAATTATCTGCAGAAATGCTGGAATTAATGTAATAGAACTAGTTTAAAAATAGCAAGGGTAGAGCAATGAGTTCTATGTGGATTATCAGAAGGTATATTCTAGTTGTAAATATGCAACTTATCAGCTAAATAGTTAGGGAGTGCCATATTGCATAGAAAACTGGATCTGGAATTAGTATAATCTGGGTACAACTTGACCTTTGCCAACTAGAGAAAGTCCTTTAACTTTATTTGCTTTAGTTTCCTTAAATATAAGATATAGATAACTCCCAGGATTTTTGTGAGGGTCAAATGAGACGCTTTTTATAAAATGTTTTCCATAGTGGCTGGCGTAAATTAGACTAAGCTAGGAAATGTCTGCAAATGTACATTAACTCCAAATTCTCAGGGGTTTTTTTGCATCTTTATTTTTCTCAAAGAGATAACACCTATGTCTACTTTTACAAGTTTAAGTAAAAAAAAAGGCATGTCTGTCAGAATGCTACATTGGATTTCTCTTCTGAGTGGTTAGAATGGAGATGTACCCTAAACTATGGCTAAATAACCAAAGGATATGAAGCAAAGCAAGAATTAATATCACTCCTGGAGCATCATGATACATTATGAAAAGACCTAGAATGATGTGAATCAAGACTACATGGAATTGGAGATAGAATAAACCAAAGCAGATTTGTGATTGGAAAGATGAGTATGATATAAACCACAACTTTACTGCTTCCCCTTCCATCTATTCCTTAAAGTACCTACTACAGAAAGCTTGTGGTTTTTAAAAATTTAAGTAATTCCTTTTCTTTTCTTTTTCTCTTAAAATAAAATAAAAGAATTAATCCAAGGTGTAACAAAGTCTCCATCTTGCTATTTGAAAGCCTTCATAATTTTTATTCTAGATACTATCCTACGAGATTTTTTAGACACTCACTACTTTACTGTTTCATTAAATCACATTATTATTAAGAAAAAGATGCAAATTTTTCAGGTCTATGATTGATAAATAGTTAATAGAAAAAAGTTATAACATAGAATGAGTGAATAAGAATGGAGAAGAGAATGATTTCATATTTTTGTCATGTTCAACATACTCTACATCAGTGGTATCAAGATAAAATAGAAATGATAATCATTAAACCATACCTATGGATCCCTTCAGACTACATAATGACTCTGAAAGCCATAGTAACATTGCTATTGGTATCCTACTCTTTATAACCCCATGGACTGAACTGTCCATGGGGTTTTCTTGGCAAAGATAGTGGAGTATTTCTTCATTTCCTTTTCCAGTGGATTAAGGCGAACAGAGAGAGGTCAAGTGGCATGCACATAATGAGTAAATAACTAAGGCCAGTTTTGAACGCAGATCTTCCTTATTTCAGATCCAGTGCTAGAAACACTGAGCAATCTAGATGCTTCTATCTTAACATTGTTTTTATTTATTTGTTAAATATTTTAAATTATATTTTATTCCAACATGAGCCACAAGCAGGAGTGTTGTGAGCTTTGTAAAACATTCAGGCCACATGTTTGATATTTTAGTTCCAGGAATACACTTACAAGATACATTTGGAAAAGTATGCATCCTTTTTTGAACAGAAATATGAAAGATACGAGGAGAGAGAGAAGGTAGAATTGGATGTTTAAAAGCCATATTTTTGTGAGAAAATATAGGAACCAAATTGATGGAAAATGGACAATATTTGAGTAGAGAAATGGAGAAATAAAGAAAAAAAAGCGATTTTGTCATTGAAGCACACTACAGATCACTTGAGCAGAAAAGGGAAATAAATAAGTTTGCAATGGTGAACAAAGCCTTGTATGATATAGTAGGGGGCTTCAACTAACCAGATATTTACTGGAGCTCCTTTTTCTGTTGAGTTAGAATAACTGAAGCCTTTTGATTTGGTTCAGTAATATCTTTATCTTTCAAAACCTGGAAGAAATTCTATTTTAGATCTGTTTCTCAGTAACAGAGAAAATACAGTTGCTGGTATAGAAAATTTTAAGATCTCAGGTTGGGGGGAATTATTATTGCCTTTTATATGTACAGAGGCAGAACTAGAGATGTAGAAAAATTGCAAATAAAGTCAGATATCTCTCCTTGATTATGAGAAAGCTGATTTCAAGAGTCAGAGAAAAGAATAGGTAGAAGCCCCAAACTAAAATGAAAGAAAAAAATGTTAGCCCACAAGGGATAAAAGATAACAAGAATAAAATGTTGAAGATACAAAGAAAAAAATTCAATTAGGAAGGAAATCAGAAGCCGCATGAAAAGAATGATATGGAAACACAGGGAACTCAACAACCAATTAAAGATGTGAGAAAAAAAATGTGCAGAAGATACTGTAGCAAGAACAGATAAAGAACAATATAAGAGGGTTTTACAGTCTTTTGAAGGAAGTGTCAGAAATGCAATGATCAGAATAAACAGAGGTTATCAGGGGAATCAGAAAAAGTATTTTGTTTCATTTTGTTTTAGCTACATTGAGAAGAAAAGTTGAGCATCAAAAGAGGAAGTGCCATGGCTTGGGCTAAAAGAGATAGTGATAATTGATAACAGAAAAAGTAAGACTATGCAATTCTTATGTTGCTGCTGTTTTCATTACTGAGGAGAATGCCATTGGCACTTGGATTGTGGACCAGGTCAATTCAAGACAGTCTTGATTCAGAATCAGGTTTGACACAAAAATGAAATACTGTAAGACCTTCTAACAATTAATAAAAGGAAGTTTATTTAACCATGGAACAAAAAGATATTCATCAAGAATATGCTATTGATTCAATTGGACACAGCATCTCTGATCTTATGTTGGCTATCATGGAGCATTGGCAAGAAGTATATAGGAGAAAAGAATTTCCTCCATACTGACATTTGTATTTAAACTACCAGAAAGCTAGGATAATGTCTAGGGCCTCCGTATTCTGGACTAATCAAGCCTCAAGTTCAGTTGTTCTACATCTTCAGGATAAAACTAGCCAACCTTAATCACAGGGAAGTTACATAAGGAATTGTGGAACAATTATAAATGGAAATAAGAAAAAAATGAGTAACAAAGATTTCATAGATTGTAGAGGGTCCCGATAGTTGGGGAACTCTGGGTGAGGTATAAGATCCTCCAGTCCAGCAAGGGAGCTTCTGACATGTCTGGTTTGGGTTCCCATCCCCTTTAGGGGCATCTTGGTCTTCCTGAGAAGTCAGAAGATGTGACAATCTGTGTTATAATTAAAGGAGAGTTATACTAAAGTGGCAAGGAGACATCTGCACATAACAGCAAGCTCTTTATGTGGCCTGCTTGTGCAGTATATAGTTATCACATGTGCAATATGCTATAGTTATGTAAGGATGTTAAGGTATATAAGGCTGAGGAAATTTTGAGTAAATATACTCCTGTTTTGACCATCTTCAAGAGTTCCTTCCCTTTATTCCTCACCCATGATCACAAGTCAAGTTGGTACCAAAATCCTCCAGTGAGCAGATCAGGACACAAGATAAAGTGACACAATGAGAGCAACTAGTCTCCCTTGATGAACTGAAGTCACCTCATTTATACAAATTATATGCTCAGGAACTAAAAAATGGAAGATATGACTACTGTGCCATTTTTGCTATTAATTGAAAAAGCATACAGAAAGTTCTTCCAGCCATTCTTCAGATCAATACCAAATCAAATATCTGAACTGGTTTTGGAGTGACAACGCACAATTATTTAGATTGTAACAATTTCCAGCAGAAGATATTTTGGGATCATGATGCAATAAAAATTGCATGCATTAAAAAGCCATGGGGGAATAAGGCACAAAATTAATTGGAAACTAAGTAATCTAATCCTAAAAAATGGGAGTGTGGAAACAAATCACAGACACAATTAATCATTTCATCCAAGGAAATGAAAAAAATTGAGACAACATACCCAAATTTATAGGATGCAGCCAAAGAAGTTCTTAGGTGAAGTGTTATATCTTTTATATGTTTTACTTGCATAAAATAAAGAAATAGAAGATCACACACTAATTATGAAACGCATCCTCTGAATTAGCTCTATACTGGCAGAATCCATGAATACAGGAAGTGTAACAAATTACCAAGAGAAGACAATTTAAAAGATTTCCAGAAAAGGTCTGTTTCAATTGGGCATGGAGGGAGGCCAAGCACAAGCAAGCTGAATACAGACATCCAGCATAGTGCAAAGCCCCGGAGTGGTGTGAGTTTCATATGATAAAGAATCTATAGGGAGGAATCTACAGCAGTGTTGGCTACTCTGTCCTGGCTGCTACTCAGTAGATCAGCAGAGAACTTATAAAAAACCCAACACAAACACAAATGGTAAATAGTAAATCCCAAAATTCCAGAAACATTCAGGATCTGGCCATGCTCACCCAGCACAGAGAGTGATTTAACACAGACTCAGTCCAATTGCTGCTACTTTTAGAAGAAGCTTGGACAAGCTTCATTGCCCTGAAAACAGATTTTAAATTTTAAAAAATGAATAAAAAAGCAAAAAGGACTCTGACTATAGACAGTTTATATAGTGAAAAAGAAGAATGGATTTCAAACCCTGAGGAGACTAAAAGCAGATTGTCTCCAGATGAAGCCCCAAAGGGTGATATAAATTGGTCTCCATCACACAAGGCTCTCCTAGAAGAAATTATAAATTATCTTAAAAGAGAGCTGGAAGAAAAATGGGGAAAGGAAATGAGAACTTTATAAGAGAGTTTGGAAAAGGCAACAAAGAAATCATCTGAAGAAAATTCACTACAAAAATAGTGAAATAGCATAGAACTCCTTAAAATATATAGATTTGACAAAATGGAAAAAGGAAACAACAATGGAAAAAGGAAAGAATCTGTGAAATGAAAATAGAAAATGACTCCTTAAAAAACAGAATTTGAGAAATTGGAAAAAAAATCCATACAACAAAAGAACTTATTTAGAAATTCAATTGGACAAATACAAAAAGAAGTAAAAAAAAAAAAAAAGTAAATGAAGAAAACAATTCACAAAAAATCAGAACTGAACAAATATAAATGAATGATTCAATGCAACATCAAGAATAAGTTAAGCAAAAAATAAAAAAAAAATTTTAAATAGAAAAAAAATTGTTAAATACCTACTTGGGCAAACAACTGAACTGAAAAATAGATCTAGGAAAGACAATCTAAGGACTTTTGGAAAACTATGATGAAAAAAGAGCCTAGACACTATTTTTCAGGAAATCATCAAAGAGACCTGCCCAGATGTCATAGAATCAGAGAATAAAATAGCCACTAAAAGGATTCACCGAATACTATTGAAAGAGATCCCAAAATTAAAACTCCAAGGAATATTATGGTTAAATTTCAGAATTAACAGATCAAGGAAAAAATATTACAAGCAGCCAGGAAAAAAAAATCTCAAATACCCAGGAATCACAATAAGATTTACCCAGGACTTAGCAGCTTCCACCTTAAAAGATCAAAGGGCCTGGAATCTGATACTCTGAATGGCAAAGCAATTTGGAATGCAGCTGAGAATAAACTACTCCACTAAACTGAAAACTTTCTTCCAGTGAAGAAGATGGACATTCAATGAAACAGGTGAATTACATTCATTTCTGATGAAAACACCAGAGCCAACCAAAAAAATGTGACTTCCAAATATAAAATTCAAGAGAAGCATGAAAAGGTAAAAAGAAAAGAACTTTTGAGAACTGTATTTCTATTATGGGTATATATAGAGATTGCAGGTATAATTTGTTTTTATTGTTGTAATATAAAAAAGAAATGAGATAAAAGGGGAGTGTAACAGAAAAGGGGGGAGATGGAGGCAAAATGAGGTGAATTGCATCTCAGGAAGAGGCAAATAAAATCTACTTAATTGAGGTATAGAAGGGAGGGAGATGACCATTGTGTGAATCTTACTCTCATCAGTTTGGGCTCAAAGAGAAAATATTAGACTGTAGCAAGCTGTTGTCTCCAGAAGCTGCTGGATCGCTCTCTGGGAAGAGATCTGCTGTGTCTACTCAAATCTCTCAGACAGATTCTTCTTCCTGTAGTGAACCGTTGTCTCCAGGCAGTTGTTGTTAACTCTTGTCCAGAGAAGTGACTTCCCTTCCTGCAGAGAGCCGACTTCTCTTCCTGCAGAGAGCTGCGTCAAGACAGATGTAGTGCAGAGTCGTCTTCTTGAATCTCCTCCAGCTCTTATCCTTATCCAGGCCAATCTGCTCTCCAGGCCCAATGTTGTGTCTTTTATCCTCCCAGAGAATGGGCGTGGGATAATGCAAGGGCTTCTGGGAAGAACCACTTCAGCCAATGAGCTTGCTCCTTCTATCAAGTCAACCTGAGTTCTCACCTTGTAATTAATTGTCCAGAAAACCTGAATTCTCACCTTGTCACTGTCCAGACAACCTGAGTTCTCACCTAGTAATCCTAACATCTCCCCCTTTCTTTTGATTTAGAACATAGGACAGTCATGACCTTGAAACATAAATTCATCAATATGGGAAGTATTGCACATAATTACATAAATTACATAAGCACATTGTAACATAGTAACATAACACATGCTAGAAGTATATAACAAATAACATAATCAAATAATCATAAATTGAAAATTTATAAATGTCCTTAAGTCCATTGTCCATTAGTCTCATCTTGTGTGAGGAAGTCCAATGATTCCTGCTGGTTTTTAAAGTTCTTTAACAGTCTTCTTATTAGCCATGCTCTTTTGGTGTAAGATGTTTCTTAGATATTCTCCTTTATTTTGAGGTCTTTCTCTTTTTCTGTCTCTCTCTGATGGACAAGGCGAATATGACTCATTGGCACCCATCTGATTCCTTCTCCTGCTGAAGAAATACAAGCAAACCCTCTCTCCCAGGCAGTTAACCTATCTAATTTCCTTTTATTTACCACTTTCTAAATCTCTTCACATCATCTGGCAATTACATTGGAGTTGTTTGCACTGGGCACAGCCCTGTTGGTTTAAAAGGCCTGTATTCTCCCCAAGTGTAATCCATTCTTGCTATCTGATTGCCTTTCAGCTGACTTATCAGGTAATCTCTTTCTGCCATATGATTGCTGTTCTGCTGGTTGATCAAATCAGAGTCCTGACCTTCTAAAGGCTCTTTGGGTGTAACATCAGCTGCCATCATGCCCCAAGTCTTTTTTGCCTGGGGCCCTGGACCTGGGCCCCTCATCCCATTTCCCTGAATTATTCTACACTCTGATGCCCAATGGAGTCCTCTGTTGCATTTTGGACATGGGGTTTTAGGTCTTCTTTCACCCTGTCTTCTCACTGTATCTCCATACCTACACTGAGCTCTTAGATGTCCAACTTTTCCACATTGAAAACATCGCTGAGTTTCTCTAGAAGGCCCTTGCCAGGAGGGACCCTGTCTTTCCACGTTCATCATTGTCCGGGTGTAAAAAGCATTTGTTTCCACTGTAGCACAGTGTCTTATGATCTCCTCTAAAGGAGCATCTTTGTCTAATCCCCATATAATTCTTTTGCAAATCTCATTGGCATTTTCCTTAGCCAGATGTCTGGTCATTATTTCTGTAGCTGAATTTTCTCCAATAGTTCTTTTGACAGCAGTTTGCAAACGTCCCACAAATTCTGCAAAAGGTTCATTGGGACCTTGCTGTATTTTAGTGAAAGCCTCTCCGCGATCTTTCTGTCCAGGGAGGACACCCCAAGCTTTTATTGCAGCCTTAGCAATTTGTTCATATATTGTCATGGTATAATTAATCTGTTCTGAATTCTCTCCATACTGACCTTCACCAGCTAAGTGCTCAAAAGCGAATTGTGTGTTAACTCCTATTTCCAAATTGCATCTGACTTGAATTTTACATAATTCATGAAATTCCGCAAGCCATAATAAATTTTCTCCAGGTTCCAGACATGTCCTTGCTATGGATTTCCAATCATTTGGGGTTAGGACTTCATAAGACAAACCATCTAGTAACATTTTGACATAAGCAGATGTAGCCCCATAAAGGGTACAACCTTTTTTCAAATCCTTAATTTTATTCAAATCTAAAAGTGCATATCTTCTCCTTTTTTTACCTACAGAGTCAATCTTTTCAATCACAGGATATGCATGTATAAAATCACTTATATCCTGTCCTTCTCTCTTAGCTTTAACCAATGCTTTTTCTAATCTTGTCATAGGTTGCTTCACAGGCAATTCTGTTTGTGTTTCTGCCTCTTCCCCTCCTTCTTCCTCCACCTCTGAAGGTGGGGTTGATGTGGGCCTGTCAATAATCTGTTCTCTAGGCAGAGTTGAAGCTTCTTCAAGAGAATCATACCATAATTCCTCATTTAAATCTTCTTGCTCTAGGGCAAGATCTTGATCTTTCCTTTTTTCCTCACACTTCCTCCTCTGTTCATTTTTAGAACTTTTCCTTCTCCTACAACTTGCTTGATAGTTTAAGGCTAATTGAACTATGTTGTAGATATAAAATACCTCTGCAGAAATTGAACGAGGCCCATTTTTTGCATGAAATTATTTCATTTCAAATCCCACTAGCTTCCACTTATCTACATCTATCTTTTCTTCCTCTAAAAACCAAGGGGATGTGCATCTTAATGCAGCCAAGAGTTTAGCAATCTGTACCCAGGTTACAAGTAAACTCTGCTCCTCAATTATCTTGATTATACTCTCTATAGTACCACTTCTGAATGGGGATGGAGCTGAGGTTGCTTCTGGGGCTGGGGTTGAGTCGGCTGAGGTCCAGGGATTGAATTTAGCTAACATCTGCCCCATTTCAGCTATAAGAGATTCCTGGTTTAGCCCTTAACAAGTTAAGTTCCTTATTTATCTATTAGCATGCTCACTTAATCTTTAACAAAGTTTCCTCATTACTCACGGTTCTGGGTCAGAGAGACTGAGCTCTGGATGGGAGGCTTTTCCACTGGAATCAGGACTGTGTCTGGGCACCAAATTGTGAAGGTCTGGTCTAGCTCCTCTTGTCAGGATAAGAAAAAGTCCTTGCCCCACATTGGGCGCCAATTGTAGCGAGCTGTTGTCTCCAGAAGCTGCTGGATCGCTCTCTGGGAAGAGATCTGCTGTGTCTACTCAAATCTCTCAGACAGATTCTTCTTCCTGTAGTGAACCGTTGTCTCCAGGCAGTTGCTGTTAACTCTTGTCCAGAGAAGTGACTTCCCTTCCTGCAGAGAGCCGACTTCCCTTCCTGCAGAGAGCTGCGTCAAGCCAGATGTAGTGCAGAGTCGTCTTCTTGAATCTCCTCCAGCTCTTATCCTTATCCAGGCCAATCTGCTCTCCAGGCCCAATGTTGTGTCTTTTATCCTCCCAGAGAATGGGCGTGGGATAATGCAAGGGCTTCTGGGAAGAACCACTTCAGCCAATGAGCTTGCTCCTTCTATCAAGTCAACCTGAGTTCTCACCTTGTAATTGTCCAGAAAACCTGAATTCTCACCTTGTCACTGTCCAGACAACCTGAGTTCTCACCTAGTAATCCTAACATTAGACAGATTTGATTTCATAGACAAACATCTCTCACATTATAGAAAAGTGGGAGGGTAAAGGTGAAAAAGGGAAAGGTAGGCTAAATAGAAGGGAAAACAGAAATCATAGAGGAAAGATATAAGAAAGTGGGAGGAACTCTAAAGGGGGAGGGCTACTTGAGGCAAGTGGTGCTGTGCTCATCAGTAAAATACTGGGGAGGAGGGAAAGGGGAAAAGGAAAAAGAAAAGTATAATTTGGGGTTAATAAGATAACAGGAAATACTGAATTAGTAATTTTAACTGTAAATGTGAATGAGGTGAGCTCTCATATAAAGGGATAGAGGATAGCAAACAAGATTAAAAGCCAGAATCCTACAATATGTTGTTTACAAGAAACACATTTAAAGAAGAGTGACACAGAATAAAGGTAAAGGGCTGGAGCAGAATCTATTATGCTTCAGGTGAAGTTAAAAAAAAAAAAAAAAAAAACAGGAGTAGCCATTCTGATCTCAGACCAAGCAAAAGCAAAAATTGATCTAATCAAAAGAGATAAGGAAGAAAAACTATATCTCACTAAAGGGTAGGTACCATAGATAATGAGGGAATGTCAATGTTACACATGCATGCACCAAGTGGTGCAGCATCGAAATTCTTAAGAGAGAAATTAAGAGAGCTGCAAGAAGAAACAGACAGCAAAACTATAATACTGGGAGATCTCAAACTTGCACTCTCAGAACTAGATAAATCAAACCACCAAATAAATAACAAAGAAGTTAAAGAGGTAAATAGAATACTAGAAAAATTAGGAATGATAGATCTTTGGAGAAAATTGAATGGATACAGAAAGGAGTATACTTTCTTCTTGGCAGTTCATGGAACCTATACAAAAATTGACTATATAGTAGGACATGAAGATTCCAAAATCAAATGTAAAAAGCAGAAATAGTAAGTGCATTTTTATCAGACCACAAAGTAATAAAAATTATTTTCAATAAAAGGCCAGGGCAAAATACACCAAAAAGTAATTGGAAAGTAAATAATCTCATCCTAAATAATGAAAGGATAAAACAACAAATCATAGATACAATTAATAATTTCATCCAAGAAAATGATGATAATAACAATATATGAAAAAGTGTGTGATACAGCCAAAGTGGTAAGAAGGGTAAATTTCATTTCTTTAAATGCTTAATTGCACAAAACAGAGAAAGAGAAGATCAAATAATAGGGCTTGGGCTTGCAAATAAAAAACTAGAAAAAGAACAAATTAAAAATGTCCAATCAAATGCCAAACTTGAAATTCTAAAAATAAAAGGAGATACTAATAAAATTTAAAGTGAAAAAGCTACTGAATTAATAAATAAAAATAAGAACTAGTTTTATGAATAAACAAACAAAATAGACAAATCTTTAGTTAATTTCATTAGGAAAAGAAAAGAGAAAAATCAAATTGTTAGTCTCAAAAATGAAAAGGGAGAATTTTCCACCAATGAAGAGGAAGTTAGATCAATAATTAGGAGTTACTTTGCCCAACTTTATTCCAATAAATTTGATAACCTACGTGAAATGGAGGAATACCTACAAAAATATAGATTGCCCAGCTTGATAGAAGAGGAAATAAATTACTTAAATAGTCTCATTTTAGAAAAAGAAATAGAACAAACTATTAATCAACTCCCTAAGAAAAATTTCCCAGGTCCAGATGGATTTACATGTGAAGTCTACCAAACATTTAAAGAAAACTCAACTCCAATACTATACAAACTATTTGAAAAAATAGGGAATAAAGGACTCCTACCAAATTTCTTTTATGACACAGACATGGTACTGATACCTAAATCAGGTAATTGTGAAAACAGAGAAAGAAAATTATAAACCAATCTCCCTAATGAATACTTGTAGCGAGCTGTCGTCTCCAAAAGCTGCCAGATCGCTCTCTGGGAAGAGATCTGCTGTGTCTACTCAAATCTTTCAGACAGATTCTTCTTCCTGTAGTGAACCGTTGTCTCCAGGCAGTTGCTGTTAACTCTTGTCCTTAGAAGTGACTTCCCTTCCTGCAGAGAGCCCCGTCAAGCCTGATGCAATGCAGAGTCTTTCTCTTGAATCCTGGCTCTGAATCTCCTCCAGCTCTTATCCTTCTCCAGGCCGATCTGCTCTCTGCGCCCAGTGCTGTCTCTTTTTATCCTCCCAGAGAATGGGCGTGGGATAATGCAAGGGCTTCTGGGAAGAACCACCCCAGCCAATGAGCTTGCCCCCTCTATCAAGTCAACCTGAGTTCTCACCTTGTAATTGTCCAGAAAACCTGAATTCTCACCTTGTCACTGTCCAGACAACCTCAGTTCTCACTTAGTAATCCTAACAAATACTGATGCAAAAACCTTAAATAAAATATTAGCATAGAGATTACAGAAAATCATCCTCAGGATAATACACCATGATCAAGTACCATTTATACCAGGAATGGGGTAGTTCAATATTAGGCAAATTATTAGCAATAACTATGTCAATAATCAAATTAACAAAAGCCATATGATTATCTCAATAGATGCAGAAAAAGCATTTGATAAAATTCAACATTCATTCTTATTAAAACACTTGAGAGTATAGGAATAAATGGACTTTTCCTTAAAATAGTCAGTAACATCTATTTAAAACCATCAGTAAGCATCATATTTAATGAGGATAAACTGGAACCATTCGAAGTTGCCCACGATCACCATTACTATTCAATATTGTATGAGAAATGCTAGCTTCCACAATAAGAGCTGAGAAAGATATTAAAGGAATTAGAGTAGGTAATGAGGAAAGCAAATTATCACTTTTTACTGATGATAGGTTGGTATACTTAGAGAGCCCCAGAGATTCTACTAAAAAGCTATTAGAAATAATCCACATCTTTAGCAAAGTTCCAGGATGTAAAATAAACCCACATAAGTCATCAACATTCTCATATATCACTAACAAAATCCAACAGTTAGTTGTTACAAAGAGAAATTCCATTTAAAGTAACTGCAAACAGTATAAAATATCATTCATATTGAAACACCCATTCATATTAAAAACACTAGAGAGTATAGGAATAAATGGAGTTTTCTTTAAGATGATCAGAACTATTTATTTAAATCTAATGATGATTTTACATAAAGAGGAATGGAAGGCAGTAGCAGGGGATGATCCAGATGAGGAGATTAACAAGCAATGTGTAGAGATGTTAACTGAATTTGACCACAATGTAAGTTCTTCATGAGGAAATATAAATACACACATATCTATTTATGAATAACAGGGAGAATTGTGTGGAAAGGTGAAGAATTTACAGATTAAGCATATATTGATCAGAGACTGTTAGTTAAAGCAGATCAAGCCTATAGGTCCCAGTCATATGATTTTACATAAGGCCTGGACTGCATTCCATTGTCCAAAGAAGGGGTGGCTGAAGAAACTGTATATCACCTTGTCTACTGCATTCCATGACCAAACAGGGGAATAAAGGTTTATGTGACCAATCACAACATATGGAGGATAGGATTTTGGACGTTCTTTGTCTGAAATGTATAAAAGTTGTGAACATTTTCAAAGGAGTGGCTCTCTCCTGCTGTTAATTCATCTCATAGACTAGGATGGGGTCTGCTTCTCGAGATTCTAATAATTAATTCTGCTTTCTATAAGTGATCTCTGAGTAATCAATTTGGGTAGGTCTTTTTGTCCCAAACACAGATATTATTTAAGAAAGAATGTATGCTTTTATTTTAATAACCTTGCTGTATTTAAAACCTTTTATATATTCAGTATTGGGAATTGAATAAAGAGAGAAGTTCAGAGATTTTCATTGCAAGTGCCTCTCTGATTCTTTAATGTCCTTTCACAAGATATGATATATTCTGATGGTCAGAATTAGATCCCCAGCAGCCATTAGCAGGTGGTCCCCATAACAGTGTCACATGCTTGAAGGCATGTCACATGGAGGAATGACTAGACTCTGTTTGACAAAAGAAAAGGAACAATGGGTACAAACTGCAAAGCGGACAACTTAGGTCTTGCTTCAGTTAAACTTTTCATAATAATTGGAGTTGAGCCAAAGTGGAATTGACTTTCTAGGACACTTCCACTTCTGTGGAAGTCTTCAAGTAGATAATAATTGATTAAATTTTTTGCTTATGCCTTAGTGAAGATTTGATAAAACTTTATATTAAAATGTAGAAGCCATTCTTATCTTACTTATAAAAATGAGTGGATGGCCTAATTTGTCCCTGAGGCCAGGTTTGTGGCTCCTCAGAATGCATGACTGCCGAAATCTCTTCAAGTTCTATAATTTTATATTGAATTACTTGTCATCTAGGGGAGAGGAGGGGAGATGGGAGGGGGAAAATGGAACACAAGGTTTTACAAGGTTATTTAGGTTTACAAGTTATTTATGTATATGTTATAAAAATAAAAAAAAACTTTAATAAAAAGTTCTATAATTTTATAGAGACCAGGACCAGAAAATAGGAAAGGCCTTCTAGACTTCCAAAGGTCCTTTTTCTATAAGAGTAATTTTTCTGTAGATAGATAGATACATATAGATATAGATATAGATACATGGAGATGTATAACTCCACTCTTTCAAACTCTAGACTATATGCTCATGATTTATAATTGTCAAGAGATGTAGTTCTTAGAAGCTTTTCATATACAGCATCTTATTCAGTTCTCACAGGAGCACCATAAAGCAAGTAAAGTATGTATTTTACTCCCCATACAGATAAGAAAATTGAGGTCCATCAAGGTAATATAATAATTCTACGATTCTTTTCCTAACTTAAAATAAAAGAATTGACCTGATAATTAATACTAGATATTGTAAAAGTCTCCTAGTTGATGCTTGTTTATTGAATCACTGTTGATGATTATAGAATCCTATATGATAAACCTGGATGAGATTTAAGAGATCTTCTAATCTAGTTCTAATCTAGTAGAAGAAGAAACTGAGGTCTGGAAAAGTCAGTTTCCCAAGATCACAAAGGAGTCAATGAAATGACACAGAATGAGTATGTACTTGACCTCATAGAATATAAGTTTAAATCTTGAGTATGCTGCTTATTTTATGTAACCTTGGATAAGTGATTAAATGTCCATGGTCCTCAGTTTCTTTATTTGTAAAATAAGGAAATTGGACAAATGTCCTCAAGGGTAACTTCCATTAGTGGAGTTATAGAAATATACCTATATAAGTAACAATGTCAGGACCCAAACCTAAGTTTTCTGACTCTAATGAACCAAGTCACAATCTTGACATAATTAGGCTCTTATAAGCACAGAATCACATGATTTTGTTATGAAACTTGGCTAAAAGAAACCAAAAATTTACAATGAATGGGACTGGAATTGGATAAATAGCTTCAGCTGCTCCAAAAAAAAAGAGATCAGTGATAATAGATCTGTTCTGATATATTCTTGTTAATGACTTTTGGTTCCCATCTGTAACTGTTTTTCAATTTCCATTGAGCCTGGTCACTGAGATAGAAGTGGAATAACTCAGAGAAATGAGTTAAGAGCACATTAATTTATTCTGTAGATTCTTGGAAAGCCTTTTGAACACTGTCTTAAAGTCAATTTGTCTCTATTTCAATTTCCATGAATAAAATGCTTGCTCATTTTAATGAATGCATGGCTTCATAACATTTCTAAATATGCTCTGGGAAAATATGCATCATTAAGGACATTGGGGAGAGGAACAGAAAGAGGGAGGGTGAGAAAGGAGGGAGGGAGAAAAGGAGAAGAGGATGCAGAGGGATTAGGTCTCAGAGCCAGTAACAAGGAAATAAGTTCCAGCTCATAAAAAATATGAGCTAATGGAACTCAGAAAACATAATTTCATATAACATATTTGTTGGAGGTAAAAGCCCAGAGGCATCAATTATATGGGAAGCCTAAGAATAATTGGCAAATGAGATGTGCGCACTCAAAACCAAATGCCAGGGGAACAGGGACACTGTGGTTTGTATGTTTTAATGTAACATACTAGTGAGGCATCAGTAGAATATCATATAATAGGTCCTCCCAGCATAGGAATGTAAGGATCATTACTTAGAAGAACTGTATCTTTATTGACACTCTACCATTTACTAGCTTTGTGACTTTGGTCTACTCTCAATACAGTCCATTTATTAAGGTTCCAAACCTCAGATCCTTGACTCTTTTCTTCTCCCTTGTCCCATATAGACAATCAGTTGTAACATTTTGTCAGTTTTTCTTCCCTAACATTTCTCATATTTACCTTCTTTCCAGTCAAATGAACACCACCTTATTTCAACTCCTTGATCCATCAATCAAAAAGCTTTTATTAAATGTGTATGTATACATCATACTAGGGGTTGAAGATACCAATATAATAGTAAAACAGTCTAATTCCTCAAAGAGATTACATCCTATCAGGAAAAATTATTATAAGTCTCTCTCTCTCTCTCTCTCTCTCTCTCTCTCTCTCTCTCTCTCTCTCTCTCTCTCTTTCTCTCTCTCTCTCCATACATTCCTATCTGGATGTATGTTGGCATGTGTATTTATACATATATGTGTGTATACATACATATATAAACACATAAACTCAATCATTAGTATTTGGGCTAAGCCTTTAAGGTAACTAGAGAGTTTTGAGAGGTAGATATAAGGGGCAACATTTTTTCCTGAAGAACAGACAGTGGTATGTATAAGGATGAATAACATGTAACCAAGAAGAGAGATAGGCTGTGGTCATGTTGCAAAAGACTTTAAAAATCAAAGCAAAAACCCTGTATTTCATGGGAAGGCAGTAGGAGGTCACTTTTATTACCTTCAAGATGAAGATTTCTTGAGCAGGGAAATGATATGGCAAGCTTGTGTTTGAGCAATATTTATTTGTCAGCTCTCTGGAGGACATATTATAAAAGCAAGAGAATAGATAAAGGAAATCAGTTGCGAAGCTATTGCCGATGTTCAGGTGAGAAGTGCTAAAAGCCTGGCCTAAATCAGCCATGGAATGAGTAGAGAGAAAAGGAAAAATATTATGGAGATGGAATGTACAAGATCATAATTAATTATATATGGGAGTTGAGAGCCTGGAAGATTCTAACAAACCCCTAATCAATCCCCCTTTTTCCAATCTTTCTTCTCTTTAAACTATATTCCACCCAAAGCAATCTAATTAAAGCATAAATATGACCACATCTTTCCCCTTCTCAAATCACTCCCAGTGGGTCCCTAATTTTTCCAAGATCAAATACAAAATCCTCTCTTGGGCATTTAAAACCTTTCATAATCTAGCTCCAACCTATCTTATTGACCTGAATTCATATTATTTCCTTTTCCATATACTCTATATTTTAGTGAAATACGCCTACTTTCTGTTTTCGTGTAAAATGAGTGTATTCCATCTCTTGCCTCTGTAGCTTTGCAAAGTCTCTCCATCATGCCTACAATGCTATCCCTACTCACATGAGCAACTTGGGACCTTTAATTCCTTCCAAGACTCAGTTCAAGTGCCATCTTCTACAATGTCACTCTCTTATTTTCTCTATAATGTCCTTGTATTTACCTTTCATTTCTTTTAAATTTTAATTGTTTACATATAAATTTTTGTTTTCTTAAGAATGAAAGCTCCTCAAAATCAGTGATTGCTTCCTTTACTGTGTCTTTATATCTTGGTACGTAGCATGATCACTGACATATAGTAAACATTTAACAAATGCTTTCTAGATTGAAGTGGAAAACTATTATGGTCAAAGTCATAATTAGCAATTGTGGCATCCGGGGAACTCAGCAAGAAAAATGCTTCTGGGCAAAGTGTACATTCTCAAATCAACATGGTAATTCATGATATAAAAATAATAAAGTACCACAATTAAGATAAATTCAATTGAATGCAACAGAGAATTAGTTCCTATAGTAGCATGCATATTTGTGTAATTAACAATGTATGACAAACTGATACTTTTCTATTTTAACAAATTCTGGGTAATTAGGAACTTGACTCAAATATTTCTAAGTTCCATAAGAAGTACATTAGTTCAATTTTGCCACCTAAATTTCAGTGCCCTGAGGCTATGCTCTAAGCACTCTATCTTAGTGATACTATTAATCAAAGTATGGTAGAAAGAACAATGAACCTGTAATCAGATGATCTGGATTTGAATTCCTTGTGTGTTACTACTAGCTTGATCGTATAAAGGTCATTTAAACCTACTAAGGCTTAATTTTCTTATCTGTAGGTTGAGTTAGGGGAAGTGATTTTGCTAGATTTGGTAGACTATCAGCTTCCAGAGCACTCATATTGATGGTCTTTGTGCCTTTAAAAACTCAAGATTACATCTACACTATAATGAAACATCAAAGCAAGATACTGAAGGAAAGTTATTGTTTCACTGCTATTATTAGAAGAGACAACATGCCAACAAAGTTTCCTATTTTCAGTTCTTGATTATGGAAAATATTGAAAAATCATTATACTTGAAAGAACTATATAATGCTGCCAATATAGGGAGCTTCTGGTGAGGGAACTTCTACTATCAATGTACATCTATATTCAGTTCAGATCATAATCCATTATTAATCAGTAGATAAGGCCTAAGAGTGTATGAAGTATTCAGAAAGGACTAGCACCTCTGGTGTTATAGTTTCCCAAGCCTTTTTCAGGGCTATTCATCCATCTTTGGTTCACCTTTCACCCGTGTTTCCAAGTAGTAGCAGCATGCATAGTGGCCATACCTCAATAAAACTGTCTTTGCAGATACATTAATTCAGGCTGAGGTAATCCACAGGACTCAAACCCATAGTAAATTAGGGGTGTTAGCCTTAAACATATGAAGGCTTCCTCTGATGGAATAGTCAGATGAGAACAATTTGTTCCAATTTCCATGAAGATGGTTAAAGCAGGTACTGTGAACACTCAAACCTTGAGCAGACAACAAAGACCCCAAGGTCACCCACTGCTTCATGATTTTGTCCTATCACTAGACTTCTATGTTTCTGGAAGATAGAATGAGGATGATTGTGTGCAAGTCTACATCACTTAGATCCAATTCACCCATAAGTCTAAACACTACTATTTTATCCCAACTTTATGATGACATTAGGCTTCTTCAAAAATGAAGGGTGAACAGCAATAAAATAAGTCCTAAGGAGTTGTCCAAGAATATTCAGGTTAAGTATTTGTCCAGGTTAATAAACTTTGGAGAATGCAAAATCTATTCAGATGTATGTAGCCTAAGGGAAGCAACCAGACCAAAAAGATTAAAGAAGTGAAATATCCACATACAAACCAAAAGCATCTGAGAGATATATATGTAGCCAAGAGGTCTAAATAAGGGGAAAAAAAAGATAAGAATGAATAGGAATTTCTTTATCTTGTTGCTTTTTCTCTAATAAAGAGATTTTATAATTTCTGGTGTCATATAAACAGATTGCAATTACTTGTGCTCCTTAAAGTTTCTAAAGTTTCCTTCTACTGCCAGCACTCAATCACCTAACATTCTTTGAGGTTAATTCAATCAAAAATTTTCACCCAATCCACTCTAATCCATTCCCTACTTCCAGTGCTTTGCCCTTAATAGGAGTTCATTAAACTCATCTTGAATTGAATAATGTCTGACTTTATAAATTTTACATTTTTTTGGAAAGCATTTAAAATGAATTATCTCACTTTATTCTCCCAATATTCCTGCATGATTATACCCATTTCTGTTTGGGATCCCAAAACCTGTTCTAAAATATTTCCCCTCATCATTTCTAACTATTCAAAATCAAACTCTTAAACCCACTTCTCCACACTAGCTAGGATTTTAGTATCTTAATACCTAGTATGATCACTGACATATAGTAAATACTTGACAAGTGCTTTCTGGGTTGAACTGGAAAGCCATTATGGTCAAAGCCACAGTTGTGGCATCTGGGGAACTCAGCAAGAAAAATGCCTGAGGCCTAGGCCTCCTCACACCTTATCCCAAGGATATAAATACCTTGAAGAAATAGTTCATTCCTTCCCACTATAGGTTTTAATGACTTATTCTACTATACAATTTTCAGGATTAAAATATAAAGATAACTGGAGTGACAGTACAAATAGCAATGAGTTTAATGTTAGAAGATTTAGGTTCAAATTCTGACCAAATTCTACTTAGAAACTTCATGACCTCAGACAATTAATTTCAGATTTTTTATTGGTAAAACAGGGATAATAATACACTACCTATTTCTCAAAGTAAGCTTCTTGAGGACAGGAACTGTTATTGATTATTTGTTCTGTCTCTCTATTTAGAGTCACAAAGTGGGCCAAGATGGCAGCGTGGAGGCAAACAGCTGCTTGAGCTCTGCATTTTCTCTCAGGATCTACTTCATGACAAGCCTCAGAATTAATGCTTGACCAGAAAAGAAACATACAAATAATCACCAACAGAAGACATGCTTGAAATTCGCCAAAAAAGGTCTGTGTTTGCTCAGGGGAGGGTCGAGAACAGACTGGGCACATATTGAGGACAGGCAGCCAGAACGAGACAGGTAGCTCACACAGCCCGGAACAGGGGAAGAGGTGAGATATCTTCAATTTCTGCAAAAAAGACCTTTATCCCAGTGTAGAGGTTCCATCTTGGCAGCAAGCCAGGAGAAGCTGAGAAGGTGTAAACAGAAAGGTAAAGAATAAAATCCCAGAAAGCTAGTGTCTCTTTAGACCCGGCCACCCCCACCCCCATCCAGAGTGACTCAGAGCATTCTTAAAACCTCAGAGTGCAGACACAATGCAGCTATCACTGTCCTGTAAGTGCCTCACTGCTGTCTCCCACAGTCTGTAGAGAAAGCCCAGTAACACCATCCAGCCCCATTTCACCCACCCACCCCAGAAACAGACCAATTGTTTCTTTTGTCAATTTTTTTTCCTCAATTCCCGCTCTGACAAAATGAACAAAAAATTTAAAAGGGCTCTAACCTTTGACAGCTTCTGTATGGAGAGAGAACAGACTCAAACCCTGAGGAGACTAAAAGCAGACTGTCTCTAGAGGAATCCTCTAAGGGGGAATATGAGCTGCTCCTCAATACACAAAACTCTTATAGAGGAAATCAAAAAGGCTGTCACAAGAGAGCTAGAAGAGAAATGGGAAAAGGAAAGGGAAGCTTGGCAAGAGAGCCTGGAGAAGTTATCCAGAGTGGATAAAGAGATCAAGTCATTGAGAAATAAAATTAGTGAATTAGAAAAGGTAAACAACTCCAAGGAAAACAGGATTAGTGAGCTGGAAAAAGAAAACAGCTCTCTAAAAAATAAAATGGATGAAATGGAAAAAAATTCCATAGAAGATAAAAACTCAGTTGGACAATTACAAAAAGATATAAAAAAAGTGAGTGAAGAAAATACATCATTGAAAATTAGAATGGAACAAGTAGAAATGAATGATTCAAGGAGAAACCAAGAAGTAATCAAGCAAAACCAGAAAAAAAACCCAGACAAACATGAAACTTGAAATTCTAAAAATAAAAGGTGAGATTAATAAAATTGAAAGTAAAAAAACTATTGAATTAATTAATAAAACTAAGAGTTGGTTCTATGAAAAAAACAACAAAATAGAAAAACCCTTAGTGAATCTGATTAAAAAAAAGAAAAAGGTAAAGCAAATTGTTAATCTTGAAAATGAAAAGGAAGAACTCACCATTAATGAAGAGGAAATTAGAATAATAGCTAGGTGCTACTTTGCTCAACTTCATGCCAATAAATTCTATAATTTAAATGAAATGGAAGAATACCTTCAAAAATATAGCTTGCCCAGATTAACAGAGGAAGAAGTAAGTATCTAAATAGTCCCATCTCAGAAAAAGAAATAGAACAAGCAATTAACCAACTTCCTATGTAAAAATCCCCAGGACCAGATGGATTTACATGTGAATTCTACCAAACTCCAATGCTATATAAACTATTTGAAAAAATAGGGATTGAAGGAGTCCTACCAAATTCCTTTTATGACACAGACATGGTACTGATACTTAAACCAGGTAGGCTGAAAACTGAGAAAGAAAATTATAGACCAATCTCCCTAATGAATATTAATGCTAAAATCTTAAATAAAATATTAGCAAAAAGACTACAGAAAATCATCCCCAGGATAATACACTATGACCAAGTGTGATTTATACCAGGAATGCAGGGCTGGTTCAATATTAGGAAAACTATCACATAATCGACTATATCAATAACCAAATTAACAAAAACCATATCATCTCAATAGATGCAGAAAAAGCATTTGATAAAAGCCAACATCCATTCCTACTAAAAACACCTGAGAGTATAGGAATAAATGGACTATTCCTTAAAATAATAACGAGCTTATATTTAAAACCGTCAGTAAACATCATATGTAATGGTGATAAACTGGAACCTTTCCCAGTAAAATCAGGAGTGAAACAAGGTTGCCCACTATCACCATTACTATTCAACATTGTACTAGAAATGCTAGCCTCAGCAATAAGAGCCGAGAAAGAGATTCAAGGAATTAGAGTAGGTAATGAAGAAATCAAATTATCACTCTTTGCAGACGATATGATGGTATACTTAGAGAACCCCAAAGCCTCTGCTAAAAATCTATAAGAAATAATTGAGAACTTTAGCAAAGTTGCAAGATACAAAATAAATTCACATAACTCCAACACAATCCAACAGCAAGAGATAAAAAGAGAATTTCCATTCAAAATAACAGTCGATAGTATAAAATATTTGGGAATATATCTACCAAAGGAAAGTCAGGAATTATATGAGGAAAATTACAAAACACTTGCCACAAAAATAAAGTCAGATTTAAATAATTGGAAAGACATTAGTGCTCTTGGATAGGCCAAGAGAATATAATTAAAATAACAATACTCCCTAAACTAATCTATTTATTTAATGCTATACCAATCAGACTCCCAAGAAACTATTTTAATGACCTAGAAAAAGTAACAACAAAATTCATATGGAAGAACAAAATGTCGAGAATTTCAAGGGAATTAATGGAAAAAAAATCAAATGAAGGTGGTCTAGCTGTACCTGATCTAGAACTATATTATAAAGCAGCAGTCACCAAAACCATCTGGTATTGGCTAAGAAATAGACTAGTTGATCAGGGGAATAGGTTAGGTTCACAGGACAAAATAGTGAATAAAAATAGCAATCTAGTGTTTGACAAACCCAAAGATCCCAAATTCTGGATTAAGAATTCATTATTTGACAAAAACTGCTGGGAATATTGGAAATTATTATGGCAGAAATTAGGCATGGACCTACATTTAACACCACATATTAAGATGAGATCAAAACAGGTCCAAGATTTAGGCATAAAGAATTAGATCATAAATAAATTAGAGGAACATAGGATAGTTTACCTCTCAGACTTGTGGAGAAGGAAGGAATTTGTGTCCAAAGGAGAACTAGAGATCATTATTGATCACAAAATAGAAAAATTTGATTACATCAAATTAAAAAGCTTTTGCACAAATAAAACTAATGCAAACAAGATTAGAAGGGAAGTAAGAAACTGGGAAAACATTTTTACATTCAAAGGTTCTGATAAAGGCCTCATCTCCAAAATATATAGAGAATTTACTTTAATTCATAAGAAATCAAGCCATTCTCTGTAACATGCCCTCTTAGTAGTTACTATTACAGTCTGTCCTAGGCCCAACAGAGTGCCTTTGACCACTGACCTTTTCAGTGTCAACTCTACCCGGCTCGCCTTCTCTGAGGCCTTCAAAGTCTCTGACCATGATCTCTTGAATCTATAGTTTAATAATCGGTAGTGCACTCAAGAACAACCACATGTAATCTTAAAAGCCTTTATTATACCTACTCACATAATGCCCTAACTTAATGCCTTGACTTGTTAGCTCCCTAGTGAACACCTGGTCTGAAGATCCACATGTTCACTACCAAACTCCTTACCTCTCTGGGATATCCATCAGCTTGGCTCAGCTACCCCAGGCTAGGGAGCCATGTTAAAGAGAGTGACTGGCTGAAAGCAGTGGGCTTATAAAGGGCCTGAGAGGTCACACACACAGCCAACCAGTGAGAGAGTCATCACCCATTATGAAGCTATCTCAATATGGCCAGGATCCCACCCATAGGGCAGTCCTATATCCACAGAGATTACTTCTGGGCTGCTCAAATCTCCTGTTGCGCTGTGGCCGCCCATTTAAAGAACCCTTACAATTCCCTTCTCTTGTTTTGCGGGACCCTCATCGTTACAATTCTCCAATTCATAAATGGCCAAAGGATATGAACAGACAATTTTCAGATGATGAAATTGAAACTATTTCCACTCATATGAAAGTATTCCAAATCATTACTGGTCAGAGAAATGCAAATTAAGACAACTCTGAGATATCACTACATACCTGTCAGATTGGCTAAGATGACAGGAACAAATAATGATGAATGTTGGAGGGCATGAGGAAAAACTGGAACACTGATGCCTTGTTGGTGGAGTTGTGGAAAAATCCAACCATTCTGGAGAGCAATCTGAAATTATGCCCAAACAGTTATCAAACTGTGCATACCCTTTGATCCAGCAGTGCTACTACTGGGCTTATATCCCAAGGAAATACTAAAGAAGGGAAAGGGACCTGTATGTACCAAAATGTTTGTGGCAGCCCTTTTTGTAGTGGCTAGAAACTGGAAAATGAACAGATGCCCATCAATTGGAGAATGGTTGAGTAAATTATGGTATATGAATGTTATGGAATAATTATTGTTCTGTAAGAAATGACCAGCAGGATGAATTCAAAAAGGCTGGAAGAGACTTGTTTGAACTGATGCTGAGTGAAACGAGCAGAACCAGAAAATCACTATACACTTCAACAACAATACTGTATGAAAATGTATTCTGATGGAAGTGTATATCTTCAACATAGAGAAGAGTTAATCCAATTCCAAATGATCAATGATGGACAGAATCAGCTATACCCAGAAAAGGAACACTGGGAAATGAGTGTAAACTGTTAGCATTTTTTTGTTTTTCTCTCTAGGTTATTTTTTACCTTCCGAATCCAATTCTTCCTTTGCAACAACAACAACAACAACAACAACAACAACAAAATTCAGTTCTGCACATATATATTGTACCTAGGATATACTATAACATATTTAATATGTATGGGAATCCTGCCATCTAGGGGAGGGGGTGGAGGGAAGTAGGGGAAAATTCAGAAAAGAAGGGAGTATAAGGGATAATGTTGTAAAAAAAATTATAATTTTAAAATTAATTAAAAAAGTCACACAGTAAATAGGCAATTGGCCCAGAGTTTTTTAAGTGTCCTGAAGGCTTGTGAACCACTAATGCAAACCATTTTTCTTTCTCAGTTTCTGGATCATTTAGTGTTCAACATCATCATTGAGTAGGGCTGAATCAAACTACCTCCATATCTACTTCCAGATTTGCCCTAATTTACAGCAACATGGCAGGTTTCACAGTCAATGATTGTACCAACACAAAATGCAGAGTATGAATTTTAACAATCTCTGGTGTCATATAAAAAGTTCATTGCAATTACTTCTGCTCCTTAATGCTTCCAAAGTTACCTTCTACTGCCAGCACTCAATCACCTAACATTCTTTGAGGTTAATTCATTCAACATTTTTCACCCAATCCAGATTATCACTATTACCAACTAATCCAAGGAGAATATCCTTGGAATTCTTAGCCTGATTCAGTCTTGTCTCCACTCCAATTCCAAATCCCATTATAGGGAGCTTCAATATACCTGTTTAAGTTTCCTTTAAGTAACTTTCCAGTTTCTTAATCTACTCAATTGTTATGACCAACTGTCTTACTACTTTTCAGCTTCCAAGAAGAATGATCACATTCAATATGTTGCTATCAGTCATAAGTGTTTAACTTTCTTATATTCCTATTTTGAATAAACTCACTTTTCTTTCCAATTTTGATTCTTAATGAACCAATTCAATTTGTTCTTTACTCTAGAATCCCTGATTTTCCTGCCTCATCTCTCCCACTCCAATCTATGTTCTACTACAGCTAATAAAGTAATATAGTAATAGGTTTGACCATATCATCTCTCTACTCAATAAATTCCAATGGCTCCTTATAACTTCCAGAATCAGGGTACCTTACAATAGGCTCCTTTCTATATTTTCAATAGTCCTCTGTTATATCCCCATCCAGGCACTCTACAATGCATACTTGCTGCTTCTAACAAACAGCATTTAATTTTCCATTCTTACTTCTGTGTTAGCTATTCTCTATGGCTTGAAAGCTTTCTCTTCTATCATCTAATTCTCATAATCACTAGTTTTCTTTAATCTCTGTCTTAAGAAGCACCTATTCCAAAAGGCCCTACCTGGTTTTACCATCTGTTAGTATGATGCTATATAAAGTTACCTTACAAATCTTAATATATCACCTAGTACACACTTATAAATGCTTCTTGACTGGGTAATTAATATCCTAGAAGAATGTAAGTTCCTAGAGAAAAAGTTATTTGCCTTTATATCCTCACAGACTAACACAGTGTGCTTTATAATATATACACTTAATAAATATTTGAATTGAATTGAACTGAATTGAATCAAATTGAACTGATTCTTCCACATTACTTTGAATTTCCCTTGAAAACAGACTATTTATCTCCTTTGCTTCTAAATCTCCTCTAAAACCTTATTGTTTCTCTGTACATAGAGCCCATTTCCAAAATGTTTATTGAATTGAATAGGTAAATTAGGATTGCCCCACAAGGCTGCTCTTCTCAGGTCTCATATATTGCAATAGCCATTCTACTATCCCTATTCCCATTAGGTGATTGATGTCCCAGTACCACCTTACCCCAGAGACATTGCACAGTTGCCTGCCAGGATTACTGAATTGCTGCATCAAGCAGAGTTGTTATCCTTTGTAGGAATACAGGATGTGATATCACAATGAGAATGTGATGCTTAGCTGGTCATATTTACAAATTATTCTAACAGAAAATTGGTTGAGTGGACATGAATTACATGATACAAATAGATGCTGATATTTTTCTCAATTGCTGAGCTGTGGTTCATGAACTGATTTGATTTGTAATCTAGATGAATCATCTCACCTTGTCACTCTTCACTTGTTTTACTTCTAGTTTCTCTACTTCTCAGGCTAGGAGAACAGAAAGAAATTTCCTCCAAATAAGACTGTGACAAAAACCAAGATAATGTACTTTGGATATCTGTATTATTTCTTCTATTATACAGAAGCTTCTTATTGACCATTTCATCAAGTAGTAGATTTCAAAACTGAGGACCTAGATTCATAATCCTTTCTTTACCACTTTTGTGTCAAACTCCTTGTAGGCTGAATCTTGACTTAGAAAAATATGTATTATTATTATGTTCTGTTATGTTTTTATTTATTGTGTTAAATATTTCCAAATACATTTTAATATGATTCAGATCATAATTGGGAATGTTGCCTCCACAGTGCAACCAATAGCCAGGGACCAAGTCTATAAAACCTCTCAACTAGTTCATCTTTAATATCTCTTAAAATTCAAAATTCTCAGATTTTCTGTTGTCTATATCACAATGGCATTACCTTTGAAATGAGTAATAGAAAAAAGAAGTATGGGGGTGTGGAGAAAAGAAGATGCAGTTCACATTACACATTCATATGGCACCTATTATGAAATAGTGTTTCCTCGGGCTAAATCTCACCCAAAATATTTTCATTATTTTGTTTTATGTGGATACTCTTGACCTTTGAACTCTGATTTCCTACCTACCCTATAAATGTCAATCACTGGGTCACAGTATGAAATCACTAAATCTGTAAGGAATGCCACAGATTGAGGACTATAATCCCATCATTTTACAGATAAAGACAATGAGACAGAGATGTAAAATGTCTTGCCCAGTAATAGGATTCAAACTCAGGTCCTAGATATTCAAGTTCAGTCCCCTGAATTTAAGCGATGAGTTCCACCCATTGATAAAAATTTCAACTGTGATTTTCATTGATCTCCATACTATGACTAGGTAACCTAGGAGCTTGTCATGGGAGCTTTAAGTTCATCCCATATGGAGAATTTCCCTTGAAAAACTCAGAACTTTCAACCAGACCAAGGATCCCTCCTTGGTTAGTACATACCTTCCATGTCCACAGACTCAACCACTGGAGTTCCCAAAAATCCCTCATATACACAGAGATTTAACTGAGACCAATGTTTATGGATACTTTTTTCAAACTCCTTGCAAAATGCTGCTCTTCTCCCCACCTTTTCAACACAACTTCCATTTGGAGATTAGTTCTCAACATCATGCCAATCAAAGTACCAGTTACATTATCAAGCTAGTAAAAATAACAACAGAATTTATAAAAAAGAAAAAATATCAAGAATCTCTAATGAAAAATATGAGAATAATGGACCCTTAGTAATTAGTTGCACAACTCAAACTACACTAAAAACTATAATTATCAAAATAATTTTGTACTGGTTAAAAAAGTAGAGATTCTTCATGAAAACCTATTTTATGAGAATAAAAGTCATTTCTCAACTAGTAAATGGTAAAGTTATGAACAAACAACTCTAGAGGGAAGAAATTAAAACTAGCTATAATACCATGGGGAAAAAATTCTCCAAATCACTTGTAATAAAAGAAATACAATTAAAGCAATTCTTAGGTTTCACCTCTCACTCATCAGAGAGATATATATTAAAAAAAAAAAAAAGAAAGACAGAAAAATGATAAATATTGAAGTGGTGTGGCTATGGGAGAACAGGCATTTTTTGTTACACTATTGATGTACCTGTAAATTGGTACAACCACTCTGAAAAGCAATGCAATTAAACACAAAATGTTAGTGAAGAATGTGTACTTTTTCACCCATCTATCAGGCTGATAGTCTGAAGAGTTCAATGAAAGAAGAAAAAATATTCATAGCAACTATTTTACAAGTGATAAAACCCCTAAAAACAAATAAACAAATAAAACACCACTCTAAAAGAAGGCATCAATTGAAGCATATCTAAATAAATTGTGGTATATAAATTTATTGGAGATTATTCTCTATTTTATTCTCTAAGAAATCAGGAAGTAGATGATTTCCAAAAAAGAAAAAAACATAAAAAGGCTTAAATGAACTTATCCTGACCATTAAGAATTATGAGAATAATTAGTATTACAACATCATTATAGAAATGAACAATTTTCAGGACATAAACATACCTGCGAAAAAAAGAACATCAAAACTATGACTGATATGGCTATATATATATATATATATATATATATATATATATATATATATATATATATGTCTGTGTGTGGGTGTGGGTGTGGGTGGGTGGGTGGGTGTATGTATTATACAAAATATATGTGTGTGTACATATAAATGCACAAATTATTTGTACTTTTAATCCATATATGCATATACCTATATGTATATGTATGTATGTAAAGTCTGTGCTAGCTCCCTGGAGGCCTCAGGAATAGCTGGAGTCAGGATAAGTAAAAGTCCTTGGTCTTTAGGGGGGAAGTGAAGGAGACAAACTGCCAGGAGGCTCTCCACCAACCTTTCTTCTCCTGGTCCTGCCACATAGTGAGCTTCTCTCACCTTTTCACTCCACCCTCTAATCCTGACCTACAATTCTCTTAACCCCAAACATTGAGCCAGCATTAACTGTGAGAAGAGCAATTCCAAACACATGCTAATAGAGTCATTGTCCAATAGATAATTAGCCTTAAGTGCTTGGTTGTCTGATTCAAGTGCACCTATTCAGAGTTTCAGCCCTTTACATATATACTTACACACACACACACACACATATACACACACAACCATTTAGGGAATTTATTTTGATTGACTATACATATTTATTTTCAGCAATTTTCTTTTTTTGTCCTTTGAGATGATTCATGGGAGTCATAAAAATAGATTTTTGTTAATTTTTTTTATATTATAGCAAGATGATTGGTAATATAGATGCAAAATGTTGCATTCACTTTCAGATAAGGTTTCCTTATTATAAGTCTTGTTATAATTGTTTTACTCTATTACAAGAGATCTATCATTATGTGAGAGTAATCTGTAAATATTTGTAATGTAAAAAAATTTAAAAAAAAGAAAGATTAAAGGTTTTGAATCTCCAATATCCTCCCTATTTCTTGATATCACTATCTGGTACTTTTTTTCCCAGATTATTGCAAACTGCCCAAGAACCCCACTTAAAGGAAATGGGTACCAGGGTACTAATTCACTCTTTCTGCCTTCTTAATTGGACTACTCACATTGCATTATGTGAAGCTCTGTCTCAACAGCATCTATATCTTCAGAATACTTACAATTCTCCTTTGCCAGATTGACAATGTATTGGGAGTGGAGTGGGGTGAAGGGATGCATGAAATATAAGCTTAAGTCAAACCAAGCCTCATGTTAATAAGTTGTTTTCTCTTGGTGGTGGGAAGGGGGACGAGGGAAGAGGGACTATTGTTTGTTTTATTTTTTAGTTTGGGGTAAGCGCTGTGGCTTCATTAATAGAAATGAAAAAACTGCCCTATGAATATATAGTTGCTTCTGCTTTGTAACTTAAACTTATCTGAAAATACTGCCCTATGAATACATAGTTGCTTCTGCTTTGTAACTTAAACTTATCAGAAAATACTGAAAGATTAAGTAACTTGTACCAGATCACACAAATAATATGAGTGTTCCATTGTTCACTTTCAACACATATGTATGTATATGTATGTATATGTGTGTGTATATATATATATCTATATATAGATATATATGTAAGTGTTTGTGAGTATGTACACATATACCTGTATTTCTGTGTGTGTACATGTGTATATATTACATGGTGTGTATGTGTATACCTGTGTGTGCTATATATATATATATATATATATATATATATATATATATATATATATGTGTGTGTGTGTGTATGTGCATATATGCATACTGTAATAAAAAATGTACAAAAAGTCTTACATTCTTATTTAAACTTCAAAGATGCATGATTCTTGAAGCCTCTTTGTGATGTAGCTACTATGAATTCTTGACTCTCACATTCCATTTTCCTGTATATACCAGAATGAGTGAGTGAATGAATAGATAAATATATAGATAACTAAATAAGCACTTAAAAGCTCCATTCCACTGACTGGATTCTCCAAACTTTTCAGGTTAGTGCTAATATAAGTCTATCTTTATGCCTCAACTTTCAAGCTCAGTGGAATTTATGGCACAATAGATGGAGTATTAAATTTGAAGTCAGAAACCTGGTTTTAAATTGCAACTTGGTACTTATTGTATATATAATCTTGGACAAGCCATGTTTCCTGTCTGAGTCTGTAGAATAAAATATTGGATTGGCTCTAAATACTATGACTCTGGTATTTATTTGGTGATAGTAGTGATGAGGAGATAGAGAGGAGTGCCATTGATTCTGAAACAAACAAGGTTTAAAGAAAGAGATTGGACTTCAGTAGATCTACAGTTATGGTTGTTGTGGTTCAGTCACATCCAATTCTTTGTGACTCATTTGAAATTTTTGGCAAAGGTATTGGAGCAGTTTATCTTCTCCAATTCATTTTACAGGTGAGGAACTGAAACAAACATGGGTAAGTGACTTGAATAAAGTCATAAAACTAGTAAATGTCTGAGGCCAGATTTGGTAATAATAGATAGATGAGTTTTCCTGATATCAGGAACTGTCCTCTGGTATTAAGTTAGGAATCCATATAGTAAAGTAGTGAGCAGATTAAAATCAATTTTGTATTTTTTTATTGATCCTATGAACAATTTATTGGTATTGTCCTAAAACTGCTTAAATCATGGATCTCTTGCTCTGAATTTAATTCAGAATTTAAATGGTCTTCAATAGATTAAGCTTAGAAATTTAATTCTCTTGCTAATCACTTTTCAATTCTTGCTCAAGGAATTTTTCTAAACTTGGGGATTTTGGTTGGGCCAAATATACTATTAAGCTTTCCTTCAAAGATATCATATTTGCTATCAAAAAAAATGCATGCTGCTAGATCCAAACAATGAATATTTCTCAATCTCAGAAGGGAAAAGAAAGTTGTTGTTGCAAAACCCCATTACCAACTTCCAAATAATAATATAATTCCCCATGCCTCAGCTATGCAACTAATCATGTTACTTTTAATCTCGTGATGTTACTGACCCTTTCTGTTCTTTATCCTGTGCTCTCCAAAATCTAAATTGAAGTTTTCCCTTTGCTCAGAGTCTTTGGCTGGAAACTGGGGAAGCCATTGCCTCATTTTATTCTTAGGTTTTGTGTTTTATGAATGAAATGTTGTCTTCCTTGAGGAAATGTGACCCAGGTTACTTTTTTGTTAAATATCATTCACTATAGTTGAATGAAATTAGAACATCTCTATTGATACTTAAGGACCTGCTGTTAATTGGTAGTTGTTAGCTAATACATTAAGAGGGCTTAGTTGTTGTTGTGTATGTTTTCCCTAACCACCCATTACTATGTAGGAAGAAACAAGGCTCAGAAATGGTAAATAAGATGAATAAGCTATTTTTTATGAAAAAGATATAGAGGCCATGGGGTCATAAAGACAGAAAATTTTTCCAAGTATGTTTATATTGTTTGAGGTCCAAAGCATGATCTTATGATGAATATATAAGAAATAAAGAGAAGAAGAAATTCATGGCATTCTCTGCTCTGGCATGGCAGAGTAGAGCATGGATGAATATCCTGCCAAGAACAAACTCCCTTAGGGCTTCTTCTTAAGAAGTTTTCCTTTCCCTTTTCCTCTTTATGAAGGTGATCTACATTTTCTCTTTCCCTAGTCTCTAAAATCTCTGGGTGGCAAAAAGATATTATATTGCTTCTATTCCTCAATTTAGAGAAACATGGAATCAGTGGAAGTAATTTCAGAGGCTATCTAGTTAACCCATAGCCAAAAGAAATTCCCTCAACAGCAGCCCTGTCAGGTCATCATCTCACTTCTGCTCAAGGACCTGCAATGAGTGAAGATCATTTATCTTCCTAAGACAGCCTATTTCATTTCAGTCTAGCTCTAGTTGTTAGGACTTTTGTCCTATCTTTAATACTAAATATATCTTTGCAACTTCTAACCAGTGCTGTAGGTTACAAACTATTAGATAACTAAAATTTATCAAATATTTGAAAAACATGTCTTTCACCTACCCTATTCCAAGTTTTCACTTGTTTAGTCTAAAAATCTCCAGTTTCTTCAAGGGGTTCTCATATGGCATTCAATCAGTAGTGGAAATGAATTACTAAATTCTCTTTCTTCCTTTTTTAGATTTCATATTGTACAATAAAATTAAAAGAGCACCTTATTCTTACATCCTTGATCCAATTTGAATGGCATACTTAATTCCTTTAAATCATAATCTTGAATCAATACCTTAACTTAAATCTTTTTTTAAAAAAACATTCCCATTGAGGTCAAGATTCTAAGTGGAGAAGACTTATCAAGGGAGGAATCTTTCCTTTTGAAACCTATAAGAATAAATTATCAGACTAAAAATATTATTTTTAATTAACTAAATTAATATATCTTTTATGCACATTCACCTTTAACCCAGCTAAAGCAAGACTCCTAATAGTGAGTGATTAAAAAGGGATTGAATTATTTGAGATAAATAATTTTACATGATACCTGAAAATTAATATTATTTCTCTGTTCAGCGATAAGTCAAACATTGTTATTTAGTGTTTAAAATGTTACTTAATTTTGACTATATAAGTCTGTCATTGCTATTGATTCCTAAAAATTAAAAATTAAAAATGGCTTTCCTCAGAAAGATTTTCAGAAGAAGATTAGGCCTTAGAAAATATGTTTTGATTTAATGTTTAATTAATACATTTGTTGAGTTTCAGAGGTGAGTAAATCCAATAAGCTGCTTGACCTCTCCCAATTTCCCTCAAAAAAACACATGAAACAAAGGCCAATCTCAGGGGCAGAGACAAGATAGTATAGAGTTGACAAACCTTTGTCTGAGTTCTTCCTTGCTTCCCTCACAATCAATATCAAATCAAGCCTCTGAACAGGTTTTGGAATGACAGAACCAACAAAAAAAATTTAAACATAACAAATTCCCAACAGAAGATATTTTGGAAGAACTTCAAGAAAGATCTGTCTCAATTACACTGGGAAACAAGGCCCAGCACAGGTGCAGTACAAGGAGTACAAAGAGGATCCATGTAAATTGTGGGGAGGAGAATCTATTAAGAGGCTCAATCAAAATGCAATAGCATTTGCTACTCTGTCTTGATAATTGTGAAAATATGTACAGCAGAATTGCACATGTTTAACATATATTGGGTTACTTGCTATAAAGGCAAGGTACTTAGAGGGAAGAAAGGGAAAAAAATTTGAAACACAAGGTTTGCAAGTCTGAATGTTGAAAAATATTTTTGTATATATTTTGAAAATAAAAAGCTATTACTTAAAAAAAAAAAAAAGGTCAGTCTCACTAGGGTGAAAAGAGTGTTTAGACCAGCTCAGACAGAACACTGTCTGATGCATGATCTCATTAGTTTTGGTTCAATGGGGAAATAATAATCTCTCAGCTCCATGTAGAAATATATCTCACCCTAGAAAAAAAGAAGCAGGAGGAAGGGAAAGGAAAATGAAGGGGCCAGAGAGAAGAGAGGACAGAAACAGTAGGAGAAAAGTATAAGAGGAATAGTGATAAAAGATAGGATAGGTTCACACTTTAAAGAGATTATACTTTTAAGAAGCTCCCATAAGCCCAGGGAGTACCCACAAGCCCATTCTCTGGAAATATAAGGAGCCAGGATTCAGTAAGGATAGTCAGAGTCTGGATTGAGTCAAGGAGAGGACTTCCCAGGAGAATTTCAGGGAAGCTGGAGGAGATTCAGAGAGCCAGGATTTCAGTGGGGAGATTCGCAAGTCCAGGAGATTCACAAGTCTAAAGCAAAAGCCTGCTCATGGACTTGCAGGAGATTGACAACTAGGTTTGAATTCTGGGAAACCCACAATCCCACACTCTCGGAGGAGGAGTCTGATTCATTCCCACATCTACCTTTGTGCTGGTTAAAGACATTCTGACAAGAGCTCATTGGGAAACCAAGGAGAGAGATAGACCTCTAAGAAAGCTAGCCAAGCCCCAAGTGAAGGAGGTAAGATTTGAAGGAGAAAATAAAGGATCCTGATTCTAACTCCTGGCTGCATTTTGAGATTATCTGAACTGAAACTAAGGCTGCCTCCAGAAACTCCCCAAGAAAACCTGCCCCCAAGAGAACGATTACAATTTAGAGAAACAGAACATTACAGGGTAGGTAGAGATGAGGGTGGTTTAGAAACAAAACACTTCTAAAAAGTAGAAAGAGAAAACAAGTGTATATAGGGGATTCAAAAGGATGAAGGGAAATACAAAGCTAGTAAATGTAAGTATGAATATGAATGGGATGAACTCTCCCATAAAATAGATGCAAGCAGCAGAGTGGATTTAAAAAAAAGATTCCTACACTATGTTCTTTACAAGAAACACAATTGAAACAGAGAGATACATACAGAGTAAGGGTAAAAGGCTGGAGCAGAATTTATTATGCTTCAGCTGAAGCCAAAAAAAGCAGGGATAGCACTTCTGATCTCAGATAAAGCAAAAGTAAAAATACACTTACCTAAAAGAGATTAGGAAGAAAAGTTGTTTAAGGGTACAATAAACAATGACATAGTATCAATAATAAACATATATATATATATATATATATATATATATATATATATATATATATATATATACCAAATGGTAGAACATCCAAATTCTTACAGAAGATATTAAGCCAATTAAACGAAGAAATAGACAGCAAAAGTATAATAATGGGGAACCTCAACTTTACCCTCTCAGAATTAGGCAAATCTAACCACAAAATAAATAAGAAAAAAGCTAAAGAGGTTAATAGAAACATATATATGTTCTCTTCTTAGGGAAAACTTGAAGAGATCTCTGGAGGCAATTGAATAAGAACAGAAAGGAGTACACATTTTTCTTAGCAGTACATAGAATCTACACAAAATTTGACTATGTACTAGGGCATAAAAACTTCACAATCAAATGCAAAAAGACAGAAATAGTAAATAATCATCTCATTG
This sequence comes from Sminthopsis crassicaudata, assembly GCF_048593235.1. Lineage (NCBI taxonomy): Eukaryota > Metazoa > Chordata > Mammalia > Dasyuromorphia > Dasyuridae > Sminthopsis > Sminthopsis crassicaudata. Next base: position 552,170,257 of record NC_133619.1, read on the forward strand.
TTAAAGAGAGTCATGTACATCAGAATTAATCATAATAAAGTATTGTTGTTAAAGTGTATGATGATCTCCTGGTTCTGCTCATTTCACTCAGCATCAGTTCATGTAAGTCTCTCCAGGCCTCTCTGAAATCATCCTACTGATCATTTCTTACAGAACAATAATATTCCATAACATTCATATACCACAATTTATACAGCCATTCTCCAAATGATGGGCATCCATTCAATTTTCAGTTTCTAGACACTCCAAAAAGAGCTTCCACAAACATTTTGCACATATGGATACCTTTCCCTTTTTTAAGATCTCTTTAGGATATAAGCTCAGAAGCAACACTGCTGGATCAAAGGAGAGGCACAATTTGATAACTTTTTCAGCATAGTTCCAAATTGTTCTCCAGAATGGTTGGATCCATTCACAATCCACCAACAATGTATCAGTGTCCAGTTTTTCCACATCCACTCCAACATTCATTATTATCTTTTCCTGTCATCTTAGCCAATCTGCGAGGTGTGTAGTGGTATCTCTGAGTTGTCTTAATTTTCATTTCTCTGATCAATAAGGATTTGGAGGACCTTTTCATATGGCTAGAAATAGTTTCACTTTCTTCATCTGAAAATTATCCGTTCATATTCTTTGACCATTTGTCAATTGAAGAATGGCTTGATTTCTTATAAATTTGAGTCATTTCTCTATATATTTTGGAAATGAGGCCTTTAGTAGAACCTTTGAGTGTAAAAATGTTTTCCAAGTTTTGGGCTTCCTTTCTAATCTTGTCTGCATTAGTTTTATTTGTACAAAAACTTTTTAACTTAATATAATCAAAATTTTCTATTGTGTGATCAATAGTGATTTCTAGTTCTTCTTTGGTCACAAATTCCTTCCTTCTCCACAGGTCTGAGGAGTAAATTATCCTATGTTTTTCTAATTTATTTATAGCATCATTCTTTATGTCTAGATCATGAACCTATTTTGACCTTATCTTGGTGTACAGTGTTAGGTGTGGGTCAATGCCTAATGTCTGCCATATTAATTTCCAATATTCCCAGCAGTTTTTGCCAGTGAATTCTTATCCCAAAAGCTGGGGTCTTTGGGTTTGTCAAACACTAGATTGCTATAGCTATTGACTATTTTGTCCTTTGAACCTAACCTATTCCATTGATCAACTAGTTTATTTCTTAGCCAATACCAAATGGTTTTGGTAACTGCTGTTTTATAATATAATTTTAGATCTGGTACAGTTGGCCACCTGCATTTGATTGTTTTTTTTGTTTGTTTGTTTGTTTCCATTAATTCCCTTGAAATTCTTGAACTTTTGTTCTTCAAGATAAATTTTGTTGTTGTTGGTTTTTTTTAGGTCAGTAAAATAGTTTTTTGGGAGTTTGATTGGTATAGCACTAAATAAATAGATTAATTTAGGTAGTATTGTCTTCATTATTATAATTGTTCTACCTATCCAAGAGCACTTAATATTTTTTTCAGTTGTTTCAATCTGACTTTATTTGTATGGAAAGTGTTTTGTTCATATAGTTCCTGACTTTCCTTTGATAGATAAATTCCCAAATATTTTGTACTATTGAAAGTTATTTTATTTTATTATATTTCTTATTTTAATAGTTTTTATTTACCAGATATATGCATGGGTAATTTTACAGCATTGACAATAGCCAAACCTTTTGTGCTAATTTTTCTCCTCCTTCCCTCCCCCCCCAGGATGGCAGGTTGACCAATACATGCTAAATATGTTAAAGCATAAATTAAATACAATATATGTATACATGTCCAAACAGTTGTTTTGCTGTACAAAAACAATTGGACTTTGAGATAGTTTACAATTAGCCTGTGAAGGAAATCTAAAATGCAGGCAGACAAAAATAGAGGGATTGGGAATTCTGTGTAGTGGTTCATAGTCATCTCCCAGAGTGCTTTCGCTGGGTGTAGCTAGTTCAGTTCATTACTGCTCTCTTGGAACTGATTTGGTTCATCTCATTGTTGAAAATGGCCACTTCCATCAGAATACATCCTCATACAGTATTGTTGTTGAAGTATATAATGATCTCCTGGTCCTGCTCACTTCACACAGCATTAGTTCATGTAAGTCTCTCCAGGTCTTTCTGAAATCATCCTCTTGGTACTGACAGTTATTTTATCTCTTGCTGTTGGGTTTTGTAAGTGATGTATAAGAATGCTGATGATTTGTGTGGATTTATTTTTTATCCAGAAACTTTGCTAAAGTTGTGGATAATTTTTAATAACTTTTTAGTAGAATCTCTGAGGCTAAGTATACCATCATATCATCTGTAAAGAGTAATAATTTGGTTTCCTTATTACTTACTCTAATGTTTTTCTTAAGTTGGGGTCTTCTTTTAATGTAATGAAGGCTTTCCAAACTTTCTCAACAGGCACCAGGAAGTGGCAGCAAAGTGGCAGCAGCTGTCCTGGGGTCAGCTGTGCTGGGATCATGCTGAGTCACTCCCAGCTGCTGGGTGGGTGTGACCGGATCCCATGACACTCTGGGCACTTTGGGATACACTCTTTATCCTTTGCATTTGTGTTTCTTATCTGCTGATCTACTGGCTTGCAACCAGAGCAGAGTAGCCAACACTGTGGTAGAGTAATCCCCACAGATTCTCTGCCCAAAAAGATTACACTCTGTCCCCAGTCTTCTCAGCTTGTGCTAGCCTCCAAGCTCTACCTGCCTACCTTCCTGTGCCTGTGCCTGGCCTGGCCTGGTCTTCTCCATGCCCATGCCTGACCAAAACAGACCTTTTCTGGCAATCTTCGAGTTTATCTTCTGTTGGTAATGTGTTGTATTCCCAATATTTGTGGATTCTGACAGTCCAGCACTAATTCAGAGGCTGAATTTCATCAATAGTTTGAGGGTAGCAGGAGAGCTCAGAAAGAAGCATGCAGCCTCTCCACCATCTAGGCTCCACCTCGCTTTTATTTTTCAAAACATATGAATGCATGATTTTCAACATTTACTCTTGCACCTTGTGTTCCAAATGTTTCCCTCCCTTCTCCCCACCCCCTACAGTAGATAGTAGCAAGTAATCCAATATGTGTTAAACATGCACAATTCTTCTATACAAATTTCCATAATTCTCATGCTGCACATGAAAAATCAGATCAAAAGAAAAAAAAAATGATAAAGAAAACAAATACAAGCAAACAACAACAAAAAAGAGTGAAAAAAGAGAAAATACTTTGTTATGATCCACACTTAGTTTTCACAGTCCTCTCTCTGGATACAGATGGCTCTCTTCATTATAAGACCATTCGAACTGGCCTGAATCATCTCATTTTGGATAAATAATTTCTTACCTTCTATTGGATTGAGTCACAAATTTACTCTTAAACTTCATTCCTCAATCCTTAAACTGACTGGAAACTCAGATACTATAATGCTAGGATTTTGAGATCCCCTCCTGACCTTTCAAAACTTGTAAAAATCAGAAATTCTAGTCCCCTCATCTAGCACAGAAAATAAGAAACAGAGGGCAAGACCAAAAACTATTTCTTTTGACAATATGACCTCTATGGTTAAGAGGCTTGACTACCTCCACAATACAGAACTGTTTCTTGTCATATGTTGTCCACAAAAGAGTAAACTTTCCAAGTCAAGTGTAACTAAAGAGAGTTGGGCAAAAGAAATTATTCCAGAACTAACTCAGTCTTTTTGATGATATACCAGTTCTTCTTATAGAGACGATTGTAAAAGACTCCTCCTAACCAGATGATTAGAAAAATCAAAGGCACACAAAGAAAGTCTATTCATGATCATTATTCTCTCAAAAGTACTTCTCATTATAGTTGTCTAGGAAGTAGATTTCCAGGGTGTTCATGTTGAAAGATGTCATCAAAGGCATTCTAATGTCAAGTGCATTAGAAAAAGAATGAAGTGATACCTTTGACCAAACTGTCACTTCCAAAACACAAAAAGAGTTTCCCACCCTCTATGTGGCAGATATTATGAGAAGTGGAGTTATTATTTTAGGTTGGAAGAGGAATAAAAGTGTAATTATACGAATGAAAACCCAACAGTAACTCACTATGTGAAATGGCCATAGTTGAAAATATTGGGAGCAAATTTATTTCAACTAAGCTATAGCTTATTGCTTTAGCTTTAAAATAAACCTACTCAACCTGACAGATCTATCAAAAGCTGTCACTTACAATTTAAAGCTTCCCAAGTGTTTGAGTCTTGTCAGAGGCATACAGTAAGCCAAGAATGTATATCCTGCCATTATGTGTTTGATGGAGGACTTTGGCAGTGCCAGGCGCCATGTTAAATACTTAATGCCAGTCAAATTTATTTACTGAATCATCTCTTTCCCTCATGTACTTTTTCTTTTATGGTTATCCTGGAGCCTCAAGGGTTTTTTGATGGCCATAGTGCTCCTTATACACCTGGGATAATTCATTGTTAATGGTGACATTTCAAAGTCTAGGGTGAAAGCTATTTATGAAGCAAAACATTATATTAGTCCTTAAGGAACTTCACAGCTTGAAAAAGGAAGCTCCCAATAGATAAAAGATTTGTTTTGTTTCCTCTTCTTGTTCTACATCAAAATTGCTATTTATTTTTGCAGAAGCTACTGAAAGATTGATTATAAATTGCCCTGATATATACTTATTGTATGACCCTAGGCAAGTGACTTTACCTCTCACCCAAGAATATGTTGATAAGTGTTTAACAACTTACTTTCTGGATATAAAAGAAAAGTATGCAGGATATAAATGTAAGCTTAATCTGCATTATTAAAATTTTCGCCATCATTTCCTTAGATCTAGACAATAAATTAAATCCTATGTCAATTTCAAAAGTGCAAAATCTTATATTGAAAATTAACAATAGGTTGTCATGAGATTGTAGAAGCTGACTTCAAGATAAGTTTCAGTGCTCTATAATACTCTCCCAGACCATTTGCAGCAACTCTGCAGACCATGTTGTAGCAAATGTATTGATATGCATGTGTAGAGGGAATTTCTTCACTGAATATTCCATACGCCAAAGAAATTATAGATTTAATCCCATCTCATAAAAGAGAAATTGGATTGGTTCTGTGTAATTCTGGAGGAAAGAATTGGTTGTTGTCCTTCATTTTCAAAGAGGGCCAAAATGACATACTATATTAGAGTCAAATTACAGCATGCCTAATTGTGGCTCATCAGACTAAGATGAGCTCAAAATGCTGTGTCACAGATCAGACACAAATAATCCCTAAGAACATTTAGATGGCTTCTCTAATTTTGAAAATCTTATATTTCTTCTGAGCTAATTCAATTCTATTTTGCTTATATGCAGTACAGCACACTATCTGATGAGAGCAGACCATGCTAAATAATTTTATGTGTCCCTCTGTCATACAATCAGTTACAAAATTCTTAAAAGAGACCTTGAGAGGGCCCTTATATTGCTTTTTCTGGCTACTTTGTGAGCATTTGCCCTGTGTGAGTTCTCCATAAAACAGAAACAAATGGAAAGTTGTAAGGAGGCATATTTCAGAGAGAAAGTTATTTCTAAAATTAAAGCTGTACAAAAATGACACATGTTGATTTGTGTGATTGTAGTGTCTCCTCTTATTTGAAATATTCAAGCAAAAACTCAATAGTCAGAGATTTTATGATAAATGATCCCTATTTGCAGTCTCATATATAGTCTTTTGATATTCTACAATGTATTGCACATAGTCAGGTTGCATGGTGGATAGAGCATTAGACAAAGCATTGTGATTTTAATCAGAAAGATTAAATTCAAATCCAGCTTCAGATATCTTTTAGCTTCAGCGAGCACATCAGTAGCATAGATTGTAAAGTTAAAATGAAATATTACTAATAAAGTACTATGTAAACTTTAAGTATGTTATAAGTTCTAAGGAGAAAATAGTCATTTTATTTACCTGAAAACCATGATCAAGAAAAAAGAGATTAGACATCATTTTTCAAGAAATTATCAGAGAAAACTCTTGGAAGATTTTAGAACCAGAGGGTAAAATAGAAATTGAAAGAATCTAACAATCACCTCTTGAAAGAGATCCCAAAATAAAATAAAACTCCCAGGAATATTATAGCCATATTTTGGAACTCCCAAGCAAAAGAAAAAATATTGTAAGCATTCAGAAAGAAAAAAATGCAAATATAGCAGAGCCATATGACTGTGGGTATAACATATGACTATAGGATAACAAGATTTAGCAGCTTCTACATTAAAGGACTGAAGGAATATTATATTTTGGAGAGCAATGGAGCTAGGATTGTAACCAATTATCTACCTAGTACAACTGAGTATAATCCTTCAGAAGAAAAGGTTATCATTCAATAAAACAGAGGGTTTTCTAGCATCCATGATGATAAGACCAGCACTGAATGGAATATTTGCATTTTCAAATACAGGACTCTAGAGAAGCATGAGGAAGCAATCAGCAAAGTGAAGTTATAAGGGACTTAAGTTTCTATCTGTTTACATTCCTATATGGGAGAATAATACTTAAGTCATTAGAATGTTATGATTATGTCAGTAAGAAGAATACATAGACAGAGGGCACAGGTATGAGTTGAATATGAAAAAAATAATATTTTTAAATGATGAAATTAAGGGGTCAGAGAGAAATGCATTGGAAGGAAAGGAAAGGGAGAAGTATAATGGCGCAAATTAGATGCCATAAAAAGAAACAAGAAAAAAGTTTTACAGTGAAGGGGAAGAAGAGGAGGAAAAGGGGAGTGAATGAATCTTATTCTCACCAGAATTGACTCAAATAAGTAATAACATACATACTCAATAGGGATATATAATTATATTGTAAAAAAAATTCAAAGTAAGTTCCTCTGTGAAATATTATTGTTTTCTAGGAAATGATGAGCAGGATTTTCTCAGGGAAAAAAAAAACCCTGGAAAGTACTCCATGAAAAAAGTGAAATATACTGTACACAAAGTAATAGCAATGTTCTGGGATGACTAGCTATAAATGACTTTTTTATTCTCAGTAGTACAATCATCCACACCTACTCTGAAGGATTTATGATGAAAAATTCTATCCATACCCAGGTAAGGAACTGATCAAGACTGAATAATTCTCTGTTAATTTCTTCATTTCTCTCTTTATTTTGAACTTAATTTTTCTTGAGGGTTTTTATTTTCATTAGGGTGGGAGATCTAGGGTGGGAGGTTTGTTTCACAATTGACTTTTATAGAAATGTTTTGCATAACTTAATATGTGATTTCTTAATTGTGTAGATGAGGATAAGGAAGAGAAGCTAAAACTCAAAAATCTTAAAAAACAAATGTAAAAAATTGTTTTGAATGTAACTGAGGAATAATATTAAATAATTTTAAACAATGAATGTAAACAGTTAAACCTTATCAAATTCCTAGACAAATTATTATTGGTTGTAATCTGAGATATTTTGCTTTCTAGAATATCACATCCCAAATCTTCTGATCATTTCCCCATCTCAATAATATTTTATTTCCAATTACCTGTAAAGATAATATTCAACATTCATTTTTGTGAAACTTCATGTTCCAAATGTTTCTCCCTCCCTCCTTTAAGCAAGAAATCTTATATAGATTAAATATGTTAAATATGTGTAATTCTTTTAAACATCTTTCCATATTTTTGTGTCATGTAAGAAAAATCAGATCAAAAGGAAAAAGTCATGAGAAAAAAACAAATAAACAAACAAGGTTAAACTATGCTTTGATTCATATTCACTTTCTATAGTTCTCTCTTTGAATGAGGAAGTATTTTCTATCACAAGTCTATTGGAATTATCTTGAATTACGTCATTGTTTAAAACAGACAAGTTCAACACAATTGATGATCATATAATCTTGTTCTTACTATGTACAATGTTCTCTTGCTTCTGTTCACCTCATTCAGCATCAGTTCATGTAAGTCTTTCCAGGCTTTTCTGAAATCACCCTGTTCATAATTTCTTAAAGAATAATGACATTCCATTACATTCTTGTATGATATCTTATTCAGCCATTCCCCAACTGATGGACATCTATTTAATTTTCAGTTCCTTGTCACTACAAAAAGGGCTGCTACAAACATTTTTACACATGTGGATCCTTTTCCCTTTTATAATTTCTCTGGGATACAGACCCAGTAGAGACATTGCTGGATAAAAGGGTATGCAGACTTTCATAGTCCTTTGGTTGGAGTTCCAAATTACTCCTCAGAATGGTTGGATCATTTCACAACTCTTCCAAAAATGTGTTAGTGTCCTAATATCCCAGTTTGCCCACATCCCCTCCAATATTTATCACTATCTTTTGCTGTCAATAGAACATTTTTCTTATTACTTCATCTGACATCAATTTCTTTGTCTGAAAACTATTTGTTCATATCCTTTGACCATTTATTAATTGGGAAATTGATTTTATTCTTATTTGAGTCAGTTCCCTATATATAACCTTCTTATCTTTTAAAGTGGAAGCCTTTAAATCTTGACTGTGGTTTCCCAGTATTTTCATAGGTTTTTGAGTTTGGGTTTTTTTTTTTTTAATTTGGTTTGGATTGGTTTTGTGCTTGAAGTATTTTATCTTTGATCTGGGAAATCTAGAATTTGGCTACAATATTCCTAGGAGTTTTCCTTTTGAAATCTTTTTCAGGTGGTAATCAATGGGTCCTTTGCATTTCTATTTTACCCTCTGATTTTCAAATAACAGGACAGTTTTTCTAAATAATTTCTAGAAATATGATGGCTAGGTTTCTTTGATCATTGCTACAGACTACATTCACGAAATAAATGAATAGGTAAACCAAAAAAAAAAAAAAAACTAATAAATGTTTAGTTAGCAAAAAGTTTACAGCAATATATTGCATTATTCCAGGTTGGACTTTTGTTGGGAACTAAGAACTGGTTTGATATTGAGAAAACTAAAAATATAATTCACCTTTTACAAAAAAATTACAAAAGCCATATAGTTAAAAGCATAGATACAAAAAAGTTTTCTTTTTATAAGATGTACTAACCAATCCTGTTACATATATATGACCACACTCTATAAAGCATAGGAATAAATAGATTATACCCAAATGTAATAAGTAGTATTTCTCTTTTAAAAAAACAGCATTATCAATAATGGGGGAAAAACTAGAATTTTTTTCCATCAAGATCCTATGTTAAGCAAAAATATCTATTATCAGCATTATGATTCAATATAGTGCTAAAAATTATAGCTATTCCAATTAAGATAAGAAAAAGAAATTCAAGGAATAAGCATAGGTATAGAGGAAACAAGAGTATCACTTTTCGCCAATTATATCATAATTTACTTAGAGAAACCTAAAAAAGAAACTAATTCAAATAATAACTTCAGCAAAGATGCAAAAAATATAAAATAAAGCTGCCAAAAATCATCAGCATTTTTGTACATTACTATATATATAAAATCTAATAGGAAAAAAATCCAGCAGAAAAGATAAAAAAAAAATAAATAAATAAATTCCATTTAAAAGAATTACAGAAAATGTGAAATACTTTATAGAGTCTACCAATCAAAACATATAAAATTTATATGAATTTAACTGAAAATATGCTTTACAAAAATAAACTTAGATGTCACTTACTGGAAAATGTTTGTTCCTTATATGTAAGACCCAGAAAATATAATAAAATAACAATAATGCCTAAATTAACTTACATATTCAGTGTCATGTCTATCAAATATCCAAAGTATTATTTTATAAGCCTACAAAAACAGCAAACTTAATTTAGGAAAAAATATCAAGATTCTCAAGAGAAATAATTTTCTTTTAAAAATTGAAGAGGAAATGAATGACTTGGCACTTGTTAAAAAAATAGAGACTGATCAGTGGAATAAATTTTTTAAAAAACATAATATCAAAAGGGAAAAAAATGAGCTAATCTAGTGTTTGATAAACTCAAATATGCCAACAATTAGAGTGAAAACACAGCATTCAAGAAAAATTATTGAAAAGCTTGAAAAGATTTTTTTCAGAAACTGGGTATAAAGCAAAATCCCATAGTGCATACAGTGAGATGTACCAAATTCATAAATGGTATATACATAAACACTGATTTCATAAGCAAATTAGAGAAGCATGGAAAAGTTTCTTTTCAGAATTATGAAGGTCACAAAATTAACAATTCTGATTATGTAAAAAATGCAGAAAAAATTAAGAGAAATTGATTATCCAAATATTCTGCAGAGTAATCTGAAACTATGCCCAAAGAGCTATAAAACTGTAAATACCATTTGGCCCAGTCATTATTGGGTCTGCATCCTAAGGAAACAATAAATGAAAGAAAAGCACACACATGTGCAAAAAAAAGTTGCAGCTCTTTTTGTGATGGCTAAGAATTGGAAAATGAGGAAATGCCCATCAATCTGGAAATGGCTAAACAAGTTGTGGTATTTGAAGGTAATGAAATATTATTTTTTTATGATAGAATAAGCTGACTTTAAAAAGGCCTGTAAAGATTTACATGAATTGATGCTGAGTGAAACAAGCAGAACCAGGATTACATTGTACACAATAACAGCAACAATGTTCAATGATCAACTAGGAAAGACTTGGTTCTTCTCAGTGGTTGAGTTATCTAAAGCAATCCCAAAAAACTTTGGGCAGAAAATGTCATCTGCATGCAGAAAAAGAACTAAGGTGACTAAGTGTAAATCAACACATGTTATGTTCACTTTTTTCTTGTTTTTTATCTCTCGTGATTTTTTTTTCCCGTTTTGTTCTGATTTTTCTCTTCAAACATGATTCATAATGCAATGTGTGTTAAAAATAAATGGATGAATGAATATTTTTTTTAAAAAAGAGAAGTAGATGAATGGAAAAAATTGTAGCACATTTCTCTGATAAAGGTTTGTTTCTAAGATACATAGAAAACAGTCAACTTTATAAAAAAAAATAAGTCTTTTGCTAATTAATATATAGTCAAAAGTTACGAATGGGAATTTTCACCTCAAAACCATCATATTGGCAGAATTGACCCAAAAAAGGAAAATCATAAGCTGGAGAGCTTGTGGATAGCAGACTATATTAATGTACACTTGGTAGATCTGTAAACTGGTTTAACCATTCTGGAAAGTAATTTGCAACTGTGACCAAAAAAAAAAATCTATTAAGCCATGCCTAATCTTTGGCACTTACGCTATTAAGTCTATATAAAGAGAACAACAAAAGAAGAAAAAATTTATGTATACACAATGTTTATAGTGTCTCTTTAGTGGTGGTAAAAATAATTAGAAACTGATGGGGTGCCCATCAACTGGAAAAGTCATGGTATATGACTGTGATGTGATACTATTTCACTGTAAAAAATAATGAAGGGGATGATTTCAGAGAAAGCTAAAAAGAAAAAAGTATTAATTGATGGGGAGGGAAGTAACAATTTACATAATAATAACAATCTTATAAAAAGAAAATACTTTGCAAAGTTTAGGATCACTGATCAGTTCAATGAACATTCACAATTTCAGTTATTTCATGATAAAACACACTATCCACATCCTGACAGAGTGGTAATGGACTCAGAATACACATAAAAATGTATTTTTAGAACATGGTCAGTGGGAGAATTTGTTTTGGTTGTATGCATACACATACTTATTTGTAACAAGGCATTTGTTATTTTTGATTTCTCAAAAAGGGGTGGGAAAAGACTGATTTTCATTTAAAATAATTTTATAGCTATTTCATAAATTTTGCTGGAACTTGAAGTTACAGAAGAAAGGAGATAGAAATAAGAAGGGAGAGAATTTCAGACGGGATACAGAACACATAGTAGGGATATGGAACATTTTATATAAGGATAAGGGAAATTAGGTGTAAGAAGACTAAAGATATTAGAAGGTGCTAAGTTATGAAGGATTTTAAAAGGCATATAGAGAATTTTGTATTTGATCCTAATGAGCCACTTGAGTTTATTACATAAGAATGATATGGTCTCCTTTGCACTTTAGAAAGATCAGTTGGATAATTGAGTGGAGGATGGACTGCAGTGGAAAGAGATTACAGGCATAAAAACCAATTTGCTGAAAAGTCTAGGCATGAGGTAATGAGGGACTACATGAAGGTGATGGCAATGCCACAAGAGAAAAGGGGTAGGGCATTGAAGAGGAAGATGGAATAGACAAGACTTGACAACTTGATTGCATTTAGGAGTAGAGAAGAGATGAGACAGAAATTAGACTAGAAAGGTTCTGAGAAGAAAGTGAATGATCTGAAGGAAGAGTTGAATATTATTTGGAGGCAAAAAAGTCATAAAGTAATGATTCTGTACAGTAAAAAGTTGGACAATTAAGTTATACAAAGTGGAATACTTTACCAGGCTTCACTTTGGGGCAAATTGGTTTTCTGAAAAGAACACTGCTGGATTCAGAAGATGCACATTCAACTTCCTGACTCCTCCCTTACTATCTGTTTAATGTTGTCCAAGCAACTGAATCATCTAACAAGATAAGATATCAAACACTGAGGTCCTTTCTTGAACTAAACTGCTAAGCACTCAGTCTCTACTAAAGGGAACATGAGTTCACTGAGCTAACCAAGTTGTTCAAATGCCATACATCTGCTTGCTAAAAAGATAACTTCAGGGAGAACTCATACAGGGTAAGCACTATGTGGTGGTCAGGAAAAAAAAAAAAAAAGATACAAAGACATTCTCAAGGTCTCTTTTAGGAACTTTAGAATTAATTGCATGTTATGAGAAGCCCTGTTTCAGGATTATCTAGCATTGGCATGGCTTCATCAAGGAAGATGCTTGCTCTATGAGCAAAGCAGAGTTGAAATAGCCCAGAAAAGAATAATATGTGAAAGTTAGAGACTCCAAACATTCACAGGGACTATTTGTGCCCGGCCTGTGGTAGAGCATTCCAAGCTCATTTTGGTCCGAGCAGCCATAGTCAAACACACTGTAACTCTACTCTAACATAACAATGTCATTTTGGTCCTCTTTGAAAATACAGGACAACAACCACAGGTAGCTTGATACAGCAGGGAAAATACCAACTGGAATCAGAGGAGCTAAATTTTATTCCTAGTTCTGACAACATCTATGTTAATCTGGGCAAATCAGTTAGTACCCTTGGGCTTTGGTGCCCTCATTTGTGAAATGAGAGTTTTGTACTAGGCAGCCTCCAACAGGCATCTCAACTCTATGACTGTGATGCTATATGCATAGAACTATGATCTATGTGAAGATTTCTAAGGACAAAAAAGGGGAGTAACATGTATCAACACACAAGTAGCAAATAGCAGGCTGGTAAGTACCCCGGCATCTGACTCCAAATATAGGTCTCCTTTTGTTCCCTCAATAGTGAGCTCAATATGCTGCGCAGCCCCTTCCAAGATATTTAAAGAGGACACCCTTATGCTCTTTTCCCATCATTCTTCTATTCTAATTAGGGTTAAGAGATAAATATTTATCAGCAAAAGCTAAAATATACAAAGTAGACATTTACTAAGTACCCTAATAGTATACTTAGTTCTTTACTTAAAACAACCTGGATTCCAGAATATATAGAACACACCGATGCCCTTAAATCTCTGTGTGCATGTATATGAGTAAGTGTGCATGTGTGTAGTATCACTTTAATCAGCATTGCTATTGTTAGTCTCTACAAATAAGCATCCATTAAGAGCAGAAAATATACTAGAGAATATTTTAAATGTTTTTTTTTTCTTAATGGAAGGAAGGAAAATATCAGATTATCCTTATTGAGGAGGGGAAGAAATAAAACAAAATGTTTTTCTTCTAAGTTTTGTTGAAGTTGTTGGTGTTCTTCCAAATCTATATGCAAATTTCTTACTTGATTAACTTTTTTGGATTCATTGGACTGCAGTTGGAATGGGAGCCAAACTGCAAAATAGAAGGCCAGAATTGCACAAAACAAACAATGAGCAAACCAAACAAACTCTGTTCAGCATCTCCACAGAGACATTATTAGGCACTGGAGAGCAGCCTCCTGAATTTTCATGTTCATCCATATGAAGGGAAGCCTCTCCGTGCCTCAGCAGAGACCCAATACTATTGTCACCAGAGCACAGTTTGCTCTAGGTTTGCTGCCAGAATGCAAATGATGATATTTGTTGCCATTGTGTGTGAATAGAAGATAAAGCTTGAACTTTTCTTTCTTGCGATATGCTAAATGTTGCAGGATGGTCTGGCAGGTTCTGAGATTTAGGAATGAGGTTCTCAAAACCTTCACTTGTGTTGCTTCTCAGTTAATTGAATTCAATTCAAAATAAGTAAATTAGTCACATTTTATATGGAAGACTGGATTTGATTCTGAGGCAAATTCCAGTGAGAAGTAAGCTATTTCCCCAGACTGGAAGGTCAGACTTATGGTCTGAGAATGATGGCATTTAATAATTAGGTAGAACCTGCTCCACCAATCAATTATTCAGTCAACAAACATTTTTAAACACCTAATATGTGCCAGGCACTTTGCTAAGCACCAGGTATACAAAAAAGAGGGAACATTTCTATTTTCTAAAAGATCACAGTCTTTTAGACTTTTAGACCCAGTGGGGTAGTCAGCATGCAAACAATCACATACAAACAAGATAAACTGTGTGTAATCCAGAAGGATGACACTAAAATTAGGAAAGACTGGGAAGTGCTTCTTGCAGACATCAGTTAATTGGATGATGGTGAGAAGGTCAGAAAATAATGAAGAAGAGGATGACAAGGAGGAGAAGCTATATATTTCCATTAACTTAGTATTCTAAGGTTGTTAGTATGATGAACATGGAGGTTAGTGGGAGTAGAAGGGAGGAGATGATTGTAGTTGTAGGGATAAGTGTGGTAGGTTTTATTGAGTTATTGTACCATTGTATTTTTGAGTTGTTGGTAGATTGGAATATGGTAAGGCTAGATGCATAGATAATTCGTATGTAGAAGAACAGTTTTAGTAGGGCTGAAAGAGCTATGATGGTGGTGATTGTGATGTTACCGTTGGTAATAAGTTCTTGTAGGATAAGTCATTTGGGTATGAATCCGGTGAGTGGTGGAAGGCCTCCTAAGGACAGAAGTGTTAGGAGAATGATGATGGTCATTGGTGTTATTTCACAGACCGCCTAGTGATTTTACTTTGGTAGTATTTGAAATGTTGAGGGTTAGGAATGTGGTTAGTGTGGCTATGATGTAGATGGTCAGATTGAGGATTGTTATGTTTGGGTTAATGTGAACGATTGCTATTCAACCTATGTGGGCAATGGAGGAGTAGGCTATAATTTTTCGTATATGGGTTTGGTTTAGGCCTCCTCATCCCCCTAAGATGGTTGATAGAAGTGCAAAAGTAATAAGAATGTTTATGTTTAGGCAAGGAGCGATTTGATAAAGAATAGCTGTTGGGGCAATTTTTTGCCATGTTAGAAGAATTTTTCCAGATAGGAGTGAGATTCCTTGGGTTACTTCTGGTACTCAGAAGTGGAATGGGGCAAGGCCTAGTTTTATAGAAAGGGCTAGGCATACAAATGGCTTTATGCCTAATGGCTTAGTGAAGTAGGAAGTGAAATTATCACCTCCATTTTATACATAAGAAAACTGAGACTCAGAGAAATTGTGATGTATGGATTGTCAGTCATTCAGCCAGTCAATGAGCCTTTGTTTTCTCTTTCTTTTCTTTTTTTTTTTTTTTTTTTTTTTTTTTCCATTTTTTATTTTGCTGAAGCAATTAGGGTTAAGTGACTTGCCCAGGATCACACAGTTAGGAAGAATTGTGGCTGAGGCTGGATTGGAACTCAGGTTCTCCTGACTTAAGGGCCAATACTCAATGAGCTTTTATTAAGTGTTGAATATGTAATTGTGGCTGTGTTGAACCTTGAAATAAAAAGAAAGGCAAAATAATTGTCCATGTCCTAAAGGAGCAAACACTCTAATGGAAAGAACAAATAAATGACTATGAGGGAGGGAGGGAGGGAGGGAGGGAGAGAGAGAGAGAGAGAAGAGAGAGAGAGAGAGAGAGAGAGAGAGAGAGAGAGAGAGAGAGAGAGAGAGAGAGAGAGAGAGATTGAATCTAGGAGAAGAAAAAGGAGGAGGAAAAGAGGAGAGAGGAGAGGAAGAGAAGGAAAAGGAACAAAGTAAGAAAGGAAAAGGAAGAGAAGGAAGAGGAAATGAGGGGAGAGGAAAGAAGAAGACAGAACAGGAGATGAGAGGCCTGGAGACAATGCAAGACATAATCTTGGAAGGAAGGCTCATGAGTAGCCAGTGTCCTGTTCAATTGGCTTTCTACTGTTGAAAAAATAAAATCAAACTCAATATGCCTCTTGAATAGCCATCCCTTGACTGACTACTTAATTTTTCATTTTGCTTCTTTTGAAGGAAAAGGGCCTGGATCTGTTACTTATTATTGAAAAAACTTTCTCTACCAATGCAGGACAGTATCAATTCTGCAATTTTTGATCTTAGAGTATTTCCCAGAAAAAGGTGTTTAAGTAACTTGCTCAGTTTCATGAAACCAGTAAGTGTTAGAGACAGAAGTGGAGGCTAGAAACCCTGCTTTTTGTTCACTATTCCAGGTTCCTCTTCCCTCTTTTTAAATTGTTTTGTTTTCCTTAATGCTTTTATTTTTGTAAAGAATAGCATTTTTGTGATCCTTTATTGTGAGCATTTCATTTTTTTAGTTTATTTCTTCCTCTCACAGATACCCACCTTATCTTCTCATTATGTCAATCTGTGCTTCTCAGACAGAATAGGTTCACTACCAACTTCCATGCCATGGAGCCCTAACATTTACTAGCTCTATAACTATGATCAAAGAGAAAAGTTTTGCCAAACTTGTCTGATAAGGTCTCTGTGAAGAAAAATCATAATCATTCATTAGTTGTGCAAATAGTGTGGTGCATACAAATGAAAATAACATGGCTATTTAAGTATTTTCCTCATTCAATGTACACTATCAGGTACTGGGATTTTGAACTTGAGACAAATGTATATCATGTGTATTAGCCCTTAGATACATGCTATCTTGTTTTCCAATTGTTTCATGTGTAATAGCCCAGCATTTTCAACTGCTTACTAACTGAATACAATCGACCTTTCCATTATCACTTTATATTACTACCCTGTGCACATTCTACACTAAAGTCAAACTAAATCACAAACAGTTCCTTGAATTAGATCCAAGCAGTTAGGTAGTGCAGTAGACAGAGCACCAGGCCTAGAATCAGGAAGATGAATTCAAATCAAGCCACAGACATTTCATAGATATGTCACTTACCCCTGTTTGCCTCAGTCTTTTCATCTGTAAAAATAATCTGGGGAAGGAAATGGCAAACCACTCCAGTGTCTTTGCCAAGAAAACCTCACATTAGTTTTTTTTGTCTTTGATGATGCAAGGTCAAGTATAATTCCTGGGTCATCAAAAGTAATTGGATTTTCTGAATGGAATTGAATATATATTTGATTAGTTACTGGTTTTGTTGTTGTTTTGTTTTGTTTTGTTTTTGAGGCAGTTGGGGTTAAGTGACTTGCTCAGGGTCACACATCTAGAAATCCAGATTTGAATTCAGGACGTCAGATATCCTGACTACAGGACCTATGCTCTATCTGCTGGGCCAACTAGGTGCTACTTGAATATATTTTAGTTATAATTTACTAATAAAGTAATATGCTAAACTTAGGCTGAGTTGCCATTTTATATTGAAATTTTGTCTCTCCTTCTACCTCCCAAGCACTTAACAATTTCATTCACATCAATGAATGCCTTATGCAGTCTTCTGACTTTATAGCTTTTCTGACAAGCACAGACCCCAACATCCTTGTTCTTCTGTAGTTCTTTAACTTCTGCCCCATTTTCTCACACTTACTCACTTTTATGTTCATGAAACTACAACCTAACCCCTTGCACACACATTATCATTCCAACTTTCCCCAAGCTTTCTCTATTAAGAAAGATTGTATTTCATAAGATGTTCTTGATTCCCTTCTTCACTTGAGTTTCTACTAAGTTTTTGCGTGTAGGAGGTAGATTTTGATTGCTAGAACACCTATTATCCTATTTGAATATATCTTGAGTATTATCCCGAGTTCCTTTGGACATGTTCTCACAAAGGAATGTCTGAGATCACATTTGAAGATAATGAGATGACAAGTGAGTTTTGTTTGGGTTTTTTTCCAATATCTCAGTTAGAATACTTTCATAACCCCACTATTCAAGCAATGGCAGAGTGGGCTCAACACTATAATGTTCCTACCGAGGATACTTTATTATATGAGACAAGCACTTTTGAGATACTGGAACTATTTCCCCACTATGAGCCAAACCTTGGGTCTTGGACAGAACCCTAAAAAGTAATTCTTATCTAAAGTAAATTCAATTCAATTGGGATTGGCATGGCAATGTGGGGAATAGCTCAGTGGCACATAAGACATTACTCCAGTATAGTTGTGCCAAGAAAGAATGAATTTCATACCCCAGAAAGTTAAGCCTCTATCCCTGTGATATGAGTAATAATTCCTAGCCTGCCAGCCCTTAAAGAGAGAAGAGCTTAAATAAAAAGGAGTGGGGAAGTAGGTTCCAAGAGAATGTTAATGCTATCCTACCAAAAATAAATGTATATATTTGTAGCATGTGTGTGTACACACATACACACACCACACACACACACACACACATATATATATGCATATATACATATATATATATATCTTGCATTTATTTATGTGCATAAGTTGTCCATATATACATGTATATATGAATATTGTATATGTATATTGTATATAAACATATAACATATGCACATATAACATGTTTGTATTGTGTGTATATGAATATTGTATACATACTGTCTATGAACATATAACATATACATATATAACATGTTTGTATACACATGTCTATAGTGATTGAATATAAGATCTATGCAAGGAGAATTTTTCATCTTTTATTTTCCTATCTCTAGGACTTGGAACATAGGAGGTACTTAATAATTACTTGGTTGTTGGACATGTTGATTAAGTGAAGTGCCACACTGATGGGAAGCTGGGGACAGTAGCCTGTTATACCTAAAGAATCATCATACCCACAAACCTAGAAAGAAACCATGCCCCTGTTATATGTTGGCATAATGAGGCAAAACCCCAGTTATTCTGTGTTGGTTATGGGCATGCTTTGGGGGTCTCTTCAAACTCCAAAATTCTCTGATTTGCTCAATGTTACATGCCTAATAAGTAGATGAACTAGTACATAAACCCAGGTCTTCTCATTCTAAGAATAATACTTCTAATATTCCATAATTTTAGTGGTTCTTTAGAGGTGTATCAGAATTCTTGAATAACAGTACTGTAATCAGCAAATCCTAAAATCTAAAAAATCTATTACAAGGAATAAAAAGTCTTACTAACGGCTTAGTCTAAAAGAATGGGCTTTTATTGAGTTCTTTTTTTTTTTTCCATTTTCTCATTTAGGATCATATTGACTATAGAACAATTTAGTTGCCTGCATAAACCCATATAAGCTTCTCAATTATTCCAAATGTACTTTCTTTTTCTTATCAGTCAGATGCAGCTGAACAAATAAGATAAGAAAGCCCAAAGGAGTTGGCTGCCACCCCAAATCTAATAACAGCTATAAGATTATATCCATCTAAATGTGCTGAAGAATTAGTAGGTTTTGTTGTTATTGTTGTTTTTCTCTTTCCCAAATTATCCATTTAACCAGATGACAATGGAGTGATAGACCATGTAGACATTTTGAAATAAAATAAGTTGTTTGTGTAGGGGGGGGGGGTTGCCATCACATTCAATTCATCTAAACAAATATTTATTGAACTATAAATATGTAGAACTTTATGCTAGGAATTAAAACAAATTAAATTATGGAATTATAAATTGCCAAAAGTAGAAAGGAACCTTGAGGTCATCTAGATCAGAGCTTCTTAAACTTTTTTTCCACTTTTGATCTCTTTTCACCCAAAAAATGTTAATAGAGATACATAAAATAAGTATACAAGTCAAACATTTACTGATAATAAATCATAAAGAAATTTGTTTTAAACAATTATTTGCCATACATATAATTCTACCATTTATTAAAGACAAAAGCAGATTTGCATACTAATGAGATGGAAGTACTTTTTATTTTTATATAAAGAATTAAATATTGGCAGAATATTTGATGCCAAATTTTTCATAACCCCACATTCAATTATGGGATCCTAAATGGGATCACAATGCAGTTTAAGAAGTTTTGAACATGATCAACCAAAGCCATATCTAGAGTGGTACAACTAAAACTTTGCCACCATGAAAACAAAACAATGTCAAAAGGTATTGGGGATTGATGGGAGAGAGGAAAACTGATATTGGTCCTTGTATTAAAGTGCAATAATGGGACACTACCAATATCCCTGGATGAATTGGCAACATCTCATATCACTAATAAATTACTCCAAGAATGGACCTCCATGGACAATGGAGGGGACAGATGAATAAAGAACAGTGTTGGGTGTCCCTTAATCTCTATGCTTTTAATCCCCAAATATCTCTAATCAGAAATCTCTTCAGGAAGCCATTTTCCATCTTTCTGAACCCATCTTTAAAAGAAGAATACATCTCCTCACCAGGAAGATGATTTAACTCTCAGACAGTTATAGTTAGGAATATGTCATTTATATTAAACCAAAATCTCTTCTTTCTGGCTTCCACCACTGCTACTGATTCTGCTTTCTGATTTGAAGCCAAAGTCTAAACCTTCTTTCATATGACATCCCTCAAAACACTTGAAAGTTGCCACCATGATCTTCCTATACCCTGCCTAAGCTTCCTTTTATCATTTTTCACTAAAAAAAAAAAAAAAAAAAAAAAAAAAAGTGTACTTTTCCGTTATCTCAACATCCTAGTTTCTGTTCTCTGGACAAACTCTAATCTACCAATGTAACCTCTTCTAATAGTCTTCCTGCTTGTTAATTAATTTTTTTTAACTGATTATGTATGTCGAGGTGTTTGAACATTGGAATGTGCATGTCAAGGTGTTAACATAGATTCGATTCACCATTGATTCAGGAATTTCTTGTTTCATTTGCTTCTTCTAGTACATCCCCTGAATTTAAAGGTGAGGAACTTAAGACCCATGAAAATGAAAAATTTCTTTCAAGGTGGCAATGCTAGTAAATAATAGAGTTTTTATTTGAACCTAGGTCTTCTGACTTAGGATCTAAATAATTTTTCTCCACACTAATCTTCCTCTACTAGTGCTGATCAAATAGAAATCTAACAAACACCAAAACAACACCTAAGAATTCTACACCATCCCAAAATAAGCAAACAAAAAAATACCAGAGGAAAATAAAATTCCATGATAAACTTAATTTACATTTAACCACTGAGGAAAATAATTTAAGTCATTTTAAATTTATGATAAATTTCTGCCAAATATGTCATTAGTTCAATGCCTCTAGCCTTGTAATCCCTTTCATGTATATGAAGATAATAGATTATAAATAATTAAGTACTAAATCACCTGATCAGAAGAAATTTTGGTGAATCCATCCCATTACCAGGGGACAACCAATAAAAACACATCCAAATAAAAATTTAAAATCATTTGGGAATCAGACTGAGGCAAAAATAGTCACATCTCTGGTATGCTCTGGCTTCCCCAGAGCAGCAAGAGGTAGGAGAAAAAGAGTTGGTTAAAGAGGACTTGGGTTCAAGGTCAAATTCTGACAACACAGGAAGTGAAAGCATAGGCAAGGTACTTAATTAGTGCCTTTGATATAGGTGATACTGTTAACCTTTAAAGTAAGGAAGGTATATTTGGTAGATGAAGTTCCCAACTGAGAATATCCTGTGCCCATTAAACCTTGAATTCCAACAGGAATAACTTTAATTCCTTCTTGCATTAGTCTCTAGAGTCTTAGAACTCCACAGATGTGAATGTAATAAGTCAGTCTGGCTTTGCAATAGATGACTTTCTCCTTCAACTTGAATTCAGACCCACGTAGCAAACATGCTTCTTACTTTGCAGAGGTTTACTTAATCACTACTATGTGTTGGATCTGCCTCAGGCTGGATGAGACAAGACTATTCTTTTTATCATTCTTATTCCCTCTATCTTCTTTGCTCTTTTTGGAGAGTTAAACAAAAGCCTTGTCTACATTTCCAGTACCCAAAGTTTTGCTTTAAAAACCAGGTGGTATAATGAATAGAATATTGGGTCTAGAATGGAAAACCACAGCTAAGATTCTGCCTTGGACATTCACTAGCCATATGAACCTGGTCAAGTAATTTAATCTTTCCTAGTCTCAATTCCCACATCTGTAAAATAGAGATAAATGATCCTTACTTACCAAAATTGTGGTGAAGATGAAGAAAAAATAATATTTTAAATGCTTTACATAACAATGATATATGTTAGTCATAATTTCTATTGTTAATAATAATTCAACAAAGTCATGAATAGATGTTTCAGTTGCATCTAATTGTTAGACAAAGCACTTATTAATTTCAGTCCTCTTTCTTCTGATAAATGATAATAAAAGAAAGTGTTGAAATATCGTGTCCCCTGTTATGAAATGAATCTAAATCAAAAATCAAAATCTAAACAAACAAATGAAAATTTTATTATTGGTTACTTATGATCCTAATGGCTATAATGATGGCAGGGAAGAGAAGCTCAATATGAGGGAGAACTTTCTAGTTAATAATACTGGATAGATGGAAAAACCTGGTACACAGAGTAGTAAGTTACCCATCACTGGAGATTTTAAAAGGGATCTATCAGTTATTCAGTAGAAAATATTCTTACTACTATTTGTCATCTTGGACAGTTCTCTAGACAATCACTATAATGAGAAAATTTGAATTTGCCTGGAAGGAGAGAAGGCAGAGTCTGGATTAAGAGCTCAATAAACAAAGCCAAAAACCCAAAGGTCCAAAATAAATAGGAAAAAACCAACAGTAAAATTGTGGCAGCAAATTCAGGGATGTTAGGACTAGATAAAGAAGGCAAAATAAAGGACATACTGAAAGAGTTAACTAGCCTGCATCCTGAAATTGGGTTTTTCATGGTGACTGGTTGATTCCCTGATATACCCATTCTGAACTAACAACTTATTCTATTAATGGAGCAAGTCCTCCATGCTCTCAGCTAACTCAGATACACTTATTTTTGTCTCCCTCAACTCTATTCAAAGGCTCAGATTCCTATATTGGGTAAAAAGTTGCATTAGATGACTTTGAGACACCTTATATTTAATATTGAGACACAATATTAAAAGTTTATAATTTAAGCTGTCTATAGGCATAGGAACATGTCATTAATTCCTAAAAAGGTCCTACACAAAGTGTCATATGGAAGCAAATAGCTGCATGCCAGTTCTCCTTCCCTATGAAACTTTCCTTATAAATGTATAATCATTACATAGATTATAACCACCTAGAAGCTAATCTAGATAACACAAAAGTGATGTTGGTTATAGCTTTAATTAAATTTGATTGGAACATTTAATCTGGCCACTTATCTTCTTTGGAGCTGGCTGTAAGGTCAGAAACTTTATCTGGCCATAAAAATTAAATAGATTTTGATGTTTGTATATAAGAAAACACTAATACTTTTTCCCCTTATCTTTGTAGAAATAGACTCTTCTATATGAGCATCCAAAGAGTTGCCCATAAACTAACTAATGTCTCTTTTTCAGCTTCTAGTAGAGTAACTTCAGGTTTCTAGCAGCATTTCAGATATGCAAAATATTTTAATTTAGCACTGAAACATTGGCTGGTCTTTTTATTATTATCTTTAGTAAAAACATCAAGTCCTTGTCATGTGTCTTTGGTAATGATATTAAACCTTGTTATTGTATCATATAAGCATGGATTATAGCTAAAAGAATACCATCGAGGCCATCTAATCCAAACATCTCATTTTACAGATAAGGAATGAGACCACAAGGGGTTAATTGTCTTGCCTGGGGTCATTAAGTTTAAAAAAAAATCTGAGCAGTATTTGACCCAGGTCTTTCTAACTTTAAGTCCAGCTCTCCATTGTAAAGTCTGGGCTAGCTCCCTGGAGGCCTCAAATACAGCAGGAGTCAGGATAAGCAAAAGTCCTTGGTCTCTAGGGGAAATGAAGGAGACAGACAAAACTGCCAGGAGTTTTGCCAAGGGTCTAGAGTTGAGACTCTCCACACTTTTCTCCTCTCCATCCTGTGGCCAAGTGAGTCTGCCTTGTCTCACTCCACTCTCTAATCCCTCTGTCCTACAATTATCTGTATACACCAAAAGATCACCCCTTTTAAGAGTTTCAGCCCTTTACACTCCATCTATTATGTAATGCTGATTTATGTTGATAAAGAACAAAAGCTTTTTTTTTTTAAATTACCATCATCATTCATCACCACCACCCCTTTCAGGACATTCCTTATGAAATACAAATTGCGGCTCCATCATATCTGCTGCCTCTGGTTGAAAAATTCACCCTGTCCTCTTCTCTTCCTCTCAATATCCCACCCATACTTTAGGACTGAGCCTCACATATATTAGTCACATCATAATTATAGTTAAAAAAAAAACCACAAATATCTAAATTTCTAAATGCAACAGATAATACCTTAACTTGGCAGGTATGAATATTTTACAAATTTATGGTATCTATGGTCAAATTTCCTTTACTCTGAGCTCTGCCATGAGCCAATATGCAGTCAGATCTACCAGAGAGCTCTTAGATGGCCCTTCAAGGCATTTTAAAGGTTCTCAAGTCCAACCTAATTTATTTGACAGATGAGGAAACTAAGGTTGAGAGGTTAAGTGACTTGACCCAGGGCCACAAAGCCAGTAAGTATTTGAAAACCTAGGCTACAGAAGGGAATTCAATGATGAAATCTACAGCAGATTCAGAGAAATTCTATAAAACTGGCCTCCTAAATTTTCACAATGCCAGGATTAAAATGTTTCCAGGAAAAGGCACCTTCTGCTGCATCATAGTGTCAGAGAAAGATTTAGAGTCAGATTTGGGAGGCTTATGTTCTGCCTCACTAAATACAGGTAAACTCTTTGGGGAAGATTCCTGAGAAAATGGATATAGAAATAGCATGTAGTTGAGGAAACATGAAAAAGCAGCAAGCTGTCTTAGGGGCAGTAGAACTCAAGCAGATGAGACTACTGATTGAAATGTCAAAAAACCAAAGTTCAAGAGAAGGATATTAATTGTCAGTGATGCACAAAGCACTGGGATGTTTATCTTTGTATTTGTTTCTCTTTTCTAGTATCTAGAATAGTGCCCTACACATAAAAAAGACAATATCTATTTCTAAATCAAATTCAATTTGTATTGTTTTACTGCTCAGAACATTATTGGCTAGGAGTCCTTAATAAGGTTCCTTGGATACATTAGTGAATAAGTGAATAAGGTAGTTGTGCCTCCTTGATTCCATGGGCCTTGATTGCAATTACTAATTGGAATTCATTTATGGTCCCCCATCTGACCACTTGTCAGCTCATCAGAGTTAAATAAAGAAGAAAAAAAATACTGAAAATGCATGCCATGTATATGAAAGGTTGCCAGACATCCAAAGAAGAGGGAAAGCAGCCTCAACAATCTAGCAAAGCACACTGCCTTCAATTAAATTATATATATATATATATATATATATATATATATATATATATATATATATATATATATATATATATATATATATATATATATATTCATATCTCTCTGTATTTATATATGTATATATTAGATATTTAGCATATAGCATTCTTGTAGATTCCCACAGAGGAGCCACTTTTTCCATCAACTCTGAAGGAATCCATCCTCTCTTCTGAAGCTATTTGGAGGCTCTCATCCTCCAACAAAATGTTTCTTTTATAGTTTCTGGATGCTTTTATCTAGCACTGGAGAATTTCGGCACTGTATATTTTGAAGCCAGACACCATTTTCATGTGGTTAGTGGGGGAAAAGTTTTGGATCTGGACTTAGGATGGCTGTTTTCTAGCCCATTGTACCATTTTCTAGCAATAGGATATTGAGTCAAAAGTAGGCCATTGACTGTTCATTGGTAAATAGATTCGACATATAAGACAGATGGGCAAAAAACTGGATGCAAGATTGCATAGGAGCTGAAATGTGCTGCCTGGATTGCATTTGACACATTCCTTATATGGCATTTTCCAATAAAATATACACTCCTTTAGATCAAGGGGTCTTTTGTATTCCTTGAACTCAGAGCATTGCCTGGCAATCCTTTTCAATTTACTAAGTATGCTATTGACAAAAGAACTCATATTTAACACCAATATTTAACACACACAATGATTTGCAACTGTGAATCATAGAACATTGTGCTTCTAGAAAAGAAAATTATGTGTTACCCAATGGATTATGGAGAGAAAGACAGTAAAATAAAACAAAAAAATAAAAAAGTGAGTAAACTATTAACAACTTGTGTGCAAAAGATAGCATAAAATATCCAGACAATGTAGGACTGCAAAAGGAGATACAATTTGGACCACTTATATCATGGTGACATGGCAAAACCCAAATAAGATTGAGACTAAATGTTTGATTACATCAATATAGAAAACTCCTGAAAGATAAATTCCTAATACAAATTATGGTGCGTTGCCAGGTCTGGAGTCAAGAAGACCTGAGCTCAATTCAGCCTCTGATACTAGCTGACTGACTCTAGCTAAGTTATTATAACCATTTCCCTCAGTTTCCTCATCTATAAAATGGGGATAATAACACATCTACTTCCCAGGCTTGTCATGAGGATGAAATGAAATCTCCTAGCAAAGTGCCTGGCATATATGAAGTACCAAATGGTTATTGTGATTGTTTTATTATTTTTGTTGTTGATAATCTTAAAGAACTGCCTAGAACCTAGAAATCAAGTGATTTGTCCAGGGTCACATAGCTAATATGTGCCAAAAGTGAAAGCTGAACTCAGGTCTTCATAGCTCCATATCAGTTCTTTATTCAATGTATTGTACCTCTGTTTAGAATTAACTCTCCAGGAGCAGTCATAGCATAGACTAAAAGGGTGGTAGTATGTGATAACTCATCTCTTGGCACTCAATGATCATGTACTTCAACAATGTTTTCAGCACTGGATAGAGGTCAAGAGTATTCATAGGATTGATAATTTAGAGTTAAAAGTTAAAATTTAGAGTATGTATCCAACAGATAAGAAAGTAATAGTCATTAATAGAACTAAAATTCAAGGTCATGTAACCTAACTGCAAATTGAGCAAATTTTCTACTCTACCTTGTTATCCTTTCATGTTTAAGGAGACATGGGGATACTTCATATTATTGATGTCTTTTTAGAGATAGATGTCATACCGCCACTTAATTCAACATGTCTAGGCACTCTTTTATGTGTTTGAGGGAGAAAGGAAAAAAAAAAGGCTATTCTTGTCTTTAAATAGTTTGCTATCTAATGGGGATAAGGGGTGGTGAAAGACATGCACAAGAAAAAAGTGGAAAGAACGTGATACATGCTAAGTAGAATTACTGACAATATGGGATAAAAAAATCTATTTTGATTTGTCATTTTATTGATGTCATTTGTTTTGTATATATTTATATATACACACATATACATATATAAACACACAAGTCATTTGGGATGAAAAATTTGAAGAACAGCTGAACGAGAGATCCTTTAATGCACATCAGTGCTCAGAACAGCAGGGATTTTAGATCAGGAGTTAGAGCCAAACAACTCACTATAATCCTATAAAATCCCATTCAATATTGCCTCTAGTCACAGACTAGCTATAAGGATAACAGCCAGAGAGATACCTACAGAGGCCTGTGTGACGTGTGAATTCCATAAAGGAAAGCAAAGTCAATTTGTACCTCTTTTCAAATGTAATCTTCTCCCATGCAGTTTTTCTGAGCCTTAACCTCTAATAGCTCTGTCCCTTCCTGAGGCAAATACAGTTATAGCTACTCCTTGCACACCTACTATTATAGGATATTACATTGAAAGAAGCAGGTAAATGACTGAACTCTTGGACTGACTAGATTTGCATTATTTCTTAAACCTCTAGTTCATCTCCACCTTAGAGTCTCATCCCAACTTTGGTTTATCTAAGGTTACATGTTAGTAGATAGTCATGGAGATAGGAGTTGAACACTAATAATAAAACCAGGATGGAAAGCTAGGTGGTATAATGTATAGAATGATGAGCCTGGAGTCAGGAAAACTCATCTGCTTGGGTTCCAATCTGGCTTGTGTGACACTGAACAAGTCACTTAATCCTATTTGCTCAGTTTCCTCAACTGTAAAGTGAGCTGGAGAAAGAAATGGTAAACTACTCCATTATCTTAGACAAGAAAATTTCAAATGTCCACAAAGAGTTGTACATGACTGAACAACAACAAATAAGACCAGAGAATCAAAGATCTAGAGCAGAGGTAGGGAATGATTTTTCTGCCAAGTGCTATATGGATATGTATAACATGGATCATATAATTATTAACTTATAGAATTCAAGAAATGGGGGGTGGTAATATTTAGCTTTCATCCTGTGGTTTTCTAAGCAGATGATTTCATGGGCCAGATATGGCCCACAGGTTAAATGTTTCCCACCCATTATCTACAACTAGAAAGGACATCAGAGATCATTTAGTCTAATGCCTCCATTCTATAGGTGAGAAAGTTGAGACCTAACAAGCCTAAGTGATTTGCCCAAAGTAAGAAATATAGTAGAGATGAGAGGCAGAATTTTAAACAGAAATATGACACTTATTCCAGTGTTCTTTAAATGGCAATTATGTCTATTATTAATATGTCTAAGTTTTAAAAGAATTGGTTCCAAGTTGAATGGACATGCACTTGCAACCCTTCAACAGGTAGAAACAAATATTCAGCACTTACATTTTTTTCAGTCATGTTTGATTCTTCATGACTTTGGGTTTTTCTTGGTAAGAATGATACTAGAGTGGTTTGCCTTTGCCTTCTCTAGTTCATTTTTTCAAAAAGGAACAGAGAGGCAAATATTTTTAAGGTCACACAGCTAATAAGTAGCTGAGATTGGATTTGAACTCATAAAGAGGAATCTTCCTGACTTTAAGTCTGATATTTTTATCCACTGACCCCCCAGATGTCTCTAGAAGGAAATATTTCAAATAAGATACTATAAAATACACATGAATAGACCTACACAAATTATAATTTTAAAAAGCCAGACTCTATATGCTGTTAGATTTGTCCACAGAAGAAAAGAAGAGAACTATCAGGACCTCCTGTAGCTTCATTGATGAGAAAGCAATCAGAGTCTAAGATTGCCAAAGCCTCTCTCCATGTTCAATATTGGACAAGATATCTATCTGATTAAGTTCAAATAACTCTAGTCCAGAAGTATTTAATGTATCTGTGTCTCAGTCTGTGTATCATAAGAATCCTTTGGCAATCTTGTAAAGTCTATGGAAAAATAATGATTTTCAATGAACAAAATAAAATATATAGAATCACAAATTAATTTTATATTGAAATGCAAAATTTTATATTGAAATACCAAAAAGTCAATTGATAAATATTTATTAAGCATCTACCATGAGCCAGGTACTGTGCTAAGTGTTAGGGATACAAAAAGGGGCAAAAGACAGTCTTCTATGTTAAAGCTCACAATTTAATGAGGGAAAACAACCTGTAAACAAATATATGCAAAATAAGGTATATGAAAGATAAATAGTAAATAATTAACAGAGGGAAGGTGCTAGAATTAAAAGAAATTGAAAATAGCTATTTTGTAGAAAATGAGATTTTAGTTGGAACTTAAAAGAAGTTGGGGGAAATCAGTAGGAGGACTTCCAGTCATGGAGAATAGCCAAAGAAAATTCTCAGAGAATGTCTTGCCCATAAAATAGCAAGGAAGTAATGTCATTGGATCAAAAAGTACATGTGAAAAGTAAAATGAAAGAAAACTGGAAAGGCAGGAGTGGGGTGGGGACAGGGAGTAGGTTATAAATGGCTTTGAATATACTAAGATTTTGTATTTGATCTGAAAGTAATATAAAAAGACTTTGAAGGAAATGGAGAATGAACCTGTACTTTAGGGAAATCACTTTTCCTGCTAAATAATGTTAGGATTACTAAGTGAGAACTGAGGTTGTCTGGACAGTGACAAGGTGAGAATTCAGGTTTTCTGGACAATTACAAGGTGAGAACTCAGGTTGACTTGATAGAGGGGGCAAGCTCATTGGCTGGGGTGGTTCTTCCCAGAAGCCCTTGCATTATCCCACGCCCATTCTCTGGGAGAATAAAAGAGAGGACTCTCAGAGAAAGAAGAAGACTCTCTGCATTACATCAGGCCTGACGGGGCTCTCTGCAGGAAGGGAAGTCACTTCTAAGGACAAGAGTTAACAGCAACTGCCTGGAGACAACGGTTCACTACAGGAAGAAGAATCTGTCTTAAAGATTTGAGTAGACACAGCAGATCTCTTCCCAGAGAGCGATCCGGCAGCTTCTAGAGACGACAGCTCGCTACAGTTGGGGAAATATATATATATATATAGAGAGAGAGGAATGAGAAGTCATATGAGAAGTCGATCATAGAACTGGGACCTGGGAACAGAAATCCTAGCTCCCATCCATTTTACCATTAATTGAATGCCAGGAGTTGATGAATTTATCCTGGAATCTATGAACTTTTAAAACATATTTTGATAACTATATTTCAAAGTAATTAGGGGTTTTGCAATCCTATGTATTTTTAATGCATAAATTTTATTCTTAGAGGGATTGATAGGCTTCACCAATTGCCAAAATAGTTGATAACCTGAAAAAAGTTAAGAAATTCTGACCAAAGACAAAAAATAGACATAAACTCCATTATATAGTGACTCTGTTTAAGTACTTTGTAATTTCCACGAAGCCTGGACATCACCTTGTCACTGTCCAGACAACCTCAGTTCTCACTTAGTAATCCTAACAAAATAAGAAATGGATTGGGGTGGAGAGAGAGTTAAGACAGGCAGATATGCAAAAATATGTTTATTTCACAAATCCTAGGTTAGATTCCCATAGACTAAAGGTATGAGTCTGGATTCAGAATAAAATAGAAAAAAAAGTAGCTTTCCCCTGATCACTCTCTAGGGGAAGGATATCTTTAGTTTAAACTCATGGGCTTAGCCCCTGTTCAATAGAGGGTATTTATACAAAATCCATCGTGAATAACTAACAAACCTCTTTATGAAAGAAAATAGTAAATAATAATCAGAGAAATTAGATATACTGTAACTATCCAAAAGTAAATGACCTCTTCATTTGGGAGCAAGATAAGGTCATTAGTCTCTAGGTCTACAGGTTTCCAGAAGCAAAGGGACATTAAGGAGGCTCATTTCCGCTACACATCTGTGGGTCCAGCATTCAAAGGACAACATCTTGTTCTGCCCTCCTCATCTATGTCTCAGTCTGTCTTGGCCTCTGCTCTGTCTCTCTTTGTCCCTGTTTCTTTGTCTCTATTACCCTTTTACTCTCTACGTACAGTCTGTCTTTATCTGTTTCTATATGTCTGTCTCTATTTGTCTCTGTCTGTCTCTGCCTGTCTCTCATTGTCTGTATCTCTGTTTCTCTGTCTCTCTCTGCCTCTTTCTCTCTCCTCTTCCTCTTTCTTTTTCTGTTCTCTATCTCTCCTTTTCTTCTAGTGCAATGTCCTTTCCCTTTCCTTGTCTCTTAGATCATCTTTCAATAATGCTTTCAACCTCACTCTCCATTTGTTCTGTAGCTTCTCTTGAAATGCAACAAAATGTGCTCTCATGCTCAGTGCAACATCCTCAGTGAATAAGAAGAAAACGCCTCAAGGTAGAGCAGAAGCAAGTTCTACTACAAGATGGCATTTTTTCTCCTCAGGGAGTCACACTCAAGTTGAGTTTCTCTACAACTGTGCTGTCTCTCCCAGAGGCTTTCCAAGCAGCAATTTTTCAGTGTCTTAGGGTCTCAATAGTGTTTCCTGTCTTAGAACCTCTCTGTTTCCCATGGGTTTATGATCAAGGGTCTCTGTCCCCTAAACACAGCATTGTTAGATAAAAATCCAAATTGAAAGCTCAAATGAGAAAGCTGGTGGTATAGTGGATAGCATCCTGGTCCTGAAGTCAAGATAAATTGAGTTCAAATCTAGCATCAGGTGGTTGTATGACACTGCACAAATAATTTAACTTCTATTTACCTCAGTTTCCTTATCTACAAATTAGGATAATTTTAGCATTTACCTTGCAGAAATGCTCAGAGGATTACATGAGATAATATTTGTAAAAAAAAAAAAAGTACTTAGTGCCGGATCTGGTGCCCAGTAAGCATTCTTTCCCCCTGTCTTTTATCTAAGCTCAATACACTTCCAAGTACCCTGGAGTTGCCAGTAAAAATCTATTCCTTTCTTTTAATAATACCCCTGAATATTGTTAAGTACTTCACCTAGATATTAAAATATCACTTCATGAATTAAAGTGCATATATATGTATGTATACATGGATATTTATATATTACTATATTTATTCATGTCTGTATGTATATGTATACATACATGTAGTAATATATAAATATCCATAAATAGGAAATGCTGCCACTATTAATTTATTTTTTACAACCTATTATTTTGTGAAAGTAGTTTTAAGGAAAAAAGATTAAGAACATTGCTAGAAAAAAGGCATCTTAAATGTGTTGAATATTATGTAAGAACTAAGTAATTTTTAATCATTTTAAGCTATTGCACTACAATATACATTTTCTGGTTTTAACATTGAAATTCATTAATGCGAATAATGTGCAGTCATATAATTATTTTTCTAATTAGTGGTGTGAATATCTTTGGAATTCATGTAATTTCAATTAGCTATGGATAGTTCCTTTCCAAAAATACCTTTCCACTTAACATTCCTTATTAATATCATATATACTATTTTCAATTTATCCATGGGTGAATCCATTTTTGATAGAAGATGATGACTGAACTTTGAAATTCAAATTCAAGAATTTTTTTTCTTTTTGTGACAAAAAGTTTGGTTATAACACAAAGATGCCTTCAATTGACAAAGTAAGCAAAGAAATTTGACAATGATTGCAGGAACCCAAGTTTCTATTCCCAACTCTGCCCCAATTTAGTATCCATTTAGAAGTAGAACCTTACAGAAGCTATTTAATATCTTTGGGACTCATTTTTCTCCTCCATAAGATGAGATTTTCTCATCCATAATAAATAGCTAACATTTATATTACATTTTCTGATTTTCCAAAGTACTTGACATTTATCATTTCATTCAATCCTCAAAGCAATCCTCATGGCTAGATGCTATTATTTTTCCCATTTTCATGAGACTGTGAGAAATTAAAAGACTTAACTAGGCTAATAGCTATTAATATCTGAGATAGTATTTAAACTCAGATGTTTCTGTCCATAAGTCTAGCACTTTCTGCACTATACCACAAGGCTGCCTAATAGGATTTTATCTAGAGTTGATTCCTATGATTAAAGATTTTTACTTTGATTACATTTTACCCACACATAGTTATGTATTACAAGAAAGAAAACACACCTGTGATTTTCCATCTGTCTCTATCCATAGGTAAGTCAAGGGTTGATATTTGACAGATGTTACAGCTACACAAACTCCACAGAACTGAGTAAAATCACTCTTGTTTAAAAATACTTTAGGTGAGGATGTTGGCATGAGGCCCTGGCAAATAGACTTTGGAAATGAAAGAGTCAGAAATCAAAGGGAATAGCTGGCTGGGGTTCTCATATACAGAACTGTATAAGCCAGTGAGAGTGGCCAAAGAAGCCACATTATAATAAGAGGGTATGCTAATCATAATATGGAAATATATTTTGCATAATCTCTCATGTACAATTTTTAATAAATTTATTTTGTATTAAAGCTTTTCATTTACAAAACATATGCATGTATAATTTTTCAGTATTGACCCTTGTAAAACCTTCTGTTCCAAATTTTCCCTCCTTTCCCCCACCCCTTCCCTTAGATGGCAAGTAGTTCAATATATGTTAAATATGTTAAAATATATGTTAAATCCAATATATGTATACATACTTATTCAGTCATCATGCTACACAAGAAAAATTGGATCTGGAAAAAAAAACCGAGAAGGAAAACAAAATGCAAGCAAACAAATGCCATGTTGTGGTCCACATTCAGTTCCCACAGGCCTCTCTCTGGATATAGATGGCTCTCTTCATCCCTGAACAATTGGAAATGGTTTGAATCATTTCATTGTTAAAGAGAGGGTTGTCCATCAAAATTGATCATTGTATAGTCTTGTTATTGCCATGTACAATAATCTCCTGGTTCCGCTCATTTCACTTAGCATCAGTTCATGTAAGTCTTTCCAGGCCTCTCTGAAATAATCCAGTTGGTCTTTTTTACAGAACAATAATATCCCATAACATTCAAATATCATAATTTATTCAGCCATTCTCCAATTGATGGGCATTCACTCAGTTTTCAGTTTCTTGCCACTACAAAGAGGGAAGCCACAAGCAATTTTGCACATGTGGGTGCCTTTCCCTCCTTTAAGATCTCTTTGGAGAAACACTGCTGGGTGAAAGGGAATACACAGTTTCATGACTTTTTGAGCATAGTTCCAAATTGCTCTCCAGAATGGCTGTATATATTCACAATTCCACCAACAATGTTTCAGCGTCCCAGTTTTCCTACATCCCCTCCAACATTTGTCATTATCTTTTCCTGTCATCTTAGCCAATCTGACAGGTGTGTAGTGCTATCTCTGACTTGTCTTAATTTGCATTTCTCTGATCAATTGTGATTTAGAGCACCTCTTCACATGGCTACAAATAGTTTCGATTTCTTCATCTGGAAATTGTCTGTTCATATCATTTGACAATTTATCATTTGGAGAATGGCTTGAATTCTTATAAATGTGAGTTAATTTTCTATATACTTTAAAAATGAGGCCTTTATCAGAACCTTTGAATGTAAAAATGTTTTCAAGTGTATTGTTTCCTATTTAATCAGCATTTTTATATATCATTAACAAAATCCAACATCAAGAGATACAAAGAGAAATCCCATTTAAAATAACTTTTGATAGTATAAAATATTTGGGAATCTATCTGTCAAGGGAAACTCAGGAACTACATGAGCAAAATTACAAAACATTTCCACACATATAAAGTCAGATCTAAACAACTGGAAAAACACCAAATGCTCTTGGATAGTTCCAGAGAATATAATAAAGATGACCTGTTTTTTATTCTCACATAGTTATTTTCTGTTTTCATTTTTC
The DNA here is from genome assembly GCF_048593235.1 of Sminthopsis crassicaudata. Lineage (NCBI taxonomy): Eukaryota > Metazoa > Chordata > Mammalia > Dasyuromorphia > Dasyuridae > Sminthopsis > Sminthopsis crassicaudata. Next base: position 552,205,456 of record NC_133619.1, read on the forward strand.
TCTCCCTATATGATTCATAAGGAAATATGAAAAAAGAATATATACATATATATGTAAATAAAAAAAGAAAAAGGAAAAAAAAAGAAAACTAAACATTACAATGTGATTCCTTAAAGGAAAGGAATAGTTTTCCCTATCTTTGTATCCTTAGTGCTTAGATTGTTACCTTAGACTTAATAAGTGCTTAATAAATACTTGGATACTTGACTGACTAGGGGAGGGAATAGTATGGATTTATAACTATTCTTAGAAAAAACATCCATTCAATTCACTTTTCGAAGACATATTTTTCTGTGAAGACCCTTAGCCAAGGGAGTGACTATTTAAAACATGGATGTTTATGACACAAGTCTATATTATTACATAAAACATCTATGGGATTACCACATGCCTATCATTTCACTATTTTACCCTGAATTCCTCTAGCTATAGTCTTTCATTAATTAGAAACAAGTACCGCTGCCTCCCAAAGAGAGACTGAATTCAATAGGCTACTATTTGAAAATTAATCCATAGCTATAAATCTGCCCACATACCTACTCAGAGGCCAGGTTAGTCAATAATTTGTAATCCCTGAAAAGGATAAACAATAGAGGCTTAAATAAAGGTGAGAAAAATGCCACTTCATTAGTGAGTGATCTGTAATGAAAGGAGTTTTGCCAAAATGTAGCAGTAGCTGTTAACATTAGTCTTCTCCATTATATTATGTTTAGGCATATATCTTGGATACATAGTTATATATATTTATATGTGATAAAGGACAGTATTATTTTGTACAAATTACAAGTGATGTGGGAGTTCATTGAAAGTATAGCTCATCTTCTGGAACAACTGGAAAAAGTAGAATTTGAGCAAAGCATTGAAGAATAGAAAGCCAGGAAGGCAGGAAGACAGAAAGATATGTTAAGAGCTTTATCAGTGAGGTAAAAAAAAGCCTAAACAAGGATGCTGAAACAAATAGTGACAATAAGGAAAACAGTCTGATTAGAGTTCTCAAGTTGGGGAATTCGGGAAGATAAGATTGAATTGTTAGAACTATGACAATAGATAGAGGCTTTGAATGTCATTAATATGAGTTCAGACCTGATCATAGAGACAAAATGGTAGGCCAATCTATATCTAAGAAAGTACATAGAGATTTCTTGAGGGATGGAGGTAACATGGGAGTATAAAGGTGGTATTTAGCAGAACCTTTCCAATATACTCCTCCAAATAATTTTAAAACAATGTCTGAAATCAAATTCTCAGTTGGCAGAACCAACAAAGGTCAAAATAATATATTCTTCCAGATTTAAATAGCTTAGAAGATCAGAAAAAGTTATCTCTGATATGGTGTAGAGGCCGGCTCAGAGTCCATGTGGATGAAACACCCATGGTAAAACTATATTGTGGTGACAGAAGCACAAGCAGCAACAGCTTTGGAAGCTCTCAAGCCAGACATGGTAAGAGGACCTGGCATGGGAGCGGAAAGAAATTACAGGAGAACCCTGTGATAGCACTGGAAAATAATCACATCCTATTTGGAAATTTCATTGCCAATACCCCATGTCCGTGTCATAGTTTAAAATTAGATAATAACTTTTTCAGTCGACTGAGCAGGAGCTCTGAGGGTCAGTGTTGCTTTTGACCATAAAGTATCCATGGTCTTTGAGGAATAGTAACTTCTCATTGAAAAAAAAAATGAACCTGCAAAAAAAAAAAAAAAAAAAAACTCATCATAGAAACTTTTTTGTATTTTTTTAGAGCCTTTTATTTTCAAAACATATGCATTTGACAGCATTGAACCTTGCATAGCTTTGTATTTCAGATTTTTCTCCTCCAGCTCCTAAGAAGCAATACTAATTGTAATCTCAAGAAATCAGGACAATTCCTGGGTAAGAATCAAGAAAGCAATGACCATACCACTTCACAGATCATACTACACTAGAGGCACCCAAACCTTTCATATCCCCAGAATTCATTCTGAACAGCAACCCAAAAAGACCTGAAACTTGAGACATTGTATCTTTCACCCTTGATGTCAAGAACAGATCTTAATTTTAAAGAAAAAAATTCAAAATCAAGAAAAAGGGTAGAAAAGTGACCAAACAGGAAAAAAGGAAGAAATAAAGTGACAATTAAAAGCTATTATGGTGATGGGGAATACAAAGACAAAAGCACAAAATAAGCAAAAAATCCAATAAAGTCAAAAACTGCTAAAAGCAAAGTCTCTGAGGGAAAAATATATATATATGAATTAGACATGATAAGCAAGAATTCTTTAAAGAGATATTTTTTTTCAAAATTAAATAAGACCAATATAGGAATATAGGAATGATTTGGTAAATGAGCAAAAGAAGAAAATTACTAAAAAAGACAAAAAAAATTTAACCACTTAGTAAAAAAAGCAAAAAATATATACTGAGGAAAATTACACCCTAAAAAACAGCATTGGTCAAATGGAAAAAGTGGTATAAAAGTTCAGTGAAAAAAAAAATAAATGATGAAATATAATATTGAGCATCTTATCACCACTATTATTAATTATTGTTCTAAAAATTGTAACTATAGCAATAGTTTTAAATGAAGGAACAAAAATAGACAATTAGGAAACAAAATTATTTTTCTTTGTAAATGATATAATGGGTTACTTAAAGGACCTTAGACAATCAACTAAAAAAACTAGTTGAGGGGAGGCTTCTGGGAAGATGGCAAAGTAGATAAGTAATTTTTAAGCGCTCCAGATTTTCCCCAGAAATAGAACACATCTGTATCTCACGGTGAGTGCAGACTGATAAAAATCAAGGAGACTTGGGGCAGAACAGGGGTCTTCCAGGTACAACCCAAGAAGATCTGCAGAAAGATCCCAGGCCAGAGATTAACCCATGTGAAATGCAATCACTCTAGGCTAGCTCTCCAAAACATCAAGTGGGGAGCCCTGGGACAGGCTGTGTTTGGATGGAGCCTCAACTGGAACCATAGAAACTCTCACTTTCAGAACAGCATGAGTAGTCAGAGATCTAAGTATAGGAAGATTGAGTGAACCTCAACTGATCAGGAATGCCAGGCCCACTGTGCTGCAAAGACATGAGAAGGAACCTGTACATCCTATGAATGCAGAAGCAGTGGGGCAGAGATGCTGTTTGCTTCATACACTTGAAGGAAGGAGGAACTCTTGGCTCAAATTTACAAGTCAGAAAGGAGATCTGAAGTAAAGCTAGAGGCACCATCTCCTCATCCCACAATTAGAAGTGCTTCCACTAATACTTCTTATTGAAAAAAAAAAATAAACCTGCAAAAAAAGAAAGAACCCCATCATAGAAACTTACTGTGGGAACAGGGAAAACAGGTTCTTCTACCAAAAGAGTAATACCAAGTGGTTACCTGCCCATAGGGAAATTTATAGAACTCAAAAAAGAATTTAAAAATCAAATAAAAACACTGACAAAAAAACTAAAAAATAAAAATAAAAACTATCTAAGAAAAGCAAGATTATGAAAAAAGTTACCCAACTAGACAAGGAGATATAGAGTTTTAAAGATGAAAATTATTCTTTGAAAGCTAGAACTGGGCAAGAGTAGTGAAGCTATAAGAGAATAAGAAATAACAGAATGTTAAAAAATGAAAAGAAAATAGAACATAATGTGAAACATCTTATAAGAAAAACAACTGGAAAGCTGGAGAACAGATCAAGAAATATAACAATAATTGGACTACCTGAAAGCTGTGACCAAGAAAAAAAGAACCTTGACCCAATAATACAAGAAATAATTCAAGAAAATTGTCCTGCAATGATAGAGTATGAAGGGAATGTAGAAATAGAAAAATACACTAATCACTACCTTAAAGAGATCCTTTGTGGAAAATAATAGAAATACTATTGCCGAATTTCAAAAATCCCAGTTTAAAGAGAAAATTTTACAAGATACAAGAAAAAAACAATTAGAATTGTATAGTATTTATCAGGAACCACAATAAAAGACTACAGGTCCTGGAATCATATATACTGACAATCAAAAGAATTAGGCCTGTTGCCAAAATTATTATATCCAGCAAAATTATTCATAACATTGAATGAAAAAAATGGACCTTGAACAAATTTGCAGATTTTCAGTACATCCTATCAAGAAACCCAAAAGCAATAGAAAATTTAACATATAAAAACCAATGTCAAAGATCACTTTCAAAAATTTAACAAGGACAAATTGTTTATGTTTTTTACATGGAAATGTATACCATATGTTTAAGAATGATATCAGCAATTGGGTAGCTCAAGAGAAAAATTGGGGCAGAGTTAAGGTAAAAATGATAATTATTTAATGCAAATGAGGTGCAGAGGGAAAAAAAGACACAAGATTAGAAGGGAGAGGAAGGCTCATAGTTTTGAAAACCTACACATAGGAAATTGGTTAAATAGGCAATACTACATATATATTATCAAGAATATAACACCCTCCAAAATCTATAAAGAAATAAGCAGGGAGGGATGGACAGAAAGGGAAACAAAGGGTGGGAGAAAAAGACAAGGGAGGAGATTTAAAGCAAAGAAGGACACTCATGAATATAATTTTTATATTAATGTATATTCTTTCTTGAATTGACATAAAGGAGTGATACCATAAGTAAATTAGGGGAATGTGCAAAAATGGACCTGCCATAACTGTTAATAGGGCAGAGTTTAAAACCAAAAAAGATAAAAAAGGTTCATGGGAAGTAAAATAGATAAATTTGAATACATGAAATCAAAAAGCTTTTATACAAACAAAACTAATATAGCCAAAATTAGAAGGAAAAAAGAAAACAGTGTGAGATGGCAGGGATTTACATCAAGTTTCTCTGATAAAGATCTCATTTTCCAAAAGTACAGGGAAATGAGTCAAATTTAAAAACAAAATCTATTTGCCAGATGATATATGGTTAAAATATATAAACAGAGATAATGAAAGCTATTTATAGTCATATGAAAAAAATGTTCTGAATCCTTACTGATTAAGAAATGCAACTTAAAATACTCTGCAATGTCACTCCTTACCTATAAGATTGATTAACAAGATAGAAAAGGAAAATGACAAATGTTGGAGGGGATGTGGAAAAATCAGGACATGAATGCTCTGCTGGTAGAGTGATGAAGCATAATAGAGAACAATTTTGATCCATGCCCAAAGGATTATAAAACCATGAATTCTTTGCAACCCAGTAATATCACTACTAGGTCTATTTCCCAAAGAGAGCAATAAAAGAGAAAAGGGCCTATTTGTACAAAATACTTGTAGTATTTCTTTTATTGGTGGCAAAGAATTTTAAATCAAAGGGTACCCATCAGTTGGGCAATGGATGAATAAGTTGTAATATATGAATTGATGAATACTATTGTGCTATAAGAAAGGAGGATCAGGTTGGTTCCAGAAAAACCTGGGAAGATTTATGTGGACTCATGCAAAGTGAAGTGAGAAGAGAATCTTGTAGACAATAATGAGGATGATCACAATAGTACATCTATTTTTTTTCTGAGGCAATTGGACTTAAGTGATTTGCTCAGGGTCACAGTTAGGAAATGTTAAGTGTCTGAGACCAGATTTGAACTCCTCCTGACTTCAGGGCTGGTGTTCTGTCTTCTGCGCTCCTCAATAGCGCATCCTTACAATACTAAGGATGATCAACTATGAAAGACTTTGCCCAAGACAATTATCCAAGACAATTCCAAAAGTCCCATGATGAAGAATGCTATCCATGTCCAGAAAGAAAATGATAAATTCTGAATGCAGACTGAAGCATGCTTCCATCTTAGCTTTTTTTATTTTTCTGAGGATTTTTGTCTTTTCTTTCAACATGACTAATAAAGAAATGTGTCTTGAATGACTTCACATTTACAATCAATATTAAACTGCTGGCCTTCTCAAGGAATGAGGAGGAGTAAGAGAAAGGCAGAGAATTTAGAACTCAAAAGAATTTTTAATGAATCTTAATTTTTTATCTAATAAATAATAATAATGGAATAAAAATATACTAAAAAGAAAAAAATTAATAGAAAATCATTATTTGCCATGACAAGTCTGATCCTTCTTTAGAATAGTTATTAAAGAAAATAGATTGAGCCTGGGGCAAGTATCCAGTATGTCTGTCCTTACTGTGCTTGAAGGAAAAGGATCTGATATCTTTTCCCCAAGGGATTAGTTAGGAAACAAATTGGGAATACTAAAACATAGATTTTTTTTTCAAAGTGAGCTGGGTTCTCATAACTACATAACCATATCCTGAAGTTATACCTACCAGCAAAAGAAGTGCCAGAAAATAAATGACAAGAAAATGTAATAAAACAAACAAAAACATCTAAAATTAATCAAAACCTCAAAGGAAGAAAATTCAATTAAAAACTTAGAAAAACATAATTAATGAACAATGAGCATACTTAAATTAGAAGAAAATACAAATACATATCTATTACAAACCTTTATAACTACATTTTATAAGACTGAGGGAATGAACAAAATTTTAATGCAATACTAAATTCTGATTAATCCTAAGAGAGAATAAAACAAGATGTTCCAGAATGATTCAAAAGAGAAATAAAATATGTAAAGAAGCAATTTAGAAAGTACAAATTTGAGAACTTAATATCTGCACAGAAAAACATAGTTCTAAAATAGAAAAGATTGAAATCACATGGTGAGTAACCACAAAGATACAAAAGACAGAACAGCAGATTTGCAATATCAATATATTGAATTGAAGGATGACCTGGAAAAAGAAAAAAAGATGAGAAAGGATGATAAAACTTGAGTTTTTTTTTTTTTGTTTGTTTTGCTTAGTAGCATATAACAAATGGGGCAAGTCACTGTCATTTTCTCATCTTGTATTTCTTTATCTGTAAAATAAAGGTCCTGGATGTAGATTCTTTCTAAGGTCCCTTTTATCTCTAAAGCCTTTGATCTTAAAGTCAGTTACATACTGAATCTTCAAATGTCCTTCAATGAGAATATGGGTTAGTTAGCTCAATCTTCCTTTCCTTGTTCTTGATTATTTCTTAGTGATACAGAATTGAACAGTATCTCTGCATAAAAGTCAGACAGAATACAATTCAGTACAAAGTGGTTTTATTTTCTTGGATAATTGCCTTGGTTCTCTACTTCTTTGTCTAGGGAAACGTTATCATGCAGAATTATTATTCTGTATAATGCCTTTGGGGATCTAATCACAAAGATTACACAGTTATGGGCTGGTTGTGTGTCCATGTAATATGGATAAAAGAGAAGAGTTGAGGCATGTGATACCCTGAAGGCACCTCCCCAAAGAAGAGACACTAGAATTAATTCACTGCATCATAACTTAGTTTCTAGGGGGCTGATTACAATGAGCTACCATTTGTCAAGGACAAATATTCAAATCTAGGAAATGTAATGCAGCATCCATAAGATGTGTATATATATATATATATATATATATATATATATATATATATATATATATATATATATATATAGTTACCAAGTTATACAACTGAGTTATTGATTTTAAGTAAGAGAGAACTTTTCTGTCAGAATATTCACCTCCCCTGAACTTAGACAAATTGGAAAAAAAAAACAACCCTCATCTATTTCTCTCAAGACTCATGCTATGTTCTCTTAATACAAAAAACTTCCTAGGGGCAGAAATATCTCTGAAACTAATGCCACCATCCCCCCAAACCATGCAAAATATTTAAAGTATTACACGTATTACTTACAAGTATTAATCTTCTCCATGGCATCCTTGAAAAGCAATCATCTAGAAATCTTTTTCTTTAAAGATCTCTAGCTTGGTATCACTTGAAAAGGTGACAAATGTTTCATCTATAACTTCTATTTAGCGAATATTTATCAAGATTTTATAAAATAGAGAGTACTGTGATTAATGTTAGCTATGAGACAAATTCTAAATAATATATAATAATTGTCCTAAAGAAATCTGAGCTCTAATAGGGTGATATGGCAAAAAGGCAAATAACTAAAATGTATCACAAAGGTGCAGAGTACAAATGAAATCTCAGAAAAATGGAATTATGATATTATTGACAAGCATCTTGAAATGAATGGGGTCAAAAACAGAGCCCAGAACCGTACCATCAAATGTATCCTTTTGGATCCATTCAGTAACCTATTTCTTGGTTCACTAGTGAATGCTACCAATGTTATGATTCTGCCCACATCTCTCCATTGTGCCTAAAAGGATATCAAGATTTTTTTTAAAAATCTTGCTGAAATACTGATTTAAATACTGAATAAAAATTATTATTTTATTCAATCAGTCTGAGAAACTTGTAGAAAAGGAAGAAAAGAAAGGAATGAGGGGAAAAAAGAAGAAAGAGGCAAAAGCAAAGGAAAAAGGAAGGGAAAAGGGAGGGAAGAAAGGAAGAAAGGAAAGAAGGAAGCAAGGACACAAAAGTTTAATGTGGCATGACTTACTCTTAATGAATTTATGCTCTCTCAAAGTGATTACCTTTCCCCCAAGTTTAAATATCGATTTGATAGTTCTAGAATCAATACAAGAAAACTTGCTCATGGTTTGATATATTTATCTTCTTCATACTTTTGAACATATGAACCATATTTGGCAGTACCCAATTCCATTTCATTAAAAGTTGTAGGTGGTTCCAGAAAATGGAGCACTGTGCCTGAAATTTGGAAGAATCATCAAGTTCAAATCTGACCTCAGATACTTACTAACTGTGTGACCCTCATCAAATAGTTTAACTGATTGCCTCAGTTCCTTCATCTGTTAAATGAGCTGGAGAAGGAAATAGCAAGACAATCCAGTACCTTTGCCAAGAAAACTCTAAATGGGATCACAGAAAATACAATATATCTGAAAATGACTGAACAAGTTTCTCATTTCATATATTTCATTTTCCCTGATTCTTGAAAGATCAACCAGCAGTAGTTGAGTAAGCTCTTATAATATCCAAAAGCCCAGGTTCACCCAACCTTGGTGAACTGAATTTAGAGACCACTTCTGTTGTCTATTACTATTTCCTAACTTATCCTTCAATTCTTTCTTCCTCATTTTTGCTCTATTCTTCCCTGTCTGAAGATTCTTTTCCTTAATAATCAGAAGTAAAGGTTGAGTAATTCTGTCTCTTCACCTTACTTCATTGTTTTAACTGCCTCAAATAGGAATCTTATTGATCTTCCACTTGCCCCAAGTATATCTATTTTTGTTAGTCTCGGTTTATATTGGAATTTCACCATACTGACACTGTTCTTGCAAAACTTCATCTCCTTTTTACATTCATTTTTATGCACCTGAGCTTTTGTATCTCCATTTTAGAAAGAGAGGAGAGGACATGAAAATATTAAAAAAGAACTTTTAAAAAGCTCTTCTTGAAAGATTTATACAGTTTAAGTAAGAGGATTAATTCCATGATAATATGATAAATGTGGTTGGTACTGAAGTAAATGGGAAGGTTCATGCCTCAAACCTATCTTTAAACAACAAAAACCTTTTTTCCTCCTTATAGATTATACTATAGAATGCACGTGGATATCCTTAAAAACTTTAAAGCCACCAACCTACTTATTTTATAGATGAAGAAAATGACACACAGAAGTCATTAACTTTGCACAAGGTCACACACGTAATAAGAGAGTTGAGATTTGAATTTAAGTCCTTGGACTTCATAGTTAGTTCTCTTTCTACTATATCCTGCTCAGATTTAATCTGCCTTGTTGCTTCTTCCATCTTCTAAAAGGTGAAATTATCAGTTAGGAAAGACAAAAATATTAATTGCTGCTTCTTAAAAAGAGAAAGATACCCAATCCAATTCAACTTAAACAAATGAATCTGCTATATACCTATAGTGCATCAGACACTAGAGATAGGATGCAACATGGATTTTTACTGAAAAGACTCCTAATTTTTCTTTGACTCCTATTCCAATGTTCTTTATATTATACAATAATTTTGATTTTACATCACTCAAATTTACTTATATCTTTTTCCTCAGGACCCCTGAAAGCCATCTTATATAACAATATTTTTTTAAAAGAAGAAAAAAGAGAAAAATCACAAAAACAGTCATTATATTGAAATATATAGTCAGTATTTCATAGCCATGGATGCCCCCTTCTACCTTTGCAATGGAGTGGGAAAAGATATCTTCACATATTTCTTTCTTGGAACCAAGATTGTTTTTTATAATTTTGCTATATTCATTTTCAATTGTTTTTGGTCGTTGTTCATTCCATTTACATTATAATTCTAATTGTATATATTGTATTCTCCTATTCTTGTCACTGCTTATTTTAATATCAGCTCATATAAATCTTTCTATGCTTTTCTGAATTCATCATGTTTCCTATTTCTCAGAACACAAACAAGTACAGACTTTTTCCATGCTCCGCCCACATGTCTGCAATCAGATATTGATCCAGCTGTATTTGGCCTGGTCTTTATCTACAAAATAGGGATAATAATGTCTCTATCTATCTCACTAGGTTGCAGGAAAGTGTTGCATATATCTTGAAAGCATTATATAAATATAAGTTATTATTAGCTTGAGGATAGAAGCTGTTTTAATTGATTTTTATCTCCTCCTCTGTTTTAAACAGAGTAAACAATGAATTGAACTGAGGTAGGTAAGATGAGGTGAATTGAATTGTATAGAATTGAATTGGAGTGAAGTGAATTAATTGTCCTTTCATTCTTACCTTAATGCTATCTGCTCTGATTCAAATAACAAGATTTCTGCCTTAAGTGATTCTTTATCTTCTTTTGGATCTGTAAAGACAAATGCAAAATAACAGCTGTTAAACAAATTTCCCCTTACTCTCTGTCTCTAATTCCCTACCCTCATTTTTCAGTGAACCAATTTTCTCTTCTCCCGTCTGTCTCCAACAAATAAATGCATTGGAGGGATCCTTTCTCTCTGATTAAATTAAGCTCTGCAAATTAATATTCTGAGGTATTTTTTTTCTTTCCTCTCCACTTATCCCTTTAAGTGTTTTCTGCTTCCTTTTCTTTAGATCCTCTTATTACCAGAGAGCTGTGATTTTCCTCAAAATCTCTTGGTTATTATGCATTTATCAAATAAAATAAATTAGACCTCCTTTGACCTGTGTTTAAGCATTAATATTTCTGTATTTTTAGTTAAACTTAATTAAGTGTACATTTACTTACTCCTGAGCCAAGAATTGATTAATTCTTTCAGTATTTTAGTATCTATCAACTGTGTGCAGAACACTGTACTAGAAATGAGGAACATTATATGGCTAAATAAGTCATGGTCCCTATTTACATTCATGGAACTCACAGTTTAATATATGTTTATACTCTTCATTCTTATTGGTGTTTGTAGGTTCATTTATTTTTCATTTACTTCCTTGTGACTGGGCTTTTATTAAGATTCTGTTCCCTTGACATCTCTGGTGTTAAAGTCTTTACCTTGTATACCTCTATTGCTCATAATCTGAATTCTCCCCACCTTTCCTTGTAAACAGACTTTTAATGATGAGCTGCAAAGTTGCCTCAACTTCTTCATGTTGAGGTATGTGGACATTGGTGGCCTGGTTTCCTGCCAGGAGTAAAAGTGGAGGACAAAACTTGTGCCAGTTGGATTTCAGTTCCCTTTCCTTCAGGCCTAATGATGCTACAACCTGAACCTCCCTCTATTCTGTCCCTTTCCTTCATTTGCAGAAGCAGCATATATATATATATATATATATATATATATATATATATATATATATATATATATATATATACATATATCCTGGATAGTATCATTGCCTGACACTTTTAGAGTCTAAGAGGTAGGTAGAGGCAAAAGAAAGGAGGTTCTTTGGACAGGAATTGTAAGTAGCAAGAAATCTCAAAATTTACCCATTGCATTCCTATTCCTTCAAAATCAACTTCCTTCACTATTTCCTCCACTTAGCATTTAAAGTCTAATAACATTGCGACCACTGCCATCCCCCATGAGTTTGTGTTCTCTGATGCTGGTTGATAGAGACTGATGTGGGGCTGAAGGTTATTAAAAGAATGGCATAATTTCACAGATACAATCCAATCTTCTCCCCTACTCCTTTAAATTCTGTACCCAGAGTACTGTGCATTTTCAATTTCTCTTCAAGACACAATGCACTAATGACAGAGCTCTGTAGATAGAAAATCTAAATGCCTAACTGAATCTGTATAATAGGTATTCTTCATCCACTTCATCCACTACATTTTTCTTTAGTAAAATAATTTATTAATTTTATTAATATATTATATATGTTACATAATATATGTAATAATAAATATGATACATTATGCTCATATAATTATGTTACTGAAAAACAGTGTATCACATTCAAGAAGTATGAATAAATGGATGAATGAATAAACACATGGAAAAGCATTTATTTAATGTTTACTATATACAAAGCACCATTTTAAGTTTTGGGGATAAAAAAACAAACTTGTCCCTGGTCTCAAGAAACTGTTGTTCTAATACAGAGAAACAACAAAAAAAAAATGCTTTAAAAGTTCCAGGTAGACAACATCATCTATAATTGCAAGGGGTCTAGGGAGGGAGAAGAAGGAAATGGGGATGGAAAGAAGATATATTAGGTATAAAAAATTAGCTTGGATAAGTCATTAGAGCTGAAAAGATTGAATATATACAAATGTATATAGAATAAGTAAGCATCTCCAGAACACAGTGTACATTGAAAGATATGACTAAAGATAGTGATATACAAAGTTATTCAGGATCTTGAATTGGAGATAAAAGAGTATTTATATTTGGATGACTGATATTGGGAGTCCAGTGAAGAATTTGGGGCAAAGTATTAATGGGCAATAGGAAAGATTAGATAGGATAGGGACCATAGGGAAACCTTGGTCCTCTTTGACTTACGTAGTACTGTTCATGCATACAAAATCTCAATTTATCCAAAAATGTGAGACCAAAATGCTAAGAGGTAATCTTTAAGAGTATGAAGATATCAGAGGGCAGAGCTTGGCTTTGAGACTATATTACTGGCTTGTAATCATTAAGGGAGTTTAATTTTCTTTATTGATTTAGAAGAAGCGTTTCCATTCACCTTTAAATATTATTTCCTCTTTGCCCTTTACATTATGAAGCTCTCATTAAAAACCCCTTGGGGTTTTTCTCATTCCTTCAAAATCAACTTCCTTCAGTATTTCCTCCACTTAGCATTTAAAGTCTAATAATATTGCGGTCACTGCCATCCTCCAAAGTCTAACTTCATTATCATAGTTGGCTTGTTTCCTAGGACAGACTCAAAATAGTAACTGGGCAAAACTTTTTTATTCTGCCAATGGTGTCCCTGAAATGCTTGTCACTCCACCCTGTCCCCCAACTCCTCCCCCATCATCATCTTCTGTAGTTTGGTTTTTAGGTATTCTGATCAATATCTGAGTAATTAAAATTTCTCAAGATCAAGCCTTGACCTTCTCATTGGCCTTGCTTATCAGTTTAAGTATGTCTTGATCTACTCTTCTGCAACTGCCTGGAGATCTATTCTGCTATATCCCCAAACCACCTACCTCCCATGTATGTCCTTGACTTTGTTCTTTTCATACCGTCCCTGCTGTGTCAGCCCAACTATTGATAGAAATTCCCTGAACAAATTGAGGTTAATCCCCAGGCAACACCACCTTCTTTCCTCCAACTTTGGTTTGTCTAATGTTAACATAGATTCTCAGTCCAATTTTGCAATTTTAAACCTTTTGATTTTTTTTGCTGGTTCAGCCCTATGTCTGATACTCCCCATCTGAATTCTTGAAATCATGTAATTCAAATCCAATAACACTATTATGCATGCTCTGAGCATTTGCAAAGAAAATGTTTACCTTTTTTTCTTGTTTCATTTTATCTATAGAGATTTGGAGCTAATGAGCCTATAAATCTAGGATTTTAAAAAATGATTTAACATATAGTTTGAAGGAGCTGTCTATACATGGAATGGAAGTGGCAGAATCATAATTAGGCATTTGGATAGTTATTTGCAAAAGAAAAATTCATTTTTGTATGTATGGGCATATGTGCACATGCATTGTTACAAGTCAGTTTATCCTTGTTACAGCCATGCCTAAAAAAGAGTGCATTTTCTCTTCAAAAAACTCCAATCATTGTCCCCATAACCCTAACTTCCTACTAAAATAATAGTCCTGATAAGAAATAGCCCAATGTCTCTCCTGAAGGAAGTCAAAGGTAAGTATTAGAAAGATCATGGTACTGTATTTGCAGTTAAGATTCAAATCTGGGTCTATTACCTGTGTACCTATATGCCTATATGTGTACCTACATGCCTATATGTGTACCTACATATAGGTACCTACATACCTATATGTGTACCTATATATGGGCCCGGATATTTTAAGGGTGCCTTTGACCAGGATTTGTGAATCAAGGTCAGTCATGGGTTGGGCAATTAGAAATCTTAAAGGGACCCCAACCCTCATCAAAATGAGGGTGTGGGTAAACTGGCTCTGAAGAGCTCCTCTATCTTTAAAATCTATGATTATATGATTATACATATTTCAATATTTCCAAGATCATGCTTTCATCACCAAGAATAATCATTCTTCTGATTTAAATTGCGTATCCTCTACATGTCTGACGGTCTTTGAATAATGAACTAAGTAAAGATCTCTCATAAGAATGTGGCCTCAATTTATGCCCTAATTATAACTTGGGACTTTGCAATACTGAGTTGTACTATAGCCCAAAGCCCCAGCTGTTTGATTATCTTAGATAAACACACATTTCCCTCCAGTCCCTCCCTCACCTATCCTTTCATTAGCATTAAAAGTTCCTAATATGGTAAAGAATATGTCATTGGTTAGTATTCTTTGGGTAGATTAGAATGTAAGTCCAGACTCCCAGCCAATGGGAACAAGGGCCAGAAAGGGGAAAGAAGGGTCTTCCATATTAGTGTCTATGTAATCCTAGGTTTTGAAGTTTGCACTTTGCACTCCTATACTGACAATATCTTGTCTGTTGGGAGTTGTCAATTTCATAATAAATACTTTTTGCTTTTTATCCTGAAAGTCTGTGATTTTAATTTGGGTAATGGTCACTATCCCACACAGTCTTCATGAGTGATTGTGCCTGAAAAAAAAAAAAAAAAAAAAAAAGATCCACTGATAATCAACATCTCTCTCTACTCATGCAGAGTGAAGCCCTTCCTTGACTTCTTATTTTGCACAGTTGTTGTCTATATCTTTCTCTTAATTTTCCATAGGTGATCCACTCAACATTCTGGGGGAAAAATAATTTGTTATAAATCACTATAAAATCACTCATTAAAGATGAGGAATAGAACAGTGGCATGGAGTAGTGGATAGAAAACTGCCCTCTGACAGATACTTTGTGACCCTTACTCTCTCAAGGCCACAAATCAATCTATAACTTGCAGAAAACATGGTGACCTCTATTAGTATAGAGAATTTCCTATGCCAGGTGTAGCAACTTCCAGATGCCACAGATATAATCTCCTAGAAAATTAGTAAAGATACTAATCTGAAAGCCCTAAATTAAACTAAGTTCCTTTAGGGAATGATTTGAAACAAGAAAGAAATATTTCCAACTTTTTTTTCTACTCACCTGCATGCCTTTGATATTTAAGAGAGAATCACCCAATTCCAGAGTTTCAAGGTATCTAAGCATCCACAACCCACACCTTACTCAGATGTTCATGTTACCCCACCTTTGCTATGCCTTTCATTGTCCTGTGACCCACAGTGAAGGAAATGAAGTTTTATAGCCTGTAGCTATGTAAAACCCTGTGGATAGCTAAAATTTTTTACCTACAAAGGTTGTTTGCCTTAGGCTCATTCTTACAAGTTGATTTCATCAGGAAAGGGAGCCAGTGGGGGGAAATATGTCTGTGGTTCGGACTAGTGCATTAAATCACCAGAAATGATAAAACGTCTTAGAACATCAATAAAGGTAAGAGGAATTAATCAAGAAAATTAATGAACTCACTCAATTGAGTTGGTCTGAGCATATTGTAATAATCAAAGGCATAAAATGTTCTCCTTCGAGCATTGGTTTTCACTGCTGCTAATGAAAATATAAAAAGGCAAAGAGGAATTAATTGCATGTGTTTGGAGGAGACATGCAATGAGATATAAGAGCAACCTTTAAACCTGAACATGGAATCATTTAGGATAAGAGGACAGTATTCTACTGTATTTCAATAGATTTATGCTAAAGTCCCTATTAACTATAACACAGGAAGCAATGGGTTATAATGGGAAAAGCACTGATCTAGGAGTAAGGAGGCTTGAATTCAAATCTTGACTCTGCCCCTTATTTTCTGTGTGATCTTTGTTATTTACTTCACATTGATAAATCTCAATTTTCTCATATATAAAATGGGGACTATAAAAGTAAAGACTATCTAAGCCCTATGCACAAGATGAGAATCAAATGAGACAAAATATATAAAGTATTATACAAGTGAAACCAAAAACTATGATTAGCATTCATCTTTTTGTTAAATAAGAAATAAATCACCTGAATTCATTCTTCTATTTAATCATTCATTTGACAAAGATTTATTGACTGCTTCCCATGAGCAAGGCCTTATAAAAGATAAGAGGAAGATAAAGAAATCCTTCCCCAATACAAAATCATGAAGTAGGGAATAATATTTTATAAAAATCATTTAGTTCAATCCTCTCATTTTACAAAATGAGATAGAGAAGACTGACTTACTCATGATCATAATTAGTGAGTGATCAACTTGAGACTTGCAGTGAAGTGACAAATGGATAGAGTATTGGACTTGGACTCACAAAGACCTCACCTTGAATCAAAGTCTTCCCCCATTTTCTCCATCACTTTGCTCTCTATCACTTCCAGAATTAAATATAACATCCTCTATTTGTCTTTTAAAGCCCTTTGGGGCCTGCCCCATTCTGTCAACATTATTATTCAGTTCTTCTTGTGTCTTACTCCCCTCCATATACTCTGTGATACTCTAACACTAGCCTTGTTATTGTTCCTCTCACAAGACACTCAATCTTCCAAATGCATGTCATTCTATTGGCTTCTCCATGACTGGAATGGTTCTCCTTCCTTTTCTCTATACTCTTGCTCCCCAGAATTCCTTCAATTCTCAGATAAAATGCCACTTTCTGCAGGAAACCTTTCTTGATCCTTCATAATGTTAGTTAGTGGATAAAGACTTGGGATGAAACGTCAAGACAAACACTATTTGGTAACTAACTCAGACTGTACTCTAAGTTAGTTAAATGCCTTAACTTGATTTGGAATTACTATGACCAGGAAAATTTCAAGGCTAGGTTGCTCAGTAGGTATCTTCTTCTTTTGAGGTCTGAGCAAACAGATATGCACACATGTCAAGATAGGATACAACAGGAAATAAG
The DNA here is from genome assembly GCF_048593235.1 of Sminthopsis crassicaudata. Lineage (NCBI taxonomy): Eukaryota > Metazoa > Chordata > Mammalia > Dasyuromorphia > Dasyuridae > Sminthopsis > Sminthopsis crassicaudata. The sequence continues at coordinate 552,222,814 of NC_133619.1, forward strand.
TACTCCAGGTGGTAAAATAAACAAAGATGAAGAGAAATCCACTAGACTTCTCAAGAAGTAGATAAGTTAAAGTTTTCAAGTGAGTGATTGGGGGTGTTAGTATGAATGTTTCAACTAATGCAAATCATATCTAATAAAAATATCCAGCTTAGTTAAATCCAACTTCAAATGTCTCAGCTTTTTTTTTTCAGCTTTGATGTATAATGCCATTCTTAAATTGAGGAGGAATTTAAACCTTTGAAATAAAATTCAAGGACTTCTAGTTATTTGACTTTAATAAATAATTCCAATTGGCACTAACAATTCACTGTTTCCTTTGCAATCCTGGACTATTCTATATACTCCTAAATGGATAGAATAAGTCATTGTATTTTTTAATGTCCTCAGTACAAGGAATCTTGTTTTGAAATTCATAGATCCACCTAAGAATCAAAATGCCCAATAATACTTTAAAGTTGCATTATATATGTGTTTTTCAAAGCCCTTTCTCTTATATATTCAGCACCCAAATGCACCTTCTGCCTATAATGATACAATTAATAATTGGTATTTATATATTCAAGGACATTTTTTTATTTTGAAAGAGAAATAATCACAGAATCTTAGAGTTGAAAAGGCCATTGGAAGTTACACAACTTTTTCTTGAATACTTCTAGCAATGAGGACCCATTACCTCCTATGATAGCAAATTCTATTTTGAAACAACTCAAATTGTTACAATGTTTGTATTTTTTTTTATTTTGCTTTTTTAATGCTTTTTATAACTTTTCCCTATTATCCTAGTTTTTTACTCTGAGGCTAAAAAATTCTAATGTTTCATAACAGCCTTTCAAATAAATACTCATAGTAAAGATAGTTATTATGTCCCACTCTCCCAAGTCTTCCCCTTTCAGGATAAGTATCATTCAGTTCCCTCAACATTCATCTTCATATGGTATGAATTCAAAATCTTTCAACATCCTGGGTATCCTTCTCTGAACACACTCCAATAATCAATGTCCTTTCCTTCCTAAAATGGGATGCCCAGCACTAAACATAATATTCAAGATATAGTTAGACTAGGACAGAGTGGAAAGGAGCTATCATTTCCTATTCTAAGAAGTGATTACTTTCAGTGTAGCCAAAATGCACATTATCTTTCATGATTGTTATATCACATGTAAAATAAATCCTCCTCAAACTACCTTCCTCACTCAATATTTCTGAACCCAAGATAAAATTTTACATTTAATTCCCATTAATTTCATCCTATTTAATTCATTTCAACTACTTAGACTGTCAATCTTTTTTTGAATCCTTTCAAATTCATTGAAGACCAAGATAGGATGCTGCCATGGCAGGACCTGGAAAGCCAGGATGTTAAATTACAGCATTATTCAATTAGAGATTTAGTTCCTCAAAAGAAAACTAATTGACAAATACTTGAATCTAATTTTACCAGTTGCATAATTTTACTTACTACCAATCTACTAATCCACCTTCTATTAATCAATCAGTCTAGCAATCTTTCCATAAATCAACAAAAATCCTACCTACCTAAGTATCAAAAGTACCAACCCTATTGATGCAATTAGTGGCAGTACAGAGAATTGAGGTGTGAGAATCCCCTTCTGGTCAGTACAGGTTCTTCATGAAAGAATTCACATACCCGAAAAGTTTGACTGGCAAAAGGAAGTTTTATTGGCATTGTAGAAATCAGCTTTGCTAGGAGACTGACTTCCTCAGTGGCAAGATCCTGGCAGAGAAATAAACAGAGGTGTTAACAGTGAGAAGAGAATATCTTCACAGTGGAAAGGGTCCTGACAGGCAGCTATGCCAAGGAGAGAGGTTCCTTGACAAGGCACGGTCCTGCTTTGGGCCTCTGCAAAGAAATGAGTTTAAAATTTCCCTTTAATAGGAAATCTGAGACGAAGTTTCAGTTGAATGAAATTACTGCCCCCAGGCCTAGGTTTCTAGACCACTTAAGTTCAAACTAAGTAGGAGTGGTCCTGGACTAATTTTCAGCTCAATAGAGGATGCAGTAGTCTCACCAAAATAACAGAATGAAGTCACTTTGATTCCCTGAAGTGGGCCCCTCCCAGAAGAGAATTTCTCAAGAGTTCATTCATGTCTTCTCCCCCAAAGTCAGAGGGCAGTTTTAGAGTTCCCTCCATCACTATGACCAAAATACCAAACAACCAGTCCCACTGCTTTCTTTTGTATCAAAGTAACCATTCACCAAAATTAGCAGCATTAACTTTTGGGATGAAAAAATATCTTCTGCTTAATATTTCATTTTAGAGGTTTCTATCTTAGAGTTTTAGAAGCAATATGGAATAATGGAAAGCATTTCATCCTGTGTCAGAAAAACTGGATTCGAGTCTAAAATCTTACATTTATTAAATGTATGGAAATACAGGCAAGTCACTCAATCTCTCTGAGCCTGTGTCTTTTTTTATAATTCAATTCAATAAACATTTATTAAGAACCTACTATGGGTGACAAACACTGGGGATACAAATAAGAAAAAAAACCTGTCTTCAAGGTACCTACAGTCTAATGAGAGAAGACAATGCACAAAAGGAAGCTAGAAATGGGGGTACTACCAGAAGAGACCTGATACAGGTTAATCAGCATAATGATGAGGTTTTCAGAAGTTTACTTTATTCTGGGAGGAACATCATGTTCCAAACTGATGGAAAATGAAGAGTATAAAATGGGAATTGGAACAGGACCTGTTTCACTAAGAACATACTATATTAACACGAGTGCATTATTAATAGCTAATATTTATATAGCACTTTGAAAATTACAAATATTATTCATAAAGTGCTTATTATTTACAAAATTCTTATTACAAATATTATTTCACATAACCAAGAGTTAGCTGCTACTTATTATTTCTATTTTTACAAATAAGGAAACTGAGGCAAGCAGCATAAGCAATTTCTACAAGATTACATAGCTAGGAAAATATCAGAGAAAGGATCTGAATTTAGATCCAGTGCTTTCTATCCACTATGCCACCTAGCTGCTTAATTAGTGACAGAACATAAGCTATCTCTGAGATAGGTACTGTTTCACTTCTATCATTATATGACAAACAGCATAGCACCTGGCACATAGTAGGTGGCATTAACTAATTTTCGTTGATTGAATCACCATTGCTATCACTAAACTTCTCATTTCTTTTTTTATTCGCATCCCCATACTTTACACATGATGAGCCCTTAACAAATGAATTTCCTTTCATTCATTTCTTCATATTCCATGATAATTATTTCTCTTCCTTTTCCCTCCCAGGTTTTTAAGTGTTTGAAATAATTTAAACCATGAAACATATTCACCCTGTGATTGATGAATTTTAAAAAAAATAGTACTAAACATACTATTTATAATCTTCTTTTCCCAGGTGAACACTGTTGTCATCTGCAGAGACATATGTTCATTTCATTGTTTGGATCTCATTATCTCCTATCATATTTCTGACACATCTTTGGTGTTTCTTCACCAAGAGCACTTCTTATCATGTAGTAAATTAATTGATGTGGGACATCACTGACCTATCTTTAATTCATAAGATATGTCATTTTTAAAGAAACTCAAGAGCAAAAGTATTTCACTTTCCAAAAAATCATCTAATTTTATCTGTTTTAGAAGGAAGCTCTCCTCAATAATATAATTTACATTGAGGGGGAAAGAGAAGGGAAAAACAAGATGGATAATGGAGGAAAATAGCAAGCAAGAAAAAAAAAAGACCCAGTTCCATTTAAGAGTCCTATTTTGTCACCCAGATTTAAGGCTTAATATGCAATGTATAAATCCATGCAGGATTCCCTAATTCTGAATAAACACGATGGACAAAAATGGCAATTATGATGTAAAGATAGCTAAAAATGGAGTCAGAAGGTCCACTTTTCAGTACTATAGAGTACTACCATTTCCTATTGCAGAATCTTAGACAAGTTATTAGTTTGAGTTTATATTATCAGCATTTATTGTTCCGTGATTTTTTTAATTCTCAAAGCCTCTTCCTACTGAGTAATCAATATTAATTGCATTCCATAATAAATGATTAAAAAAATTTATTTGAGATAGATAAGGAATAGACCTGATTTCATTGGAACAGAGAACACCCTCTACCAATACATATTGGGCCTTTCTGCAATTTGCAGTCTTAGAGAGTTGCCTAAAACATTGAGCTACCTAGGTTCACAGAGCTAATCTCTGTCAGAAACCCAGGAATTCCTGCTTTCAAGAACCCCTACGTATCAATTACACCACATTCCCTCTCATACTTAAACTAGAAATGCAAGAAAATACATTTAAAAATAAACAACTTCCAACCCCTGGAACCCCTTTCTAATCTCTAAACAAAAATTGTTGTGATACCCTCCTGACATAGGTGTGAGTTCAGTTCCCAATCTAAGAAAGACAGAAATAGCATTTTAGTAATTTGTTTATATGGTGGTGATAAAAGGTGCTATACCTTATGGTTTGAGTCATGAGATCACTATCTCTAGGCACTATCTATATCTTGAGCTAAAGGTAAAAAGGAGCTCAGAGATCATCTAATCCAACCTCATCATTTTTCAGATGAAAAAACTGAGACATAGAAAAGTAAATGATGGGATAGCTAGGTGGCACAGTGGATAGAGCACCAACCCTGAATTCAGGAGGACCCGAGTTCAAATGTGATCTCAGACACTTAACACTTCCTAGCTGTGTGACCCTGGGCAACCCCAGCTTAAAAAAAAAAAAATAGGAAATGACTTGTGCAAGATTATTTAAAGTCTATAAGAACTGAACCAGAGTGTTTTTCACTGTATCATACTGCCTCAGTTCACTCAGTTTTTGTTTTGTTTTTTTGTTTTGTTTTTTTTTTTATTACTAAGCAGATGAATTCACAAGATCACTGCTGTCTAAGACAAAAGGGATAGAGTCACTATCAATCAGTCACTTAATAAGCATTTCTTAAGTAGCTATGAAGGGCTCTTAAGACTGTGCTTAGAGCTGGAAATACAAAATGGGAAGGAGGGAAGAATATTTTTAAAAAAATTCTCTGCTCCTTAATGAAGGAGGCAATATTCAAGTGACCATGGAAAAACAAGATGCATATACAATAAACTGGGAGTGCTGTCCAAGGGAAGACACTAAAATTAAAGAGTACTAGGAAAGATTTTATGGAGAAGGATTTAAATGAGACCTGAAGATTTCCTAAATCAGACCATATCAGAGTCCAAAAGGCAGAATGAGTAGGAATGGGGAAATCTCAGTGGGATTTTATAATTCTATTGTGATGGCATCCAGAAAGCCAGCATTGGACGGAGAGAAAGCAAAAATGGTCACATTTTTTGGTTGTCATTCTTTCTCAAAGAGGAGCATGACATCAGGGATGCCATGACACAAGTGAATTGGATAAATGAGTGGGAACTGTCACTTGCCTCACTTTTCCCTTCAGAGTCATCTGGGCCCAGTGGCCAGACATAGATCAGGATGACTGGAAATGTTCCTGTATGTAAAGGGCTAGAACTGAGTAGAAGCAAGGCAACCTAGCACATAGGGCTAATTACCAATTGGACAATTCTCTATTAACATATGCTTGGAGAATGACCCTCCCCAACTATTCTGTGCTGGATCAGTGGGTGTGGAGAAGGAAAAGAGAGAGATGAGAGAGACAGAAGGATCATTCTTTTGGAGGTGAAGAGAGAGGAAAGAGGTGTAGAGATTGCTAGATCTAATCTCCTGAAGTCGACCCCAAAAGACCAAGAATACAGACTTTTGCTTATCCTGACTCTGGATGATTCTAAGATATCCAGGGTCAAACACCTATATGCATTGGGATTCCTCAGTCTTCTGAAGGTAAGATCTTCAACAAGTCTCAGTTTGACTGAGGCTACACCCATTCACTAATTAAGACTGGATAGCAATTGAAGCAAATAATCTCCTCTTTCATCTGGTCACCCAAAAATGAATTCCTCTTAGAATTTAAATTTCTATATAACAGAGATTGTTTCTATTTTTGTCTTTCTATCACTAGCTCTTACCATCATAACCAGCAAATTGTGGGTACTGAAAAATGGTTATTAATTAAGTGATTTCACCTTCTTGGTTTTTCCTGAACTCCTTTCAAAAAACCCACTTCAGACAGACCAGAGTTTCTTAAACTTTTTCTACTCACAACCCTTTTTTGCCTGAGAAATTTTTACATGACCCCAGGTATATAGGTACATAAACCAAACATTTATTGATAATAAATGATAAAAAAGACAATTCTTTACTATACATATAATTTCACTATTTATTAAGGATGAAAGAAATTGTGTATACTAATGAGATGATTGTGTTTGTGTATTTTTACATAAAGAATTAAATCTTGGCAAAATATTTAATATCTTTTGCTGTTGCCAAATTTTTCACAACCCCCACATTTAGTTACATGACTCTGTATGGGATCACAACCCGAAGTTTAAGAAGCTTTGAGATAGACCACCTTACTAAATATCTCTGCAAGCTTTTGGGGGCAGAATATTTGGGATTATCACTCTCCAGACAATATATGGTACCAAAAATTATTGAGAATATAATGGTTGCCTAAGAAATGATATATTATACTTCTACAGGCATCTATCCATCTTTATTAAGAGTTGCACTACTTCTTATAGGCAAAGACTCAAATGGGATGATTAGTAGAAAGGTCTTTGAACCAAAATGATTATATTATATAACTAGTTTCTTATTTACATGAAATGTAAACTCCTTACCAGGGCTTTCTTCATAATACCATTTTAGCCCTAAGTACAGAGTTTTATTTCAGGTAAGTCCTGGCACATCAAATCAGCAATGCAAACTTTATTATAATTGTTTCCTCTTCTTAGGAATAAATAAGATATACTATATCACTTTCCTATCCAACAATAATGATCTTTCCTCAGTGGGACCCCAAACTAAGGCTTCCCATCTCTACCAGCCAACTAATTAGCCTCAATGTAGGCCTGGAGTACATTAGTAAAGGGAAAAAAAGAAGTTTAGCCACCTCACCTACGGTGAGGGAGTACAAGTTAAACAGAAAATAATTACTGACAAATTTACCAACTTGGAAAGTCATTCTAAACAGCACAGAAAGTACCATGAAAATGGATTTCCATCGCATTTACAACTTAGACGAAAAGATTAAATGGAAGGAAGAACATTTACTAAGCCCACTAGGGACATGCTGACTGCCAAGCAGCCAGGATAGATTGTGTCAGGGAAAAACATCATGAGATGACTCCCAAAGGAGGATTAGATGGGAGGAGAATATAGAATATACAACAGAGTCAGATGTGGGGGTCACCTTTTACTACTGGAAGTTAGTTTAATGAAAGGGGCTCTGGCTGTTGTTGCCTCAGGCTGATCACCCAATAAAAGATTCCAAATCAACCTGGCTGGCTTTTGTGTGATGCTGGAAGATATTGGTAATTTTGCAGATTCAAGTCACACATGCTGGAACACAGGAACAGACGCGAGCACCATGGATATTCATTTCTTAGTAATTACTGCTCGCAGACGTCAGCCCCAACTGTGCCAGGGGAAAGGGAAAAAAGTGAAGTTCTCAGATGTCAGTTTTACACTTGAGAAAATCATTTGGTTGTGAGAAGTAATCTAACAGAGTATTCCCAGTTTAATTTGTGGCATGCATAAGAGGGTTTCCTAAGTAGTGTTAGCAAAAGAACTGCATTTTAATCAGGTGTCCATTTTCATTTCTTATAAATGCTCTAATCACTCAGCTAGTTTTAACATATCTGGAAAACAGAATTGAGATAAAGTCCAACAATACTGATAACTCTTTCTAGATTGTGACAGAAGGATAATATTACAGTCTCACAGGAAAGTCAGTGGTCTCAAAGTCAGAAAACAAAGCTTTTATTTGTCTCTCACTAACCAAAAATTTTCTGTTAGTCTTGATTACACTTCTCTGTTTCTTAATTGTATCTTCATTCATATCATACCTTAGAATAATATTTCTAGAACTAGAAGGGACTTCAGGAGAAATCTATATTAATTCTCTAATTTTACAGAGAGTACTACTGAGGCCAAGTGAAATTAAGTAATTTGTTCAGTTATAGAAAAGTAAATGCCAGAAGGGGAATTTGAAGTTAGGCCCTGAAAAAGGTACATTTTCCACCCTGCTTACTCCACCTGTGTGACTATTGGCAAGCTACTGAATCTCTGTAGACCCTCATCTATAAAATGAGAAGACTAAATTGAGTGATCACTGAAATCCCTGCCAGGAACTTCAATATTCTGATTGGAGATTCAGAATTGATTCTATAAACTCACAGAATGCTAGACTTATGTAAACAAACATTTATTAAGCATGTTTTCAAAATTTTGAATGATAGAACAAATAAATTATAAATCAAATAATAATTTCAGAATATTAGATAATTATAAGGACTACTAAGTAGTCCTTATAATAGTCCTTAGGACTAATTTTCATATAAATTAGGATGAATTACCATTTTGAAGACATTCTGATTTAAGGCCTTTCCCCAACCTTTCCTGCTTCTATTTTCATTTGGTAATGCCAGTGGTCAGAGAGAGAGAAGAAGAGTTGAGGACAAAAGACAAAGGCAACTATGGAAGATGTGTATAGAAAGCAAAATTTAAAAGATGAAGGCTCTGTGGCTATTTATCTGGAAAACTGTGATGACTTTAAGCAAAGTATTTTTGTTAAGGGTTATTGGGCTAGAAAATGGCATTTTATCTCTATCCCATTTAATTATTGCCTATGAAAAGTGATACCTCTCAGGAGCTTTCCTGTGATGCTCTTTACTGCTCTCTATAGTTTGAGTGCGAGTAATTAGATGGCTTAGTTGGAGTCAGTTCGACTTGAGTTCAAATGCGGCTCAGACACTCAGTGGCTATGTGATCTTGGGCTGCCAATTCCAAGACAGAGATGGAAGAATGAGTTTCTTGTGTGTTGAAGAAGCAAACCAATATGATTAGACTATAGAAAATGTAGAGAATAGCAAGATGTAAATATACTATAAAGATAGGAAGAGGTCATAGTGTTAAGAGCTTTAAATGGCTGAAAAAGAAGTTTATATTTGGTTGGGAGTTAATATGTAGCTATTAGAGTTTAACTGGATGGGAAATAATGCCACACAGGCCTCGAGTTTAGGAAAATTTGCTGCTTTTTGGTAACTATATAGATGATAATATGAAGATACTTGAGGCAGGGAGGTCAAAATGGAGCTTGATACAGAAACTCTAATCGTTATCTACATAGAGATGATAATTGATCTATGGTGATTAATGAGATCACATGATGAGAAAGGAGAGGTCCATATCATTCAGAGAAAGAAGAAAACTTAAAGATTACTGAATTATATTATTCTGTATAAACTAGAGGTAATGAAGTCCTGAAATAGTATAATAGCTATAAATACAGAAAAGACTCTATCTAAAAGTTATGGTAGAAGCAAAAATAATAAGATTTGACAACTGACTGGATATGTGAAGTGAAAGAGTAAGTAATCAGAAGATCAAGGTGGCAAATCTGGGTAATTTTGAACATAGTGGCATTCTCCATTGTAATAAGAAAGTTTGGAGGGAAACAGGCTTTTAGGTGATATAGTAAAGGAGAATAATAAGAGTACTATTTTGGATCATAGTTGAATTTCAGATGCTTATGGGACAACTAGCTCAAAATGTCCAATAGAGAGTTGTTGATATAGAACTCAAGAAATGCAAGGATTGGTTATAAATATTTGGTTATCAGCTGAATAGAGATAATATTTGATCCCAGTGTAGCTGAAGAGTTCTCCAAATGAGATAGGAAAGGACCATGGTATTTCAACCTAAAGGGGAAATTAAAGATTATCCAATCCAGTCCCCCACACACACTATAGACAAGGAAACTAAAATCAGAGAGAATCACTGGCCCCAAATCTAGCATTTTTTCAACTATGTTGCAAACTCAAATCAATAGAATGGTATGAACAAGGGAGCAGAAAAAGTCATATGGTTTTATTCATGCATTCATATTATTTCATATTCATTTTATTCATGCATCATATCATATTTAAAACTGTAATTACTTATTGATAATCCAGCATTAGAAGGCGTAGGTTAATATCATGGCAGAATAAATGATTCTGGTATTTTACTGAAAATGTTTACATAAATTATATCTAAATTAGAACAAGTCTTAACTAGAAGTTTCATGTGGGAACACTGGCTCATTCAAAGATTTTGAGGCTGTGGAAAGAGCATTAAACTTTCCTGCTCAACTCAGTCATAGAAAGCCTAGTTCAAATCTTGACTCTACCAACTTAAACCTTAATGAAGTTCTGTTTCTTAGCATATAAAATGAATAGATTACAGTATAAGGACATTGAGTTTCCTTTTAGTTCAAAGTCTATAATCTAATGATTGATGGATCAGCACCAGAATGAAAAAGGATTGGGAAAGGAATCTTTCAGAAGATAGGATTTAGCTTAAAGGAAGTCAAAAAAGGCAGGCAGCGCAGATGAGGAAGAAGAACATTCCAAGTATGGGGGACAGTCAAAGAAAATGCCTAGAGCCAAGAAATAAAGTGTCTTGTTCATAGATAAGAAAAGTGTTATTAAATTGAAAAGTATATGATGGATAGTAATGTATAGAATGACAGGCAAGCTATAAAGAAATTAGGTTATAATGGGCTTTGAATTATGCATATTTTGAATTTGATTGCAAAAGTAATAGGGAATTACTAGAATTTATTGAGTAAAGGATGTGACATTTTAATGGCTGAGTGGAGGACTGTGTGAAGTAGAAAGACTTGAGGCAGGCCATTGTAATAGTCCAGGCATAAGATGATGACAGCCTCCACTTGAGTATAGTGGGGAAAATGGAGCAATACATAGAAGATATTGCAAAGACAAAATCATCAAGCATTAATAACAAATTGGACATGGAGAGTAAGAGACAGTGAGGAGCTGAAAATAATTGCTAGATTGCAAGTCTGAAAAGATAGTGTTGCTGCATATGTGTGGGTATTGTTACTATTTGTGGTGGTATTGTTACTAGCTCCCTGACCTCAGGAAGTTCATCCTTTGAGAACCCAAACTCTGAAAGAAACCAAGATCATTCAATAAGAAGGAGAAAATCAGGAGGAAAAAAAAAGACTCCTCATCATCATCCCCCAGTTTTTGCTGGTCATTTGGCTGGGGCAAACGTTGTTTTATTGGTTTTACTTCTAAATGAGCCACCAAATAGCTCTCTGATTTTTGAACTGAGTGTTGCATTTATCCATTGGAGTCATACCTGGCCCTATAGAGTCAATTACAAAGATCATTCAGTCAACTAGTACTTAAGTCTCTGCTATGTGTAAGATACTGTTCAAAGCACTGAAGATAGAAAGAAAGGCAAATAGACGTCCAAAGTCTAATGGGGAAGATACAAACAACATATATACAAAATGAATTGGAACCATTCTAAATAGAACTGCTTTGAGGCTTAAAATAGGCCCTCATCACTTATACTAGTCTAGCTTGGACTGATACAATGCTCTAATGGTCCACTGTTTCTCTGCCTCTACTCCAACCTCTCCCTTGGTAATGCAACATTCACACACATGCAAAATTGATTTTCCTATAGCATAGGTCACTCCCCTGTCTAGAAAATTCAGTGACTAGTAATTTCTAGTGACATTGTTTCATATATTTTTGCAAATAGCTCTAATGCCTTCCTTAATAGAAGAAAGTTATGCTCTTTTATTTGTTTTTGCAATCTATTGTAATATGTTGCTTTGATTGAAGTATATAAGAAAAATCCAGCATCACACAGATAGGGAGTTGAAAAAGGGAAAAGTATTTTAATAGGTAAATCATGTCTTACTGTTTTATGAAAATAGTTTTAACCTCGGAAACCCCCTGAAAGGATATTGGGAACTTCCAGGGTTCCATATTTCATACTTCAAGAGCTGCTAGCCTAGAGAATTCCCAGTGCAGAAACGGAAAAAACAAACAACAATAAACAACTTTAAATTTCAGAATGTTGACCAAGACACCAAGAGGTTAAGTATCTTTGACCAGGATCACAAATCAGTATGACTTAAACCTGCATCTATATCCAATGGGCCACTTGCTCTTGAATTTCTTCATAAAAGGATTCCTTTTTCCTCGAGAGAAAATCCTGTGTAGGCCCTACAAGGAAAAAATATATTTTAAAAGCTCCATCCACTTGCCATTTGACTTGTTCTGTTGTATTTGAAACAAAAAAAAAACACAAATGGAATATAAAAATAATAGAAAAAAAAAGGAAAATTTCAGGTGGGAAAAAGTAAATCAAAGTTAAAAAAAAACAAACAATTAATAAGCTTCATTTCCTCCAAAATCAATTTGTGCCTCCAGTTAGTTAGCATGCTAATTGTTTTGCCTGGGAATTTAGACGTTGCTTAGAGGAATCAGTATGATTCAAGCCCAGATGTGTGTTCACCATAATATGTTCTTGATGTAAATACTGCCTATAGTTCTTTGGGGACTTTTTAACTATGGCATACTTTCTGTTCTGCTTAAAGTCTTATTTGTTCATTTAGTACATCATTTAAATACAGTGAATGGAAGCATCTGCTTGTGAATCACATCCTGGGTCAGCTGGATACCACCTGAAGTGTAAGAATGGAGAGATCATGAAAATCTTTTCACTTAGAATGTTCTGAGGGCATGAGTATCCTACCTGGGTGATAAATATCTTATCCTTCTTTAGCAGGGACTGTGTTTGTCTTCATTTCTTTTCTTAAATTGATAATTATATTGTATATTAATATACTTTGATTTGCTGATGTTGGTCCCAACATTTCTAAGTGCATATCTCAAATTATAACAAAGCTAGCATTTACATTAAGGTTTGCAAAGAGCTTTACAAACATACAAACCTCATTTTATTATCAGAATAACCCAGAAAGGTTGGGCTATTAATTCATCTCTATTTTGTAGTTGAAGAAACAGAGAGAGAAAGTAGTTTAATATAGACAGCTAGTAAGTGTGTCTATGTCCAATTCAAGTCCTTCTAATTCAAAGTTTAAGTGCTTCATCCATTATATAAACTGTCAAGTATAGGTATATTACATCTTACACAGGAAGAAACTGAGGGACTGAGAAGGGACTGACTTAGTGTTATCATTTAGTGTCACAATTCAATCAATTATACAAGAACTCCATTGACAATCTCTGTGACTTCCTAGACTAAAACACCTCTCCCTGGCAACTACTCCTCTCTCTATTTTTTTATATAGTATTTTAAGTTCCTTAAGAAAAAGAAACTTTTGTATTTGTATACTCAAAATTTAGCATGGCATTTGGAACATAGAAGATACTTTTTTCTTCATTCATTCATTGAAATATAGATCCACATAGGACAAAATAGTCAATAACTATAGCAATCTAGTATTTGACAAATCCAAAGATCCCAGCTTTGGGGATAAGAACTCAGTACCTGACAAAACCTTCTAGAAAAATTGGAAACTAGTATAGAAGAAACTAGGCATTGACCCACACTTAACACCACATACCAAGATAAGGTCGAAATGTGTTCTTGATTTAGACATAAAGAGTTATATTATAAGCAAATTAAAAAAGCATAGTATACTTTACCTCTCAGATCTGTGGAGAAGAAAGGAATTTATGTTCAAAGAAGGACTGGAACTCATTATTGAACACAAAATAGATAATTTTAATTATATTAAGTTAAAAAGTTTTTTGTACAAGTAAAATTAATACAGACAAGATTGGAAGAGAAACAATAAATTGGGAAAACATTTTGTATTCAAGGCTTCTGATAAATATCTTGTTTCTAAAATATATAGAGAAATGACTCAAATTTAGAAGAATTCAAACCGTTCTCCAATTGATAAGTGGTCAAAGTATATGAACAGACAATTTTCAGATGAAGAAATTAAAATCATTTCTAATCATATGAAAAGGTGCTCTAAATCACTACTGATCAGAGAAATGCAAATTAAGCCAACTCTGAGATACCACTACACACCTCTCAGATTGTCTAAGATGATAAGAAAAGATAATTACAAATGTTGGAGGGGATGTGGGAAAACTGGGATGCTAATACATTGTTGATGAAATTGTGAATAGATCCAGCCATTCTGGAGAGCAATTTGGAACTTTGCTCAAAAAGTTATCAACTGTCCATACCCTTTGATCCAGTAGTGTTTCTACCGGGCCTATATCCCAAATCTTCAAGGAAGGAAAGGGACCCACATTTGCCAAATTGTTTGTGGCAGCCCTTTTTGTAGTAGCTAAAAACTGGAAACTGAGCAGAGGCCCATCAATTGGAGAATGTCTGAATAAATTATGGTATGTGAATATTATGGAATATTATTGTTCTATAAGAAATGATTAGGAGGATGATTTCAGAGAGGCCTGGAGAGAACTGATGCTGTGTGAAATGAGCAAAACCAGGAGATCATTGTACATGGCAACAACAAGATTATAAGACGATCAAATTCTGCTGAACATGACTCTTTCCAACAATGATTGATACCAGTTCCAATAATGTTGTGATGAAGAGAGTCATCTATACCCAGAGAGAGAACTGTGGGAACTGAATGTGCATTACAACATAACATTCACTCTTTTTTTGTTGTTCAACTTACATTTGTTTTCTTATTCATTTACTTTCCTTTTTGATCTGATTTTTCTTGTGCAGCAAGAGAATTCTATAAATATGTTTATACATATTGGATTTAACATATATTTTAACATGTATAACATGTATTGGATTGCTTGCCTTCTAGGGGAGGAGGTGGGGGAAAGGAGTGTAAAATCTGAAACACAAGACTATGCAAGGGTCAATGTTGAAAAACATATGCATATGTTTTGAAAATAAAAGCTTTAAAAAGAAAAGAATAGAAATGAGAATAGTAATTATTATAACAATATCATAATTCTATCATGATAGCATAAGAGAATAATAATCCCAAGAAGTCAAGACAACCACTCCAATGTTATATATCTCATACACACACAAAAGTATCTTCTATGTTTCAAATGCCATGCTAAATTTTGAATACACAAATACAAAAGGCAAAACAGTTTCTTTCTCTTGAGGAACTTATAATAGTGTACAAAAACACACATAGAAAAGAAAGCCTCCTTTCTTTTGAAGCTTATGCTTTCTACCCAAAAAATTCTAATAAAATAATGTCTTATATATGTGAAAAAAATGAAATTTAGATCCAGATTTCCCAATTCCAGGTCCATTTTGCTTTCACCTATGCCATGTTGCTTTCCACTAGTGGACTCTGGCCAATTTTGAATCACTTAGAGGCATTGGGAGCTTGAAAAGAAGTGAGGTATATAGAAGTTGGTTACATCAATTGAAAATATAGACTTTCAAAACTACAAAGGATTGGAGTTTATTTAGTCCAATAATTCTTTTTACAAATAGAGAAATTAAGTGACTTTCTTGAGGTCACCCAGCTAAATTGCTAGAGTCAGAATCAGTCCTTTTGACTCAGAATTTATCACTTTTTATATTACACCATGTTAGGATTGATACTAATTATTATTAGTAAGCTGACTTTAGAGAAAGTACCTTGGCCTCTTTTGTTATTCATTTTAATATTCCAGCTCCTCATAATATTCTAACCTGCCTACCCAATCCTGTTCTAAAGAATCTCCATACTAAAAAAATAAATAAATAAAATAATCTACATACTGCAACATGACAGCTGGTCTCTGCCAGCTTCTCCATCAATACTATCCCTCAGGTGTCAATCCATCATCTCAGAATGCACAGACTCATACTTACCTGTTGAAATTCTCTTCTTTCAAGTTTCAGCTCAGGTGCCATCCTTACAGTAATTTAACTTAACCTTATCAGTTGAAAGCATTCTCTCCCTGCTCAAATTATCCTCGAGTATTCTGTCTGATTTTCTCTTTTTCTCATCATACTATCTTTTTTATAGTTATTTATATAAATGCAGCCTGCCTGGTGCAATATAATGCAACCTCCCCAAGAATAAGAATCATTTTTTTCATCTTATATATCTACGGCCCAATATAATGTTTTACACCCAGTTGATATTTAATAAATGTTTGCTGAATTTCAATCCCTGCCTGATGCTTTTGTTCTTTCCTCCACTGCTATAACCTCACAGCTGCTGCTCTTTAAGTTTTAAGCAGAAGGTCCCTAAAAAAAACATAATCTTTCATTTCATAAAGTTGTAGTCATAATCAGAAAGTGTCAGTTCCTGGAGAGTAGGAAAATAAATATCACCTAATGCAATGCCCTCATTTTATAGGTAAGGATATTGACTCAAAGTAAATAACTTGTCCAGGTTCACACAACTAGTCCATAAAAGGGCACCTAGATAAAGCAGTGGATAATGTCAGTATGCAGTCAAAAGATTCATCTACCTGAGTTGAAATTTAGCTTTGGATACTTCCTAGCTATGTGAACCTGGGCAAGTCATTTAAACTTGTTTGCCTCAGTTTCTTTATCTGTAAAATGAGATAAAGTAGGAAATGGCAAATCCAAAATCTGCCAAGAAAACTCCATATGGAGTCATGAAGAGTCGGACATAACTGAAAAACGACTGAAACAACAGAAGGGCCAAATCCATGATTCTTTTCACTATAAAAATATGAAAAAGAACCATGATTCAAGTCATTGTCTTAGATGATAAACAATAGGCCAATCCAAAATACATGATGTGATAAAATCTAAAAATCAAAGTAGATTAAAAACACTAATAATAATAACCAATATTTAAATAGCACTTACTATGTGTTAGTCACTATGCTAAGAACTTTACAATTATTATCTCATTTGGTCTTCATAATAATACTGTAATGTAGGTGCTATTATTATTCCCATTATATAGATTAAAAAAAACTGAAATAAACAGAGGTAAAGTAACTTGCCCAGGGCTAATATAGCTAACAAGTACCTAATCCTAGAATTGAAATTAGGTCTTCCTGATTATATAGCACTTAATTAAAAAGAATAATTAACACTTAAACAGATAATTAATACTTAGAATAATGAATACAAAGCTCATTGCATATTTTAATCCTCAAAATTCTGTAAGGTATGTGCTATTTTAGTCCCAATTTACAGATGAAGAAATTTAGGTTAATGTCTTCCCCCAAAATTAATAATTTTTGGTATGTATTTTCATGTATATATGTTTTCTCTCCACTAGAATTAAAACTCCTTGAGGGCAGGGACTGTTTTACTTTTTTACTTTATTAACATAGAGGCATATAAATTGAGAAATTATGCATAAATTCCTTTTAGTAATATTTATTAGTAAGATCATGTACACACTGATTAATGTTATCATTTGGAATTCTTCTAAGAAGAAAGAATTAAATTATCTTTTGCTTCACCTGTAAGTAAATTCTACCACAGGGGCTGTTGTTGATAAGTAGTAAATTACTTTGTCATAATATCCTCAATCCACAAATGCTTTCCTACCAAGAGTTCTTTCCATTATTCATATATGGTAGTGTTTCCTGAGAAGTCACTCACCAATGCAAGTAGAACTGTGCCTATTCCCTAACTTGCTCATTTTCTCTTGGTCATCCTCATAAAATAAGGGTCTTTTTTTTTCCCTTAGCTAAAATGATGGAAATGAAAGAGCACAGCTTAAAGGCCACATCAAGTTCATAAATAAGCGTCTGGCTATCTGCACATGCCTGACTCAAAAAGAGGCATAATTATGCAATATTCTTTTGCACTGATTTTAGGCCTAGTGTAATGTAGTGTAACTCAAGAATTTTTGTGACAGTCAGAAAACAATGCATGGGAGATGAGAGGAGTAAAAGAGAGTTAAGGATCTTGAGAAGTTTCAGAAAGTCAGCTTTATGATTTCTGTGTTCTCCTAATACCCTCAGTAGTGTTTTGGGTGCCCTCCTGTTATGGGCCAGAACTCTGTACTTGAAACAAGAATTCTTACAAGGTGCTAAGTGGAATTGATACTAAGTGGAATTGATAATACAATGGTTATCTAGTTTAGCATGTGATTAATGGTTCAGTATGATTGATTTAATCTTACAACAAATAATGGTCCCCTAGTTATATAATGATTGGTTTATACTCAGTATACTGTAAATGATCTAATTATAATAGAGCATATAAGCTGGGACAAACTCAGCCAGAGTCAGACTTGGAGAAGACAGAGGACTGGAGGCGGGAGCTCAAGTTCTCAGAGCCAAGGAGAGACAGATTTATTCCATCCTTTACCTTTGTGCTGGCTGGAGGCTGAAGCACAAGCCCTCTGACTCAGAGATATTCACTCCATCTCATACCACCGTGGTGGCTGTCCTGTCCTCCTGCATTTCCCCCACTGAGACCAAGCTAGCCTGGGCCCCAGGCAAGGAGATAATAAAGAATTTGGACTTTAACATCTAACTATTCTCATGGTGATTACTCTGCTGAAGTGAAGGCTGCTCCAAGACCTCCAGAAAATCAACCAGAACATTACACCCTCCCATTCTAGGAGATGAGAAACTCATGTCATATATCTCTGAGTTTATCAGTGACTCATTTGTTCTGTAGACATGTCCTAAGTGCCTCAAGATACAGTATACATGCACAACTCAGAAGTTATCAAAATGGTGATGACATATGTGCACTCTAATAAGATTTCAGTTGGGCACAAAAACAATGAGAACTCTTTCTTCCCAATATGGGAATATTCAAGAGCAAGATTGTATGGACAAATTTTCTCCCCTATGCCAATAGTGGTGTCTCTAAGTATAAGAGGAGAAAGAGCATCAGAAAAGGAGAAAGAGGGAGTCGAAGGGTCTTTTCAATTCCACCCTTCCTTCTCCCCCAAAAAAATACATAAAGCAGAAGTATAACTGTGGTGCTGGTGGCAACATCTGCAATTTCCATTCTCAAATCAAAATCTCCAAGAGGTAAAGGGCAAAAGGAAAGTGGGAAGTAATAGAATATGTTGTTTTATTGTATTTTTTTAAACAATTTTTAAAAATTTTAAATTAAATTCTAGTTCCATTTAAATAAAAATTTTAAGATTTTTAATTTTCCATGGCTAGAAGACTGAGAGAAAAACAGACATAAAAAGTCACCTGCCTTACTTCAGATTGATAGACTCACATCCATAGCTAATCATATTCTTTTAATTTGTTTAATAAAAAAAAAAAAAAACTTCATTGCCTGGTCTAATCTTATCTCTCATAAATATTTATAGTTTACTTTGTCCTTGCATTTGCTTGTTCCCTATTGTTCATGGAGGAAAGATATAGGACAATTCTAGGAGTCACACAAGAGACTTTTCCCAGAGTGTTCTTGATTATGGTCCTATTTTCTTAAATCTACTATACATAGCAAGGCTTAGGGAAGAGATGTGACTTGAAAGGCATTTCATCTGAAATACTATGAATTCCAAGCTTAGGATAATCATTTGGGCTACTTTTTCCTCTCCATTGAACTTCATTATGCTTTTGATCATCCCCTCCCTAATATTTTCTTTTCTCTTGAGGCAATGCATTATCCTAGTCTTCTTTTTACTCTACTATTCTATCACCTTTAATATTTTTTTCTTTCCAAATGCAACAACATCCCAAAGTATGACTTGGACTCAACTTGATCTCAACACCTCACCTCCTTCCAGACCATTCAAAAAGAGTTTTCACTCCTTAATTGGGGGTTTCATTTAAATTCTACAATTTCCCTCATCAGACAAAAAACCAATGTAGTTAAAGGTTACTACATGTGTGTATATATATATATATATATATATATATATATATATATATATATATATATATATATATATATATATATATATTCTTTAATTTCAACCTGAGGTCCTTATTAGATCTTCCAAGACTGATTTCAATGCCCTACCACTGAATATCTTCTTGGATGAACTTTCATTTGAATCTGCCATCCTCTAAAGCTCCTATGTTTTAGTCACCAAATTTTAAAAAAGAGTCATGTGATTTGTTGCCCTCATTTCCTCAGCAGTCATTTGTAAATTCCTTGCAATCTGTTTCTGATTCTACCAGTTCACTCAAACTGCTCTTTCATAATATCCCAAAATACTTTTTTCTGCTTGATTTCTTGGTCTTTTCTCCATCATCCTTCTCCTTTCTGTGACTTTTAATATTGCCAACCAAATCCTCCTTCTGAACACAATCACTTCTCTCACCTAAATGATGATTCCCTCTTCTGGTATTGTCCCACCTCTCTTCTCTTTCTCACCTTGTTTTCTGCAAAGTTATTAATCTTCTGCTGCCTTAACATGGGTACACAATACTCTACTTCCCAACCCTAATATAGAAATAAAGAAAAAGAAAACCCTTGTAACAAATATGCATAGTTAAGTAAAACAATTTATTTCTTTTTTATTATTAAAGCTTTTTATTTTCTTAACATATGCATGGGAAAATTTTCAACATTGACCCTTGCATAACTTTTTGTTTCAAATTTTCCCCTCCTTCCTCCTACTCCCTCCCCTAGATGGCAAGTAATCCAATATATATTATACATGTTAAAATATGTTTAAATCCTAACATATATTTTAACATTTTTAACATTTATTGGTGTACCTGCCACCTTCTGGGATGGGAAGGAGGGGAAAAGTTGGAAAGAAGGTTTTGCAAGGGTCAATGCTGAAAAATTACCCATGCATATATTTGTAAATAAAAACCTATAATAAAAAAGAATACAAAAATACGTATGTATATGTATGTATGTATGTTAAATCCAATATACATACATATATATACATATATATATATATACATATATATATATATATGCAATGATCTTGCTACACAAGGAAAATCAGATCAAAAAGGGAAAAAAGGAAAAGGAAAAAAAAGTCAAGCAAACAACAAAAAGAGTGAAAACCCTATGTTTTGATGCACATTCAGTTCCCACACTCATCTCTCGGGGTATATATGGCTCTCTTCATTACAAGATCATTGGAATTAAATTAGAAAAAAAACAAAAAACAAGATGATTAGAACTGGCCTCAATCATTGTTGGAAAGAGTCCTGTCCTATCAGAACTGATGATCATATAATCTTGCTGTTTCCATATAAAATTATCTCCTGGTTCTGCTCATTTCACCTAGCATTAGTTGATGTAAGTCTCTCTAGGATTCTCTAAAATCATCCTACTGATCATTTATTATAGAATAATAATATTCCATAACATTCATATACCACAATTTATTCAGCCATTCTCCAGTTGATGAGCATCCACTCAGTTTCCAGTTTCTGGCCACTACAAAAAGGGCTGCCACAAACATTTTTACACATGTGGGTGCCTTTCCTTCTTTAAGATCTCTCTGGGATATAAGCCCAGTAGAAACACTGCTGGACCAAAGATGTATGGACAGTTTGATAACTTTTTGAGCAAAGTTTCAAATTGCTCTCCAGAATGGCTGGATCCATTCACAATTCCACCAACAATGTATCAGTGTCCTAGTTTTCCCACATCCCCTTCAACATTCATCATTATCTTTTCATGTTATCTCAGCCAATCTGAGAGTGTAGTGTATTTCAGAATTCTCTTAATTTGCATTTCTCTGATCCATAGTGATTTAGAGATGCTATAATTGTGAATTGTTTCTAGTAGCTTTTTTAGTTGATTTTCTAGGATTCTCTAGGAATACCATTATTTCATCAGCAAAGAGTAATAATTTGTTTTCTTCATTATCTAATCTAATTCCTTTAATCTCTTTTTCTTCTCTTATTACCAAAGCTAACATTTCTAATACAATATTGAATAGTAATGGTGATAGTAGACAACCTTAAAATAATTTCTTTCGTTGGCATGCCAAAAAAAAAAAAAATGTCTCATTCTATCATTAAGTCTATCACTTCTTTGTTGGGACATAGATAGTATGCTTTAAAACTGCTCCTCTAGAATCATGGTTGGTCATTTTACTGATCAGAGTTTTCACATCTTTTGATGTTATTTCTTTTTGTAATGTTATATTTGCAAAAAAAAAGAAAAGAAAATATTTTCTTTTTTCTGCACACTTCATTTTACATCAATTTAAATCAGTCTTCCCTGTTTTCTCTGAGACTAAGCTATTAATACTTTCTTATGTCACAACAGTATTAGATTGCATGCATATGCTATAATTTGCTCAATCATCCAGGAGTCTAGATTTGAGCCCAAAATTTCTGTCGCAAGTATGAGTCTTTTGTAATATATCAAGATAACTCAAATATCCTATCCAATATCCTCAACCCATTCCACCTACCTACTTGAATTTCCAACTTGAAAGGATCCAACTGGTAAAATAATACAATTTATTCCTAAAAATTCCTTTATATGTTATATCTAACAAATAATTATCCATTTTTTCTTTAATTTGTCAAGTAAAAGGGAGCCCACTACTCTCTGAGGTAGTCTATTTCATTATGGGATAAATATAATTTGTAGTTCTACCTCAAGTCTAAATTTATCTCTTTATAATTCACCCATTGCTCATTGTCCTGTCTCCTAAAAGCAAGAACAGCAATTCCATTTTCATTTGTGCAAAGCAGTTTTTAATATAAATTAATTAATTAATTAATGAACAAAAATATAACTTGGTAGCTACCATGTCTCCCTAAATTTTTTCTCTAGGCAAAAATCTCTAGTTCCCCCCCAAAAGAATTATGTGACAGTATTTCTTGAAGTCCCTCACCAATATTTTGTTGTTTTTATCAATGTTTCCCTTCTTAAAATATGGTGTGTAACCTTAGACAAGGGTCATTACATTTTTTCTAACCTCAGTCTTTTTATCTATAATTAAGGAGTTAGAATAAATGACTTCTGAGGTCTCTTACGGCTCTAAGTCTCTGATCCTCTGTAATCTTACAAGGGTAAAGTACAATGCAATTATAAGCTACTTTATTTTTATTATATTATAATTTATAAATTATTGTTATATATTATATTATATATAAATTATACATTATAAACTACTACATTATTTATAGTAAATTGTTAACTCTAGTTCTCTAGAATATGATTCTTAATGAAAACTGAACATTATATTGGCTTCTGAAGCTGATACATTCATATAGTGCCTATAATCAACAATCCAGCTACAATTAACAATCTACCTATTTTTTAAACCCAATTTAAATGGCATCTTCTTAATGAGGTCTTTCCTGGATTTCCCAATTTAAGGTGATTTCTCTCTCCTTTCAACTTTTATACTATTTTGAATCCCACTAATAATATTTATTCAAGTCTCTCTCATATCATCTTCTTTAAACTCATCATCAGTATCTTTTCTGAGTAGATTTCAATCTACTTATGAATAGGAACTAAATCTCATTCAGTTCAACTCAACAAACATCTATTAAGCACTCTGTTCTTGGCATTGAACTAGATAGTGGGAATACAAAATAAAGACAAAATAAAATAAACTCTTTTCTGAAAAAACTTACATTGTATATTCTATTCATTTTTGTATTTTCCACATCAGTGCTCAATGTAAGCTTCTTGAGAATTGAGATTGTTTCATTGTTTGTATGTGTATTCCCAGCATCTAAAACAGTGCTGACACATTGGATAAATGTTTTCTGATTGACTGAATGATTAATTATCTTTTTAATGAATGACTGAAACACTGAAATGCTGCTAAATAACCATTAAATAGCAAACAAAATTTGAACATAAATGGTCAGTAAGGAATGTAATGTTTGTCACAGCTAAAGTTCAAACCCAGTAGATAATCATATATTTTGTATTCATATCACAGCTTGCAGCATGTTCCTTAAAAACAATCTTTCAAAATGAAGCAAAAGAACTATTGCCTCTACTATATATATATATATATATATATATATATATATATATATATATATATATATATATACAGAGAGAGAGAGAGAGAGAGAGAGAGAGAGAGAGAGAGAGAGAGAGAGAGAGAGAGAGAGAGTAGTCCCAGTCCTAGACATGGTAAGTGATTTAATTACTGTCATATGTCAAAATTCACTAAACAGCAAAGTCAAAACCTAAACCTACATCTTATGAATCCAATCACTGTGATAACTGCAATTCAGAAAGTACTTCACATATACATTTTAAAAAGCAGTCATGTAATATCAAAAGTTTATTTACCTCCTTATATTGGCTCCAGGCATTTAGCATTTCCACATTTGACCAGCTGATGTCAGTGTGATAACATTAGCTGGGTAATGTTAAATATGTATCTTTCCTGTTAAGATTTTAACAAGTTTCAGTTAATTTCATATTAGGCAGACGCTTTACCCATTAATCACATAATCAGAATTCAGCCACAAATTAGCAAAACAAAGGTATGAGTAATTTTTTTTGTATTTTGGGGTTAGAGTGAGGAGAGAAGTTGCAAAATAGCCAACATTTCATTCTAAAAATACTTTTTTTTTTTTTTTATAATGTTGAGAATCACAGTAGTACCTTTTAGGGATAATGTTTCATTTGGGTATATTGAAAAATATAAGGCACTAAATAAACAAGGCAATAGAATGCAAGTTCCTTAAGAGTATGGATGTTTTCATTTTTTGAATCTCCAAAACCTAGTAGTGTCTCCCCAGTGCATTTAATAAGTGCATATTGAAAAAGACTGGACTGGAATATAAAGGCACAAGCTCTGATGAAGAGCAGAGATAGTGCTATTATGCCACAGTTTCATTTAATTGCTCTGCCTCGGTTTCCCTGAACTGTTCTGCCTCAGTTTCCCTAAATTGTTCTGCCTCAATGACAACCTCCCTTCTTGACCATTAGAACTGATATAAATTTGGGCTTGGAGCCCTGACCATTAGCATTCCATAGAGCCATAAATTGTAGATAGGTTATTTAGAGATAGGTAAGCATATCTTCTATTTCAGACATCTTGACTCCTCCATCCTCCTAAGTTACCAGAAATTATAGTCATCACCCCAACCTTTCAGAACCGAATTCATGGTCCATTCCTGAAAAGTTCCTGCTCACCAGTTCTCTCAGCCTTCTGCCTTTGTTTATCTCATCACTGAAGTCCTATAAAAATCCCTGGAATTCTTTATTCATTGCTGGATACTTTGAGACTTATTCAGCCCTGGGGGCAACATGGATTCTGTTTTGCCCCCAGAACAATCTCTCCCTCTCAAATAAAATATTAAAACTCTTTAATCTCTATCTTGCCTCAGTTTTTTCAGCATTATAATGCAAGCAGAGGAAAATTTGTCAACCCAAAAGGAATTAAATTTTGAAGAATATGTCTATATTAGCAGGCAGCACAGTTTAAGGCACTTAGATGCCCACAACAAATTTTTTTGTTAAAATTTCTGGCTGAAATCTCTTTTCTTGCTTCTCTGCTTTATGTTAGGAGTGTACCCATTAAAATGGTAGGAATGAATGATGAGTTACTCAATTAACTCATCCCTTCAGTAGTTTAATTTTCCTCATCTTTCCAAAATATTTTCCAAAATCATTTATTTAAGTAATATCTGTACTATGAAAAGCTTTTTCAAGGTAGTATATATGAGAAGAGCATAATGCAAACAACACTGGAATAGAAGTTATGTATTGTTAGGATTCTTATAAGGAGCTATGTCACTGTAATGGATATAATTATCTAATTTAGCATGGTACTTAACAATTCTCTAGTTCAGTAATGTATTTACTAGATTCACACCTTTAAGAAAGCATACTTTTAAAGGGCTCCCACAAGCGCAGGGAGTACCCACAAGCCCACTCTCTGGGAGGATATAAGGAGTCAGGATTGAGTGAAGGGAAGAACTTCAAGGAAGCTTGAGGAGATTCAGAGCCACAGTGGATTTGCAAGTCCAGGAGATTCACAAGTCTAAAGGAAAAGCCTGTTTATGGACTTCTGGGAGATTCACAACTAGGATTGACTTCCAGGACATTCACAACACAGAAGCCCATAATCCCACTCTTGGAGGAGGAGTAAAGATTTCATTCCTGGGCATATCACTTAATCCTATTTGCCTCAGTTTCCTCATCGGCAAAATGAGCTGGAAAAGGAGGTGGCAAACCACTCTAGTACCTTTGCCAAGAAAACTCAAATGGGTTCACAAAAACTGAAATGACTTAACAAGAAGAATACACTAAGTACAGTGATTGGAAATTGAATCCTTCAGGAATAAGATGAAGTTTATGAAACAATTTGTTGTATAAGTGATTCCAAAACTTCAAACAACTCTCTAAGCAGCTGTTGTTTAAAGAAGCAAAAGTAATGATTCAAGGCTAAAACAAAACATCTGGAGGCAAATTCCAACAGAGATCTCAGGACTTGCTTAATGTGAAGCAAGATCAAGCCTTCCACCATTTTGATCACTCAAGTGAATATATACCAACTGCCTTGTGCCTATGACTCTAATGTTCTATATAACTCTAATGTTTTGTTGTTTTATTTTTTTTATAACCACGGTGAACTACCTAGCAATTACTCAGATAGTGTCCCATCTAATATGCTAGGATAAAGATTTGGAAGACACCTTAGAGATCATCTGATTCAACTATCTTAGTTTAAAGATGAGGAAAACAATGACTCAGAAGCAGCAACAGAATGATAGTATTTCAAAATGAGTTCACCTGAGTGAAACACTAAATTCATTGTGATGTCAATAAGATAGGAGAATAAGAGGGAAGGGAGGAATGGATTCTGCTTCCAAGATCTACTCTCTGAGTACAGCTGTGCCTTAAGCAAGTGTAAGATAGTTCCATTATGTGAAAGAGATTTACTTTCTCAGGTATTGTTTATATATTGTATTATAAGGGCAAGAATAGGAACTTCAAGTGTGATGACGTCAAACACAAATTGAACTAGGGGAGTCTGGAGTCAGTTTTCTTTCTTGAATGACTACCTTATTGACAGAATTTATTCAAGTTGATTAGACCCAAGATTTCTTTTTTCTAAACATGGCAATACAGGCATAGGAAACCTGGCATCATGATGAAGTAAAACGGCATTGGTGTGGGAGTAAAAAAAGTTTTTAAGAGTCTTATAATATGACCATTGTTGATTAATGTCTCATAACTTCTAATAATTTGGAAGAAGGGAGCATAGTAATGTTCCCTTCCAACAATTCCCTACAGAACAAGAACAAAAAAAAAAAAAAGTGATCAGTGGATGGAAAGTGGAAGTATATCATTAACAGAAAAAGACCTTCATGATTTGAAATTAGTTTATCCTTTAAAACTCAACAAATGAAATCAACAAGCATTTAAGTGACTATTCTGTGCCAGGTATTATATGCTTTAAAAGGAGATGGCACTCTCCAAATGGAGTCTGTAACAGCTAAGATCTTGGAATTTAGAAGGTCCATTTTGCACCTGGACTTAAAAAAATATTGAGGAACAGACTATGGAGACTACAAAGGGGAAAGCAATTTTTTGTCTTTTACACACTACAATTAGACTAGACATATTGGGGAGAAAGTAGGTAAGGTACAATTTATGACCTGTTTACATGACCCTAATGGAATGCACATTAAATTTTCTTCATCAGAAATCAATATGTAGGGATGGATGAAGCAGTGAACTAGGAATTAAGAACACATGAATTCAGATCATACTTCTGACACTAGCTATCTATAATTTAGGCTCTCTTGGTCTAGGTTTTTTCATTTGTAAAATGAGGGCAATAAAAATACCTTATGCTTATTGTTAGAATCAAATGAGAGGGCAGCTAGGTGGTGCGGTGGATAGAGCATCAGCCCTGAAGTCAGGAGAACTTGAGTTAAAATCTGGTCTTAGATATTTAATACTTCCTAGCTATGTGACCCTGGGCAAGTTACTTGACCCTAATTGCCTCAGCAAAAAAAGAAAAAAGAATCAAACGAGATCAAAAAATAAGAGCTATATAAAGATAAATTATTAAAAGCTACTATCATTATCACCATCATCATTTCTCCTTGATGAGAGTCTGTAGTCAGAATAAGTCACTATTTTAAGCTCTCTCTCAGCCAACTCAATGGGCTATACATATTTCTACTTTTCTACTTTATTCTTTACATTCTTACTTCCCTTCTTTTCTGGGATTTCTTGATAGTCATGTTCTCATGACAAGTAAACTTAATAAGAGATAAAAGGAACATTAACTTGTCACCTAATTCCAATGTTTTGGCAGCAATTCTTGTGTCTTTCATTTAGGTTACTGTTTAAAAGTGAGTTCTTGATAGCTAAATCTGGAAGAAACCTTAAAGACATCATGTGTCCACTGCATGTGCCAAAATGTTTGTGGCAGCCCTTTTTGTAGTGGCTAGAAACTGGAAAATGAATGGATGTCCATCAATTGGAGAATGGTTGGGTAAATTGTGGTATATGAATGTTATGGAATATTATTGCTCTGTAAGAAATGACCATTAGGATGAATACACAGGCTTGGAGAGACTTACATCAACTGATGCTGAGTGAAACGAGCAGAACCAGGAGATCATTATACATGATAACAACAATACTGTATGAGGATGTATTCTGATGGAAGTGGATATCTTCAACATAGAGAAGAGCTAATCCAATTCCAATAATTAATGATGGACAGAATCAGCTACACCCAGAGAAAGAACACTGGGAAATGAGTGTAAACTGTTTATATTTTTGTTTTTCTTCCCAGGTTATTTTTACCTCCTAAATCTAATTCTTCCTGTGCAACAAGAGAACTTTCATTCTTGCATACATATATTGAATCTACGATATACTATAACATAATTAACATGTATAAGGCTGCTTGCCATCTAGGGGAGGGAGTGGCGAGAGGGAAGGGAAAAGTCAGAATAGAATTGAGTGCAAGGGATAATGTTGTAAAAAATTACCCAGGCATATGTTCTGTCAATAAAAAATTATAATAAAAAAATTGCAAAAAGGAAAAAAAAGAAATCATGTGTCTAAATGCTTCATTTAACAGATGAAGAAATTGAGGTCAGGAGATTAAGCTACACATTCTGTTTGTCCTTTATTTCCTAAAAAAATTAAAAAATAAAAAAAAATCAATGACATCACAAAGCAATGTCTTGACCCATGGATGATTTAAATTTAGAAGATATAGAGTTTCAAAAAGACATCTGTCTCAATCTCTCTTCTAGAGTCTTCAAAATTCAGGGGCAAGACAAAAATCATAAACACTGGCTATAGCCTGATATGCAATGGATGACCTTGGTGCTTTCAACATCTGACCAAGTTCACAGTGCCTGATTCAATGGCCTTGAAGGCCCATTTCACTGGGGATAATCTTCACATGTTTGGGATAGA
Organism: Sminthopsis crassicaudata; assembly: GCF_048593235.1. Lineage (NCBI taxonomy): Eukaryota > Metazoa > Chordata > Mammalia > Dasyuromorphia > Dasyuridae > Sminthopsis > Sminthopsis crassicaudata. The sequence continues at coordinate 552,251,998 of NC_133619.1, forward strand.
CATTCCCCTAACTCATTGAAAGGTCAGTTTTTCTCAACCTGATTTAGCCCATTTGCCACAATGGTTTACTGGGATATGATTGCTATGCATGCCACAGTTTTTTAGAGCCACAGATGAGAGTTGAGTACCAGGTAAATACTAAAAGTAGATTAATATCTCTATAAAGGCTCAGTAACCCCTCACTCTGTTGTGAGGGCTCAACACACCCTAAACAGAGTATGCCTTCTTTAAATATTTATATAGCCCAAGAATATCCAAGTAGCAAATAGAAGAGCTAAGCATGGAATCTAGTGTCCTGATTCTATATTGCGAGGGCTTTTATGTCATTCCAGAAATCATCTTTCAATAGATTTTTTAACTCAAAATCTTGTGTGTCTTTTATTCAGTTATTTTTAGTCATATCCAACTCTACATTCCAATTTGGGGTTTTCTTGACAAAAATACTGAAATGATTTACTATTTTTTTCTCCAGTTCATTTTACAGATGAGGAAAAATGAGGCAAATAGGTTTAAGTCACTTGTCCAAGATCACACAGCTATTATGTGTCAAAGGCCAAATCTGAACTCAGAAAGAGGATCTTCTTAACCCTAGGACAAACACTCGATCTGCTACATCACCAAACTACCCCATGTATTTATTAAATGTGATTCCTTATTTATACCCCTCAGTTTTATCTGCTTTACTATGATTCAACTCATTCCAAAGTTCTCTTAATCAAATGTAAAAGATTCTCAGAATTCCTGATAAGAAGTGAAGTCAGAATAAGTCCTGAGTTCCTTCTTAGAACCATGTTCTTAACAAATAGATTCTGTCCTTGTTTCTTTACCTCAGTAGCTATCAGTGAAAAAACACATCATACCTTTGGTTTTCTCTTTCTTCAGCTGCCAAAAGAAGGTCTTTTACTCTGTGTGCTCTATATTCTTTTCCAGTTCTCTTATTCTGAAACTATTAATGAAAGAAACATAATTAATTAGAAATAGAAACCGAGAATGGATAATATATCGCCATTCTATTCAATAAACCCCAGGGCCTCCCTGATACTTCTAGGATCAAATACAATTTTCTTATACATCCAAAATCTTTTATAAGCTGATTACAACCTGTCTTTCCAAACAGATCCAAAATAGTCCCTCTTCATACACTCTATTGCTTGGTCAATCTCACTCTTGTATTGTTGCTCTTATAGTTTTACCTCCCATAATCATCCCTTACCATAGGCTGTATCCTTTTGCTTCGGATGCCCTCTTACTTCACCTTCTTAGAATTTCTTGATGCCATGAAATCTCAGTTTGAACACCACATTCCACATATAAAGTCCTTCTTCATCATCTTCAATGTTAGTGTAGCTAGGTGGTACAGTGGATAAAGGACTTGGCCTGAAGTCTGGAAAAATTGCATTCAAATGCAGCCACAGAGATTTACTAGCTGGGTGATGCAGGATGTCACTTAACTTTTGTTACTAACCTGTAAAAGGAATGTGATAATTGTATCTACAGGACTGTGAAGATCAAATAAGACAATATTTGTAAAACACTTAGCACAGGACCTAGCATATAGTGGGTATTTAATTAATGCAAATTTATTTAATTTAATTTAAATAATTTAATTATTTAATTTAATTAATTTAATTTAATCTATACCCTCATTACATCATATTTACATGTTTTTGTATGTATTTGTTTCTTACTCCTTTTTGGAATTTTACCTCCTAAAGGGCAGATGTGTTTCATTTCGTTCTTTGTATCCTCAACACACATACAAAGCACAGCACTTGGTTTGTGGCAAATGTTTCATAAATGCTTATGGATTCATCAGTTTGTTGGATGACTGCATCCATAGGATCTGTTCCACATTGGTAAAAGGGTAGAGTAGGTGACAAGTAGAGAATGGTCAGCCTAATGGTGAGTGGGAACAAACTGAAATAGCAATCATTAACTCTATTTATTATTCAGTATTATTTTGGAAGCCACCATTGCTATGGTCAGTTAGTAATGAGAGAAGCGTAGTCAGAATGGATGTGTAATGGCCAGCTGTATCTCAGACAATAAGGCAGCTAGATTGAAAAAAATAACGGTGCCAACATTTATCTTCTTTTAGAAATTAGCTGATTGATAGTATTCTTCTCATTCCTTCACCATCAGTTCTTCTCCCAGATTTCTGGATGCTTTTCATATTCTTTAGTTTTTCTTCTCTTTCTCCATTGTGTACCCAAAATCCCAACACTGTAATCACCATATATAACACACATATCACACACACATACACAAAGAGGCACAAATACAACCTGTTCATCTGATTATCTCTTTATATTTTATTGTTTTCCTCAATGTAAAGTGAGAATGATAATAGCATTTACCTTCCAGGGCTGTGGTTATTTCTTGTTTGTTTAGAGAAAGGACAAAGCATCAGCAGAATAAAGCTGAGAGATACTGGAAGTAAAAGCACATTCAGACTATAAAATGTTTGCTAGTCCTATTATTGCTAGTCATAGTAAATGTCTTTTTGTTACTCATATTATTGTTAATTATACTAAATATTTTGTGTTGTTACTTTATTTAAATTAATAGGATGATGCTCTCCTTCCAAAATGCTACATCATCCTATTCTGATGCTACTGTGAAGTACAGCATGGTGGACAGAGAACCAAACTTAGCACAAGACCAACATTCAAGAACTTGTGCCTCTAATTAATTAACCATACAGCTTTGGATAATTCACCAATAAGCACTTATTGAATATTGCATGGCATGGGCTATACTTAATTATGGGCTGGATGATAAGATATATAGACAAATGCAATAGTCCCTAACTTCAAAGAGCTTACTAAGAGTTGCTTAATCTCTTTGCTCTTCATTTTCCTCATATGTAAAATAGGAATGACTAACACTGCTTTTAAAATGTTCTCAGTGGCCAATAAAGGAAAGAAAATGCTAAACAAGTTTGAGTTTTACCTAAACAAAAAAATGAAGATGGCCTATGGATCAACTCGAGCTCAATTATTCACTTGTCAGGCAAACATGAATTATTGCTATATAATGCTAACAGCTTCTCCTACTGAATCAGAATTCTACCCATTCAAAATAGTTATGGAAAAACATATATCTTAAGGCATAGTTATCAACCAATACCACTATTCTGGAAAGCAATTAAAATAATGCAAAGAAAATAACTAAAATGTTACATGTCTTAGCTCAGAGATTCCATGGAGAGGCATATATCCCAAAAAGGTCAGTGACAAAAAAAGATTCCAAAACATTAAAATATTTGTAATATTGCTTCTTGTGGTAATAAAAGATTAGAAACATAATAAATATACATCGATTGGGGGATAGCCAAAACATGGCACATGAAGGGAAGGGAATAAGCATTTATTCAGTACGTACTTTGTGCCAGGCACTATACTAAATACTTTACACATATTATCTTACTTAATCCTCAAAACTATCCTGAGAAGTAGGTTCTATTTTATGCCCATTTTATAATTAAGGAGACTGAAAAATTAAATTAAATAATGTGCCCAGCGTGATACAAGTAGTAATGTCTGAGGCTAAATTTGAACTCAGGTCTTCTTCACTCAACATTCTATGTTCTATAACACCTAGTTACATAACTATGGAATAATCCTGTGCTGACTGAAATGATGAGTTTCGTGAATGAAGAGGAGTGTGGAATGAATTATTTGAACTAGTGCACAATGGCATAACCTGAACTAGGAAAATTATATAGACACAATGACTACAACAATGTAAACCAAAAAAAAAAAAAAAAAAAAAATAGCCTGCCTCACAGAGTTGTTATGATGAGGATCATTAAATAAATATTTTTAAAACATAGTACATATTAGGCTCCATCAAATTCTAACTACAATAATAGATTGTTGTGGTTATGATTGTCATTATAAACTTACATTGAACTTGTTTTCCATGAAAATTATCAGATGTTCTTTAAACTATAATCATTTTATAAAACCTATACTTGTGAAGTAGATTTTTAAAGTAAAGTGGGAAATTTCATTTGCATCCTTATTAAATTATAAAATCTGTGCCTTTATTCTGATTTGAAGTCTTTTGGGGATCCTGTCATGTTAACTATCACTCACAGTTTTGTCTTCTGCAAATCTGACAAGCAGGCCACTTATTCTTTATCCAAGTTACTGATAAGAAATGGTGAAAAATAGAAAACTAAGTCCAGTTACCTGGGATACCGCATTAGAATTGTACCTCATCTGAATAAGATGAGATTTAAGATCAGTCTTTCAATTAGTATAGCTATCATCCAACCCACGGATTTTTATCCTGCTCACAAGGATAAAGTAAAACATTATGTCAACATTCTGATGAAATCTAAGTATATTACCTGTACATCTCTCCCTTAGTCTAATAACTATGTGTAAAAAGGACATGAAATGAGCCTCATTTATCTGTTCTTGATGAAACCATACTGCTTCTGTGTGATTACTGCTTCCCTTTCTAAATGGTCACAAACTATCTTTTTTTTTAATAGCATACAAAAAATTAAAAATAAAATCATACAATGTCAACATTAAGGTCAGACTCACTAGCCAATAACTTTCAGACTATATCCTCTTCTTTAAAAAAAAAATATCATATTTTGCTTTACTATAGTCTTATGGCACTTGACACCTCTTTATCTTCCAAAGGTGTCCAGCAATCATATTTACCAGTTATTTCAGTAATCTATGATTTATTTTATATCAATCTCATGATTTAAATTTATTGAGGACAACATTAGTACAATACTATGGTATAATATGATACATGATATGACATGACAGAATACATTTTATTACATTATATTACATTATTATGTTATATTAAGCTATGTTATTTTATCTTCTTAACAATATAAACTACTTTAAGTAGTGATTTAGTCAGTGATAATGGTAATATCAGAAGAGAATGGAGAAGAGAAAGCAAATTTATATTATATATTATGTTAAATACTTAGCTGCCCAATTTGTAAAGCCCAGATAAACTAAATGTAATATTTTAGTATGGTTTATTATTATAATAGTACACTTATGTTGTAAAATAGACATAATGCTCAGTCTGTAGTTATAGTTTATCATTATACCTAGTATACCTAGGTGGTATAATATAGTGCTGGGTGTATAGTCAGGAACCTGAGTTCAAATCCAGACTCATATACTTAAAAGCTGTGTGATCCCAGGCAATTCTCTTAACTCTTTCTGCTTCAGTTTCTTTGTCTATAAAATAAGCTGGAGAAGGAAATGGCAAATCATTCCAGTATTTTGTGAAGAAAATCCCTATTGGGATCAGGAAAAGCTGGACACAACTAAACAACAATAGCATTATTATATGTTATATTAAAATTAAGGTGATAGTATTTGATGTAATGTGATATATTATTATCTATGTCATATATGTGATGATTGATTGTTATCCTCATCATATACTAAACTACTACTCTAATAACTTATGATGGAGGGTTCTGGATTATGCTTGATGCTTGATGGAAACAAGCTATATTAAGTCCTACTAAGCCAGGAAGGTTTTGAGTGTAGGTTTCTTGATGGTTCATATATTTTTCATCTATAAATCAGTCAAAGTAAGTTTGGGAAAGTTCTTCACTGGATTAAATACACAGTGATGCATTTTTAAAGTATATTAAAACTAGAAAACATGTTTAGAAGATTTGCAATCTCCACTGGTTGAATGAGTTCACATACCCATGAAATTGCAAGTCATTGAAGTATTGAAGAAGTAAATACAGATGAAGAAACTGAGGCTTGGGGAAATTAGGTCACAAATCTTAAATTTCAAGATTAGTCTTTGTTGATTATTAGTCTATTACTTTCCAAATTCAACATCTGTATATATTTATTGAATGCACAGAGCATTCTGCTCAACACTAGAACAAAAACACAAGACTATATAGTAGATTATCAAATAAGGGGCATGTACTATATGATTCATGGCTACTTGTTGGTAAGGACCATCTCCTCAGGTTAATAAACCCAACTGAGAAATCAGAGAGGATCTGATTTGTTATCTAATTTTAATTCTTATAGGTAGCTCAAACTCAAAATGTTTAAAGCAGAACATTTTTTCTTTCCTCTTGAATCCATAACTCTTCTGAATTTTCCTTTGATTGTCAGGAATATCTGCTAGCCAAAGCCAGACACAAGAAATATTATACACACAGAAAATCTGTATTTATCAGATAGCTATAGGTAATTTGTTGTTCAGTGATTTTTCAGTGCATTTGATTCTTCTTGACCCTCTTTGAGGTTTTCTTGGCAGAGGTACAGAAATGATTTACCATTTCGTTATTTAGCTCATTTTACAGATAAAGAAGCTGAAGCAAACAGAATTGTGACTTTCCCAGGATCACATACCTAGTAAGTACCTGAAGCAGGTTTTGAATTCAGGAAAATGCCTTCCTGACTCCACGGCAAGAAATCTTTCCACTACACCAGCTGCCCAAAACAGTGAAGTGGTTTGCTATTTCCTTCTTCAGAGGAGAGGTTAAGGGACTTTCCTAGAGTCACATGCCTACTAAGTTTTTGAAGCCAGTTTTGAACTCAAGTCCTCCTAAATCCAGACCCAGTTCTCTATCCATTAGCCATCCTAATGGCTTCCTTTTTATTAATAGAAGAAAAGAAAAAAAAGAAAAAAAAAAAAAAAAAGGCAAACACCAGTCTCATACACAGACACACACACACACACACACACACACACACATCACTGGAGAAATGAATAGGCCACAGATGGAAAAAAGGAAGTCAAAATGGGAAGTATACTAACAAAGAAAGAGAATAAATATATTTGGAGACACAATTTGAAGTATGAAGAGTACATTTTGTTATAGCTATCCTTTAAAGGTCATTTGAAATGAAGATCTAAAGATGAAGGGAAATTTTGGGTCTAAGGATATAAATCTAAGAATCCTCTGATGATAGCTGAAGCTTGTGGGAGTGATTGAAATCACTGAAGGAGAAAAAGAGAAGCTAAAAGAGTCAGAGGCAAACTTGGTAGAATGTACACCATAAGGAGTTATGAAGAGGAGGAAGATCAATGGGAGAAGACAGAAAAAGAGCAGTATAAAGGAAGGAAGGAAGGAAGGAAGGAAGGAAGGAAGGAAGGAAGGAAGGAAGGAAGGAAGGAAGGAAGGAAGGAAGGAAGGAAGGAAGGAAGGAAGGAAGGAAGGATAGATAATATAATTCAATGACTTTAACAAATATTAAGAGGTTACAACATATGAAGAAGAAAAAAAATGTTAAATGTTATTTCTCTCCCTCCTTTTCTTCCTTCCTTCTTTCTTTCCTCCTTTCCTCCCTTTCTCCCTCCCTTCCTTCATCAATTCCTTCTTTCCTTCCTTCCTTCCTCCCTCCCTCCTTCCTTTTCTTGGAATTAATTGACCTTTCTCAACATCCCTACTATCTTTATTGCTGACAACTTGATACAGTGGAGTATGCTTTACTTGGAATCAGAAGACTCAAGTTCAGTTCCTGACCCTGATCTTTGTCAAGCATCTGACCATAAGTATAATTTTTAAATTATTTAATGTCACTAAGCCTATATTTTCTACTCTGTCAAATGGCAGCAAAAGTTTCTTATATCTAACAAGATGGTTTTGTAGGGAAAGCTTTGAGTACCTTAATTAACATAAATTATTTATGTTGCTGGTAAACATAGATTAAATCAACATCAGGAATTTATTGTCAATTAACCTTCTTAAAGACTGAAAGTTATTTTCATTTCCTCTTTTAGTAAAACTCCCATAGTTTTATAACCCTCACCTCACCAGGAACAAACATCCATTGTTCATTATAAATTAATATTTATTTGAACATTCAGCTGTGCATAGAACTTGACTAGGCAATTTACAGAATGCCCATAAATGTCTACCCAAGAGGCATCATAAAACAGCCCAATTGTCTGAAAGTGGGTGCTATTTTTCCCTTTCTCTCTTTATTATCTACACTATCGTCCTGAAAACGAAATCCATTTTTTACCTTTCCCTTTGCCCTTGATATTTATTCCTCACCCTTCCTTTCCTTGAAACTCCCAATCATAATAGAACCTGCAATGCCATAAACATTTCCATAGTAGTCAATGGGGATGGCCGAGCCCCAGAATTATCATTTCAAGTGGGGAACTAGCAATCAGAGAAAATAGAGTATGAAAAAATATCAATAGATCTGCTATGCAAATACACAATTGCTTTTAAAATGGGTGAGTTTATATGCCTATTCAAGGAAAAATCAGGGGAAGAAGGTTCTGTTATAGATGTAATGATTTGCAAAACTTTCAATAATGTTTCAGTGCTTCTTTGGTCATGAAAAGTTGAGCTAAGAGAAATTTATTGTTGTATTTTCTTCTCACTGCCCAGGGCTACAAAGCCATAATTCTCATTGCCACCACTTAGGAGGAAAATATATAGTACCCTATAAAGTACAAGATGACCTCCAAAAAAGAATTTCAGAGTACTGAAAGAAAAGCCAATGCTGGTGGTGAACAAAAGACTGTGTGTGTATGTGTGTGTGTGTGTGTGTGTGTGTGTGTGTGTGTGTGTGTGTGTGTACCTTTGATAAATTCCATTACATTTGGCAGCAAAGGATGAATATCTCATATTTCATGGAATCCCAGAAGTGGAAGGAGAAATCATCCAGCATCTGAACAAGAATTCCCTCCACAACTTCTGCAACAAGTGGTCTTCCTCAGTTTTCTAAAATCATGACTGATCACGGCATTGCTTAGAAGTCTTTTCAACACTGTTCATGTTTACAATATTATTGTTACTGTATATATTATTCTCCTAGTTCTACTCAGTTCTATCTGCATCAGCCCCTACAAGTTTCTCAAGGTTTCTCTGAAAATATATGCTTGATTATTTTTGTGGCACAACAGCATACGGCAATGTGGTATAATTCATAGAATACTAAATTTGAAGTCAAAAAGTCCTCAGTTCAAATTTGGCTTCAGACCTTAATGGCTGTGTGAGCAACTCATGTCAATCACTTAACATTTCTTGTGTCTCAGATTCCTCATCTATAAAATAGGGATAATAATAGCATCTACTTACCAGGGTTGTTTTTAGGATAAAATGAGATAATATCTGTAAAATGTTTTGCAAACATTAAAAAGTTATGCTAATGCCAGCTTCTTTTATTATTTTTATTACATACCATAATTTGCTGAGGCCTTCCCCACATTGATGGGCTCTATTTAGTTTTCAGTTATCAGAACAAAAAGCAACCTATTCCTAAAGAAATCTAGCTCAGGTAGAAGTTAGACTCCTAGGCTCTAGAGATAGCCTATCCAGTTTGTTTGTTTTTTTAATTCTTCAAACAATAATCCTGAGAGACCAAATACCAAAATTATTCCCTTGTTCTATATGTTGTACCATACCTTGTAAATCTCTCAAGTATTAAGGGGTTTTTTGGTTTGTTTGTTTGGTTTTTTTGGTTTTGGTTTTGGTTTTGGTTTTTTTGCCTTGTAAAGGAGCAAGGATGCTAATTTTGATCTATTCCTTCCTTCCTTTGGGAAAGCTACACATAGAACTATTTATGTACATTGAGATTCTGCATTTTAAAAAAAACCTCCACGTTTTTGAAATAGCATATCCAAAGAAAACTATAGCTAAGAGATGTTTTCTTGCCCCAGCTCACCTTACTGGTGAGTGTCAAGACAAGGATTCAAACACCTGACTGAAAGTCACATCGTCTTTCAACAATCCAGAACTTCTTGCATTAATTTTGCCCATCATCACAGTTTTGATCCAGGTCTTCCTTGAGTGAGAAGTCCCTCTAATAAACCAACAGTCAATTTTCTTCTGAAAACTTTCACTAACTGTTCTCAGATTCCATTCCCAAGTTCTGCAGGTGCTTAAGGGAAATGAAGTAACTCTCAGGATGTTGTGTGTATTTGGAAATGAAAGCACTTATCATGTGGGGGTTTAGGTTGTTTCTTTCTTCTGTTACCCTTTGCAGTTCCATTAACAAAACAGTTGTCCCCAGCAGCTGTCAGAGCTAGCTGAGGCTTAGACAGGAGATTCCAAAATACTGCTGGGTACACATGGCCCAGCTGCTCCTCATCACTTTTTCTTGCTTGTATTTTTTCCCATCAGGGCCACTGGCTCTCTCTTAACTTTGGAGGAAGCCAACAGAACATGGAACAAAGCATGCATTCCTAAGGGAAGTGAATATTGTCCATTTTAAAAGAGCCTCTCCTTGTGAAAATAACTTGCCTAAATTAACCATGAAAATTATATATGAAATCTAGAGACAATAGAGATGGGAACATGTTGTCACATCAATTTTAGAGTATAGCTAGGTTTCCTAAAAATGACATATTATTCTTAGACTTACCAGTATGAGCCTATGATTTGTCCATAAGCAGACCTTTGGGAGAAGTATGATATCTAGAAAAGCATTGAACTTAAAATGAGGACAGCTGTGTTCTAATTCTGACTCTATTATTAAATGTTTAGTGACCTTGAACAAATCTAAGTTTCTTCACTTATAAAATAATCAGATTGTATAAGATCGTTTCTGTAGTACTTCCAGCTCTAATGGTTTTTGACTCCAGAAGAAGTGGATGCAAAGCACATAGGAAAATTCAGTCAGTATAGGAGTAGGAAAGAGTGAAGTGTTACATGGATGGATGTTTGGACAGATGGATGGATGAGAGAGAAAATATTAGGATAGTTCCACCCTGATATCTTTCAAAAAATTTTTCCTAGCTTGTTAGGTGAATCACCATTACCATCATTGTGATAGTTTTAGAGGAGAACATGGAAAAGTATCTTCCCATTTGTTTATGCTTGCATGAACTACAATAGTGTTTGTTGTTTATCCTTCATTCTTGAAGAGGACCATGACTTCAAGGAGGTGATGGCATTATATGCAAGTGAGGAAAGGCTATGCAAAGTCACCAGTCTCACTTTTTCCTCCAGTATCATCTGGATCCAGTGGCAAGATATAGATGATGATGGCAATGTGCATTGTTGGAATACCTATAGTAATAAGATCACAGGTTCATTGGAATAATGGAGTAATTTACTCCACTGGAGTAGTGGAGTAAATCCCCACTGGTTTTATTGTCTCCCAAATCTTTCAAGTGGTTATTCTGCCAGTTATTTTCTTCTTCTTCCTCTTCTTTCATAAAGCAATAACATTATAAAGGGCAAAAGGAACTTCAGTGATTCCCTTTATTCCCAGAAATTGGGCAAAAATTTAAATCAGCTCATTTCTGAGTGCATAAAGTCCAAGTCAAACTTTGGGATGTTGTTGCATTTGGAAAGAAAAAAATATTAAAGGTGATAGAATAGTAGAGTAAAAAGAAGACTAGGAGGATAATGCAGTGCCTCAAGAGAAAAGAAAATATTAGGGAGGGAATGATCAAAAGCATAATGAAGTTCAATGGAGAGGAAAAAGTAGCCCAAATGATTATACTAAGCTTGGAATTCATAGTATTTCAGATGAAATGCCTTTCAAGTCACATCTCTTCCCTAAGCCTTGCTATATATAGTAGATTTAAGAAAATAGGACCAAAATCAAGACCTTTGGAGGGATCTAAGAGGTCTAACTTCCTCATTTTCCAGATGAGAAAACTAAAGGCTAAAGAATTTGTGTCTTGGTCAAGGTCACACAATTATTCAGTAAATATCATAGATGAACTTTGAACCCTGGATTTCTGATTCCAATGCCTACTCTCCTTCCAATGTCAGATAGGAGTTTATGAAACTAGGCATTTGAACTAACTCTAGAGAAATTATAGTGCAGAACTTCTTAAATTGTTTCCATTTGCAACTCCTTTTAGCCCAAGAATTTTTTAGGTGACTCCAAGTAAATATAAAATAGATACACAAATCAAACATCTACTGATATTATATCATGATTTCACAACCCCCATATTCAGTTATATGCAGGAGTCATGACCCACAGCTTAAGAAGCTGAGTTATAAAGTATAATTTGACTTCCAGGTAGCCTTTGGATTCAGATACTAACCTTCCCTTCTTTATTATTCTGAATAAACTTCAGTGGTTGACAGTCAATGGGGACCCGTAACATTTCCTTAATGGAAAATAGTTGCATCTAAGCAGCAATGAACTTTAGAAAAGAGACCTGGGAGCTCATCCCAAAGGATACAAGACTTTCATTGGGCCTTGAAAGACAGGGCATAGTAGATCAAGAGTTAAGAGGGGGGAAGTAGATCAAGAAGAAGCATGAAGAGAAGTGTAGTACTTGGTTTCCATGGATGTCTATCTGTAATTTCATGTCTATACCTCTTTTAACACCTGCCAATCAGCAATTCCCTTGTGTCCAAGACTGGAGGACATAAAGCAATCTAATTAAGACATTAAGTTATGGATTGAGGAAGACCTGGGTTTGATTTTGCCTTTATTTTATTTACTAATTATGTAGTCATGGATGAGAAAATCAGTTGACCTCTCTGAGCCTCTGTCTCCTTATTTATAAAATGGTTCCAGTATAATATTTAATGCCTACCTCAGAGGGTTGCCATGAAGGCATAATGTATGTAAAACATCAGTAAACTTTAAAGCATTTTATTTAATTTTAATATATTGTCAGCCAATAAATGTTTATTATCAAATATTTACCTTTGCCAAGAAATCAAGTAAGTTTTAGAGATAGGGAAAAAAAGGTAAAAGACAATCTCTGCTTTCAAAGAGCTCACAGCCTAATTGGGGTGACAACATGTGAACAATTATGTACAAATGAGATGTATACAGGATAAATTGAGGATGATCAAAAAAAGGAAGGCAGTAGCATGAAAGAGGAAGGGGAAAAGTTTCTCACAGAAGATTAGATTTCAGCTAGTAACTGAAAAAATCCAGACAGAGCTGAGCCATATAGTCAAATGGGGAGAACAGCTAATGAAATTTCAGAGTATCTTGGAGTATCTTGTGGGAGCAACAACAAGCAACATCCTCACAACATAGAATATGTGGGGATGGAGTGAATATATAATAACTAGGTCAAAGACTGGAAATGGGGGGGGCATGAGAAATCCAGATTGTTTAAGGTTTTGAAT